>NC_083351.1:97102075-97764575 GCF_030254825.1 Meriones unguiculatus
ACTAGTGTCACAAGACCTTTGGTACAGCACAAATATATACTCTGTAAATAATGACTACACATGGGCTGGAGAGATAGTTCAGAGGTTAAGAACACTGGCTGTTCTTCCAAAGGTCCTGAGTTCAATTCCCAGCTATCACATGGTGGCTCACAATATCTATGATTTGGTGCCCTCTTCTGGTGTGCAGGCACACATGCAGGCAGAATACTGTATAAATAATAAAATAATAAATACATCTTTTTAAAAAATGACTACACAAATAAAGTCCTTAAATAAAGAGCAGAGTTAAGCAACAATGAGGAGACGAGGACATCTACAAGTCATGAGCTAACTGAAGAAAATGAGTGAATACCACACCAGTAAATCTTCAAGAGAATAGCAACTGAACTACATTGAAAGCTTCCTTGTAGCTAGTAGAGCACATTCCCACCTTTAGAAAAAAGTGCAAAAACAAAACAAAACAAACAAGCAAGAAAACAAACAAAAAAACCCCCCCACAGATTATACTCTTTTTAACTACACGATCACCAAGAACAGGAGAAAATCATCACTGTATAGAATGGTATGAGCCCAGCCCAGAGCAAAGGAGGAAACATTTTTCTGTGAAAGAAAGAGAGCATGTCCCCAGTGGAGAATTAACTTCAAGGATCCCTCCCTATGTTACCCAATATCATCATTCTGCATGGGCAAGTGTCTCCTGTCTTGAGCATCTCCTGTGAGATGCTGTGGGGGAGGGGAGGGCCAGTGGGCCTAGAAACAGGATAAAGTAGGGATTTTAGCCAGTACAAGTAACAGCAAACATTTCAGGGGAGTTAGAGACTTGCAAAATTTACTGTTTATGGGGAAGAAATACAAACAATATCTGACCTGAGGCAGGTGCACTGTCATTCATTAAAAACTGCTACATATTCTTACTATAAATATCTGTATCCCACTTGAATGGAGCTGATCCCAGAGGCAAGCCTAGAACAACAGAATGGACAGAGGAGATGTATTAACAACTCTTGCAGCTTCTGTCAGTGTCCCTCAGATAGCTTTTCAGAGAATCAGGTAAAACTAAAGGCTAGCAGGACACTGGTGGGAAGTCAACATGAGATGCAAAAAGAGGGCTGGACTCCTCATCAGGTTCCAAACAGCAGTGACCCTCCATTCAAAACCAGCCTATCTACACACTACACAACATAGTGTTTAAAATACACACAACACACACCATCAACTCCCACATCTTTGTCCCAAGGTTTTATTCACATAACAATGCATGAAACAATCATTAACTTTTGTGTTAAGCCACCATGTCTTGCAATTATATAACTCAGAAAGTGGAAAAAATGTCAAAAGCAGGAAAGGTCAAATGTAATGTAGTCTTCTGTATGGTACGCATGTTACACAAGTGCATCTGATAGAAATAATTAGGAGGGCCTAACATTTGAGTAGCAGGAGAAGCATAGTTACATTGTAAGCCAAGTTCCCTTGGCCAACGACTTCTCCTTCAACATAGAATGCAGATTTCTATTGAAGGAACTGCCCTCCTTATAAGACTGCTCACATATTTTTCTAGTCCTGGGGTATATTTAAAGTGGTGGCCGGGGACTCCAAACATTTGACTAGCAAATGGCTAATATAATCTGTTCTCATTAATTGCTTTTCTAAACTTTTGCAGTGTTTCCATGGAATGGGGCTCCCAAACTCTTTGAGGAAGGTGGTTGCTACCCTGAGGCTGAAGAATTACAGGGAAAGCTTGTGTGGAAGAAGAGTCTTTCTTTCTACGGTTTAATATATCCTCATATAGGGGCAACATAGCACCAAGGGTGCTACAGTACCACTCAGTGGGTTAAAACAACAACCAATGTCTGTAGAGTGCAGGAAGCAGTCAATCCACAGGTAAATTATGCAGCTGCAGATTCCTTAATGAAGGTGCTCAAATGGTGGGAGGGGCTACCATGGAGGCATGTAGAGCCATTGCCACGGTGTGGAGTGGGGAACTGAAGGATTGGATAACTGCCACTAGAGACCTAGGTACTACCCTCCATCAGACAGAAAGCTTGGGAGCTGCTCAGGCTATTCTTTTAAAAACACAGGGCACTGGAGGTAAGTGCAAGGCAGAATGTTAGACATGTGTGGTCAAGAAACTGGAGGATAACAAACTTGTGGAATTATTAATACTGGGGCAGAAGAAACTTGTTTTGTTTTGTTTTTTGTTTTTGTTTTTGTTTTTTTAAAAGAAATTCCTTCTTGGAAACTTCACCCCAGGCTGCCTGTGAAGGGTATTGGCAGCCTAACATATTCTTTGCAAACAGCTTAACCGACATGGTGTGACAATGATGGTAATCAAGGGGCAATTACACCCCCCTGGTAGACCCTCTCAGTAACTTCTTGGGAAGAGATGTCTTAGAAGATATAGATGTGGCCATCACCACAGACAATAAACCCTTTTATGACTATTGCAATATACAAGATAAATTACATTTGAGGCACTCCCCCAATTCTAAAGACTGTTCCAACAGGATTTCAGTTGCCCCTAAAATTGATATGGAATTCTGATAAATCTGTGCGGGTGGATCACTGTCCAAGAGGGGGAGAAAAGCACCAGGAACTGCTTAAAGCTGTCCAAGAGCAACTTGACTGTGACCATACATAGCTTTCTATTGGTCTTTGGAATGTTCCTGTTTTTTGTTATTTTAGTGAAGAAAGAAGTCAGGCAAATTTAGATTCTTACATGACCTCAGGTCTATCAATGCTACTATGCAAGCAATCGGGGCTACTGCCAGAGCCTGCCAGCAGAGTCGAATGGTTCTTGAGTTGGGAGTGAGGATTAAAATTAATAAACTAACACACAACACACATGGGATTTTTTCCAAGAGGCTCCAGACCTGATCAGCCAGCAGCAGCAGCCTGACTTTAATGCAGAGAGCTTTTAAGCCAGAGTAAAAACAGCTCAAAACAATGGTTTAAATTTACAAGGAGGTGAAGCAAGAGGTGTGATCTTCACAAGCTATCCCACCTGCTGTCACAAACAAAAGGAGATGGACTTGCAAATTCTTCCCTGACTTCAGTGAAGGCCTGGTAAAAGCAGTCTTTCTGCTGAGATTTAAATATCAAAGCAGCTGCCAGATCAACGGCTCCCAACAGGTCTCCGTTTTTTTATTTTTTTTAAATTGGCCATAACGTAAGAGTTATGGAGCAGAAGATTGTGCCTGTCTTAGGTTGTTTCTCTCATAAGATATATTCTTACCTGTCCATTGGTACATGAATTCCATCATTCATGCCCTGTCTTGGGTTGAACATATCCCAGAGAAACTTTACCTGTCTCTGACTATGAACCTCTTCTAGGGTAGACCCTGGGGTTTGATCTTATGCAGATCAGCTCAGCTTTAACATTCTAAAAGGCCTTCAGGCAGGTTTAACTTGTCACTGATAGAAACACATCTCTTATCACAAGCCAAGTCCAAAATAATACTCCATAAAAGTGACTTAACAAATGACTCCTTGTGTAAATTACCAAGTCTGAGAAACACTCACAGAAACCATAGTAAAAGGGGCTGTCGAGCAAAATCAGAACCATTTGAAAGCTTACAAATACAGTTTGTTAGTTTACATTGAAGTCAAGAAACATTAAAGTTTGAATCTTGTTAACATTTCCAAACAACAAAACAGAAGGAGAATTTACATAGGCAGTTACAGGGCCTCCCAAGAGTTTCTGAAGCAAGCTTGTTTTGGTCTGCTGAAAACCAGAGTCAGACCAAAGTTTCACAGTTAGTCCTCTTTTTTATTCTTTTTTATTTTGTTGAGAATTGTCCTTATTAACAGAACAGTCAAGTCCAGTCCATTGTATAAGAGGTTTCTCTGCATGACATCTCCCAGGAGCAGAATGAAACAAAAACGGGTCAGGAGCTTAAGTCCAATGCAGCTTTTTGGTCTCAGTCAGGGCAGAATTTATGATTGTCTGCAGCCAGAACATCTTCCTTCTGGGGAACAACTCCTGCAAATTGTACCAGCCTTTCTGGGATCCACCTGGCTCCTTCTGCATCCTGTGGAAAAACACAAACATGCCCTCTTCCCCATATTAATACGGGGTCGTGGCCCTGCCATATTCCAGTAATTGGATCTTTCCATTTTACTCAGGCATAATTATCTTTGGTATTAGGATGCCACAATGGATCAGCCACAGAATGGCCTTGTATATCCACATTTAAAAAATTTTAAATAAAGAGAGCATGATTAATATAATTCTGTGGTGTTTGCGGATATAGTTCCCCCCTTTTTATTTTTTGCAATTGGTTCTTAAGAGAGCCTGAGAGACCAAAAGATAAGCAGCGATCGTTAAGACTATGTAGAGTAGGTGCGGTATAGCAGTTAGTAAATTCCCTGAGGGGAGAGCTACCTAGCTGCGTTCTTTCCCCACCCACTAGAGATACAGTTGCTAGGAAACTGGACCCTCCCCCTAAGGAGGGACACCTGGTCATTAATGATCTGGGAACCTTCCTATAGCCAATCGATTCAAAATGTAGCATCTTGACCAATAGATGCTTGCCAGGCAGGAATTGCCCCTGCCTTAGGCATGCTGGGATGGACCAAAATCTTTAAATCACCCAACTAACCTGGGGCGGCGCGCTCAGCTCCCACCACTTTGGCCGTGGGGCTGTGTAGGCCCAAGCTGCAGCTTGTAATTTACAATAAAAAGACCCTCATGTGTTTTGCAACGGAGTCAATTCCTGGAGATCTTTTGGGGGCTCGCAAACTGGGTATAACAAGCCATGGGCTCGGTCCAAAATTTATTGGCCTTGAGGATTATATGGAATGCCCGTTTTATGACTTATACACATTTGTGCACAAAACGCTAAAAAGCTAGACTTGTATATCCCGATCCATTATCAGTTTTTATAATGGAACGAATACCAATTGCATCAAAACACTTTAAGCAATGACTTATGTTTGGTGGCTTCTTCTGTTAAGGGAGTTGCCATGATAAATCCTGAAAAAGTATCAATCGTTACATGAACACATTTTAGTTTTCGAAATTCTGGGACCTGAGTTACGCCCATTTGCCACAAATGATTGGGAGTCAAGCCTCTAGGATTGACACCATAATGAGCTACATTAAAATGATCAGGACAAGAGGAACATTATCTTACAATTTGTCTAGCAGCTTCTCTGGTAATATTGTTTTCTTAAGCTCTTGCTATTTTGATGGTGTAATGCATGAGAATTTTGAGCCAATTCTTGTTAAGTTAATCCAACCAAATGTATGGCTTGATCTGCTAAATCATTTCCTAAAGTTAAAGGTCCAGGAAGCCCTGAATGAGCTCTAATATGTCCTACATAACAAGGCTGCACACAGCTCCAAATACTTTGTTGAATCTATCTAAATAGATCTTGTATTTGTTTATTTGCTGTATTAACATATGTTACAGTCTCTAGGACTTGCAAAGCTTTAGCTATATAATGGCTATCAGTGTACAAGTTGAAAGAGGTAGAAGCCATATTTTTAAAGACTATAAAAACAGCTCATAATTCTACAACTTGAGCTGAGGCTGGCAATGTTTGCAAAACAGAAGTTTGTCCCTGTAGTACATATACAGCTTTTCCATTTGAAGAATCATCAGTGAATACTGTTGGAACTTGAGGTAATGGCTTTTGTTTAATTATGTTAGGAAATACAAAAGCATGCTCATTGGCAAATTGAAGTAATTTATCTTTTGTATAACGATTATCAATATGTCCTAAATAATGAGCAAAAGCTATGGCCCAACAATCTGCATTTTGAAATAACCAATCTACTTGCTGTTTGGTAAAAGGGACTCCAATTAAGGAGGGCTCTCTACCAAAATACTTGGTGAGATTCTGTGCAAGCCATTTGAACTAAACTAGCCACTGCTTCATAATATGGTATCAGGTAAGTGCAACCATAATAATGGTTCTTCTTGCTACAATACAGCAGTTGGAGTATGATCAGTAGCCAAAATATATGCACCCCATTCTTTTGAATAATCAATATATTGAACATGCTGCTTTTCACTAGCTAATTCTATCCTTTGCAAAGCATCACGAGCTTCTTTGGTAAATTCTCTTTTTGACAAAGGATCAGCCTCTCCTTTTAAAATGTCAAAAAGTGGTTTTAGCTCTCCTGTAGTTAATTTTAAATGGGGTCTTAGCCAATTAATATCACCTAACAACTTTTGAAAATCATTTAAAGTTTTTAGATTGTCTTTTCTTAATTGAATTTTTTGAGGCATAATGGTCTGAGGATATAATTTATGTCCCAAATACAAATAGGGTGGCTCTGTCTGCACCTCTTCTGGTGCAATTACTAAACCTAGATTCTTTAAGCCTTGTTGTAAGTGTGTAAAAGCACTTAATAAAATCCCTTCATTTTTATGAGCCAGTAAAATGTCATCCATACAATGAATAATATACACAGAAGAATATGCCTCTCTAGTTTTAAAAACAGCTTGAGCCACAAATTTTTGACATAAAGTCGGACTGTTTGCCATACCTTGAGGTAATACGAGCCAATGATACCTCTTCATAGGTTCTTTAAAATTTACTGATGGCACGCTAAAAGCAAATCTTTTACAATCTTGAGGAGCAAGAGGAATAGTATAAAAACAATCTTTTAAATCTAGTATAATTTTAAAAGTATCTCTAGGTATAGCAGAAGGGGTAGGCAATCCAGGTTGTAAGGCTCCCATTAATTCCATGGTTTCATTTACTTTTCTGAGATCTTGTAAAAGTCTCCATTTTCCTGAATTCTTTTTTATGACAAAAATAGGGGAGTTCCAAGGTGAGTTTGATGGAACAATATTGCCGATATCAAGCTGTTCCTGTACTAACTGCTCAGCGGCTTTAATTTTCTCAAGGGAAAGAGGCTACTGATTCACCCACACAGGATCATCTGCTTTCCATGTTATTGGATCTGCATGGGGAACAGGTTGTTCAGTGGCCTCCCCTAAAAATGACCCAACCCTTTTTAAAATTTCTTGAGGTAGGTATTAATTGCTGAGCTATGCCTTGTCCAGATTTTTCCAATCCTGAATTAAGCATCTTATTGGTAACTGCATTGCTAGGACTATAAAGATACACTTCCATATTACTCATCACATCTCTACCCCACAGATTAACAGGAAGGCCAGGAATAATGTATGGTTTAAAAGTTTCCTCGTGTCCTTCCTCATCCTTCCAAGTTGAGATTTAAGTATCAAAGCAGCTGCCTGATCAAAGGCTCCCGACAGGCTACAGAGCCTGGCCTTCCTGCATTATCTGCAGTCCCTCATGGATACTATACTGTCACCTTAGATATTCAAAAAAAATTTTATTCTCTATTTTTCTCCATCCAGAGGACAAAGAGTTGCCTTTTCGGTACCTGTTATTACTAATAAAACACCCATGAATAGATATCAGTAGGAGTAGTCATAGGTGATGAAAACTAGCTCCACTATTTGTCAGTTATTTATCTGTGGAAGGCTATTTAAAGGTGGTGTAACTGTTATGTGACCCATTATATAGATGATGTTTAGATTGGTCACCCTGAGCAACAATCCTTACAGCCCAAGCTCCAAGATATCTCTGCTGCTTTAAGGGCAGCTGGTCTTCACAGTGCAGCTGAAAAGGTGCAGACTCAAGAACCATATTTGTTCTGCAGGCACATGGTTACTTCTGACGTTATTAAGCCCCCAAAATTCCATTTCTCCCTTCCCACACCCCCTACATTGGCTTCCATGCAGACCTTTCTGGGAAACTTGCCTTGCTGCTTCCTGGTGCCAAATGGCCAGAAGAGATTTTAACAAGAAGGCAAAATAGGCTTTACAAGATGTTAATGCAGGCCTTAATCAAGCCCTTCTATGTAGGTTCGATCCTGCTAGTGAGGTTTGGGGCCTTGTGATGCCCATGCAGGGATCTTCCACTGGGGTGCTTTTCCAACCATCCATTAAAATATTATACTTGGTTCATATGGTGCATTTTTCTGCTCTTAATGTTACACCTTTTATAGATAATATTTTCACTCTTGCACTAAAGGTGCTTACAACATCCCTTTTATTGTTGAGTGAAAAGCCGGATGCAATTACTCTTCCATTTTCCCAGGACTTTCCTGCCTGAACATTCTCATCCCACTATGTTGCTCAGCTCTTTTTATTAAATTTGCAGGGTGAAATAGATAACTGTTTCCCTAAAAATGAAATCTTATCCATGCTTCCTTTAACAGCAGTGATTCATAGACAGTACTTAGTTTAAAAAACCCGTTCCTGATGCTGCTTCAGGCTTTACAGACTCCTCATAGACACATTTTGGTTATGTTATTCACGCTTGACATTACCACAAACCTAAAGTGCTTACTAGTTTCTTTGAGGGATCTGTGTAGTAAGGAGAATTGTTGGCTATCTTAGACCATTTAGGAGATTGGCAAGACCCCATTAATATTTTCAGTGACAACGAATATGCTACTAATGATGTTAAGGCCATACCTTTAGCAGTTGTTAAACTGGCTGAAGGTCCTCTGTATTTGGTCATGATTCAACTTCAAACAATCACTGAACAAAAACAGACTCCTTTCTTTATTCAGCATGTACACTCTCATTTGGGACTTCCTGAAGCAATTTCAGAGGGAAACAGGGAGATTGATCGTCTAGTGACGGCCTTCCTGTCATCTCCATTAAGACAAGCCCAATTGCTCCATTCTAGATTTCACTATTTGGCTCTATCAGTCCACAAGATTTGTGTGTGTGTGTGTGTGTGTGTGTGTGTGTGTGTGTGTGTGTGTGTGTGCAATTATCCATAAGTTGCTGTAAGCATTTAATACTTGCCTGTAGCACTTTTTGTCTTTAAGCCCCTTCCAACCAACTGGAGCCAATCCTAAAGATCTTAGTCCCAACAGCTTGTGGCAAATGGACATGACCCATATTCCAGAGTTTGGTCATCTTAAATATGTACACTTCATTATTGACATCTTTTCCTCATTCCTGTTTGCCATGGTTCAACCTAAAGAAAATGCCAAGTTGGTTGTTGATACCGTTAAAACTGCTATGTTGGTAATGAGCGTGCCATATTCAATTAAGACTGACAACAGACCAGCATATAATTTTACAGCTCAGCTTTACAGACCTTTACAGACTTTTGCTCTGAATGGAATATAACACATACCTTCACGATTTCTTACAGTCCCCAAAGACGAGCCATAGTGGAACGAACCCATGCCTCTCTTAAAAAACAATTAAAAGGTGGGACATTAGGGATATGACCACAGGATAATTAACTGACACTCTCTTTACCATTAACTCTTAAAATTTTGACAAAAACTGTTTATCCTTGCCTGTAAACATTGGGGTGAAATACTTCCTAGGATCACCCCTTTACCATTAGTCTACTGGCAGGGTCCTATGGACAATCCGTGGATGGGTCCTGGCCTGTTCTTAATCATGGGATGAGAGTTTGCATGTGTCTTCCCAGAGGGACAGATGAGCTTATTTGGGTTCCTGGTTGAGTAACAAAACTGTACACCTGCTCCGAGGGAAATGATGGAACTGCTCCAAAAGGTTCTACAGAATCTATCCCTGATTAGAGATGACGGTGACCACAAGAGGAAGACAGCAGAGGAGGCAAAGGGTGAGGGCAACCAGCAGACATCTCCAGTTACCTGGGGAAGCCTCAAGGCCCTTGTGAATCAGGCCCAACAAATGTTCCCTGATGGGTCCGTGACAGGACCATACACCCTGTTTCTACGCCATGTGTGCCGTTATAATTGCTAATTCCCAGGTGTGCGCACGCACACACACACACCCGATGCTGTGGGCTGCCCTTAGAAATCCTCCTATCTTACTTCTAGTAAGCTGGGATTCTTGGCTTCCATCCATATATAGTGACAACCCACAGATGAATGAGCAGCTGTTTCCAGTTAATTCCACCCTATATTCTTCATTTAATGGCTCATTCACCCTCACCCCAGGGTTAATGAGTTTCTGCCCAGATGAGTTCTGCCTCCACCTTAAATTGTTCTGTACAAAACTGTACACTTTCCCCCTGCTGGGACCTGATTAGGGATAACTCCTTGCTCCTCAGGAAACCAACTGGCCTGGATTCCAGTGAACGTCACTAAAGGTTGGATGGGGGAGCTGTCTTTGTCAGAACAGACCTCTCTAGTTTGTACCAAGAGAGATTTTTGGTATATCGGCTATTATTGCTGCTATTGCACTGGGCCTTACCACACACAGCTGTGACTACTGCTGCAGCGGCGATTGCCCTATTCCGACGGCGCACAGCCTAAATAAGATGTCTAAGTTTACAGCCTATGCTCCATGAACAGATTCATCAATCAGCTTCTCCACTTGGGAGTCCTTACTCTTCACCATCAAATGGGTCTGCTGAAAGATGACGTCAGTGAATTTACGGGATTGTTGTAAGAGGTTATTAATATTTACTATTGATTTATCTTCTGGTAAAGCTTGCTGTTAATCTTAAACAGCTGTATAACCAAATCACCACACAGAGACTGGGTTTTTAGTTAACCTAGAACACAATGCTGGGCAATATTTACTCCCTCCTAAACCTCCAAGCCCTCAGTTTCCTAACATTTACATTTCCCACATTATACTTACTTTTTGTGAAATCTTAGGTCTAGTTCATCCTCCATGTCCTCCAAGATCTCTCCTCCCGCTCTGCTCTCCTAGCTCTCCTCGCCCCTTCTTCTCCCACTCCTTTCCTGCTCTCTAGCTCCTCCCCTCTTTCCTGTCCTCTGACCTCCCATTGCACAACACTGTATCTAGTTGTTTTATTTTGTCCTGTTTACACAAGAGTTGAGACAGGATGCTTATAATGAGTATCACAATGCAATATCCGGATTGAAACCAGAGAGTTGGGGGTGGGGAAATCAGCATTTGAATTAACAAGGGTAAGTTGTATACATTTCAAAAGAGCATTATACCAACACGGGATCTTGCTCTTGTGTGATCGCAGGTACACTGCTATTTGCCTCACTCAATACCAAAGGCACCTCAGTAAGAGTAGTGCCACGGGCTGGAGTGGCCGCGAAGTAAGTGGAGCCCTTGCGGTCTCCAGGTGGCTCCAGCTCTCCCCCTGCTGGAGCCGGTGGATGACGGTGCCCTGTACAACTGGGAGGCGGCCATCTTAGGGGGCCCCAACACCTACTATGAGGGCGGCTACTTCAAGGCTCGCCTCAGGTTCCCCATCCACTACCCGTATTTCCCACCAGCCTTCCGGTTACTCACCAAGGCCTGGCACCTAAACATCTACGAAGAGTGTGCCTCTCCATCCTCCACCCCTCCCCCCACTGATGACTCACAGCGTGGGGCGCTGCTCTCAGAGCGGCAGAACCCCACAGAGAATGTCAGGACCATCCTCCTGAGTGTGAGCTCCCTGCTGAATGAGCTCAACACCTTCTCACATGCCAACGTGGATGCCTCGGTGATGTACTAGAGCAAGGGGTGAAAGGGTTAGGCTAACTTTGTAACCTATATGTCTTCTAAAGCCTATAGTTTTGAGTTTTAGGTCCAGGTTAAGCTAAAGCCTCTTAGTACCTTTCCAGAGAGTGAAGAAATGTGACCCTATCCGTGAGGACAGATATAAAAAAAAGGGCAAGCAAGCAATGACCTTCACTCAGCAAAAGAACGACCAGACCCTTGTCCTTGAGATAGTGTTTCTTAGCAACGAACCTAGACTTCTTCTGATTAGCTTTTGACCTCCAGCCAAGAGTCCGCAGCCCCTAATCTTCAAGGATGAGCTAACCACCCCCACCTTAAAGTGCAGCTGCATCCACACTTGGCAGGACTGGCCAAGCTTGAGCACCTAAGACTAACCAATTATCTTACTTTATAGCTTCCTCATCCAATCCTAAATTGCCAAAACTAAAACTTCAAATTTCCCGCAATTTTTCTTTTAAAAACCTAAAGGCCTTTGTCTCCCGGTGCCACTCTTTGCTGAGTGAGTTGTACAATGGTTAATAAACCTCTTGCTTTTGCAACGAGTCTTGGTCTGGGGGAGTTTCTGGGAAGGGCGCGATTGAACTCCTGAGCTGTGAGACCCCAGGTCTTACATTTTGGAAGGACGGCGAGCACACGGACATCATCCGGAAGCAGGTCCTGGGGACCAAGGTGGACGCAGAGGGTGAGGGCGTGAAGGTGCCCACCACGCTGGCCGAGTACCACGTGAAGACCAAGACCTCTTCTATGAGGACGCGCAGTGGAGGAGGCCGACAGCTGCTCTGGGGATGAAGAGGACTCTGGAACTGAGAAGTCCTGACAGCGTCCCCTAAAAAAACTTAAAAATTTTTACCATCAGCGGAAACACATAGAAGGAGCCTGGAACACAACCTTCCTTTCTCTCCTTCATTAACTCCACCAGGAGATAACGACCATAAATACCACCAGAGTGGATGTAGTTACTTTATCAGATCTAGGGCATTTCTTTCAGGATGTGGCCTCCAACCTCACTTTATTTTCACCCAGTAGTTTATGACATGGTAATTGTAGTATTACTTATTATGTTTTTCCTGATATAGCTTAAAAATTGTATACGCCTCCAAAATCAGCACACCATAGCCCTCATACTGCAGATTTTTAACCCTGAAATTAAAACAGAGGGGGAACCTGTGGAGAATGTCAAGGTAAGCCTTTTGGAGGAGTCAGAGACTCCTACGACTGCTTGGAAGATCCGTAGCCACTGCACATAGTGTTGATCCACCAGGGACTCCTAGCACACTCATTAAGTCTCAAGATGGATCTGAGGCTAGGGCAGTGACTGCTTTCTTCTTTGTGGAAGTCTCCTCAGGTGACTTTGTCCCCACCATATCTCCCACATTCCCTTACAGTCACACCAACCTGACTGATTGTTACTGGTGCTTGAGGCTAGCATGGGATGGTCTGATTGGCCTTTCAGTCATTTAGAGGCCATGACACAGGATAATAAAGTCAGATCTGCACCTTTGAGTCTGGTCTCCAGAGTCTGATTATTGAGATTCTGCGTGGGCTCTATCACCACTCACCCCTTAACCCTGGTTTCTGATCATCACATGTATATATCTATATCTCTGATGGAATGACTTTCACTGCATGAGTGTAAGTGAGATGAAAGAAACTCACATGTGAAGTTACTGTCTTACAATGATTTTGCACCGAGGTTTGAAGTGTAGAAACAGGAAAAGGTCTGGTACTAAATTGCCCAAAAGGACTCCATTTTGCCTGACTTTTATCTAACTGATCACCCAAATTAACCAATGCTGAGAAAAATACTGTCATGCATACTCACTTGCAGCTTTGGAAGATCCATTGTTTTACAGCATAAAACAAATTGTTTGAAACAATGGAAGAGAAACTTTTTCAAATTTTAGGCCCCTGCCCCATCTCTAGCATGAAAAAACTGTCGGTTTGGGAAAGGAACAAAACATAAGGCACCAAACAATATCTGAGACAGCATACGTTAAGTAGATTATTCGATCATTCATTCAGTATCCACAGAAATGATATAAGAATGATTTAAGTGAAAATTTTTATTCATTACTTCTTCAGTCAACATCTTAACTCTTAGAAGGAGACCCAGGGAAGGAGCTTCCCAACCAAGCCAGGGTCAGAGGGTCACGAAATGAGCTATGTATTTCCTGACATCAAAACCCAAATTAGTCCTTCTGATCCTCCAAGGAGGTAGGTGGAGATAATTTGTCTAGCGCAGATTGTGACAAGTTGGAAAATTCCTGATGTACAAAGCATAATCCTTTAACAGTATGTGCACAGGTACTATTAATTCATCTCACTACCCTTGCTATGCAGTTTGGATTTAACCTTCTTTTATATAACCGTAACACAGTGTCTTGTAAGGTGAACAAATACCATCTTCAAAAGCTTAGCTGTACAGTTTAAGAAACCCCAGCCCTAAAGGTGAAGCTGGGTTCAGATTTCCCAGCAGGAAATTTCCCAGCAGGCCTCGCTGTGTATTTGCTCCAAGTATGTTTTCTATCTCTCTAGTCAACGCTGTTCTACAGCAGTTCATTCTGGATCCTTAGACTCCTGTATTTGAGCACTTCATACCTGAGAACTGTTGTGGCTCAGATTTTCCCTCTTGTAATTCTTTAGCCGTTGGAGAAAAGGAACACAAGCAGACCTCAGAGGAAGCTGCACAAACCATCGAGACACCAATCTGTTAGATATGGATGGTTCATTGAATGCACACCCCAAGATTGATCATGACCAGGGACACAGTGGACCTGGGGGCCAAACGTTGAGTGTTTCTCAGAATTAGCTTATAAAGTAAAAAATTGCCATTGGCTCTGTTGGGGGCAGGGCGGGGAGGAGGGAGTGCAACAGGGTAATCCCCTCCGACTCAAGTAATTTTTGTTAATTAAACAAAGCAGTTCCAGCTGACCTTTAAGTTGACTGGTCCCAAGTGGAGTTTATCAATAGGGCCTGCTGTGCTTATGGTTGGGGGATTTCCAGGAGTACCAAAGCCATACAGTATATTGAACTGTAGTAAACATAGTTTTTGGTCAACCTGATCTTGCACAGAGAGCTTTTCCCTGGATAAGCAACAAGCTGAGATGATGTGACTGGTCCTCCTGAAACAAAAATAGTTATAGTTATGAAGCAGGCCTCAACACAGGACATTACAATAGGCCAGCTACAGAGAACAATAGGGATCTGAAAACACATTTCCTCTAAAGGTACAGAGGAATCTGACAGCGTCCATGTGAGGATGGGGCAGCTAGAGAAGCATGCTTCCCACCAAAGCAGTTCAGTGAGCTCCCAGCACCTCCTCTGGACCAGGAAGTCAGATGACCTACAAAAGCAAGCTATCTTGGCCCTTGCACTGTTACCTACTCCTGCACTACCAGGCAGCTCTGCTGTTCCAGAAGTCCAAGGCGGGCTCGAGCTGCACGCGGTGTCTGAGGAAATGGTCACTCAGGGAACAATCCCAACAGCCCTGTTCCCAGCCCTGACCTGCTATTTGAGGTGTCCCAGCCAGTTCAGCCCAGCACCCAAGCAGCTTCTTCCGCCCGCCCAGGTCCACTCCCTCCAAGACGGACCCCGCACAGTGCCTCAGGCTGCGCTGCTCCCTGGACCTACCTCTTTGTCAGAGATGCGAAGGGAAAGTACAGCAGCACAGGACTACAGGACTCTTGCCCAACTTTCAGGAAGAGGCACGTGTAGACCAAAAAGCCAGATAGCTATTTCCTGGACTGCAATCGCGCCCTTCCCAGAAACTCCCCCAGACCAAGACTCGTTGCAAAAGCAAGAGGTTTATTAACCATTGTACAATGGGGTCACCCCTGCTGGTCAGCAAAGAGTGGCACCGGGAGACAAAGGCCTTTAGGTTTTTAAAAGAAAAATTGTGGGAGATTTGAAGTTCTAGTTTTGGCAATTTAGGATTGGAGGAGGAAGATATAAAGTAAGATAATTGGTTAGTCTTAGGTGCTCAAGCTTGGCCAGTCCTGCCAAGTGTGGATGCAGCTGCAATTTAAGGTGGGGGTGGTTAGCTCATCCTTGAAGATTAGGGCTGCAGGTTCTTGGCTGGAGGTCAAAAGCTACTCAGAAGAAGTCTAGGTTTGTTGCTAAGAAACACTATCTCAAGGACAAGGGTCTGGTCGTTCTTTTGCTGAGTAAAGGTCATTGCTTGCTTGCCCTTTTTTTTATATCTGTCCTCACAGATAGGGCCACATTCCTTCACTCTCTGGAAAGGTACTAAGAGGCTTTAGCTTAACCTGGACCTAAAACACAAAACTTAGGCTTTAGAGGACATATAGGTTACAAAGTTAGCCTAACCCTTTCAACAGTAGCCAGACTGAATTTCCCAGAAGTCCCTGCGGAGGGACGCTCAGAACCCAGGATAGGAGAAGTTAAACTGTTTCTAGTTACCTCCCTGACAACCAGCTGTAGAGTATGGGAGGCAGAAACCTAAGTTGCAGGACAACCATGGGGAGTCGGGCGCTTTTAACCTCCATATCCGCAACAGCAGACATGAGTCAAGCCTTTCACAGAAATATTAGGCTTACAAGTCACTTTCACTTCCTGTGTTGAAGTTTTAATCTTACTACAGCCTGAAAAAAAGAAAAAAAAATCACGCTGGCTCAGTTGTATTTGAAGGAAGTAATAACACTAAATGTGGGAATGAAAATCATCTTAAGATTCAATGTTTTCTTTTATCTCCCAGTGGCTCTTGATGCCTCTTTAGTTACTGGGCTCTCGGAGAATGTCCTGCCTGAAATGGCACCAAAACTGACACACTTACAAAATATTTGTCCAGCATCATAGCTAGCAGCCTTTCAACTTTAGCACACCTGACACTGTTTTAAACTCATTATTCATTATGTTATCCCCAAAACAGTTCTTCTTGCTGAGAAACAGCCAGTTTGTACTTGCTTATCTCATGTCAACTCAGGGGGTCGCAGAATTTGCTGAGTATTTACTAACTGTCCAGTTACCTTAAAAGAACCCACTCTAAGGTGAACTGAATGGAAGCATGTTGCTTTCTTGTGTTCAAATCCTGAGGTAAAGAGGGCAGGACTCTGAAAGAAAACACTGTACTAGCTCTGATGTATCTGGGAACGTCAGCTTTATAAATAAAAAATTCTGATTTTTTAAAATTATTTATGAATGTAGATATTTGAATAGCACTCCTTATATTTTCCCTTAAAAAAAAAAGAGCCTTATAATTTAGTAAAAGGCCTAAATCGACTAACTACCATGAAACAGGTATACAATCACTGGCTCCATAATTAGTGCAGTGGGGATCCATGGCTGCACAGCTGAAGGATTTAAAAACTGCTCATCCTTCTGTATTAGGTATTAATAGTCTGGCCACTTCATAGGGGCAAATGAAATGGCTGATGTGAGAAAGTTTGAAAAACTCTTGGGAATAGGCATCTATAGTAAAGCAAGACCTGCAAATACAATGCTTCAGACTTGTAGATCAGACATCTGGTAAGCACGTCCATCCTCTGCTCAGTGAGTACATTTGGCTTTGATCCTAATTACAGTACGGGAGTTTGTTGCTATGACAATGATGAAGGTATTGACACGCACACCAACACTTTGCTGAACTTAGAGGATAAGAGTTTCTTTATTCTGGAACCAAATATGACTGACATGAGCTCTATCACGTTTCCTGGGGAGAGAAACACTAAGCCCATTCACCTCAGATTGGTACCAATGCAGATCATTTCACCAACATTGTGAGAAAGGTGAATTCATAGAGCTTCTTACATACCCAGAAGAGACATTATTACAGGAACGGGGGTGATCCCCACCTAGAAAAGCACAGTAAGTACCGCGTGGCCCAGAACTCAGATCCAGTCGGCCAAAGAACCGTGTAACAGCACGGTAACAGCTCCGTGGTACATTGATAGTTACAGAAGAAAGAAATTTCTCAATCAAGGCATGGTTCAAACACACTACTTTACAACGGGGTGAGGAGACGCATCAAGGAGACATCTCTACAGTTCTCTGACCACAGTCTTAGCGTCTGTGCTGGTCGACATTAGACATTTGTTTTAATATTCCAAAATAATTAATTGTTACACAGATGTAAGGTCACAGAATCAGACATTCTTCACACCTATATGGTTATTCTCCAGGATGAGGATTGTGATGTTTAAGATCTAAAATAGTACAAAACATTTTGCCACATTCTTCACATTAGTAAGATTTCTCCCCAGTATGATATAATTTGTTGAGATGGTTTAAGAGAATAGAAAAGATTCTTTAACATGCTTCACATTTGTATGGTTCTTCTTTGGTGTGAGCTCTCATGTGTACAGCAAATTCTTGGTGAGTATAAAAGTCCTTGACACATCCTTCATGTTTGTAGGGTTTCTCTTGACAATAAATTTTTTCATGTCTCTTCAATTTGAGGTACAACCATTACACCTCACTTTTCACATTTGTGGCATTTCTATCCAGTACGAACTATTTTATGCCAAAACAGGGAACAATTAATAGAAAAGGCTTTTCCACATACATCACATTTCTATGGTTTCTCTTGACGATGATTTATTTTCTTAAGTCTTGAAGTAGAATAAAACATTTTGCTACATTTTACACTGATAAGATTTTACTCCAGTATGACATAACTTGTGCTGAATTAAGGAAGCATTAGAAGAAAAGGCTTTCCCATATACTTCACATTTTTATGGTTTTTCTCTGGAATGAACCAGCTTGAACTTAGTAAGCGCAGACAGCATGGCAAAGGCTCTGCCACATTCCACACACTTGTAGGAACTGGCGTTAGAATGAACAATTTGATGTCATATAAGGGATGAAGAGAAGGAAAACATCTGCCACAGTCTCCACACTTGTAGGCTTTCTCTGCAGTATGCGCTGCCCTGTGTCTCCTAAGAAATGAGTGATAAAGGTTGTGTGACACTCTTCACATTTGCATGGTTTCTCTCCAGTGTGAACTTTGTGATGTTCCTGAAGGCGTGCAGAACGAGAAAACCTTTTGCTACATTCTACACATTCTTCACACTTGTATGGTTTCTCTCCAGTGTGAGTTCTTTGATGTTCCTGAAGGTGAACAGAACGGGAAAACCCTTTGCCACATTCTTTGCATCTGTAGGGATACTCTCCCGAATGAATTCTGTGATGTTCCTTAAAACATGAAAGATAGCAAAGTGATTTGCCACATTCTTCACACTTGTACCTTTTCTCTTCAGAATGAATTCCTTGATGTTGCTTCAGCGTTGAAAGACAGTGAAATGATTTTCCACATTCTTCACACTTGTAGGGTTTCTCTCCAGAATGAATTATTTGATGCTGCTTCAGTGTGGAAAGATAGTAAAATGATCGGCCACATTCTTCACACTTATAAGGTGTCTCTCCAGAATGAATTATCTGATGCTGCTTCAGCATTGAAGGAAAGTAAAATGATTTGCCACATTCTTCACACTTGTAAGTTTTTTCATCACTATGATTTTTCTTGTGTATAAAAAGCGATGAGCGAGTACTAAAGGCTTTATGACATTCTTTACACTTGTAGGGTTTTTCTCCAGTATGAATTCTCTGGTGTCTAGAAAGTGTTGAGTGTGCACTAAGGAGCTTACCACATTCTTCAAACCTGTGGGGTTTCCTTCCTGAATGAATCCTCTGGCATTGAATGGGTAGTGAGTTTTGATCAATGGCCTTGTTGTGATCGTTAAACTCATTGACTGTTGTTCCTGTTGAGCAAAAGTTGAGATATGAACAAAAGGTAAAAATATTCATCTACTTATAATGCCTATCTCTAAAACAGAGGCATTTCTTCACACATATTTAACCATATTTCATAGTTATAGGTACTGAACACAAATCACAAAATACAGTAGGTAAAGACAACCTGCTCTTCTACAGGAATAAGTAACTGCACAACCAAGTAGAACACAGACATAATGCTATCTTCTTCAAAGTTCAATAGCTAAGTACTGTGTAAGGGCATTTCACTGACAGAAATAAGCCCGTTAAGCAATATAGATGTTATGTAGCTTCACATTAATGAAAGTATAAGGTTGTGAAGCCTGGAAAGAGAAAGTTAAATGTTATTCAGTGAGATGGGCTTCAGCAAAATAAAATATATGTATGTATATATATATTACGTATATAATATATATATATATAAGTTTTATATATAAAAAGTTTTATTTTTGAAGGTACAGAAGATATGCTGCATAAAAAGCAGACTGTCCACAACAAGACCAAATAGTATATTTCAACAGTTAAGACAGTATTTTAGGTTTTAATTCTGGTGACAAGAGAATATATACCAAAAAGATATCAAGTCATGACAGAAAACTTCACTTTACCTGTGAATAACGAAATGCTGCTGAGGCAACATCTCTGCCAGCGAATAGATGAGAAAAGGACCTATTTCTTTTGCTCCCATGTTTTTGGGTTTTGAAACAGAGTTTCTCTGTGTTGCCCTGGCTATCCTGGAACGTGCTATGTGCAACTTTCTACCTGGCCTTGAACTCAAGAGATCGGCTTGGCTCGGCCTCCTATGGTCTGGGATTAATAGAGAGAGCGACTATGCCTAGGGGATAAGATTAAGTATTTCTAAGATTTATTCATTAAACACCATGGAGCACTCAATCGAAAGAGACAATGAACAAGGCATGAAAATGAGAGACTGTTGTTTACCCATGAAATAGGAATTCACAGAAGTAAACATTTTTTCTTGCACTGTCCAGATGTGTTTCATCGATGTGTTTTATCCATTCACAGAACATAACAACATAGAAATCAAGTTGCAGAGTAAAGAAACTTCTGGAAGCTCATTGATGAGCTATTAAGTACATTCTCGTAGCTGGGAGCAGTTTCAGTCTTTGAATAGATATCGATGAAAGGCAGCACTTCAATCCTTATTACTGAGTATGAGGTAGACAATTTGAGAAGATATTTTCATAATTCATAAAGCACTTTCACGAGATGACTTTCATTACACGAAAGTGCTTTGTAAATGTGTTAGGAAAGAATGTTACTGACTTAGCTTGGAAGGAAGAACTTATATGTGAAGATCTACCTTACACTGGTTTGACACCGTGGTCTTTAGAAATGCATGCAATTCTCTGAGGTAGAGAAACAGTGCAACATTTTACTGAAGGGCCCACTGTGACTCCATTTTGCCTGAGTGAATCTACCTGCTGGCCCAGCTAACCAACCCTGCTGAGAAGGTGTTCTCACGCACTATCACCTGAAGCTTTGGAAGATCCGCTAAATCAAATTGCTTGAATCGATGGAACTGCAACCGCCCTGCCTCTGGTGTAAGGTAATTATTCCTAAAGTCATAAAGTTCTCTTCTTCGTTAAAAAAAAGGAATTAAGATGTTTATCTAGTCACTTACGTCTTTCCTAATACTGTTAAACTGTAGCCATCTGCAAACACTGAGTCATGACAAGAACTGTGGAGATAATTAATTGTGCATCTTTTTATTATTACAGGTGTGTCTTTAGAAAGTCAACCTTATTATTTTTTCCTCTAATTTTATTCTTTATGATAAAACAAGCTACTTACTAAAGAAAATCTGTAGGATTGATTTAGATTTTACAAAGTACGCTATAAGGCAATGGTTCTCAACTTGTGGGGCACGACCTCTTTGTGGTTGAAGGAACCTTTCACAGGTAGAATTACAGTTATGAAGTAGCAATGAAAACAAGTCTGGCTAGGGTCAGCAGAATATGAGGAACTGTATTAAAGGGTCAAATCATAGGTCAAAAGATATTACTATAAAGCATCATGAGAGTGAATTTTTGAGGTTAAAATATTTTTAAAGATTTATTTATTATATACAACAGTTTTCCTGCACACCAGATCTTACTATAGATGGTTATTAGCTACCATGTGGTTAATGGGAATTGAACTCAGGACCTTTGGAAGAAACAGCCAGTGTTCTTAACCTCTAAGCCATCTCTCCAGACCCCGAGGCTGAAAATTTTAATAAATTACTTTCATTTCTTAAATCATCATTTTATGGGAGTCACAGATTTATTATAAGCTGTTACAACAAAGGTAATTAATGTGTAATAGTTAATGATGACTCACATTATAAATAATGCCTATCTTTAATGTGCACAAAAAAATTCAAGCTAAATACAAATGTAATTCATTTACAGAGACAAATTAGAAGAAGAGACAAATTTATACGTGAGCATTATACAGTTCTCTGTACATGTCATCAAAGTTAAGCATGAGGCAGGTATATCTCAAGCAAATATAAGTTCAACTTAAAGTTTGCTCAATATTGAATAATATTGAAAATCAGGTGTACTTAAAAAAATCGGTTTATTGAAATTGAATGCTTGAGTAAAAAGGGTTAAATCTACAGTATACTTGCATGACACTATACACCCAGGACAGATTAGCACAGTTAACCTCTGATGGGACACAGACTTACTCTGCTAACTCAGCACAAGCAGAGAGAATAGGATTTGTCAGTCTCTCCTGCTCCTGTCTCCTCTGGCCTGTAAACCAGACCAGGAACTCCTACTCCTTACTGCAGGGAAGATGAATTACTGTTCATGTCTCTCAAGACAGGCAAGTGGACTCTCTCAAACTCAGATGGATCCTAGACTCTACACCCACATCTTAAATGTCTCAAGCAATCGAGACCCCATTGCTGTTCCTTTGTACTGAAGGCTCCCTGAATAAACCCAGAGGCCAATGGTCCTATACACGGGTGAAGGAAGTATGAAGTATCAACAGGAGACCTTAGTCTTCTTTTTGGACTCATGCTAAATATAGGCATAGTGCTTCCTATAGGGTTAGTCACAAAGGCTGCCCGTGACTGGACTCTACAAAAACTTTTTACTAGCTTTAATACAACTTGGAATATCACATTTAAAAGTTATAATATTTTAAAATTTTATGATTTTTAAATTTTATTTATTCATTTATTTTATTTTTAAATTTAAATTCTAGGACTCACAACGCTGCAACATCCCCCTGCTTCAGGAGAGGCCATGCTGGTACCCAGAACCCAACATAAGGCAGATCACCAACACTCCTCACACCTGGCACAGCTTTCCCCCAACAATCTGCCCCTCCCCTGTCACTGTATCCCAGCCCATAACTTTGGCAGAAGCCCCCTGCTCTAACAGCAACCATAACCCCAGGTAGAGGCAATACTAGTACCCAGAACCCAAGTGACCACCCTCGCTGCCAAAATCCCAGTGGTAATACCATAGTGAACCAGTGAACTCCCTGGTCACTATAAACACAGGCCACTCAGCCAAGAAGATCAAAGAGGAAATAGAAACCACAGGAAAAACACCCATGCAACTAATATAAACTCAGAATTCAGTACCTATATCTAAACTTACCCCAAGAGGCCAGTGTAAGAACAAAATAACAGCCAAGACAATTTGTCACCACCAGAGCCCAGCTATCCTACTACAACAAATCATGAATATCCCGACACCGCTGAAAAAGACCTTAAAACCAACTATCTAAAGATGATAAAGGTCCTTGAAGAGGAGATGAATAAAACCCCTGAAGAAATGCATGAAAACACAAACAATTGGAGTAAATTAATAAAATTCCCTTTAAAAGCCAAGAAGAAAAACCAAACAAACAGGTGAAGGAAATGAATGAAACTGTACAAGACCTGAATAGGGAAAAGAAATAAAGAAAATACAAACTGAGGGAATCCTGGATGAAAAAATCTAGGCAAGCAATCAGGAACTACAAACGCAAGCATTGCCAGCAGAATACAAGAGAGACTCTCAGGTGCAGAAGACATGATAGAAGAAATTCATACAGTGGTCAAAGAAAATGTAAAATGTAAAGAATTCCTGACACAAAACATACAGAAAATCAGGGTCACTATGAAAAGACCAAACCTAGGAATGATAGGAATGAAAGAAGAATCTCAGCTCAAAGGCCCAGACAATATTTGTAACAACATCATAGAAATACTTTCCTAATTTAAAGAAGGAGATTCCTTTAAAGGCACAAGAAGCTCATAGTACACCAGATAGATTGGAGCAGAAAAGAAAGTATACCTGCCACATAATAAGCAAAACATTAAACATACAGAACAAATAATATTAAAAGCTATGATGGAAAAAGGCCAAATAAAAAATAAAGGCAGACCTGTTAAAATTACACTTGACTTCTCAGTGGAGACTCTAAAAGCCAAAAGGCCGTGGACAGATATCTTATAGACTCTAAGAGTCCACACATGCCAGCCCAGACTACTATACCCAGCAAAACGTTCAAACACCTGAGATGGAGAAAACAAGATATTTCATGACAAAGACAAGTTTAAGCAATATCTATCTACAAATCCAGTCCTACAGAACATACTAGAAGAAAAACTCCAACCCAAATAGGTTAAATACATGCATGAAAACACACAAAGTATCTCACACCAGCAAAAACAAAAGAAGGGAAGCATCACAAACACACACACACCGATCAGCACCACCACAAGCAACAGCACCCCCACCTAAAAAAACAGGAATTTACAATCACTGGTCACTAATATCTCTCAATACCAATAACCTCAATTGCTCAATAAAGAGACACAGGCTAGCAAAAAGGATAAAAAACAGGATCCATCCTTCTACGGCATACAAAAACAACACCTCAAAGATAGACATTAAGATCACATCAAAGATAGACATTAAGTCAGAGTAAAGAGTTGGAAAAAGATTTCCTTGGACCCAAGAAGCAAGATAGTGTAGCTATTCAAATATCTTACAAAATAGACATACAATCAAAATCAATCAAAAGAGATACGAAGGACACTTTATACTCATAGAAGGGAAAAATCCACCAAGATGACATCCCAATTCTTAATGTCTATGTCCCAAATGCAAGGACAATGACATTTGTAAAAGAAACATTACTAAAACTTAAATCACACATCAACCATCACACATTAATACTGGCAGATTTAAATACCCCATTCTCACCAATGGGCATGTCATCTAGACAAAAACTAAACAGATAAATAATGGAGCTAACAGATGATATAAACCACATGTACCTAAAGAATGTTACCTAAACCCAAAAGAATATACCCGCTCAATGTTTCACAAAACCTTTTCCAAACCTGACCATAGAATCAGTCATGAAGCAAGTCTCAACAGATACACAAAAATTGAAATGCTTCTTGTATCAGACTACCATGGATTAGAGCTGGATTTCAATAACAACAGAAAGCCTACAAACTCACAAAAACTGAAATTAAGGACTTTCTAGAGAGTAATAAAATGAATGCCCAACATCACCAAACTGATTGGACTCATGAAAGCAGTGCTAAGAACATGAAGGTTCATAGCAGTAAGGGCCTATATAAAGAAATTGAAGAGAAATCTCATACTAGCAACTTAAGAGCACACCTGAAAGCTCTAGAAGCAACCTCACCCAAGAGAAGCAGACAGCAGGAAATAATAAAACTGGAGGCTGAAATCAATAAAGTAGAAACAAAGGAATGACACAAAGAATAAATGAAACAAAGAATTGGCTCTTTGAGAAAAATCAACAAGATAGATAAACCCTTATCCAAACCAAAAGAGACAGAATATCCAAAAATTAACAAAATCAGAAAAAGGGGGGATATAACGACACCAAGAAATTCCAAAATATCATTAGATCACACTTCAAAAACCTGTACTTCACAAAATTGGAAAATCTAAAAGAAATCACTTTTCTTGATAGGGACCACTTGTTGCAGGCAAGATCACATAGAGAATTTAAATAGACCTATAACACCTAAGGAAATAAAAATAGAAGCGGTCATTGAAAGTCTCCCAACGCCCTACCCTCCAATCCCCCCAAAAAGCCCAGGGCCAATGCCTCACTTCAGGTAGAGAGTTCTTTCTGGGTGAGCCTGCTCTTCACAGCCAGCAAATAAATGACTTAGTATGACAGTACTGGGTGGCATTCTCCTTTATCTTACTTTATAATGTACACTTAACAAAATGAGGAACTTTTCATGCTCATTAAATATAAGCAGAGCTCACCAGAGGGGAAGAACAAAGCTTAGACACTTAAAAATCATAAATGCCTGAAAGCTGCCTTTTCAGAATAACAGAAGACGTTGAAGGCAATCCCTTAAAAGTAATTTCCATCTGCCAGTCCCAACACTCAAAAGGCAGAGGCAGGTAGATCTGTGAGTTCAAGACCAGCCTGGTCTACAGAGTGAGTTCTAAGACAGCCAAGAATGCACAGAGTAACCCTGTCTGGAAACAAAAACAAAAACAAAAACAAAACCAGCAGCATAGTGTCTCAATGTGCACGGTAAAGCCTGGCTTTCTGCTGTATACTTGCACTTCTCATCTGTCCTCTGCCCCCTTATTCCTACACACCTGGAGGCATGGTGGCTGCTGCTCGTCTTTCCACACGCGAAGGCCCTTGGTTTTGCTCCAGAAATGTTACCAAGTATGGCTTAGACACAGCAAGACCTGTTTGTGGGAAAGAGGAACAGTAGTGTTTGAGTACAGGGAACTGGCTTGTACTGTCTAGTACAGTGCTTATTAAAGAGAGATAATGGAATAAAAAATCATAAAAATTAATTCTTTAAATGTTTTCTGATAGGTGTATTAGAATACTGCAGAGGCACTTACGTTTAAAAGGGAAAACATTAAAAATCAAATTGTGAAATATTTTCATTTATTTTCTAAGATTCCCAGTAGAGTGAAGGAAACATACTTCAACAGACAAGTTAAACACAAAAAGAGAAAAGCAACACATGTCTCTTAGTCATACAGCAATCTTGGTAGATTCCATAAAATGAAGGATATACAACTCACATGCAAAGCTCAATGAGATACTGTACAAAAGGAGGAAAGTACATGTTGGTGGTGAAATAACAATTCACTATAGATGCAATCCTCACCCAGGAACACAAGGTTGCTGTAATTCTCCAACATCACATCCCTGTACAAATTCCACTGAGCAGGAACCAGGCATTCCCTCTCTTCTGGAGAGAAATCAATGGTCAGTTCTCCATTGGATCTGCTCAGCTTGGAGAACAGCAAGAACCCAGAGCAGAGGGAAGGTGGGAACATTGTTCCTGAGAGAACTGGAGCAGATACAATGGAGAACTGACTGCCAGGATCACTCCCTAATGCTGCCCAGCACAGGCCACCACTGTTCCCTATGGGGAAGTGCCTGCTGTCTCAGTCCACTCACCTCACTGTGGGGTTCATGTGAGGGGAGGGTAGAAGGCCTGCTACCACAGTCTCATTTAGTTGGATTTTAGCTGACATAATTAGAGCAAACAGTTCAGAGGAAGTTGAGAATGGAAATGGTCATTTTCAATGAACAAGAAATGCAAACAATGTACAGCCTGAGAGGGACAAACTGAGACTCATCAAAACTTGCTGCAAACTCAGACTAACTACCAGCTTGATCTTTGGAGCCTGACTGATCTCTCCTTGAGTGAAGACTGGTCCTAGAGACAAGCCTTCAACCACAGACTGACAGAGCAGAACTCATAACAATTCTTACATCCCCTCTCAGTGTCCCCCGGACATCTTCTTTACATGATTCACACAAACCTGACCACCTGGAGATTGTGGGGAAGTTCAAGGCTACACGCAAAGACAGCGCTGTCTTGCTGTTCAGGCTCCAAACACTAGTGGCCCTCCATTCAGACCTGGCCTGTCTATCAATTACAGAACATACCACTTTGAAAACACACTCCACACTTCCCTGAGTAACACCTCTCAGGTCTTTGTCCCACTCATGACTCTCATGAGTGTGGCACACAGCAATCACTGATTTTTGCCGTAGGTAATCACAGATGGCTGTCCTGACTCAGTGTGTGGAACTGACCCTGAAGAGGACACGTAAGATTATATGCCAAGTTTTGCTGGCAACACGGAATGTTTAATTCAAATATTCCTTTCAAGGTAAATACAACATGCTTTGCTCGGACTGTTAGGGGTCTAGATGTATCTGTGGATTTTAGTGTCAGTATATTGCTCCTGACTTGCCGTAATGAAATGGTGGGTGGAGTGTACCCAGTAAACCGTTGGGACTCACACTCTCATCTATCTCACATATTTTATGTAACAAGGGCAAAGAAGAGAACAAGGTCTGCCCTGCTGAGAGTTAGCCAGGCAACCACACATACATTGTTGACCCAAAATACACCACTGCGTTTGAAAATAACTACTGACTGACCCACTGACACAAACCTGTAACTCAAAAACCAGAAAGTAAGGAAAACCTGCACCTCTCAAGTTTACTTCTTGCTTATGTATTTGACTCCTTTTCAAATCTGTCCAAATAAATTGGGCATCTGCTCTCCATGACCTCTGAGTTATGACACGTCCTCTCCAGGAGCTGAATGTCTGATCCAGCCACCTTCCCTCCAGAGTTTTCCAAGAGCAACCTCACACAGCACTGCTCCTCCGTGAGCCGGCAGAAATGAGTAGAACGTCTTCGCTCACATCATCACGCACACAAACAGTAGCACACAAGGAAAAGACTTTGGAAGAAATATCTGGACACCATGGAGCCTGGAGTCCACCCTGGGGAAGAGGAAGGGAACCCACCTTAGAAGCTGGGCTTACTGTTTGCATATACTATCACCACAGGCCAACCACAGTGGAGGACATGCTTGTCACTATCCACATGCAGAGCTGGAGGTCTGTTCTGACTGAGTGTAAAGACACATTCAACACAGTGGAACAAGGACTGGGATGGCATCCAAGAAACAGAGAAAGAGCCACGAATGTGAACCACAGACAGCTGCATCAGTCAACGAGAAGCTCAGAGTGAAATGGGAAATCATGGGAATCTCAGATTCAACGGAAAAGGAGCCAAATGGAAACATTCAGTGAAAACCTGATAAAGGTATCATCAGCTCATGATAGGAACTGGCTCAGACTACTAGCCACAGAGAACATACGTTCCCTGCAAATAGGAAAGAATATTCAAAGAAAAGAATCGGGCCTCACATTCTAAATGCAAACAAGTATCTAATCTTCAAATTTTAATGTCCTTAACTAAAGTATGTGAGTGAGAAAAGTACAAATTACATGTTGACTGAGTCAAAAGAACTTAAGCACAATTCTCTTAAATCACCAAGTGTTGATTGCATGGATTTCTGTCATGGTGCTGGCTGTAAGAACCTGCAATGTACCACTGAAAGTATTTAGCAAATCTACAAACTATATTCAAGTGTTTTCTGACACAGACACAGGTAGCCTAGGCTGCCTGGAACTTGCTATGAAGCAGGGAAGCACAAGAGGGTCCTGTTTCCCCCTCACAAATGCAGAGGTGACAGACAGGCCACAGAGTAGGCTGATGTGTGTGTTTTTTCTACAGGTCTGTTTACTGTAAAGGACATGAATACAGATAGGTGTGTGCATCCTAAGTGAGCATGCTGCTGAGCATCTGTGAAGAGAAAGAAATCAGTTTTGATGGACAAGGCAGTGTACTTTTTTCATCTTGAAAACGTAAACCGCAATGCTACCATGTTTCTCCAGGATATTAATGTTATTCAACAATTGAACTTTTCCATTCTTGAAGTACCGAGCCAGCTTCTCTGTCCCAGAAGCACACCTTGATTCAGGCAGACAAGGCAGACAGATACATTCTAACACAGCGCCTTCTCCCCAGCAGTGACCAGAATCCTGATGTCCCCTGGCTGCAGCAAAGCTTCTACAGGTCAGCTCCTTCCTGCCTCCATTCCACCCCCGCCTGTTCCCTCCGGTCCTCCGCCCCCCCGCGCAGTCCCTCAGGCTGCACTGAACCCTGGAACAACCTCCATGTCCGAGATCCATCTGCTGAGCCAAACAGGACCAGATCCAACTTTGGGGAAGATGCGCCCATGGTTACCAAGAGCCAAACGCTACTGACTTGTGACGTCACGGTGACTACATTTCCCACAAGTCTGTGCGCGGCCAGGGAGTGCAATTTCTACAGGTCCTGGTTTTCCCTATTAATTTCAGTAGTTTGGAAACATGGAGACCACGAACTATATCCAGTTGTAATGAGCCGCTTACATACAAATGAGAATTTTTATGTAAGATGCGGCTTCCCTCAATTCCCGTGACCCAGATTAGAGGAGGAGGAGGCAGTTAAAAGGCAAAGGTCACATTTACTTCATTTCCGTGGAATTTACATCTCTTTGAGGAGCTGCCTCTCTCCCAGTTAGGTGGCAATAAGTTAGTTTACAGAAACCAGAGCAAGCATTAATCATTTCACAAGATGTTTACAATTTTGGGGAGGAGGGAAAGTGGCTGGGAGATAATCTTTTAGGAGTTTAGTGGGTGCCTAGCACAAAATGAAGTTTTCCTTAGCTGTCACAGAGGATGGAGAGCAGAAGCAGGTTGTCAGACTGATTTTAAAATTCAGGATTCACAGCCTGCAGTGGTGGTGATATTCTCCTTTAATCCAAGCACTCAGAGAAGCAGATGCAGGCACTTCTGTGATTTCCAGGACAGGCTGGTTTACATACTGAGCTCCAGGGACAGATGGGACTACACAGAGAAACCCTGTCTTAAAACACAAACAAACAAACAGTCCAGATTCTTAATAAAAGATGGTTGTGAATCCAGCCTTTACACAATTATTAGGTTTACAAGATGTCTCTCATCATTACGTTGTGATTTTAGTCTTCAGTCTACTTATTATAAAATGTTAGTAAAGCTTGAACAAAAATGAACTTGCTAGGTGTTCTGGAATGATCCTTTAGTCACTTGGGAGGAAGAGACAGGAGAGTCAGAGTCATAAGTGAGACTTTGTCTCTGAAACAAAGAGGGAGGGAAAAATCAGGTTGGTCCAGTCATACTCAGAAATAAGGGAAGCAGTAACCTAATGTGGGGATGAGGGTTATCTTTTTAAAACAGTTATCTTTTAAAATGATTTGAAACCCCTTTTGATGTTCTTGCTTATGCTTCCAGTTGCTCTGGAGCTTATGGCAGAAGAACCCTGAAACCAAAGCTGGTGGGGGAAGCTATTGAGACTCTGTTTCAAAATCCAAGGTAGAAAAACAGAGAGAGCTTCCTTAGGGGAAAAGCGCTCGCCTAGAATAGTGGCAGCTTTGGCTTAATACCCAGTACTGCACATACATAAGGAAGCCTCGTTCTCCTGTGTTGACACTCTGTGTGAGCCCTTGTCAGTGTTGTGAGTTAGCAAGATGGTCTGAGAAAGAGAGACACTGCAATGATAAGCTTTAGAAAAAAGTGTTAGATGAATCAGCTTCTTATGGTTTGACTGCCTAGGAGCTTTGCAGAAGGTCTTTTATTGATTGTTACACAAATGGCTTTTAAGCAAGTCAATTCCCACATACCACAACCTTATATCTGATCTAGGAGTTGTCTTAGGAAACCATTACCTAAGCAGTCACAAGCATTATAAGAATGTTGGATTTGCCAGGATTGTTTTATAACTGAGGTCATGTTACTGTTCTGAAATTCCCAAGGAACAACAATTCCATGAATCTAAGAAAACAATCTTCGGTTATTCACAGGAGATTACCACAAGCCCTAAGAGCCATCACTCTGGAGCAAATGCCAGGTGCGATGGCTCTTCTAAAATTCAACTAGGATCCATACAAAGATCAGACAAAACAGCAGGAAAAACAGTTTTCATGTGAACATTGTCGTCCATATGAGTTGGAGGTTGAACAAAGTTAAAGTCCAGCACTCTGATATTACTGGCAAAGATCTCCCAGAATCCATTGCAGGATCTTTCTGTCTGTAAGTCCTTTGTCCATATTTTCATCCATTAATCTATGTAAAAAAAAAAGTAGTTTTTGTGAGATTTTACCAGAACTCAGCAACATTTTCCCTAGGTTTTCACAATTCAGGCAAGTATTAACCATCAGGTCTTCTCCGAGCTCATGCTTACCACTGCTGTCCCTCTCCCAAGATAAAATGTGCACAGTCTTGATTCTTCCTCGAGTACAAAGATATCAGAAATATATTCACAGAAATACGAAATGAGCTTCTTGGAATTCAGGAACCTAATACTCATTTTAAGCCATAATCTTCTACCCTTATATCATCCAATTTTGCTTTCATCTTTTACTTAGGTATATCATTTAGTCCATCTCTAAATGTCCCCATAGACTTTAATAGTTCCAACTGTAAATGTAAGTTTTATTTGCCAGATGTATTGTCATCTCAGAGGCTCACTGCTGAATAATCTCCCCTTTTTAGTTCTCTCTGAACTCTGGCTGGCTGGTTCAATTCAGCTGTTCTGGCTCAAACTCCTCTCCAAGGTGACTGATTGAAGCTGGCTTCTCTTTGATTCTCACTAATTGTTCTGCTTGGACTCAAACTAACTATGAAAATGTGTTTTAATCTTCTGGCTCCTTCTTCTCTGGCTTCAGCTGCCTTTGCTGACCTACACTGACTGCATTAACTCACAAATGAACTCAACTCGACTGCACTACACTCACTGTACTGACTCCCAACTAACTGAACAGAGCTGCCTCTCTCTCTCCCTGCACTACTCTTAAATCGCTTCTCTTTACTGTGTTGTTCTTGTGAGACTTGGGCATATCCTGACTCTGACTGCATGGATACTTTCTTCTACAAACTAATTTTATCTTAAAGATGCATACTAAGGTCGTGTCTGTATTCTAGCCAGAGGGATAAAGCTGTGTGGCCTGTCCGCATTCTAGATTGATCACACAGACCTAGGTATTTGGATGTGATCCCTTGCCAGAGCACTCATGTTGCTGGACTAAATTTCATCTATGCCCAACACTTCCGAAGGGGAAAAGCAATCTAGAAAAGAAATAATGGAACAAAGTAAGACATAAATGCAGGGGGAACACTCAAATGCTATAGCATCACATACCTGGCTTCTGAGGCCCCTATAAAATGGTCTAGACTACAAAGAATTGGGCAGCCCCAAACACCATCTCTGTGATATGAAGGAGGGATAGGTCTTGTTTTAGGTTAGCTGTTTCCCTTTCAAGCAGGGTTTATCAGTAGACAGTCTCAATTCTGACATGGGTACATGGTAGGGCTCCAATGAAACTTAGCTATCACCTGCACTGTTCCGTACAGTGATCCATACAGACTGTAAGGAGGGACAGTGTAAATGTCTAGATAGTCTCCATGTTTATCTGCTGGTCTGATTCTACTGAAGTTCCACTACTTCAGTACCTATTTCTGATGTACTTCTTGAGGGTGAATGAGGCCGCCTCTAGGTTGGGACATTTCACTTCAGAAAAAAATTGCATGTACTGTCATGATGAAGGGAACAGTGAACGCTTCTATAAGGCACTGTTTATAGGTTCATGGAACTATTCCCATAAAATGAAGCCATACACATTTAGAGAGGTCTTGCCTATTAATCTACCATAGAAGTCTCCTGACAGATATTACCAGAAAGTTTGTCTCCTAGATGATTCTCATTTCAATAGTCATGCCCTCTGGCAACTGAGCTTGAAAACCATATACATCAGTAATAGTTTCCTGGTAGTGAGTCTCAGAAATGCTTTTTATCTTAGTTACTGTATCTCACTTTGGACTTGGCTTTCACATGACCCTAATAGACAGAAATCTGTAGGAGTCTCTGAGCAAACTGAGGTTGGTACTCAAAGAGTAAGGTCCATCTGGATCTGACTATACTTGTGTTTGCTTAGCCACTTCTCCAGCCCGCCACTCATCTTACACATTTACATGGATTCTGTTGTTCAAAACCATGTCTTAAGGCTTGCATGACCAGCAATTTTGACTATCCTTGGACATCTTGCTTGAAATCTTAATTCTTTTGTGCACTTTATACATTGTTTAATCCGTTACTCCTAACTACACTGTTCAGTAGCCACACACTTGTTTCTGACTTTCCATAATATTAGTCACCATAGAACTAGGAAAAAAAAAACAGAACATAAAAGAACAGAGATAAAAAAAGCAATGATAAGAGAAAAGACAGTCAGGTATATCTTTTTAGCTGATATCAAACCCTACTACAGAGCTATAATGAGAAGGACTGAATGAGATTAATTAAAAACAAACATATAGACAATGCAATGTAAAGTAAGACCCAAGGATAAATGCTAACGCAATGGACATGTTAATTTTGACAAAAGTATAAAATCTAGGTACTGGAACTGACAGCCTTTTCAACAAATACCATTGTTAAAACTAGATATGCTCCTGAAGATGAATGAAACTAAAGCTATGTCTCTCATCCTGCGCACACAAAATATTCAAACTAGATGACAGACATTAATTTAATATTGTGAATGCAAAAAGTATCAAAATAACAATGGTTTTAGGGATCTCTAAGGGAATAGGACAGTGGGAAGTTAAGTAGTAAGGAGAATTTATTAAACTGCCTTACGGTTGTAGTCTAGGTATTCCAGTAGTACTGGTTTCACTATGAAATTGAATGAACCTTTTCGTTTACTCAGTACAGGAGGCTGGATGTCTCTGCAGTTCCAATCTGGTGCTGAAGAATTCCGTATACTTAAAGAGTTGCTGGTTTTATAGTCTATGTTGGAATCCAGAAGATGTTGGATTTAAAAAAGATTGCAAGTGGATGGAGACTTAGGGCAAGCAGTGAGAAAGCAAAATTTCTTTCTTCAGTATACTTTTATCCAACTAAAAGGTATGGACTAGCTTTAGGATAGTCTTTCTTTTCAATACAATATGAATAAGAAAATCCCTTTTTAAGGGTGCTCAGAAGCTTAGGATTCAGCTGATTCCAAGGCAGGCCATGGTGACAACCAATGAGTGAGTCATCACAGTAACTAACAGCACAAACACAATGCACATACATTCAAACCACATAAGGCATCAAATTTTAACTGAAAAAGGAAAAAGGACATTCATTTGCACATAGGCTCTACTGATGTGCTAAGGTTATTTTTATAAAACTGTGTTTCTCAATTTCACTCTTAACCTGGCTATCGCACAAATAGTTGAGACTCTACTATATTATTTTAACAAGCTTCACAGCACAATACCTGTGCAGTTACTACCCTATTCTGAACTCTCTAAACTAATCTGGCTTCCTCCCAGCATATGTCACAGACATACTTCTACTTTGTGGTTTTCTTGCTCTAGGTCCTATTTCTTAATGTCTCCTGGACCTTCTTCCTCAACTCCTCCTCCCCTGGCTGGCAGGAAGTCCAGCCCTATTCTGCTCAACAATTGGGTATAAGCTGCTTTGTTGGCATATCAGGGGACAATTGGGGAAGAGTGTTTACACAACATTGAGCAAGCTTCTCAGAACAAAGACTGCAACCAGATATGATGGGGGGCGTGTGCAGGCATCAGCATTTGAGTTACACAATAACCTTATACCTACACTGATGCTACATCTTGGTGACTGTGTGGTGTTGTTACAAGTATAAGAAGCAAGGTAACATTTTTAAAGGGAAAGGGGTAATCAGAAGGGAGTAGCCTGAGAATAAAAGGGGAAACAGGTAGAAGATACTGATGCATATGTGTTAATGTCAAAGTGATACTTTTACTTGGCATGTAGTCTAAGTAACACTTCCTGTAGCTATTATTGTTAGGAAACGTGCGAATGTGAAGGTTACACGCGGGTTCACAAATCACACCACGAGATCGGTTCCACGTGGGAGGTTTATTAGGGAAAGGGGGGAAAGCGGTCGCAGAGAGACGAGGCAGAGAAGGGGGGCTCCTGTTCTCTTTATAGGGTGACTCAGGGCATGCGCAGGTGGTTCCAGGTGGTCAACAGGTGGTCTGGGTGTCTTTTCAAATGCTTGATAGCTGGTCTGTCAGGTCCCGGGGCTGCCTGTAGAAGTGCCTGCTTACTGATCCCAACATTCCTCCCTTTTTGTTTTATTAAAAAGCGAGGAGTCAGGAAGGAGTGATGGTGGGGGAAGGGCATAGGGACAACTTTTGCTCTTCAAGCTACTTCCTGCTGGTTAGGGGCGTTGTCCATCTCGGGATACAGCTGGTCCACACCATTGGAGTCATAGTCATCTGGCTCTGTGGGCAGAGGTTGATAATCCTGTAAGAGTAACTGATTAATGGTTTGGTTAGAGATTTTTTGCATTTGTTGTTGGAAAAATGTAGAGAGGAAGTTAATTAAGCAGGGTGCAAAAATCAAAAGCAGAAAAACTAGCAAGAGAGGTGAGATAAGGGGCAGAATCCATTTCCATATGGGATTCTGAAAGGCCCAAGAGCTAGATGCCTCCAGCTCTTCCTTTTGTTTTTGTAAATCTGTTGTTGGATTTTGTCCTTTACTATACCCGACTGGTTGACATAAAAACAGCATTCCTCCTGGAGGAAGAGGCAGAGGCCACCTTCTTCAGCTGTGAGGAGATCCAATCCGAATCGGTTTTGAAGTACTACGGCTGCCAGCAAGTCAGTCTGTCCTTGCAGGGTTAGTATTGTCTGAGCCACCCTTTGAAGGTCCTGGATGAACTGGGAAGAAAGCTGATAATACAGAGTTAGTGAGGTAGCTAATCCTGCTGTTCCCGTCCCTAAAGCTGCCAGCAGGGGTAGGATTTGAATTGCCCTCTTTTCCTGCCGGGCAGATTTTGAGTCCACAACCGGGATTGGTAGGAGCTCTCTGTCACTTATTACCCCCAGCTCAGGGAAGAGAAGTACCAGAGCGCAAACTCCTGACCAACAAGCAGGCAGACGATGGTAGACCAGAGTATCACAAAGAATTGAAATATTATTTCCGGTAGGGCATTGGGGTTGAGATGAGGTCTCAAGGATTACAGTTTTATTACAGTCTAAAGAATTTAGTAGTCCTACAGAGTGTGTCCCAGATGCCTTGAAACAGCTTGCCATGCCAAAGAGGGTGATATGAGAAAGGTAGGGGGTTGTGGCAACCGTAGAGTCAGGGCAGTTAGTAAATGATGAGGTAAGGTTGTTTGACAGAGTCACTGCAGAGGCTGTCAGCGGTACCTCTGACTTGGTCCTCTGTGGTACACACAGCCAGCAAGCTTCAAAATGGCCCGGTTGGGTCACATTAAGGAGCTTGTAGGCTGAGGTCAGAGTCTGGAGTAGGAGATTAAATGACAGGTTTGTGTCATTCATAAGAGGGGATGTTAGAGAGGTAATAATCTTAGAGGAGTGTCTAATTATCTCTTCTACTTCTCCCATTCCCTGATTTTGGGTAATTGGAACATATTTTCTTTGGATACGGATAGTACTTATCAGGAGACCAGGTGTGTAGTGGTGGTAGAGTTTTCCAACAACGCCTCTTTCCCATCTGTCATCCCATGGGTCTTGGATGTATAAGTAGAGGGTTTTTTTTTTATACAGGTTAAGAAGTGTTTTTTGTGCTGGTGTGTGGATTTGGCAAGACCAGTATGGGCAGCCTCCATACGTGTCTGGCCATTTTTTGCAATAATCCTTTGTTTGATCAAAGAGAAAGCAAACAAAAATTCTATCAAATAAAGTGGGAGAGATAGAAGTGGGGGTGATGGCTATCTCAATTGGCTCCCGACAGCCTCCTGTAGAGCAGTTTGTTGACCCTATTTGGAGAGATTTTTTATTATTAATGATGGTTTCTTGAACCTCAAATCTCCATACGGAGGGATTACCTTTAGCAGAAATAGGCAAGAGGGAGAGGAGGAAAGATACATATCCAATCCAGTGGAGTCGAACACCGCTCCTGTGGTGAGGCCTCATTCTTCTGGAACTGGAGACAGGGTGGTTGATCTTGGCATCTTTTGGAGCTTGAGGGAGCAAGGCCCTGTTGGGGTTGATATGTAGGAAGGGGCATTATCTTGAGGAGAGGGGGTGAAAGGCTTAAGGTGGGATAGATGAATCCAGTGAGGGAAACCCTCAAGTTTAGCAGCTGTGGGAGTCACAAGAATCACCTTGAAAGGGCCATTTAGGAGAAAGGGTTGGGGAACTTTGGTTTGGAGGGGAAAGAAGGACCTGGTCCCCAATGTTAATAGGAGATGGACAGGGGTTAGTGTATGGCCGTGGTAAACAGTGGTCAGTAAAGATCCATAGAAGGGAACGGAGATGACAAAGTAAGGGAGTAAGCAGGTGGTCAGGGAGAGGAGAGGATTTAGCTGAAAGACCAGGAGTTAGGACCGGTCTCCCGTACATGAGTTCAAAAGGTGAAATAGACAGGGGTGTTTTGGGGAGAGCTCTCAGCCTGAAAAGAGCCAGGGGGAGGAGTTTTACCCCATCAAGGTGGAGCTCTTGTGATAGTTTAACGAGAATGCTTTTTAGGGATCGATTAGTTCGCTCTATCTTTCCTGAGGACTGAGGATGGTACGGGACATGAAAATACCAAGGAATGTTAAGGGCTTTAGATAAGGTCTGGAAAATCTGAGAAGTGAACTCAGGGCCATTATCTGACTGAAGGGAAGTAGGAATTCCAAAGTGTGGGATAATCTCACGGAGAAGGAGATCAGAAACTGTCTGAGCTCTCTTGTTAGTGGTGGGGAAAAGCCTCCACCCATCCCGAGAATGCGTCCACCAAAACCAGGAGATATTGGACACGTTTGACTGCTGGCATATGGGTAAAATCAAGTTGCCAGTCAGTCCCAGGGAGGGAGCCCCTAGCCTGGTGGGTAGGGAAAGGGCGGCTATGATATCCCTAGTTAGGATCTGAGGTCTGGCAGATCTTACAAGAGGCAGTAATGGTTTTTAGGAAGCGTAAGTCCTCAGAGGTAGGCTGCAGGTGAGCTCTAACAAAGTTAGACAAAGCTCGGCTGTTAGGATGGAAGAGCTGGTGTAGATAGGATGGGATCTGACGGGTGTCAGGAGAGGGCGGGGGAGATGTGGGTTGTAGTGTGAGGATGTCTTGTGGTGGGAGGGAGGAGTCTAGGCCTTTTAGAGCTGCAGCCTTAGCTGCCTCATCAGCCCGGCCATTTCCTTTGGAAACTATGAAATCGTCCATCTGGTGGGACCGGCAGTGGACTACTCCAATGGCTGTGGGAAGGTGGGAGGCTTCCAGCATGGCCATAATTTGGCCTACATTGGTTACCGATCTTCCCTTTGCTGTGAGCAACACCCCCCCCTCCAGATGGCAGCATGGGAGAGAATATGAAAAGCATATTTAGAGTCTGTATAAATGTTGAGGGATTGTCCCTGGGCTAACTGAAAAGCTCGGGTAAGAGCTATTAATTCGGCCTGTTGATTAGTGGTATAGGCAGGGAGGGCTTGTGCCTCAACTACCTCAGTATCCAACACTATGGCATAACCTGCTTTTCGAGCTCCCTCACGTACAAAGGAGCTGCCATCTGTATACCAGGTATAGACAGCCTGAGGCAATGTGCCCTCCTGTATGTGTGAGGGGTGGGGCAATAGTTCCTCTAAAGTTTCACTGCAAGAGTGAGATGGGGAACAGTCAGAGTTAGGTCGGGGAAGGAGGTTTGAAATATTAAGGGGTAGGCACAGTTGGAAAGTGAGGGTAGAGTCTTCTATTAGCGCCACCTGGAGGGAAAGGACCCTGGAAGGAGGTAAAGTTTGTAAGCCTTTGTATGTTAAAAGGTGAGACAGATTGTGAGAAGAGAAGACAGTAATAGGTGACCCAAAAGTTAGTTTTTTTGACTCTCTAATAAGGAGCTCTGCAGCCGCCAGGGCACGAATTCAGGGTGCCCATCCCTGGATTGTCAGGTCTAATTTTTTTGATAGATAGGCTACAGGTGCAAAAGAGGGTCCCAGTTGGTAGCCCAGGGCCCCAAGGGCATATCCCTCTTTTTCTGTTACATAAAGGGAGAAGGGACGGGTTAGGTCTGGAAGATGTAAGGCTGGGGCCTCAAGAAGAGCCTGGTGGAGCCTCCGAAAGGGCTTAGTAACAGGTTTTAGAAGGGGTTCATGTAAAGGGCCTAAGGCTGCCTCATACAAGGGGCGAGCAAGGAGGGAAAAGGAGGGGACCCAGGACCGTAAGAAACTGGCCATTCCCAGAAACGATAAGATTTCCTCTTTATTAGAGGGAACTGCCAGCGACCATATTAGTTCTTTCCTATCTAGGGTAATACCCTTGTGAGTTGGATTTATTGTTAGTCCCAGGCAGGTGACCTCAGAAGTGGAAAGCTGGACCTTGGAGGGTGAGACCCCATAGCCCTTGCTGGATAGGAGATTTAGAAGAGCAGAAGTGTTACTTTGGCTAACTTCTAGGGAGGGGCTACAAAGGAGAAGGTCATCTACATATTGTATAAGTTTAGACTTAGGGAGAGATAAGGAGAGTAGATCAGAGGCTAGGGCCTGGCCAAAAAGGTGTGGACTGTCCCAGAACCCCTGGGGTAAAACAGTCCAGGTGAGCTGAGTAGAAACCAGGGTGTCAGGGTCAGTCCAGGTAAAGGCAAAGATATTTTGTGATTGGGCATCTAAGGGAATAGAGAAAAATGCATCCTTGAGATCTAGAACTGAGAAATGGGAAGTACCTGAGGGGATAGTGGAAAGGAGGGTATACGGGTTAGCTACCACAGGGTGGAGAGGAATGACCGAAGAGTTTAGTAGGTGGAGATCCTGAACTAGGCGAAAGGTTCCATTGGGCTTTTTTACTGCCAGGATGGGGGTATTAAAAGGGGAAGAGGTAGGGCGGAGGAGTTTTTTTTCTTAGAAGATCAGAGATAATAGGCTTAGGTTCCTTAAGGCTCTTAAGAGGAAGAGGGTATTGAGCCTGAGCAATATACTGGGTGGGGTCTCATAGCCGAATGGTTACAGGGGAATGGTGACTAGCCACAGAGGGGTTTTGGACATCCCAGACTTGGGGGTCCACTTGAGAGGCTGGTAAGGGAAGTGGCGTGTCAGAACTGGTGGGCAAGGTGGCTAGGAGGAGGAGGAGGAGGAGAGAGGGCGCTGGCGAGCTTGGGGTCAGGCGGATGGGCGGAGTGAAGGAAATAGAGGCCCCTACTTTGGCTAAAAGGTCCCTTCCCATTAGGGGAACTGGACAGGCTGGCATTACTAAAAAGGAATGAGACAAGGGGACTCCCCTAAAGATACAATTAAGTGGTGGAGTCCGGCAGGGCTGGCAAGGCTGTCCCCCTACCCCGACAATAGAGGAACTACAAGGAAAAGTGGGACCCCAGTACTCCGTTAGGACTGAGTAAGTGGCTCTGGTGTCCACAAGGAAGGAGATGGCTCGAGAGTCTTAAAAAGTGCCTTAAGGTTGGTAAACGTAAGTCATACATGTTTAAGAGTCTAAAAATGTGTCCTAAGGTTGGTAATGCAATTATAGGTTCTAAAAAATGTTTTAAGGTTGGTAAATGCAAATTCTAAAGGTTACAAGGTCTAAGGTGATTTAAGGCATCTTAAATAGGTAAAAAGACTTAATATTTCTTTCTGTTGTTTTGCAACTGTTGTATTGACTGTTCAGAGTTTTGACCTTTATCAGTAGAACTCTAATTTATTAATCTGACTCTGATACAAAAACATTCCACTATACCACTATGCCACTATTATGGTCCTAAGCTCAAGATGTAAGCCTCCATAATGTCTATGCTTATACTAAAGTTAAAATCAAGTGAGTTTCCCTTTTATTTCATAAAAGGCTTTTGCCTTTTCAGAGCTCACCTTAAAAAGTACTTATGCTGTTAACACATATGTATGTCTACTGCTTTCTTCTCAATACACAGTACAATTGTGATACTAGCATGTCTAAAGTTTTATCTCCTTCTTAAAACTTAAAAGTAATTCTTGTAAGCTGCAGAAAGTCCACCTAAATCTACCTCTCAGGACAACTAGACTCCAGATAAGTACTGCACTTATTGCCTATCTCAAAAGGTGGGACTCCTCCCCTTTCCCTGGTTTTGGGACTTCCTTTCCTGGCTACCAAACTGCTATTTACTACATGCAACCACTGGCTAGATTGGTGAGTTCACTCCATTTTCTCAGCATACACACCTCTCTTGGTAGGGGAAGCTTGACCACAGAGCTCTGGCAACTTCCTACTATCTTTTGAGATGGAAGGACCCCCCCTCAGCCGTAGCCTTAATTGTCTAGGTTTGACCCTCTATGCTAACTTTCACTTTAGGGCCACACTCTCCCTTGGGCGGTACACCCCCTCTACAGGTTCCTTCCTCCCCCTCGCTTGCGCACCCGCTCGCTCACTCATGGGAAGGTCCTCTCTCCCACACGGTTCCTCTACTTCTCTGCCCCCAATGGGAGACGCCCAGACACCCGTCCCTCCAGACAGGCTGGAGAATTTCAGGTTTCTACACCTAGTGCCAGCTGGCACCAGGGCCTCTAAGTTTAGACGCTTCTGTAACCAAACCTCACCTCAATGACAGATCAAAAACAAAGCCTTCTTTAAATATTGCCAGTGATTGGGTAAATAAAGTCCCATCCAGGTAGACAGAGGTTTGCATGTACAAGCCTCATCGATCCAAACCTTTCAATGTATACCTACAGGATTTTCTCTATACTCAACTTTATCTTTTGCCTATATATGTGTTTCAGTGTCCTGCCAGACACAGATGTTTCCTACAGCCACAACATCGCCAAAGCAGCTACAGGTGTTCAACTCTGACCTCACAGACTTCCAACAAGCTGCAGGTGTTCAGCTCTGACCTCACAGACTTCCAACAACCTGGACCTGCACCTTCCCTCCCAGCCATGGGTGTTCTCACAGACCTGGAAAAGCATCAAAGCAGCCTATTCTTCCTGGACTTGGCCAACATTTCAGCCTTTTGACCTCCCTACAGTGCCCCCAGTGTCAGCAGGGAGTAGCCAGAAGAGAATCTACACCCGTTATTCACTTGTTAACAAAAGGCTGAAGTGGTGTGCTTCAGGACCAGGACAAGCAGCTCCAGGTTCTCCCAGCTTTCCCCATCCCCTACCTGCTGCCTTGCATGGCTGGCAACTCTCTCTGTTGACAACCCTCTACCCTAAACCCTCTACCCTGAGTTTTCCAGGGCAGAGACTTCTCTTATTCTTAACCTTGCAACCTGACCATTTGTTGCTATAACTCTTCTCTCTCTCAACCTCTTGCATGACAACCAAGCGCTGCTTCCAATGAGCCTAAATTTATATACTTTAACTTACCTTATAAAAGGCAGCCCAAGCTCCCTATTTTTAATTATAGAAAAAGGGAGGAATGTTAGGATCAGTAAGTAGGCACTTCTACAGGCAGCCCCAGTTAGACCAGTTATCAGGCATTTGTGAAGACACCGAGACCACCTGCTGACCACCTGGAACTACCCGAGCATGCCCTAGGTCACCCTATAAGAGAACTGGAGCCCTCCCCTCTCTCTTTTTTCCTCTCTTCCTCTTCCGCTCTCTTCCTTTCTCTCTCTTCCTTTCTCTCTCTCCCCGCTTCCCCTAATAAACCTCCCACGTGGAACCGATCTCGTGGTGTGATTTGTGAACTCGAGTGTAACCTCCACATTCCTGCACTGGTCCTAAAAATTATAAAATACCAGACACGGGCAACTTATAGGAAAAGCGTTTAATATTGCTTGTTGTTGAAAGTTACCGTCTACCATGGTGAGAAAATTAAGACAGCACAAACTTGAAGCAGCTGCTCATGTTGTCTCCCTAGTCAGGAAGCAGCAGAAGGTAGATGAGTACAGGTTGCTCTCCATTGACTCTCTCCTTTTACAATCAAGGATCCCAACCAACAAATGGGATCTACCTGTCCACCCACTATCAACAGGACTTCTGATATGAATTAAACTAATCAAGATAAACCCTTTAAAGGAATGCCCTGAAGGTTATCTGGGATTCTAGATTTAATCTATTGTCAACTGATCATTTCTCCACCCCTTGTTACCAGAACTCAAACACTCCTTAAAAACATGTTTTAAGTTTATTATGTGTGCACGTACATATGTCTGTCAGTGTGGACCCATGCATGCAGGTCAAAAGGCCACTTTCAGGAGTTGGTTTCTTCCTTCTCTATTGTGTGGGTACTGGGGAACTTTTCCAGTCATCAGGATTGTTGCAAAGTACATTTAACCCACTGAGACATGTATATTAGCCCCAGCTATATCACTTTAATCATAATGTTCCTTCCCAGTACCAAGTCTTATATTCATCCCCTACGTCAACTAGAGTCCAGCTGTCAAAGTGCATAATTGATTTAGCAATTTCATGAGTTGAAAAAACCATAATCTACGCTTTATCCAAGACTCAGGGCAATCTCTTCATTCTGACCTCCTCTAAAATAAAAACTTAGCTACACATTCCAACATACAATATAAACATGTCCATTCCAAAACAGAATAATCAGAGAACAAAGAACGATCAGACCAAAACCAAAACTCCAGCATGAGAAACTCCCAATCACGCAGCTCCACTTTGGCATGCAGGGGGTGGGGTGGTATCTCTGATGAAATGCGGTTGACTCCAAATGGCTTAGGAAGTCATGCCTGGCTCTGCTGGCAGGACTAATTTTCTTTGTACTATGTCAGCCCATTTCTTCAGCAGACCCTGTCCTTGCCTCATACTCCTGCATCTCCAATATCCTTGGTCATGTATTGATTTGGTTATATAACAGATTGCTATCTTCAGACTTGAGCATTCTACAAGATTCTGATGTAATGACTTCTTTCAGTCACATCAAATACATCATATTATTTGTAAGCAATGCCTCATGTTGTTTATCCACACTCTGTATTATTAGTATGTGTGTACTACACTCCCATAAAATCCATTACTATGTAAGTTCTAAGAAAAGATATTGTTACACTATTGATATTAGCGTTGCTTTATTTGCTGTTATGAGGTGTGTATACTAGAAAAGGATCCTACCAGACTCATTGTATGTAGGTTTCTCTACAATATGAACTCATACTGGGCCCTAAGGCATGAACTTAGTTAAGGCTTTGTCACGCTGTTTAATTTGTAGGATTTCCTAAAAAAAAAAAAAAAAAAAAAGAAAAAAGAAATTTTTTTCTGATGTTATAGTGTAAAGAATAGAACACACAAATTCTCTTAGTAACTGAATGTCTTAGTTTCATTCATATCTAAATTTTTCACACTGAGTTTGGAACAATTGTTCAACATGTAGCTACTGTCTTTGCTTTTACAAAGTTCATCTACAGTATGAAATTTTTGGTGTTAAATAAGGAAACATAAATTCTTTGTCGTATTCTTTTCTGCAATATAAAAATCCTGGTGTCCAGTAGAGGATGAACACATCTAGAGGCTTTGTGACATTGTCTCTAGTAGAAAGTCTGACAGCAACAGAGGTATGAAGAGGAAGGACATGCCTCCCATGTTCTTTGTTTTCCTACACTGATTTGTTGGAGTCATAAATGGCATGGCCAAAAACAACTTCAGGGAAGAAATATTTTATTTTCAACATAAGGGTCTCTGTTTCTCTTCCGGGGAAGCTAGGGCAGGAAATGAAGCAGAGACCATGCTTGCTGACATATTCCTCAGCCTCTTCCTGCTCACCAATGATTCTTATGTAACCCAAGAACACCTCTTCAAGAGAGTTCTGCTTGTCCTGGATGGATGCTCCTACATGACTTAACAATCAAGAAAATGACCCCCATACATGTCCTAAGGCACGCTGATCCAGGAATTCACAAATTCAGATAATGTGAAGTTGATAGCTGAAGCTAAGGAGGACATTTGCACCTTCAGGATTTCTCACCTATATAAATGTTTTGGTGTTACTGAAGACTGAAGTATTGTTCAAGGCTTAGGGACAATAATTGTATGTGTAGAGTCTCTGTAGTATGAAGTTTCTGCAGATAAGTACAGTGTGAAGAACATGGAAAGAACGTGCCACATTGATTGCTTTCATAGGCTTCTTATTAGAATAAACTATTTGATGCTTATATAGACATAAGAAATAGCTAGGCCCTGGTCCTTTTCTGCAAAGGAGTAGGGTTTCACTCAGGAGTGAATTCCTGATGTTGATCCAGGACTGATGGATAACTGAAATCTTCACCACATCCTTTACATGATAGCATTGAGGTTCAGGATGAAGATCATTGTTACTTAAGATATGAAGAGACACTAAAAGCCTGTCATTTCCTTCACATTTGGACAGTTTCTCTGCAGAATGAACTTTAATGATGGTAGAAAGCGTTGACTCCATGCCAAAGCACTCACCATTCTTCACATGTGCATGGCTTCTTAATGGATTCATTTATCTTGGGTAAGGTCTGAATGCACGTCAAGTTTCTATTAAGAATGAATTCCTTGATGTCTTTTAAGGGATGAAGACCGGAAAAAACATTTGCCACACTCTTCACATTTATAAGGTTTCTCTCCAGTATGAACAATATGGTGCTGATTGAGGCTATCAAGCCTAGAAAAGGCTTTTCCACATTGTTCACATATGTGGGGTTTCTCTCCAGTATGAACTCTCTGGTGTGCAGTAAGGGCTGAGTAATTAGGAAAAGTATACTGACATTCCCCACACTTATATGCATGAATTTTTTGATGTTTTTTAAGGTCTAAAGTAGAGTAAAACATTTTGCCACATATTTCACATTTGTAAGATTTCTCCCCAGAATGACGTAATTTGTGCCAAGGAAGGTATGAGAGAGTGGAAAATGTTTTCCCACATTGTTCACATTTGTATGGTTTTTGTCCATAATGAAATCTTTGGTGATCCTGAAGATGCGGAAAAGAATAAAACCTTTTGCCACATTCTCCACACTTGTAGGAATTCTCTTCAGAATGAATCCTTTCATGACGCTTAAAGAATGCAGAAGAGTAAAATGCCTTGTCACAGTCTTTACACTTGTAGAGTTTCTCTCCAGCATGAATTCTTTGATGTCGCTTAAGCAATGAAGGATAATGAAATGCTTTGCCACATTCTGCACACTTGTAGGGTTTCTCTGCGGAATGAATTATTTGATGCTTCTTAAGCAATAAAGGACAGTAAAATAATTTCCCACATTCTTCACACTTGTAGGATTTTTCTGCAGAATGAACTCTTTGATGTACCTTAAGCAGTGAAGGGTAAGAAAATACTTTAGCACATTTTTCACACTTGTATGGTTTTTTCCCAGAATGATTTTTCTGGTGTCTATAATGGGTTGAGCGAGCACTAAAGGCCTTCCCACATTCTTCACACTTGTAGGGCTTTTCTCCAGAATGTATTCTCTGGTGTTCAGAAAGTTTTGAATGAGTATTAAAGGCCTTCCCACATTCTTCACACTTGTAGGTCTTTTCTCCAGTATGAATTCTCTGGTGTGTAGAAAGTCTTGAGGGAATACGAAAGGCCTTCCCACATTCTTCACACTTGTAGGGGTTCTCACCTGGAAGAATTCTCTGGCATTGAATAAGCAGTGAATTACAATAAAAGGCCTTGCTGTAATCTTTACATTTATTGAGTGTTCTTCCTGTTGACCAAAAGTTCAGATATGAACAAAAGCTTAGTACATTCTTTATATTTATAATGTTTATCTTTAAATGGAGAAATTTACTCATTCTTACATTATTGATAAATCAAACAACACTATATTTCTACATCTATATTCACTGAGAATAATTCAGAAAATATAGTAGATGGAAATAATCTAAACTTCTATTGAAGTAAAAGCCTGAACAAACTGAATACAGAAATAATGGCACACCAGGTGGTGGTGGTGCATGCCTGTAATCCCAATACTCTGGAGGTAAAGGTGAGTAGATATCTGTGAGTTTGAGGTGAGCCTGGTCTACAAAGTGAGTTCCAGAACAGCCAAAGTTACACAGAGAAACCCTATCTCAAAACAAAACAGAATAAAAGAAAGAAGGAAGGAAGGGAGGGAGGAAGGGAGAGAGAGTGTGTGTGTGAAAGAAGAAAGAAAAAAAGAAAAGAAAAAAGATAAGCTGGGCACAGTGGCTGTAATCTTGTAATCCCAGCAATCTGGGAGAGAGAGGCAGGTGGATCCCTGTAAATTGGAGGATAGCCTGGTCTACAAAGTGAGTTCAGGATAGCCAAGGCTACATAGGGAAACCCTGTCTCAAAAAACCAAAAAAAACACCAAAACCCAAAACAAACAAACAAACATACTACCAAAAACAAAAAACTCAAGTATGATTTTTATGACAGCATTGTGTCTCAATGCGTATGGTAAAGCCTGGCTTTCTGTTGGATCTTTGGACCTCAACGCTGTCCTGTGATCCCTTCTTTTCTACATACCTGGATGCACAGTGGCTGCCTCTTTTCTCTTCACACCCGTAGGTCCTTGTCTTTGCTCCAGAAATGTCACAAGATATGGCTTAGAGACAGTAAGACCTGTTTGTAGAAAAAGGGAACAAGACTGTTTGTGTGTTCTTCTACTGGGAATTGACATGTTTCTTCTAGCACAGTGTGTATCAGGAAAGACATGATGCAATAAATGATTGCACACAATTAGTACCTTAAATGGTTTCTGACAGGATCATTACAATATATAAAGACATTTACAATGCCAAGAGTGAGTTTTATTTAAAGAGAACGGCATTAAAACTGAATTGTGAAACATTTTCATTAATGTGTAAGATACACGCCTATTGCAACAGGGTTTCTAACATCCCCACTACTGTGAAGGATGCATTCTTCCAACACAGACAGGCTAAACATACAAAAGTGAAAGCAATGTTTCTCAGCTAAACGTATTCCCTAATTTTTCTTTAAAACCAAGAATATCAAACTTGCTATTGGAAAGGACAAGCACCCATGAGATAATGTATAGAATAAGAAAGTCACATGTTAACAGCGAAATAAGAATTCACTATGAAAGTGATCCTCACCCAGGAAATCAAGGTTGCTGTAATTCTCCAACATCACATCCCTATACAAATTCCATTGGGCAGAGTTCAGACATTCCCTCTCTTCTGGAGAAAAATCAATGGCCACATCCCAAAATGACAGCATATCCTGAAATGAAATGAAGGTCAATGAATTATACCACAGTTTCAATCAATTATAGGCATTGTGGGTCTAGTTCTGTCAGTGTGACACAGCTAGGGTAATTTGAGAAGCAGAAACGTCAGTTTAGAATGTGCATTCCACATTCCTGTATGCAACCCTCTAGGAGGCTGTTATTACTGATATGAGACAACGCAGCCCATTGTGAGTGGTGTAAACCCTGGGCAGGTGGTCTTAGATGGTGGAAGAAAGCAGCATGAGCAAGTTTCAGATGGCAAGCCAGTAAACAGTGTTCCTTCATGACGTATGGTCCAGTTCCTGCCTACAGATTCCCTCAGTGATGTCGTGACTTCCCTCAGTGATGGCCTGTAACCTGAAGTTCTAAGCTGAAATAAATCCATTCTTCTCCAAGTTGCTTTGTTCACAGTACTTATTATTATAATAGAAACTATCACTGTAATAGAAATGATGCAGCAGTTCTGGACTGAGGTCTGGATTCCTTAATTTGTACAGGCTTCAGTAGTGATCCTAATGACAGTTCACCAAGAGACACAAGATGGAGCAGCCAAGGGATAAAACAACAACAACAAAAATGAAGAACTCACAGACATGACATAATTTAGGTATCAGAACAAATTAAAACCCAGCAGATATAGGAATACCAACACTTTTCTTGAGTATTTCAAATACACTAAACATCACTCTCATCTTCTTGTCATTTCCCTTTTCCATTTTTTCTCAGAGAATGTTTGATATATTCCTAAAACATGTCTTCAACATCTGATACCTGTGTCTCACTGTATTATATCCAAGAATTATAATTGGTGGTTGTGTGACTGAATGAAAATGGCCCCCATAGGCACATCTATTTGAATACTTTGTCCACAGTTAGTGGAACTCTTTTAAAGTAGGTATGGCCCTACTTTAAAAAGGAAGAGCTGTGTTCATGGAGTTGGGCTTTGAGTCTTCAAAGCCCAATCTAGGCCCAGTCTGACTGTCTGTCTGTCTGCCTGCCTATCTGTCTGTCTCCCCCCAACCCCCATCTGTGGATTAAGATTATGATCTCACATACTGCTCCAGCACTGTATCTATCTGCCTGCCATGCTCTTTGCCATGCTGATCACGAACTAACCATCTGAAACTATATGCAGGCCTCAAGCTAAATGTTTTGTTTTATATGTTGTTATGTTCTCTTCACAGCAATAGAACAGTGACTAGGAGAGCAATGGTATTTTTTTTCTTATTTTTAAATTTACAATATTTCAGAGTTTATTTTTTCATATTATTGTATAAGTTCCCAAAATTACTTGAGAGAAATCATATTGTATCCCCCCTTTTACTGAAAAAAGAAGAGATTTCTATATTAATAGTTTTGCTATAATTTTGAGGATAAACCTTGCAGTTTTTCCAACAGTTTTAGTATGTTAATATCCTCAAATCATAATTTTTATTCTTAAAATGTTAAAAATGTTGTCTTACATGCTTCTGAAATGTACACATGTTTACATACGTCCAGCATTCAAGACAATAGTACTGTGAACTTTGTTTCAGAGCATCCAAGTTTAGTATGTTCTCAAGCCTCAGCTTTCCGATGTCAATGGCCAATGAGAAAAACCATTATATTTCCAACTTCTGGGAGTTACAACATATGGATGAAATCAGGTGATACAGGTCTTTCTGTGCCTAGAATAATTTCCAGTTTCAGCCATATCTTCATTACTTACATTATTTTATCCCTTTTCTTCTGAAATATTATTTAATTAAAATATAATTATGACATTTCCAAATCTCTCTCCTAACTCCAATCAAGATCTCTTTGAAGTTCCATGACCTTATGTTCCAGACATATATTCTCTTCTGAGATCCATGCACTAACTATGAGTATCTGCCTAGGCTCCTAATCCTCTTTTATCAGGCCTTAGCTGCTGTTTTTGCCAAGATGTGAGTGGCACTTGTGGCACCTTTAGAGATACCTGGCCATACTGGTCATTGCTGTGGTCACTGGTGTTACGGCTAAGTAGGATGACTTAATGCTCTCTCCCTTGGAAGCATGCAAAACACCTTCTAGCACTGAAACCTCGTCCTTAGGTAGGAGACCTTCAGGTCAGATCCAGCTACAATCCTGAGTCTTGTGTTGAAGTGCAAGCTGTTTTCAGCACTGGAAGGAGCTATAGTCAAATGACTTTTGGTATGAAGGAAACATACACTTTGTAAAGAAAGATTAAACCGGAAAAAAAAAAAGTTTTTAATCATAAGGGTAGAGTGAAGCAGCAGTGAGGAGGCCAATAGATTCCCAAGTCATAAGTAGAATGAAAGAAGTTGGCAAATAGAAAACCTTGTCATTTTTCAAGGAAAATGCAATTACTCTGTTGAAGGCGTCTTTGTAGCTAGCAGAGCACTTTCCACATTTACAAGTAAGTGAGAACCATAGGTTCCACTCTTCTTTACCTCTGAGATCCAGACAGCAGAGAAAATGCTCAACATGGACAACAGCAGGAACCCAGGGCAGAGGGAAGGTGGGAACATTGTTCCTGAGAAAACCAGAGCAGATCCGATGGAGAACTGACTGCCAGGATCACTCTCTGATGCTGCCCAGCACAGGCCACCGCTGTTCCTCACACAGAAGTGTCTGCTGTGCTCAGTCCACTTTCATCAGTGTGGGCTTCCTGTAAGGGGAGGGCAGAAGGCCTGCCACCACCATCTCATTTACTTGGGATTTTAACCAATATAATTAAAGCCAAGAGTTCAGGGAAAGTTGAGACTTGCAATGTTCACTTCCTGTGGAGTGGAAATACAAATAAAGTCTGGCCAGAGGGGGATACACTGTGACTCATTGAACACTGCTGCAAAGTCTTTCTAATCCTGAACTGGGACTCCGGCTGTTCTCACCTTAGAGAGAAGCTGTTCCTAGAGACAAGCCTAACAAGAGAGTGGACGTAACTATACTCATAAGCACTCCTGTATTTGTGATACTGTTCCTCAGGGATAGTTTTTGACAGACACCAGAAAAACTTCAGTCCTATGAGACTGTGGGGAAACCAACTCTAGATGCAAAGCGAGGACTGTATTACTGACCAGGTTCGAAACACTAATGACTCTCCATTCAGACCGGGCTTATCCATCAATTACTGAACATACTGCTTAAGAAACACACTAAAGGCATCCTTAAGTAACAGTGTACTGATCTGTCCCAACCTTTGACACACATAACTGTGGCACACAGCAATCATTAATTTTTGCTTTAGAGTAACACATTTTTACAATACAATGACTCAGATACTGTAATTGGAACACTAAAAAGGACATAAAAGACTATATGCAATGTGTTTACTGAAAAAATATAATAAATAGTAAGATTTTTGTGGATATCCAGCAAACAGTTGGGACTCAACCCTCATCCACCGACTTACCTTTATGTAGCTACCACAAAGAAAAGAACAATGGGGTGCAGAATTTAAAGCATTGGCCAACCAACCCAAACATACACTTTTCAACTCAAAATGTCAATGAATTTGAAAATATTTGGCTGGACTCAGTGACAGAAAGTTTTATAACCCCAAAAGACAAAGAAATGAAAATCTGTGATGCTCAAACCTATGTGTTTGGTTTCTATTCAATTCTGTTCAAATGACATCTAGAATTTCTTTCAGTAGTCTCTGACATACTCATACAGATGACCAGGAACTGAGTGACATTATCCAGCATACTTCCCCTCAGAGTTTTCCAAGAAATGGCCTGTGTAACACAGCAAGGTTAGTACATGAGTGTGTGAAAACCAGTAACTCTCCCTCATATCCTCACTTACATTAGCATGCAAGGAAAAGCTCCTAGAAGGAACAGGCAGGACACCATAGGGTACTACACTACTCGCCATGGAAGAGGAAGGAATGGCACTTTGTTTTGCTGTTTGGATGACACAGTACCACCTGAAAATGACAGTGGAGGCCATGGCTGTCATTACCCACATGCAGACTAGGGGTCCTGCTTTGGCTAACTGTAGAGAAGCATTCCACACCCAGGTTAAGCTGTAGTGTAAGGAAGGAGAGGGCCCCCACAGGAAGAGAAGCAGGGAGGGGGTGTAACTCAGCTGTGGACTGCATCAGTCAAGAAGAATCCCGGAGTGGGAATGAGGGCTGTTTAAGTCACAGGACTACACACAGGCCCACTGTCCTGACACAGAAGCCTGGCAGCCTAAAACAAGGTGAGGTGTTTGTTCTGTTTTGTTTTCCTGCTCCCGGGGCACCAGCTGATGGACTGGCTTAACATGTTCAAGGCCAGATGGAGGCATGTTTACACAACAGTTGTGTGCCAAGCAGTCATCCTGTCTTTCTTGAAAGTAATTACCATAACTTAGGGGCAGAAGACATTCAGAGGCTTAAACAACTCCAGAGCTCAAGGTGAAGCTGGGCATCAGCTTCTCCAGGCCTCATTCGGCTTTGCAGTGGTTCCTTCTCTGCATGTGTCCTCTGCACTTGTGTTCCCTCACCCCTAGTCAAAGCTTTTCTTCCTTCCTTCCTTTTTCTCTCTCCTTTCCCTCCCTCCCTTCCTTCTTCCTTTTTCTGAAAAAGGGGTTCTTTTTGTAGCCTTGGCTGTCCTCAACTCACTTTGTAGACCTAGTTGGCCTCGAACCCACAGCAATCCGCCCGCCTCTGCCTCCCTGACTGTTTGCATTACTGCAGTGTGTCGCCGCACCCGGCTGTCAACGCTTTTCTTTACCTGGTGATTCCTGCCGAGTTGTCTACACTGTCCCAGAATTTACCAGCTGCTACCTTTGGGGTCTCAGATGGTTTTCCGTTTCATTCATCAGACGGCTGACACGACGAAGACCTGTCGTGGATCACATGAAAGACAGAAAACCCACCTACTCTAGATGTATGGAAAAACCATCAACATTCACCTGAGAGTGGGTCACCTAGTTACAGAATGTTTCCCCAGCCAAGCGGAAAGAGAATTCCCAGCACCACCTAAGGGCCAGGTACTCTGCTGATCCACCAAGCCCAGGCAATCCTGATCCTTACACACTCCGCTACTGCGCAAGGAACCTGCTCTCCTGTCCCACAAGCCCACGGTAGCCTCGGTTGTGCTCAGAACGCTAACAAAACCATCAGTTGGCACCAACAGACACGCCCTCTTCCCAGCCCTGACCTGTTATCCTTATGGACCAGCACCTAAGATCAGCTTCTTCCGGTCTCCCGCCCTCCGCAGCTCCGCTCCCTCCTACGCGGACCCCGCCCCCCGCCCAGGGCCTCAGGCCGCGCAGCTCCCTGAACCGACCTCCACGTCAGGGACGCAATTTGCGAGCTGAGCAGGACGGGACTCTCGCCCAACTTTGGGGAAATAGCACACTTTCAGACAGAATTAACAAGTACTGTTTCCGGAGTAGATCCCTGTGACGACACAGTGACCAGACTACATTTCCCAGAAGTCTGTGCGAAGGAACTTCTGGTATTTGAGTAGGGCGGTTTCTGCAGTTCCCAGATTTGGCCCTAGCAACCCTCTGTGAAGTAGAGGAAGAAGCTTCCTCTGCAGGACAGCCTTGGCATTCAGGCGGGTTTTCATCCCCAGAGCCACAACAGATAATATGAATATGAGTCGAGCCTGTGACACAAATATGAGGCTCACAAGTCCTTTCTAGTCAAGTGTTCTCATTTTAATCTTACCACAGCCTGAAAAAAATCACACTGACTCAGTTTTACTTAAAGAAGCTATATACTGAAGTGGGAATAAAACGTAGATGATTTTTCAAACGAGTTTTGGTGGGCTTGATTGTGCTTTTAGCTGCTTAGTCGCTTATGGCAGAAGGACCTGGGATCCAAGGCTGACTGGACAATTGTAGAGACCTTCTTTCTAAATAAAAAGTAGAAAAAACAGACAGGGAAGTACTTTAGGGTAAAACCCTTGGGTGCTGTGGAGGCTTTGGCTCAGCACTACACACACATAAATAACCCTTGTCTCCTATACTGATACCCTGTGTGAGCCATACATGCATCAGACTCTGCAGCTGGTAAAACTGTGCCTGTGAACACTGGAACCCACACAGTGTGAGGAAGTGGACCACGCATGGTTTGAGTCATTGAACAAAGTTAAAAGTTCAGTTCTCTGAAGTTTATTTGCACAAGATTTCCAGAATCTATCTCAACATCTTTCCATCTGTCCCTGGTTACCACTTTTCATCCATTAATCCATGTAAGAAATTTAGCTTTTGTAAGAGGTACCAGAACTTCAACTCCACTTTCCCACAAACTCTATTGATTATTTACCACCAGGTGTGTTTTGAATTCATGCTCACCTCCCTTGCTCCTCTCCCAAGTGGAGGAACAGTGCTCCTGGGATCATACTGGTGTGTGTAATGACTCTGGCCAGTGGAATTCATTGTGACTAGAAATTTGTATAAAGTGAAAATAAAAACGGGTTCACTACATTTGGAAGTCGCATTTTCTGTATTGGAGGGCTTCCAGTATGAATTATCTGCTGTCTGAAAAGTCCTCAGTGATTCCAGTATGAATTATCTGCTGTCTGAAAAGTCCTCAGTGACTATAAAATACTTAGCCACATTCCTCATACTTGTGTAGTTTGTTGTTATTAAAAAAAAAATGAAAATCCAACCGTTCTATTTTACAAATGAAGACCCAGGAGCCAGATGCTGGAGGGGGGGAGGAATCTGCTAGCTCAGAGAGGCCAGTTCCAGCTGATCTTCCTACTCAGCTCACATCCCAGAAGGAAGAGGCCAAAAGCCCAAAGCTAAAAGCTGACAACATAGGAGGAAAAAGCCTGCTGTCTTGCTCAACAACCCAAAAGGAGAAAGCCAACAGCAAAAAGTCCAAGAGCTAGAGAGTTAAAGCCAACAAGCAAAGAGCTAAAGAGCCCCTTCTTTTTCTCCATTTTGTCAAAATCCCTCCTTACTGCTTAATCCCTATCAGCTGGTTTCTTGCTTTGCCTTTTGACCTGGGGAAAACTTTATTAAATCGTATGTACAAAAAGCTCTTGGATTAATGCTGTGTGCTAGGGCTGGCTGAGCCATACCATAACCACCTGTTTACATTACAATAAATGGAAAGTTCTTAGATTAAAGGTATGTGCTAGGGCTGATCCACGCCAAACATTTTGTCACAGTTTTCATACTTGTAGGGCTTATTTCCAGAATGAATTATTTGATATTGCCTAAGGCTTGAAGTAAAGTGGAACATTTTCCCAAATTCTTCACACTTGTAAGGTTCTTTCTCAGTATGTAGTAATTTGTACTAAGTAAACTATGTAAAATTACAAAAGTCTTTCCTATATTTGCCCACACTTGTGAATGGATTCACAGGTGGTTAGAACTTTGTCATAGAGTTTTAAAGGCCTTATCACATACTTCACATTCTTAGGGATTCTCATAAGAATGAATTCTTTGATGATCCTTAGGGCAAGAAGAATAGTAAAACTTTTTTGCTACACTTCACATTTTCAGGATTTCAGTCCTGCATGACCCATTTTCTTCAGAATAAAAAATTTCTCTTCTATGAGATTTATGGTCCTCAAAAAGTACTGAAGGGAAAAAGTTTACTGATGGAACACTAAAAGCCTTGCAACATAGTTCACATTTATTGGGTTTCACTAGAGTGCGAATTCTCTGGTGTTTAATTAGGAATGGGTTCCAATCAAAGGCTTCCCCATATTCTTTATATGTATAGGGTTTTGCTCCTGGTGAGTAAAAATTGATAATGAGTTAAAGCTGAGAGACATTTTTTTATATTTGTGATGTGTGTCTATAGTATGCAGACTTTTAATCACACTTATATATTTACATATAAGTGAGAAACTATAGACAAATCCTCACACCTATATTCACTGTAGTATAATTTATAAAATACAGTAAGTAGAAACAATCTAAAATTCAAGTGAAATAAGAAAGACTAGATAAACACAGAAGCAAGAGAATATTATTTAAGGTTAAACCGCTAAGGAAGTTGTTACATAGATAATGATGAAAACTCTTAATGACATTATGCTCTTACAAATAAACCCATTAAAAAAAGAAAAGTAAGACTATGCACTTCCGGCTCCTGAAACTTGTGTGGCGGTAGCATCAGAGTCAAGTGAAGCTGGTCAGGATGATCACCGATGGACGTGCAGTTCCCCATCTTCGCCAACGTGCTGGGTGTGTCGCTTTTCTTGCTTGTGGTCCTCACTATGTGGCAGTCAACAATCCCAAGAAGTGAGAATGAAAGTGGTGCTCTTTCTGCCCCAGAGTTCCAGGACATAGTCTGAGGCAAGATGAAGGGTGTGAGGGACCTTCACACTTCACTTCATCTCTCCTATCCATCACAGCATACAAAGCAACTACACCTGCATTTTTCCAAACAACTTTTATTTCCTCAAAGTCTTCCTTAACACCTATGGAACAAGAAGCTGCCACTGAATAGGGCCCAGTATAGGGGCTACTTTCTCTTCTGCTCCTTCCCCGCAATAAAAAATATATATATATATATATAGATATATATTTAAAAAAAAAAGAAAAGTAAAGTAAATTGTATGAGTAGACATAGACAAAAAATATAAAGTAGATGTCTACAAGGCAAATCATTCTTGCCTTGTTGTAGAAAATATTCAAAGCCTGTTAATATTTACAATCAATGGCCTATAATTATTTTGGCAGTTATTATTTAAGTGCTATAACAGCAATAAAAGACACAGACACCAGATAGATGTTTAATATGCCTACACACTGGAACTGGGCAGAAAATGACCTACTAAACTATCTTTTTATCTCCCAGTCCCACATCCCAGGTCATGCTCTAACCATTCTTATCTCGGCCACTTGCCATCTATAATCCCATAAATACTTGCATATGCTTCCCATCTAGGCTTGCTTTCTTCAGTCATGCCAGTCCTCATAGTAGGTTCCTCCCGACCACATGATTCTCTCCAAGCTAACACATCATGACTCTGCTTTTTCTTCCCCTCCTCTCCTGCTTTTTTCTATCTCTTCTTCCTCCTGTGATCCTGTCTTCCAAGGCAGCAAACCTTAGCTCCACCTACCTCATTTCTGGCCAACCCTGGTATATAGGCAGCTTTATTTAGCCAATCACGGATGATTTGGGAGGCAAAAGTAAATGGCATCACTTTGGAATACATGAAGGTAGAACAGTAAGACTCTCGGGGCGGGGCAAGCAATTAATATCTAAATACAAAGCACCATGCTTTAACACTGCCTCTTCAGAACACAAGATAAAACAAATAAACTTTGGTGAGAAATGCACAAATTGATGATGAATTGAGACAGTGAAGAAGATGACAAACAAAAGTGTATTAAATAAATAGGGAAGGGACTGGAAGGAAAGCTCCCTGTAGGAGCATGCTCAGATGTGAGGTCAAGGCTCAGTTCTCAGCACCGAACATGAACAGTAGGAAAAGTCGTGATGTTATGCTTGCCTGCTTTCCAGAGCCTGCCAGCAGAGTGGAACAGTTCTTGAGTTGGGAGTGAGGATTAAAAATAATAAACTAAGACACAACACATGGGACCTTTCCAAGAGGCTCTAGTAGAGACTAGACACCTGACTCCTTTCAAGCCAGAGTAAAAACATCTTTTATATACTCTGAATATGAATATATATGAATATATATGAGTATATGAATATATACTCTGCATATATATTCATGCTGTTCTTTTTGTGCTGTATTGTCACTCAGCTTCCCCATGGTAGTTTTTGCTGAGATAGCCTAGCGAGGATTTTACAGAGGCTCCTTTTTGTGGGTTCACAAGCCTGATGAGGGATGGTGGAGCGCTTTTTTGTGGGATGTCTTCATGTAGCATAGGTAGCCTTGAAGTACCTATGTAGATGAAGCCAGTCTTGAATACTTCATTTTCCTACTGATACCTTTCAGCAACTAATATTGTCGACATCTGCCACCATCCTGGCTTCTTCTCTTTTATTTTCTACATGCAGCATCCCAAAAATCCTTTACAGTTTCTTCAGCGTTCCCCATTAGAAGTATTTATGTACTGTGTCTGTTCATGTACATGTGGGTACGTGTACCGTGCTGTGCCTCTGCATATTTGAGTACAACTTGTAAGAGTCAGTTTTCTCCATTCGCTATGTGGGTACCCAGGATCCACCTCAGGTAATGAGGCTGGGTACTAAGTACCTTTGTCTGCTGAGCCGTCTTGAAGACAATCAGTGTCCTTTAATGTCTTTCTTTACATTCCTCTTACCTTGGTCCAGCATTTATATTTGCAAGGCTTTCTCTTTTTTTTTTTTTAAACCAGTTAAGATGCGTTATTATTACAAATATTTTCAGAATATAAATTGATTTTGTGTGAAACTCTGAAACTTTTAAAACTATATGTAAGGTAAAATTATTATAATTTCACCTTCGAACTCTGAAAACATATTGGAAGTTAGATCTAAAAAAAGGGTATCTAAATTGCTTCATAGAGAAAGCCATTTAGCATAAATATATGTGACTCAAAACTAAAAGAAACCCAACCAAGAAATAGATTCTTCAAACTCTGTTATTCCTTCAATTTTAAATAAATGATCTCCCCCTGATGGGGGAGCAGCCTTACCAGGAAGACAATGCAGCCAGTCCTGATGAGACCTGATAGGCTAGGGTCAGAGGAAAGGGGAGGAGGACCTCTTCTATCAGTGGACTTGGAGAGGGGCATGGGAGGAGATGAGGGAGAGAGAGGGTGGGATTGAGAGTGAATGAGGGGTCTACAGCTGGGACACAAAGTGAATATAATGTAAGTAATATAAAAATTAAAATAAATAAATAATCTCCCAAGGGAAAAATAATTCCGCTATCACATCAATTTGGTGAATAAAAGCAGAGCTACACTCTTAAAGGGAAAATCTATCATGTTTAAAAAAAAAAAAGGAATAAATCTTTTAGAAAATAGGAACGTAATCCCCACATTGGAAAACAAGCATACTAAATACTTCATGTTCATTTTGCTAGAAGTTGAAACTTCTGCCCATATAGTAAAGTGACATGAACATGGATATATACAATCAAGCTTCTTAGCTGTTATTTTAGCTGAGCATCAACAAAATTTACTAAGGATAGAGTGGTCCCAAAGCATCTCCTCTGTCCTTTCTTCGCCTTGTTCCTTTTTCTCCTTCTGATGTTTACTGTCCTCTTTCTTCAAGGATGCATCTTGGCTTCCCCCCACCCCTTTTTCTGTTCTTAACTTTTTGTACCCTCCTGTACAGTTTTACTTTCTGTCTTTGTTTTCTTTCTTTGAATGCTCCTATGTTTGTTGAAATCCATTTCCTCAGAAGTCCTTTACCTCTCATGTTTGGGTCGTTCTTCCTGCTTTTCTCTGTCCTCCTCTAGATGTTTTTTCCTCTTCTGGTGCATTTGTCTGTAAAGTCCTGAAGGCTGATAATACTGTGGAGAGCCCCTTGTGAACTAGAGATTCTACACTATAAGAGCCACAATTGTATTCTTGCTGACTAAGGTGCAGGGGGACTTGTTTTTCTGACAAGCTGTCCCTGGTAAACTGACAGCTTAGAAAGTCTAGTCTTTGCTTGCCACGAGCTGGTAACCACTAGGGTAACTGGTCTTTTGTCTGTGAACTACTGCATGATCTTGGGTAAATATAGTTGGTTACAGATGGGAGTCTTTGATCAAACATTCTATACCTGGGCCTGGAATCAAACTCTTCTCTGTACCCACAGCTTTCCAAATAGTCCTCTCTTGTCCTTCTGAAACAAGTCTTTGACTCTAGGCCTCTGGCTTTCTGTACTTTGTTATAATCTTCAGGTTCATCTTGAGTAGAGTCATATGACTTGTTTGAATAAATCATTAGGTGAAGGAAAAGAGACTCTTGTTATCAGGCTGAGAACTTGATGGTAAAATATGATCATATCCAACTACTAATTGCTTCAGTTTTTCAGCATGAATGATCCACAAAGTGAAGACTAAAACAATCAGGGAGCCAAAACACAGAGGAGGGATTATATCTATTTTTGTCTAACACTCAACCCTCATTTACCTTCTCTGAGTCAGGTGCGTGCATCTACAATTATTCTTCTTCTCTCTGCCAACAATGCTGAACGGGGGTCAGAGGCTGTGAAGGAGGTGACAGAGAGGCAGGAACATGGCAGCAACCACCTTCACCACAGAGATCCGTTTTTGTTTGTTTTGTTTTGTTTTGTTTTGTTTTGTTTTGTTTTGTTTTTAACCATGTCTGGTTATGGAACCTTTATTTTAGCTCCATCCTTTGTGCTTTTCATATTTTATTGTATGGTTGGTTTCTTTCTTTCTTAGTTTTATCTTACTATTTTATAGGCATTCTGCCTGCATGTATCCCCACTTGCCTGTCTGGTACCCACAGAGGACATAAGAGGAGGACTGATTTCTTGGAACTGGAGTTACAAATAATTGTCAGCCAATATGTTGGTGCTGGGAACCAAATCTTTGTCCTCTGGAATGGCGGCCACTGGTTATGGCACAGAACCTCCACTCTAGACCTTGCACGATCACTTTCATGGCAGCCACTGGCTACAGCACAGAGCCTCCTCTCTAGACCTTGTATGATCGATTTCCAATATTGTCACTTACATATGTGGTTAACATGCTGATTTCTTTAGTTAGTTGTTGGAATTCCTCTTTGGGTCATTAAGATTAACACAAGAAATGTCTTCAGAGCAGTTTTAGAAGTACTTTTGTTTTTGTTTTTTGGATTTTGCTTTTTTTCCTTCTGCTCCATATTTCCTAGTCCTAAGTCTGATAATGCTTATTGAAATTTGAACTTTGAGTATAACAGCAATCCCTCCTGGGCTTTATTTTTCTAGGACTTCCATAATGTATTATAAAACTATGTCCACTGGGCTGTAGCCTTTTTTCACTGTCCTTGAACAATATAAAGTATAATTATATTTGCCTTACTGAGCCAGAGAAGTGAGGATTCAGTGTCTTGGATGGGCCTAAAACAAGACAGGAATTGGATATCTGTTCCACACTGAACATCTGGAGAAAGTAGCCAGCCCAGCCTTGCTAGTCTACATGTAAGCAGGTGTTGGGAGCCTCTGTTCTACCAGCTGCTTTTATATTTAAATCTCAGCAGAAAGACTGCTTTTACCAGGCCTTTACTGGAATCAGTGAAGAATTTCCAAGTCTATCTCCTTTTGTTTGAGACAGCAGGTGGGATAGCTTGTCAAAATCACATCTCTTGTTTCATCTCCTTGTGAATTTAATTCATTGAGACAATACTTCTTAGTTGTTCCCTAACAGATCTGGAGGGGAGTGGAGGGGAGGGGAACAAAGGGGTAAGGTGAGGTGGAGAGGAGGCCTCAGAAAAAGAAGCCTGTCCCATAGCTGGAAGGGAAATTTAGTCAAAAGATATTTGGTATACAGACAACCTATGTTTTGTAAAGAATAATACTGAAAAAATGTTTTATATCAAAATAATAGAGGGAAGCAGCAACATGGAGGTGGCTAATGGATCTCCAAGTCACAAGTAGAGTGAAGAAAGCTGATTAATTGGGAAGTCAGTAATTTCTAAGGTGAAAGATGGACTATTGAAAACATCTTTGTAGCTAACTGAACACATTCCAAGCTCTAGAGCTGAAAGTGAAACTCACAGCCTCCACTCTTCTTTACGAGATGGCCAATGGCCAGGAATTCTCAGCGTGAAGAATGACAAGAGCCCAGAGAACAGTGTGAAGATGAAAGAGCTGGAGCAGGACCCCAATGGCAGAATCAACTGCTGAGATCACTATGTATGGGCCGCTCGGCACAGGGCACCAGTGTTTTTTATGGGGCGTGTTTGCTGTGCAAGCCAGTCTTCTTACTGTGGGCTGCTTATGTGTGAAGGGACAAAGGCATGCTACCAGAACCTCATTTCCTTGAAATTTTAGCCACTACCATTAAAACAAGAAATTCAGAGCAACCTGAGGTTGGCAAAGTCTATTTTCTATGTGGAAGAAAAAAAAAAATGTCTAGCATGGAGTGGGGCAAACTGTGATTCATTAAAAAGCAAAATTGCTGCAAATTGAAATGAATTCCATTTCATAGGTGGAATCTAACATCCTCCCCATTAATGAAGGCTGTTTTTGGACAGAACCCTGGACCATCAGTGTGGACACAGGGTAGTTCATAAGAACTCTTGCATCTCCTGTGTCCCTCAAAGTTATCTGTAAGAGAAGCCAGACAAGCCTGACTACCAGGAAGCTGTGAGAAAGTCAGAGCTAGTTGTAAAGAGAGGGACAGATTCTTGATCAGCCTTCAGCCAGCCGTAATTTTGAACCTGGGATAACTATTATTTACGTAACAAAATGCTTTAAAAAAATACCAGAAATATCATCAAGTTGCCAATTACCAGTCTGTCCAGGCTCTTGTTCCACATAAGTGAGATGGGAAGCAATCATTTACACTTGTAAGTCAAGACATTTTGCAACACTTTGACTCAGAGAATATCATTGGAACACTGAGAAAGATATGAGAAGCCATAGATGATACTGAGATAGAATATTTCAAAAGAAATAACATGCTTCATTCTACATGCTAGATATCTAAATGTAAATGTGAACTTTAAATGCTCAGCATATAGTCACTGCTTATTCCCATAGAAATATTAGGTGAATTATTAGTTTTCTCTTGTAAATAGCTGGGCCTCATGCTATCATCCATCTGACTTTTAAAATATGACTGCCTCTAAGATGAGAACAATTGAATACATTCCTTGAAAGAGTCTGCCACACAATTAGATACATACTTTTCAACTCAAACTACACTGCTGCACTTGAAACAACTATGGATGGGCTCGTTGACAGAAATATTTATAACCCGAAAGGAGAAAATGATGAAAAGATGTGCTTGCATATTTTTCATTGCTTGCATATTTTTATTTTTATTCAAATCTGTTAAAAATATCTTTTTTATATTTTCAATGGCCTCTGACATGTCACACAGACTATCAGGAACTGAATCTCAACACCCAGCACAACATCACTTCAAAATTTTTCTAGTGACATCTCTAAAATAACAAGGTGTAAAACAATATACTGCCAATAGTTGGTTGGCACATCCCGTGAAAGTGGAACTGCAGTGAGCAAGTGAGCTTTTTGGAGAAAGCTTACCATTTTGCAGAGCTGTGATGGGTGTACCTTGAGAGGCACGGCCCCAGGGGCTTCATCTCAGGAGTGCTTCTTGCTGCTGATAGTCCTTCTCAAGTTTGTCATTGTTATATCCCTCATATATCTGGCTTGGCATGGAGCAGTCCTCACTGCCTAATGTTTCTGTTGGGCAGATTTCCTGCAGTATCAATATGAAGCTGTACTTTCATAAAGTAATGCTGTTTAGATGAATTGAGGATTTTATAATTTTTGATAATGATTTTATAGAATTCCTGATTTGATTCAAGTAACTTTTTTTCCTTTTTTGAGATAGGGTTTCTCTGTGTAACCTTAGCTTTCTTGGACCCACTTTGTAGACCAGGCTGGCCTCAAAACACAGAGATGTGTCTGCCTCTGCCTCTTCGAGTGCTGAGATTATAGGCGTGCACCATTGTGCCCAGTGATTAAAGTAACTTTAAGCCCTCCTGAAGAATAGCAAAAGCCGTGAACCTTCTTGTGTCAGAAGCATGTAAATTGTAGTAGGTAGAAGAACAGGCTTGGGACAAATTTAAGATCTAGGAAAACATTCATTCTAAATTAGATCCAGGGATGAGGTCATGAATCTTGGTGTGCACCATGATAAAAAAAGGCTAGAAAATGGATGATTAACTAATCTAACTATACAAGACTACAAAAATAAGACCTCAGATAGACTATCTGTTTCTTGGTAAAAAACCTTGCTAACCTAGGACATAAGAAACTATTGCTTTGAACTTATAATGAGCTTGTGTAGTGGAAGATATAGATAGATGATAGATAGATAGATAGATAGATAGATAGATAGATAGATAGATGGATGGATAGATGGATAGATAGATATACAAACTATTGCTTTGAAAGATATATAAAAATGGTTAGGTGTGAGTTTTGACAGAAAAACATAATCAATTCTGCCATAACTCCCTCTTGTGTAACAAATTTATTTATTTTATTTATTTTTTTATGATTGCTTTTATGGCTATGAGGTAATTTTCCTTCTCACATAAAGAACTTTGTTTTAGGGAATATAAAAAGGCTAGAGAAAAAAAATAACACGTGGTTATTGTTGGAGTTGGACCTTTGCTCCATCCAACATCCACCCAGTATGTGTATGTCTATATGTATGTATAATGTTATTGAGGCTTGTTAGAATTTGATTGTTGGAGCTGCTCAAATTTTCTCAATCCACCCAATATGTATGTATGTGTACATATGTAGGGTGATGGTTGGAGCCTCTTTAGAGTTTGCTCCATCTTTACAATGTATGAATGTATATATGTCTGTCTGCTTGTTTATATTTTACATGTATATGTATATATGTGTGTGTGAAAATTGAAGTCTGTTGAAACTTGTTTGTTGGAGCTGCTCTGCTTCATCCACTGTTTGTGTGAAAATGATTCTTTCCTCTCTTTTCTTTCTTGCCAGCCCCCAAAGAGTTAGAAGATTTCAGAATCTCTTTTCAGTCACAGAGAGCACAAGCACCAGATAATTAAGTTTAGTACCCTCAGAGAAAAGTCTGCTGTGTGGTTTATCACTGACTCTGCACACACCTTCCCAGTTTTTTTCCCTGACCATGTCAAAGCTGGCCTATGACAGTTGTTGGGATTGAAAACTGTTGTAGTTACTCCAGAGATGAGTGGGAAGAACCATAAAAAGCTAAAAATAAAGCAAACATGATCTAGCTGTACCACTTCTTGGCATTTGATCAAAGGACTTGATAGCGTCTTATAGTGATAAATGTTCAGTCACGTTCTATTGCCGCTCTATTCAAAATAGCTGGGGAATGGGAACCAACTTGAACAGATGAATAATGAAAATATGGTACATATACACCATGGAATACTATTCAGTTGTAAAGAAAACGAAATTTCTGGGTAAATGGATAGAACAAGGAAAGACCAAAGTGAGTAAGGTAATTGAAACCTTCCAGGGCTCTTGCAGGGCTATCCTAGACTCTCTACCTCTCTCCTTTCCTGGGCTAAGGGGTGAGCTGTCTTGTACTAGAAAGGTAGTATGGACTTGGTAGTAGTGTTCATTCCCATCACTGCCCTCATCACCTTCTCCCTAACCCTGACCTGTACCCTGTGGTTTTGTCCCAGCCTGGGTCAGAACAGCATTCCTGTGTGAGCTTCTCCCTGTACGACATGCTTCCCTTCAAGCTTGACCATGCCTACCCTGTACAGTACCTCCAACCTGCCGGGCTGTACTGTACCTTGAACCAGTCTTAAAGCAGGAAATCCAACTAGAGCCCTGAACAGGATCTAATACTTACCTAACTTTGGGGAACAAGTACATGTGCAGACTGAACACAAAAATGCAGTTACCAGAGCCCTGGCTCATGAGGTCACAGGATGGACTAATTTCCCACCAGTCTGTGCAAAAGAGTTCTAGGAACTCTTGTGCCCACCTGTAGTTGAGGCTGGAAAGAAGCAGGCAGGTTGTTTTAACATCCAAGATTCACAACACATGATGTATGGATGTGAGTCCAGCCTTTCATAGTAATGCTTATTACATTTATTTGGTTTTGGCCATTTTATTGTGCTTTAAAATTTAGTCCACAACAGAACATTCAGAGTGATTCTGTTAGTATTTTGGAACACAACCTACTCCTGCGTTACCCAGCAACCTGTGTCACCATCATGTGTCGCCAGCCAGGTGGCCATACCTGGAAGGCGTGGTTATCGTGCCCCTTAAAAGGGCAAATACCGACACGTGGTCTCTCTCTTATTTTCTCTCTCTTACACTCTTATTTTCTCTCTTACTTTCTCTTCTTCTCTCTCTTACACTCTCTTTCTCTCTCTCTTTCTTTCGGGGTGCCCTGCCCCCCTTCCCTTTCCCTTTCTCTCTCCCTACCATATCCTGCTTCCCACTCCTTCCTTACCCTCCTAATCTCTCGCAGAGAATATCAGTTGCCTCCTGCTTCTTTTTAATTTTTTACATTGGTGCATGGGCCGGGAATCATTCACTTAACTAGCACAGCGCCATCTTAGGTTCAGGCAAAGAGGCCCTGCCTCCCGCGTGCGCGTGCGCCCTCTCCACATGCTCCCCCCTTCCCCCAAGCTGCTTTCCTTTTGCTTCTAGCCCAGTGCTTTCTTCTTTTAGCTTTCTTTTCCCAAGCTTTAAGAATAAAATAAAATCTTTTCTCCCTGATTTCTGTACACTTTACTCTTATGCTTTAAATTCCTTATCTAATGCTTTATATAATTTTCTCAATGGGTTTGCATTTATAAGTCTTAATCAAAATTAACTTTTTATCTTATCTTTTAGACTAGGTCACAGCAACAAGCCTCATTTCAAATTGGTATGCATTTTTATAAAAATTCAAAGTTACATTTTACTATCTTATGATTCAACCCTGCTTCAAAATAAATTTTATATAATAATAAAATTTCAAAGTTATAAATATCTATTCAAATTAAGTTGCTCAAATATAATTTTAAGATTGCTTTATACTGTTCTGCTCAGGGGTTCATCATTACATACAAATTGTTTACCAATATTCTAAATTAAGATCTATTAATTTTAGAGGTATTTATTTATGTTAAAACTGGGTCAATTTGCTACATCTCTACTATCAAAAGGTTAAAATATACTTGGTTAATTTTAAATTTGGCTTATATGGTTCTGCTAAATTGTTGGTCTTAAACTTATAGTTCAGGGGTTCATTATTATGTACAAGTTTTTACCAATATTCTAAATTAAGATCTATTAATATTAGAGGTATTTATTTATGTTAAAACTGGGTCAATTTACTATATCTATGCTATCAAAGGGTTAATGTAAACTTATTCTTGTTCTCTTAAAATGATGTTATTAATCTGTAGTATAGCCTCAGACTATTATAAGCTATAAAATTTTATATATTAAATCATACAAAAACTCTTGTGCTCTCACTTTAATAAATTATATTCATGACTTTTAAGATTCTAACTTAGCAGGGACAAAATCTAAAGACCGAATATTTAATGGTTAACAGATGCAGGTTAATAGTCATTTCATAAGATACATATTTATAGTTCTGCAGATATTATTATATAATAACAAATTTTTGAAGTTATAAATCTTGTGGAGAACTGTTTGTTTGTTAAGCTGCTTTGTTTATCAAAAAACATGTTTCCACCCTGGTCTTCACCTTGAGACTAAAAAGAGTAAGTTTCACCAAGTTCCTTAAAACTTGTTCTAAGTTCCTTAGAGTTTGTTTATGTGACCTTGGACCACCACGTCTGCTACAGGGAATTTTAGAAAAATTTGGCAGTTTCAGAACTTCTTTTTGTATTAATGTAACTTGTCCTCGTTTATTAGGTCTATCAGTTATGTTCAGGCACTCTGATTAGTGCTAAGTGCAAAGCTTTTGCTGTTCAATTTTAATGCAAAGTGGTAGGATCAGCAAGATTTGCTAGCCTCTCTATAAACTGTATCTGATTAAAAGGCTTGCTTTGATTTTAGTTCAGAAAGAGCAGATTCAAAGTCATGCTAAATACTGCAGTTGAGCCTTACCTAGTCTCTTTGTTTAGTTTTTTTTTTTTTTAAGGTTGAGCCTAGGCTACTTAAAATATAGTTCTAAAACATGCATCTTAGAAATATGCCAGAATTAAAGATTATAGCATTCTGTTTTATAGGACACAGTTTAGAGCAGATGATAAAGACAGACAAAGTAACTCAGATATGCTGGCCCTCAAGCTTGTCAGAGATCTGATGAACATGGTCTCACTGCAATTTTTAATAAACAGCTGAGGATGGTCATTGAGTCACCATATAAGAGTTGGTAAAAATTGAGCCATCCCAAAGGGCTCTAAACCTAGACCTAGCTGCGTTCGAAAGCTGATGTTCCTGAAAAAACGGAAGACGTTTGCATAGCCAAAAAGTCCGTTCTACCAGGTGATGGGTTCAAATGCAGCCAGATGGATATTGATCCTGCTGCTGACATGCCTAAGCTGGCTGCTGGCAAACTGGCCTCTGGAAGTCAAAATGCTCCCAAGCAGGCTTGTCCTCTGTGCCCAGCCATGGAGGTTCAACCAGCACAAGAGCACAGACACTTCAGCCTTCTAGCTCGTTGGCCTGGCGGAGGACAGGTGGCTCCTCGACTTAGCAACCTCCACAGCTCTCGCACAGGTCTGTTTTTGACCTCAGAATGAGGTCCCACAGACATATTGCCAACTTCTGTGTTGGGAGACTTCAGGTGCCTTCCCAGTTCTCTTTATATGCAGGAGACCAGGCCTTAAGCCTAAGTCCTAGAGCTGCTACTTTCAGGCCTAGACACTGTCCAGACTCAAAAAACAGGCCTAAATGAAAGCTTTTACCATCCCTTTAGCAAGGACAATAAATGTTCATAGCAGTTTCAACTATGTCTCATGGTAAATAACTAAATACAAAGGTCTCTTTCAAAAAACATATTTGAGAGTTGTCTTAAGGTTAATAAATACAAGTTATAGATGTCTGAGAGTCTAAAAATGTGTCTTAATGTTGGGAATGCAACTTATAAATGTTTGAGGGTCTAAAAAATGTTTTAAGGTTGATAAATGCAAATTATAAAGGTTAAAAGGTCTAAGGTGATTTAAGGTATCTTAAATAGGTAAAAAGGCTTAATATTTCTTCCTGTTGTTATGCTACTGTTGTATTGACTGTCCAGAGTTTTGACCTTTATTAGTAGGGCTTTTATTTATTAATCTAACTCTGATACAAAAACATTCCACTATACCACATACTATCATGGTCTTAAGCTCAAGATTGTAAGCCTCCATAATGTGTATGCTTATACTAAAAGTTAAGATCAAGTGAGTTTCCCTTTTATTTCATAAAAGGCTTTTGCCTTTTCAGAGCTCACCTTAAAAAGTACTTATGCCGTTAACACATATGTATGTCTACTGCTTTCTTCTCAATACACAGTACAATTGTGATACTAACATGTCTAAAGTTTTATCTCCTTCTTAAAACTTAAAAGTAATTCTTGTAAGCTGCAGAAAGTCCACCTAAATCTACCTCTCAGGTCAATTGGACTCCAGATAAGTACTGCACTTATTGCCTATCTCAAAAGGTGGGACCCCTCCCCTTTCCCTGGTTTTGGGACTTCCTTTCCTGGCTGCCAGACTGCTATTTACTGCATGCAACCACTGGCTGGATTGGTGAGTTCTCCTTATTGACCAGCCACTAGATTGGTGAGTTCACTCCATTTTCTCAGCATAAATGTCTCTCTTGGTAGGGGAAGCTTGGCCGCAGAGCTCCGTCAACTTCCTACTATCTTTTGAGATGGAGGGCCCCCCCTCCGCCGTAGCCTTAATTGTCTAGGGTAGACCCTCTGTGCTGACCTCCATTTTAGGGCCACACTTTCCCTTGGACGGTACACCCCCTCTCGCATACGGTTCCTTCTCTCCCTTGCTCGCTTGCTTGCTCGCTCATGGGAAGGTCCATGGTTCCTTCTCCCCTCGCTCGCTCGCTCATGTGCCCCCTCTCTCGCTCACTGGTGGGAAGACGGAGCGCTAGGCAAACCGTCGTGCTCCGGCCGTGCCCCACTGGGCATCACGCCCCGGTCCCTGGCCAAGAGCTAAAGAGCTCTTGGACAGGTAGCACCCTTCTTGCTCAGAGTCACACCTTCCCTTGGGATGCCACTGGAAGGTTTTGACTTCTCTGCCCCCAATGGGAGACGCCCAGATGCTCATCCTTCCAGATGGGATATTCTCTGGAGAATTTCAGGTTTCTACACCTAGTACCGGCTGGCACCAGGGACTCTTAAGTTTACACACTTCTGTAACCAAACCTCACCTCAATGACCGATCAAAAACAAAGCCTTCTTTAAATATTGCCAGTGATTGGGTAAATAAAGGTCCCCCAGGTAGACAGAGGTTTGCATGTACAAGCCTCATCGATCCAAACCTTTCAATGTATACCTACAGGATTTTCTCCCTACTCAACTTTATCTTTTGCCTATATATGTGTTTCAGTGTCCTGCCAGACACAGATGTTTCCTATAGCTACAACAGCGCCAAAGCAGCTACAAGTGTTCAACTCTGACCTCACAGACTTCCAACAAGTTGCGGTGTTCAGCTCTGACCTCACAGACTTCCAACAAGCTGAACCTGCACCTTCCCTCCCAGCCATGGATGTTCTTGCAGACCCTGGAAAGCATCAAAGCAGCCTATTCTTCCTGGACTTGGCCAACATTTCAGCCTTTTGACCTCCCTACAGCGCCCCCAGTGTCAGCAGGAAGTAGCCAGAAGAGAATCTACACCCGTTATTCACTTGTTAACAAAAGGCTGAAGTGGTGTACTTCAGGACCAGGACAAGCAGCTCCAGGTTCTCCCAGCTTTCCCCATCCCCTACCTGCTGCCTTGCATGGCTGGCAACTCTCTTTGTTGACAACCCTCTACCCTAAATTTTCCAGGGCAGAAGCCTCCCTTACTCTTGACCTTACAATCTGACCATTTTGTTGCTATAATTCTTCTCTCTCTCAACTTCTTGCATGACAACCAAGAGCTGCTTCCAATGAGCCTAAATTTATATACTTTAACTTACCTTATAAAAAGCAGCCCAAGCTCCCCCCCCCATTTTTAATTATAGAAAAAGGGAGGACTGTTAGTATTTTGGAACACAACCTGCTCCTGGACTACCCAGCAACCTATGTTGTCATCATGTGTCGCCAGCCAGGTGGCCACACCTGGAAGGCGTGGTTATCGTGCTCCTTAAAAGGGCTGATACCCACAAGTGGTCCTTCGCTTACTTTCTCTTTCTCTCTCTTTCGGGGCACCCCCCTTCCCTTTCCCTTTCTCTCTACCCCCATGTCCTGCTTCCCACTCCCTCCTTACCCTCCTAATAAATCTCTCGCAGAGAATATCGGTTGCCTCCTGCTTCTTTTTCATTTTTAACAGATTCAATTTAAAATTTAAAGTAGTCTGCTAGAAAACTGATCTGGTAACAATTGCTAGTCCTTAAAAATAAATTTTGAAGCCAGTACTGGTGGCAGCCACCTGTAATTCCTGAGGTAGGATGATCACATCCAAAGGTCTGACTGGGTGAGAGTGAGTTCAAAGCTGGCCAGAGCAATTTAGGGAAAACGTTAATGAAAAAGAAACAAAAACAACAACAGATAAGGATGGAACAGTGGCCAATTCTCAGGCCCATCCCTTACAGCAGGAGGACTTTTTTTTATCTCAATCTATATAAGAAAACAAAACAAAAACAAACAAAACCTTGATCTCACCTATGAATCTGATTCCATAGCTAGAAAAACAATTTCAGTGTGACATTGTGTAGGTGATGGGCTGAAGGGTTGTTCAGAATACTTACACAAGGCTAAAAGTCATACTTCCTAAGTGGGGCATGGTGGAGCACTCCCTAAATCTTCAAACTAGGCAGTAAGAAGGACCAGTGTGAGTTTAAGAACAAACTGTGCTACACAGCAAGTTCCAGGCCACCCAGGAAACACAATGAGACCCTGTATAAGGAAAAAAAAAAAAAAAAAGCTAAACCAAACCAAACCAACAAAAACAAAACACCCCAGGTTTCTGTTTTCATACAAAGAAACTTCCAAAGCCTACTCAATATCTTTCCATCTGTTCACCACTTACTCAGTCCATACATTCATGTTGGGGTGACCCACAAATATTGTATTTTCTGGTTAAGAAAATGTGTGTTTTTGTTATTTGAATCCAGCAATGCCAGGCTTGCAGGATATGTAAATGTCGCCTCCTTACCTGCCTTTAAAAATAAGGCAAGGTGCACAAGGAATGTGTCTTTTTGCTTAATAAAGAGCTGGATGTCAGAGCTGGGGCAGGAAGTTCAGGTGGAACTTGAGGCAGACGGAGACACAGGCAGACATGGACAGAAGAGGGGATGGAAGGGTGACTGGAGCAGGGAGGTAATGAGAACCTTGTGGCAAAACAGTGCTGAAGAAGTCAAGTTAGTAACTAGCTAAGAGACTGCCCCAGCTAACAGCCTTAAACCTTATAGACATCTATAAAGTGTGTTTTTATTAATAAACTGAAAGTGGGATCCACCTAAGCCCCTCACTACATCCATTCATCCTTTTTTTTAAATTCACTTTTACATCCTTGTAGCCCCCTCCCTCCACCCCTTTCAGTTCCATCCTCACCCTCTCCCCCATCCCCTATTCCTCATAAAGGGGAGCTCCCTCTCCTATCCATCCCAGCTCATCAGGTTGCATCACAACTGAGCAAGTCCTCTTCCCCTGTGGCCTGGCAAGGCAGTCCCACCAGGGGAAAGTTATTAAAACATCCATTCATCCTTTAAGCAATTTAAGAATTTTTCATTTATTTTTATGACTACTGAACCAGAACTTCACCCTTCTGTGCCTCATTTTCAGAATAGAGGCCAAGTGTTCCCAAGAAACTGTGTTCATGTTTTCTTCCTCTGCTCTTTTCTCAGAGGAAGAGATACATGGCTTTGAGGTCTTGAGCTGGAGTGCCGAACATACTGATTCTTGGCCCGACGTCAGAGTGCATATCACCTGCCTAAGCTTTGATCTGCATTTCTTAGCATCTTCAATTTTGTCTAATTCTGAAACTGTGCCTGAGTGATAGTATTCTTAAAGTCCAAAATACTCTCTCTTAAGTTTCTCGCAGTTCCCACAACTCACAACACAGGAAGATTCCATGAATAAGAAGTAATCAGAACTGAATTCTTGGGAGACAAAATATGCTACTTGGAATAAAGGAACTCTCATCATTGCATGTATTAATGTGTCCCCATTTTCTCTTAGATACTGCTACTCATGGATTTGTCATCCTCGAGATCACTTATACACAAACTATCAGAAATAAGCATTCACACATGGAAGAGAAATGCTGATATCTAAGCAGAGATAGTAGGACAACACAGCATTGGCAGTAGAACCCTCTCATATCTTCTTAAAAACTTCCTTTCAGTAACTGACAAGACTTCAGTTTATATTAGGTGACAGGAATGTCTTTTTTAGGGTTGTGAGCCTAGCCTTTTGGCTGAGCCATCTCTCCAGCCCTGTAGTCTTTTTAAAAATATTTATTTTTATGTATGAGTGCTCTATCTGCAATGTATACCTGCATGCCAGAAGAGGGCATCACATCACATTATAGATGGCTGTGAGCCACGGTGTGGTTGCTGGAATTGAACCCAGGACCTGTGGAAGAGACAGTGCTTTTAACACCTAAGCCGTCTCTGCAGCCCCAGAAATGTAGTCTTTATATTGTAATGGACACAGGAAAGTGAATAATGCAGACTGTGGTGAACAGGAAGCGCTAATGCAAGAGTACAAGTTAGAATCCTGCAAGATTGTTAGTGTTTTACCAAGAATTTAGTGAAAATATAGTTAGAAAATGTGTATCTGATCAGTTTTACTGCACAGTAATTTAATGGTTACAACCTTTTCTTAGGACATATTTGGCTTTCACCCTTTCACTGTCACAAGAATACACTTCCTGATATAATCAACACCAGTACCACATTTTGGAAGCAGACACCATCTCTTGCATCAATGCTCATGCTGTTGATTTTTAAAATACTGTTCTTAGTCTTTGGAATTTCATACAATGTATTTTCTCTTTTATTTTTTGCAATTAAATAAACAAAAATTACATTATTTTCCCCTCCTTTTTCCAAGCTTCCCATAGTCCTCCCCCACAAATTTATGGCCTCTTTTCTTACATATATGTGAGTGCATAAATATGTAAATGCAACCTGCTGAGTCCATTCAGTGTTACTTGTATATTCATGATTTCAAGACTGACCACTTGGTTCTGGATAACCAATTAGTGGGCACCTCCCTGAGGAAGATTCATTCTTTCTCTCTTTCAGCAGTCATTAGTTGCTCCTAGCTCTTTGTTAGTGAGAATTCCTCATTCCATTTTAGCATGTCCATTGGTGTTGTCATTGTTCAGGTCCTTTGTAGGCAGCTGTGTTATTGCGGTACCATAGATGTTACTTGTCATTTCTAGGAGACACCAACCTAGTAGAACACTTCCTGTGCTTCTCATCCTTTCAGTCTTTTCTTGGTACTCACTAACCCTCAGGCAAGAAGGTTCTGTTGTAGATGTGTGCTGCTTTGTGTGTGTGCGTGTATGTGTGTGTACACACATATGTGTGCATCTGTTGCATCTCTCCAAGATGCAACAGATGTCTATCACATAATTCGTCCCTGAGAAGGGACACCTAAGAACCAGTAACTTGGGGAGAAAAAATGTGCATGGTACTAGGTGTGGGAAGCAAGGCAGGTAACTGAGGCTGATCAGGTTGGGGGGGGGGAGCATCCAAGAACAAAATTCCAATACAACCATTCTTTCCCAGGTTAACAGTGGCTACATGGTCCCTGCTATGGGAAGTAAGACATGCAACTAAGGATGAGCAATCAGGATTCCCATAGCACAACCTTATAGCACACTAATATCCCAGAATGGCAAACTTTGTCTATGAGATGGGGGGGGGGGCTCGCCTTATTGATGAATGCAGTCCATCATTTAAATATGGAGATGTCATGAAAACAGTTAAAGGTCTAGAGACAATGTTGCAGCCTCTGACTATAAAACACAAGGGTTGAGATTGTTGGCAAACAGCTGCAGAGGTTGCCTGGCCTCTGTTGTGTGTAATAAGAAATGTATCCAAGGCTATGATGGCAGCCAAACAAGAACTTCTTTGTGTAAAGAAGGAATTCCAAGAAATAAGGGAGTTAGGGCTAATATTCTCCATCATATCCATCTGTGATCCAATCTGATCTGGCAAGGAAGTTAGACAAAAGAGAAGATGAGAGAGATGTCTTGGCTTGCCCTTTCTTACAGCTTGGAGGTCAAGAGAGCATGGCAAAGTGATAGATGCTACCCCTCTGCAGAACATGTGAAAGTCACAGTTGGCCTCTTTCAGGAGACCACAATAAAAGTGAGAGTTGGCATCCCCAGGACAAAATGGTAAAAGTGACAGATTGTACCTCTCAGAAGACTTCAGTAAAGGTCATGGTCAGTACCCCTAATAGAGACAGATGGCAGTCCTCAGAACAAGGTAAAGGTAACTGATGGCACCTCTCAGGTCCTACCTTTGATTAAAAAGCAAAAACAAAACCACAAAATCTGTGATCCAATATGCATGCAGAGGTATAGTAATGCCCAATAAGAGAAAGCAGCATAATCAGGAAATACTCAGCATTTGATCTTGGATTAGGGAAGACTTTTAAACGAGAAATGAAAAGAACCTGTTACAGCCTGGTTAGGGAGGCTATGGGAAATCTGAGTAGATGCGGTCAGTCTGACTGCTATGGAGGCAGAAAAACAGATAGAAAATACAACTACTCATCTCTCCTGAAGGCAAAGGCCTCCTAAGCTGATACAACATGAGGAAAACTATTCCTGATGGACTGGCTTACTTATCAGAGCCATGAGAAACACCCACTTATTTCTATCTGAGGAGCTCAAAAATACCAGGGCCTAGACAACTAGAGTAACAAGGACTACTGAGGAACCCAGGAATAACAAAAGCTGTGTTTGAACACAGATTCATTGGGAACATATATAGAACTAATTTCACAGAGGACTCAAAGAAACCAGTTGATGTCTTCAGGGACCAGGAGACTTAGATGAAGCTTTAGTGGTTTTGCTGAGCCCTTTGGTTGGGCAAGATCATAAAGTGGAAAGGCTTTGATAGAACTCATTGATTTAGGCCAACATGTAAATAATGTCTATAAAGTGAGAGAGCCACCTAAAAGATATCAAAATGTAGACTAGAGGGAGAGGTATGTCCAGCTACTCAAAAACAGATGTAGCAAGATTTGTTTTGCGTTAGATTTCTAGACGTCCATATCCATAATGTGTAAGAAAATTTACAGACAAATGCTCAAAATATCATCTGGACTTAAAAGATATCTACAAAACATTACACAGAACAGACAATGAATATGCATTCCTCTAGGGGCACAAGGAACTATCTCAAATTATAAGGCACAAAGAATTTATGAAAAAAAAATCCCGTGCATCCTATCAGAGTATGTTGTACTATAAGTGGAAATAGAAAGACCTACCTCAGAAAGTGGACAATTGGTGACTAAAATATTTATCTTAAAATGAACAGTGAATAAATCCAAAAGAAAGGCAGTCCTAAGAAGAAAGGTTACACTAAGATTCTTGATTGAAATATCACAGAGATCTCAAATAATCTAATGATATACCTCAAAGCTGGAGAAACAAAGCCAATCCAAAATACAGAAGTTGACATGAAGTATAAATATATATTAAAAATAATAAAAATGAGGACTAAAATTTATGAACTACAGAGTTGAAGAACAATATACTGAACTAAACAAATAGTGGGTTATTTCACAAGATAGACAAGATCGGCCAACTCCTAGTGAAACAACCAGGGGTGATGGTGGAGAAGGGGGAAGAATGGAGGGAGAAAGGAGGGAAAGAAGAAAGCAAAGGAGGGAGGGAGACTGAGACTTAAATAAATGGGAGACAATTTCAGAATGTTAGAAGAAATGAATATACTTCTACACATTTGCAACAGAGTGAACATTAAACCAGAAGATGCAAACATCCTAACCAGTCCTATAACAATAACGAAGCAGAAACTAAAAGTCTGACCATGAAATAAAGTCCAGGGCCAGGTAGACTTACTGCAAAATTCTACCAAGCTTTCAAGATCTAATGACACTCACTATTCAAATTCTTTCACAAAGTAGAAACAGAAGGAAACTACTAAGCTAATTCTAAGGAGCCAGTATAATTATCATAATAAAATTAGATACACACACACACACACACACACACAAACCATACCACAACACTATTTATAATGAATGTTTATATACCCCTCCAAAAAAATAAAAATAAAAAAAACCCAAAGACCTCAAAACTTCTTAAACATGTTCCCACTTATTATACATCACAACTAATTGGGTTTATCTCCTAAGGTTGGCTCAACATATACAAATCAATATGTAATGCAGCATATTAATATACACAATGACAGAAATCATATGAGTATTTCAGTAGATGTAGAAAAGGCACCTGATGAACTATAAAACATCTTGAAGAAAAAACTAAGAAAAGATGGAACATCTGTTAGCATAAAATCAGTGGATGACAAACTGATGGCCAACCTTTAGTAAGCAGAGAAAAATGTCATTGTTTAATTAAAACATTTCCTGTAAAATCTTAATGAGACAAGGGTTACCTATCTTAATTCTTATTGTGCTCTAATTGTGAACTACAAAATTAAGACAATATACAGAGTAAAGTACAAAAATCCAATCCGAAGTTACCTATCCGTATATTCAGATGACAGGATTCTTTATTTAAAAGACCTCAAATACACCGCTAAAAACTTGATACTTTCAGTAAAATATCAGCTTACAAAATCAACATGCAAAAATTATTAGCTTTTATATATACATCAAAAACAAACATTCTAAGAATGAAGTCAGTAAAAAGTGCCCATTCATAATGGGAGAAAAAAGAAGTGGAGGAACATGATGATGATGATGACGGGAAGGAGGAGAAGTAAAATATGTATGGGATAACACTAACCAAGGTGGTGAAAGATTTCTTTCTGTTTGTTTTTGAGTCAGGCTCTCACTATGTATCTGTGACAGGACTGAAACTCCTATTCGCAAAATCTTAAAATACTGAAAACAGTTTTCAAAGGAAGACAGTAGATGATAGAAAGCTACCACATGTTCATGGATTGGCAGAACTCATATTGTAAAAATGGCAATACTATTAAAAGCTACCTACACACGCAAGGCAATCCAGGGCAAAATTTCAATAACATTCATCATAGAACTAGAAAACGAAAAAACAAAAACAAAACAAAAAACCCTAAACCCCTTTGGGAACACAAAAGACCACAGGAAAACACAATTTATACAGAAAGAATAGTCAGATGTATCGCATTACCTGACATCAAACTATACAACAGAGCATAGTTAAAAGAGCTGCAAGGTACTCATAAAAACAAACAAAACAAAACAAAAAAGAGGAGCGGTAGAGACACCAATGTAATGTAAAGTAAGATGCAGACTTGAACCAATATGGCAACAAACTATTAATATTTTTTTTTCACAAAATGCCAAAACCATGTAGTAGAACTGATAGCCTTTTCAAAAATTAGAGGTGGCAAAACTAGATGTGCAGTGGTAAAAAGATGAAATTAGATCTGTCTTTCATCCTACAGAAAAATCAACTTGAGCTGGAGGAGAGGCAATAACTTAATATTAAAAATGCCAAAAGGTGATGGGCAGTGTTGGCACATGCCTTTAATCCCAACACTTGGTAGGCAGAGGCAGATGTCTCTTTGTGAGTTTGCTCTGCTCTACAGAGCAAGTTCTAGGACAGCCAGGGCTAAGCAGAGAGACCCTGTCTTGAAAAAACAAACAAACAAACAAAAATAACAAAAACACAAAAGTGTTCTAAAACACTAACAGTACATTTGCATCAACATGAATATACCACATGTGGTATCAAATTCTGAGAAAAATAATCACAGTAGTATATTTTTACTGTTACTACATCTGTGATGTTTGTGTGTGTACAAAAAGGAAGTAGTTTTGGGAAAGAATGAGGTAAGACAGAAGGACAAAAAGGAGGACAATAGAAGAACTAGGAACAAAAGATCATGGTGTGTAACAGTAAGTAACATTTTGTTACTATTCTTTGGCTTACAGCCTTATTTCCCTCTTGCTGTGATAAAATACCCTTGTATGAGCAATGTCAGGAGAAACAATTTCATACTGTTCCTGGTACAAGGGCAATGTTTCTATTACTTATTTTTCTGTTGTGATGAAACACCATGACCAACACAACTTATAGTGGAATGAGTTTACTTCACTTCATGGTACAGATGAGATCAAAGTCCATGACAGAGGGAGGGCATGGCAACAAGCTGCATGGTGGCCGAAGCAGGAAGCTAAGAGTTCACATTCTCAACAGCAAACCAGAAGCAGAGAGAGCAAACTGGATAAAGAGGGAGCTTTTTATTCTCAAAGTTCACCTCTAATGACCTACTCCTGAACCTACCCAAATAGGGGCACCAATTCAGGGAACAAGTGTTTGGACCTGTTCCAAGACTACAGGTGACATTTCTCATTCAAACCATGACACTGTGAATCATGGTAAGAAAGTTAAGGCAGAGGAGCTGAAGCAGCTGCTCCTGTTGCTTCAATAGTGAGAAAGCAGAGGAAGATAGTTGTTCTCAGTTCACTTTCACCTTCTATACAATCCAGGATCCTAGTCCAATAGAGATGGATTGGTTCCTCCCAAACTCAAAGGGTCTGACCACAATTAACCTAAAACAAAACAAGCACACCCTCCACCACAAACACACACACAGCACACTTTGTCAAGACTGATCAGAATCAGGGATGAGTAAATATAATTTTCCAAATTCATCACACTTGAAGTTTCTCTCCAGGATAAATGCTCTGTTAGACAGAAGGCTCAAGGTGGCACCCAGTACCTTGTCACACACTTCACACTTGAAGGGACTCTCTTGAGAATGAGCCTTTGCGATTTCTTAAAGTTTGGTAAAACACTCTGCTATATTCTTTACATCTATAGGGTTTCTCTACAGCAGGAAGCCCCTTGTGTTTAGTAAAGTCTTAAAGATTAATACAGGTATGGTTTCTCTTCCATATGAATTTTCTTGGTGTTGTGTAAAGTCCGAAGTAAAGAGTTTTGACATATCCATTCCATTTGTGGTGTTTCTCTCCAGTGTGAATATACTGGTGTTTAGTAAGTCTTCAGCAAGTATAAAATACCTCACCACATTCTTCCCATTTGTAAGGTTTTTCTCCAGTATGGAGTAATTTGTGCAGAGTAAGGTAGGAATGAGTAGAAAAGCCTTTTCCACATTCTTGACACTTGTAGGGTTTCTCTCCAGTGTGAATTCTCTGGTGTTTAGAACGTCCTGAGCGAGTACAAAAGACCTTCCCACACACTTCACACTTGTAGGGGTTTTGAGAATGAATTCTTTGATGTTCCTTAAGGAGTGAAGGGTAACTATATGATTTTCCACACTCCTCACATTTGTAGGGTTTCTCTCCAGAATGACCCAGTCTGTGCCGCATTAGGTATGAGTGAGTAGAAAACGCTTTTCCACATTCCTCACAACTGTAGAGTTTCACTTCAGCATGAATTCTTTGGTGCTTAGAAAGTTCTGAGCGAGTTCTAAACATGCTGCCACATATCTCACAACTGTAGGGTTTCACTCCAGAATGAATTCTTTGATGTTCCTTAAGGATTGAAGGATAACAAAATGTTTTGCCACATTCTTCACATTTGTATGGTTTCTCTCTAGAATGGCCTAATTTGTGCCGAATGAGGTATGAATGAGTAGAAAAGGCTTTTCCACATTCTTCACAACTGTAGAGTTTCACTTCAGCATGAATTCTCTGGTGTTTAGAAAGGTCTGAGCTAGTTCTAAACATGCTGCCACACACTTCACACTTGTAGGGTTTCACTCCAGAATGAATAATTTGATGTCCCTTCAGGTTTGACCGATAGTAAAATGTTTTCCCACATTCTTCACACTGGTAGGGTTTCTCTCCAGTGTGAATTCTTTGGTGTTGGTGAAAGTACGTAGACCTACGGAATGCTTTGCCACATTCTTCACAACGGTATGGTTTCTCTCCAGAATGAATTCTTTGATGTTGTTTTAGGGTTGAGGGATAGGAAAAGGCTTTACCACATTCTTCACACCTGTAAGGATTCTCTGCAGAATGAATTCTTTGATGTTGCTTAAGAAATGAAGGTAAATAAAATGCTTTGCCACATTCTTCACACTTGCAGAGATTCTCTGCAGAATGAGTTCTTTGATGTTGCTTAAGTAATGAAGGGAAATAAAATGCTTTCGCACACTCCTCACACTTGTAGGGTTTTTCTCCAGAATGAATTTTCTTGTGTATGTAAAGTGCTGAACGAGTACTAAAGGCCTTGCCACATTCTTCACACTTGTAGGGTTTTTCTCCTGTATGACTTCTACGGTGTATAGAAAGTGCTGAGTGAGCACTAAAGGCCTTGCCACATTCTTCACATTTGTAAGGTTTCTCCACAGGATGAATTCTCTGGTGTTGAATAAGGAGTGAATTCCAATCAAAGGCCTTGTCAAATTCTTGACATTTATAAGGCTTTCCCCCTAGTGAGTAAAAGTTTAGATATGAATAAATTCCAAAGTGACATTCTTTATCTTTATAGTGCTTATCTTTAATATGAGACTGTTACTTTTACTTACATTTCCATAGACAAATGAGAAACTACAACACATTTCCATACCTATATTCAATGTAGTGAAATTCAGAATACACTGTAGAGGGAAACAATATAAACTTCTACTGAAAGATGAAGACAAAGCAGAATATAGAAATATTGAAGCCATTATCTAAAGTTAAGTGGCTAAGGAAGTAGTACCATCATTAATAATAGAAACTTTTAAGGGCATTATGCTAACAGAAATAAGCCCACTAGGAGTTAGGGATTTAGCTCAGTGGTAGAGCACTTGCCTAGCAAGCACAAGGCCCTGGGTTTGGTCCTCAGCTCTGGAAAAAAAAAAGAAAAGAAAGAAAAGAAAAGAAAAAAGAAAAGGGAAGGGAAGGGAGGGAGGGAGAGAGTGAGGGAGGAAAACAAGCAAGCAAGCAAGCAAGAAGCCCACTAGATAAACTTTGATTAGACATATACAAAAGTATAAAGTATCTACATTGGATGCTTTTCTGTTGCTGTAATAAAACACCATTATCAAGACAATTTATAGAAAAGACTTAATTAGGCTTATGGTTCCAGAACAACATGAATTCATCATAGAGGACTATATGAAAGCAACCAGCAGGCACAGTGGCCAGAGCAGAAACTGAGGCTCATATTGTGAACCCATACCATGAAGACAGATACAAACTAACAGTGCATGGAGAAATTTAACTCTGAATTTAAAGCCTGGTAACACCTATTACTGCCTGAAGCAAGGCTGCACCACCAACTGGGACTCAAGAATTCAAATACAGAAACCCACATGGTGATATTCTCATTCAACTACAGTAGCCAAACTTGGATATTTGGATGTTAATTTTGATTGTCTTAAATTAAATAAATAAAGAGGTATGGACTTTTTTATCTTAAGAATAGAGTTTTAGTTTTAGAATTTTGAAAATATTTGCTTCATGGCAAGTTTACCATCTATAACTCTGTGAAACTATAGATTTAAAGAGCTGAAGACAGTAATTTATGTTATATTTTCATAAAAAGGAAATAAATTCCTAAAAGATACAGACTTTCAATTTCATGTCGAAATGACAGATTTTTGCTAAAGGCAACATTGCTGTCAATGAGTCTATCATAAAGCTATCCTGTTTGTAAAAATACTCCTTCACAAGATAAAACAACTAAAAAACATAATATGCAAAACATGAAAATGTGAGACTCATATTTGTCAATGAAGGGGAAACATGTAGTCCCAATGTTCACAGAACTAAAGCTCATACATTAAAAAAAAAACAAAAAACCAAACAACATCAACAACAACAAAAAAACAAAAACCAAAAAACCTTACATTGTGAAATGTTTAGCACTGGATATTCTACCCACAGAAATACGTAGGCTGCATGTGAAGAAATAATTTAAAGCAACCTAGAGTACAAGACAGTAACAGAAAATAGAACTGCAAGAGAAAGATTCGAAAGTATACAAAGTTCTGAAGACCTACTGATGAGCTATTAAAAATATGCATTTTAAATTGATACTGAGAATGTTGTAGAAAAAAAATATTAGAATACAAGATGATCACTCATATCTTGATGAGAAGTATGTTATTAACAAGAATGTACCTGATATAGAAGAAATTCATGTTTAAAGTTACTGTACTTTAGAAATGTGTGGGAATTTTCAGAGATGCTGAAAACAGTAAAAATCAGTTACAATGCAGACTCAGCAAAATGAACTCTGTCTCCCTGTAAACACAAGCAGAGCTCACTGGAGGGGACAAACAAAGCTTAGAGACTTAAAGAACCATAGACATATGGCAGGTGTCCTTCTGTGACAACAAAGGACATAAAGGAAATCCCTTAAATATGATTTCCACCAGAACACTGTGTCTCAATGCTCAGGGTAAAGCCTGGCTTTCTCCTGGATCTCTGATCCCCCAGTCTGTTCTCTGATCCCTTAGTTCCAACACACCTGGATGCATGGTAGCAGCTGCTGGTCTCTTCACATCTGAAGGCCCTTGTTTTTGTTCCAGAAATGTGACTAGGTATGGCTTACAGGATGCAAGACCTGTTCATGGGAAAAGAGAACAACAATGTTTGTGTGCTCTTCTGGGAATTAATATCCTAATCCATTATTAACCTTATAAGAAAAGGTAAGAAGGGGATGGGGAGATGGCTCAGCAGTGAAGAGCACTGTCTGCCCTTTCAGAGGTTCTGAGTTCTATTCCCAGTAACTACATGGTGATTCCCAACCATTTATACTGGGATCTGATGCCCTCTTCTGGCCTGAGGTGTACATGCAGATAGAGCACTAATATACATACATACACACATACAAACATACATATTTTTTTAAAAAAAGAAAACAAGAATTGTAGAAAATTAGCTCATCAAATGTTTCCTAAGAAGCACATACAGAATATGTAGGAGGTACCTATAATCTGAAGTTCCTTAGCTTCATTTACAAGTTAAACATGAAAGCTGAAGGATGAAACATTCCCTTTAACATGTTTGCCTCATGCCACTGAGTTTATAGAATTACAACCAGAATTAAGTCCGCATATTTCAAAAATCAAACAAACAAACAAAAAAACCCCAAAAAGCCACATTAAAAACACATGAAGAGGGGCTAGAGAGATGGCTCAGTGGTTAGGAGCACTGACAGTTCTTCCAGAGGACCCAGGCTCAATTCCCAGCACCCACATGGCAGCTCACAACTGTTTATAACTCTAAGATCCAACACCCTCACAGAGACATACACGCAGATAAAATACTAATGCATATAAAATAAAAAAAAATTACAAAAAAAACACACACAAGAAGAAACAGTATTCTTCACACTATCAGCAAAAGTAGGTATACAAAAGTCAGTGTTGATGGCACAAATTGCCCTGGGACATTCTAAAAACAGGAAGTTACATTTTGGTGGCAAAATAAGAGCTCATTTATGGAAGTAAGCCTCACCCAGGAACACAAGGTTGCTGTAATTCTCCAACATTACATCCCTGTACAAATTCCACTGAGCAAGGTCCAGGCATTCCCACTCCTCTGCAGAGAAGTCAATGGCCACATCCCTGAATGACAACATTTCCTGGAATAAAAAAAATACATGAATATAATACATATCAATTAAAACCATAATAACAACATAAGCAGCAGCATTATGTGCTTGTGAACACAATTCCAAGTTTTGCACAGGATAAGAGATGAGCTAGAATGCTTCTGACACAGGTGAGTAACATTCCTAAGATACTTCTGATGTGGTCATATGATCTCAACCCTGATGCATCTTCATGAAAAGAGAATGGAGAGATTCTATTATCCCATAAGGATTTTTGACTTTTACTAAAGATAAAAAGACAATGAATGCATTCACAGGAACATATGCATTTGTTTTATGCTTGTTTTATACACCACACACACACACACACACACACACACACACACGTTTCTCAGAAGAGAAAGTCAAGGTGAAGAAGGTATTTATCGACACTTAATATGCAAAATCATGAATGTGAAATGCAACAAAAATGTAGATTCTGATGTAGCAGCTCTGGTAGAGGTCTATATTTCTGAATTTGTACAGAGTTCAATAGTGATGCTAATGCCAGTACAACAGGAAACATGAGATGGAACAGCCAAAAGGTATAACAGTAAAAGAAGAATTCACAGACGAAACAGAGTAACAAGTATTTTAACAAATTATAAATTAGTAAGTGCAATAACCACATTATTTGAAGATTTAAAATACTAGACAACATTAACTTTTCTCACTTCCTTTTTCCTTTTATTTATTTATTATTATTATTATTATTTTGTATGCCTTCACTTCTCAGGGAGCTATCTGTTGTTGCAGGCTATTTGATCACACTGTGAACCCCAAGAATGTGTACTGGAAAAACCTGTTTCTTGTTCTGGTGTGGCTAAGCCCTAGCACACACCTTTAACCCAAGAGCTTTCTGTAAACAAGAGCTAAATAAACCTAATCATAGGAAAAGAGGAGATGCACCAACCAGTTAACAGAAAGTGAATATGGGAAAAAAAACTACATAGAGAGTGAGAGGAAGTCCAGAGGATGGCTAGAGACTCACAGGAAGTAAAAAAGAGGGACATTAAGTTTGAAGGGTTTTTAAGACAGCATGAAGGAGAAGGGTTTTTTCCTTCTGGGATGTTGGTGGAGTAGGAAGGTCAGCTGGATGCTTTCTCTACCTCTCTGAGCTAGCAAGTTTTCATTCCAGCATTTGGCTCTTGAGTCTTCATTGGTAAAATCAAGATTGGGATTTAAAACAAACAAACAAACAAAAAAACAACAACAACAAAAAACCAACAATCTGTGCATTTGCTATAGCCCTTCAAGAGGCTTTGAGTTCATGAGACCTGCGCCTGAGTAACCATAGGCCAAGAATTATAATTTGTGATGCTACTTGCAATTTTCTCTTATTTCAGCATTGTCTACAGCTTAGTGGTTTTTTTTTTTAATCACATAGAATTCCCAAAATGATCTATGAGAGCAGTAATAACAATTTGCCTTTCTATGGTTAAATGTCAAAAATATGAGAAATGTGCATTTTAATGAATTATTTTTTAATAATTGTTACAGGTGTCCTTTGTAGTCTTCATACCCATTTCATATGTTCATCTAGTCAAACACTCTTTCCCCCTGTTTACAATGTCCAAAATCTTGTTTCCAAGCATCTGGAATATACACTAGGGTCACCTACAACCACCATTCTGGGCCACAGTTCCATTAGCTTCTTCCTCCTGTCTAACTCCATCAGAGCATCCACTCATCAGTGTCTCCTCAGGCCTTTTTCCCAACCAACACTACCCACATAAGTATGTTGTGCAGCAACCATTTCTGTTTGGAGTCAACACATTTTGCAATACTATGACTCACAGTATGGAACTGGAACCCTGAAAAGGACATGGGAGACCACATGCCATATTTTCATTAGAAACCTAGACTGTAAATTTATTTAGACCATTAATTCTCATATCAATGACAGTGTCTAAGTGAGACTGATGTTTAAAATATTTAGTACACTGTTACTGCATGTTCCTAATGAAATATTAAGTGCAGTTTATCCTATAAACAGCTGGGACTTAAATTCTTATCCATATGATTTTTATGTACAAAAATGTTATACACATAAACAAGAACATTAAATACAGTCTCTGAAAGAGTCTGCTGGACAAACACACTCAGCATCTCAACTCACCACAAACCACTGCACTTGCAAACAACCAGTACTCATTGACAGAAATATTTATAACTGGAATGGAGAAAATGATGAAAACTTGTACTTACCATTCTTATTCCTTTTGTGTTTTTGACTCTTATTTCAATCTTTCTCAATACCCTCTATTTCTTCTCTCCTTGGTCTCTGACATATGTCACAGAGAACACCAGTAACTAAATGTCATCACCTGGCAAAACTTACCTTCCACATTTTCCAAGAATGACATGTCTAACACAAGCTTACTACTTGAAAAAATAAAAAAAGTAATTCCTTCCCTCAGAAGGTCCCTCCCAAAACCACTAACAATGAAATAGTCTGTAAAGAAAGGGGTGATGGAATGAACACCATGAAATGTTAGACTCCTCCCTAAGGAGGAGTGTGGCTTCCTGGCTGGATGTGTCAGCACATCCAGTGAGCCGTGGAGGATGTGGCTGTCCTCATCCACATGTGCAGCTGGAGTTCTGTTCCGGCTATATGTAAAGAAGCAGGCCAAACACGGTTGAACCTGTGGCGTAAGAACCAAGTACAGAGAGGGAGTGTAAACTATGGAGGGCTGCATCAAGGAAAATAGGGAATGACTGAAGTCCCACATTACATGTTTAAGGATCACAGATTGGAAGAACTCAGGGAAAACCAGAAGAAAACACCATTAAGGTCCTGACAAAAATTGATACAAATGACAAATCAAAGAAAATGAACATTTCCTACAAATATGGAGGAATATTCAAGCAAGGCACAGTAAATGCAATTATCTAATTACCAAAATTTAATGCCTTTAACAAAAACATGTTAAGGTGAGATTTTTAAATTACATATCAAATACAGTAAATAGACTTTCTCAAGTGTGTTTTGAAAGTCAGCAAGTGTCAATTAGATGAATTTCTGACAGGCTGGTGCTAAGCCAAGTGATAGAAGCCACCAGAAGTAGTTAGCATATCAAGAAACTATGTTTAAAAAACCTTTAATTTTTTTTTAACAGAATCTTATTTAGCATAAGCTGGTTTTGAATAATCTATAATATAAAAAGTGACCCTAAACTCATTCCCTGCCTTCACTTCACAGTACAGAGATGATAAGGATGCACCAAGAACAGGCTTCTGTTTTGTTTTGTTTCTTCAAGCACAGGTGTGTTTAAGTGATACATACATGAAGGATCTGTAAGTTACAGAAAAGCATATCTCTGCATCATGCCTACTTCGTAGGAAACTATTTTTAGTGCACAAGGCAGTGTACTCATCCCACTTTAAATAAAACCAATGCTATTCTCGTCCCACAAGCTAGTGACATAACTAGGAAGTGTCTTGTCTTACTTTACAGTTACACAGTCCACAGAAATGCTTGGACTGAAAGATGGCTTAAAGCCCATATTCCTTATGAACAGACTTTAGCGCTGCACAAGCACTTGATTTGACTTGAACTACTGCAAACTATGAAGCCATACAAAAGACAGGCTGAGGAATCGAAGAACCCCTAATGAGCAACAGCTCTTCAAGTTCACCTTCCAAGCTTTCTGACACTGTAGAGATAATTGGGCAAATGTTTCCAGAAGGCGGTTCTGGGAGCATCAGGAAACCTGGAAGCCACATTCAGGGACAGTGATAAGAGTAGTTGCCAGGGAGTTTAGACATTGTAGTGTGCCCTGAGATAGAAGAAAAGCTCATGATTAAAGAGCAATGTAAAGCCTCTGTTGGTATGCAGGGTCACTTCTACCCAGGGACATTCAAGTCTTCTCCCTGAAGAAGTCACTAATAATCTCCAAGGCAGCTCTCGCCTCTCATCAACTCATCACTTGTTTCTGAAAAGGGATCCAAACTTCTGACATCACAAACCTCTGAAATAATTGGATGAGGTATTATTTTCTAGTAATTTTTACTCTGCAGTATAGGAGGAATAACTGCTTGCATGATGCAAAACTCAAACCTTCTCCCTTAGGACATTATACCGTCTCTACATGTGAGTGTTAAATCACATTCAGATCACAGAGGTGGCCACAAAAGATTCCCATTTAAAACAACAATCCAGAAATCTCTAATTTATTCCAAAGAAAATGGGACTAGATCTATACACAAACCTCCCTAGCAGAACTGTCCCTGGAAAATAGGAACGTCTATCAAATCAGACCAAGAGTGCTGGCCGGCCATAGAGTACAGGAGGGGCCAGATCTCCACTACATCTAGAAGTCCTGAGAAATCTGCAGCCAAGTGAGAGTGGTCAGCTAGTACCAACATGCTTCCCCAGACAAGCTGGAATGCGGCCTCCTATCAAGACCTCAGGCGCAAGCAGTGAGCTGGCCCACCCTGCCGGGGGCAATACTAAGCCTTGCTCCATCCCACACTTCTGGGCTACGGAGCCTGCTCTCCCATCCCTGAAACCTACCCCGCCGCGTCCTAACAAAGCTTTCACTCACAGCTCCACCCCCATACTGCTCTCCCCACCCCAGATCTGCATCCAGGCTCAGTGGCCCAGCTGAGGTCAGCAGCACAGCATCTCCAAGTCGGCTTCTCCCCGCCCCTGATCCACCTCAGCTCCGCTCCCTCCAAGACTGACCCCGCACCCCGCACAGTTCCTCAGGCTGCGCTACTCCCTGGACCAACCTCCATGTCAGAGATCCAACGGAGAGCGAGGAGCAGACGCCAACACCGCGGAACTTAGGGGAAGACAAACGTCTGCAGACGGGATGCGGAAGTGCGGTTTGCAGCGCGGCTGCTTGTGACGCCACAGGGAGCACGACTACATTTCCCAGAATTCTTTGTTCTTCCTACTGTCAGCAGGGGAGGATGGATTGAAACGAGTGATTTCAGCTCTCCTAGTGCTGCTTGTTAAAGGAGTCATGCTGCTTTAAAAGTCCCAGTTGAAAACCGGACGTGTTTGAACGTCAGTTGAGGCGTTGGTAGGAAAGTTTATTAGTTATATCTGGTCAAACTGTCGTTTGAAGACTCGTCTACTAATTATAAAATGTTGCTATCCACAGGAAAAGTTGACATTCACTCCGTTGTACTTTAAAATAACGAAGCAAGAGACTAAAATGGGAGGGAGCACTATTACTTCAAGATATTTTTTTTTAAATCAACTTTGATGTCCCCGACCGTTTAAGATGAAAGTATTCTAAATGCAAGACGGCCTGGCCAATTTATAGAGGTCTTGTCTCAAAAAGTACAAAACGGAATAGGGAGGTATCTTGGGAGTGAAGTACATGCCTAGAGTGAAAGAAACCTTGGCTTCATACCTAGCACTTATAAATAATATAACACTTGTAAATAAGTATTCCATGTTCTCCTGTGAGCCATACATGTATCAGAGTCCACAACTGGAAAAAGAGTTTTCCAGTGAACGCTGGAATCCGTACAGTGTAGGAGGTCGGTCAGGGACATAGACGGTAAAAAAAAAAAAAAAAAAAAGCAGACAATAAAGTTAAGTTCTACTCTGACATTTACATGTAAAGACCTCCCAGAATCCACCAGAGGATCTTTCATCTGTCCATAGGTTCCTTGTTTTTACTTTCATCCATTAATCTGTACAAGAAACTTAATTTTATGAGAACCGTATCGTGCACCAGCAGATGTTCCCTGAGCCGGTGACTACCTCCTCTGCTCCTCTCCCACGTAAGACACACTTCCTAGTATCAGAGCAGTGTGTGTACTCCTGCCCCATCCTATCCGTTGTAGACTTTTGTCTGCATTAGGCATGAGCTATCTGGTTCATTTTCTTCTGTCTTCTCTGATCCTGACATTGCTTTTGTTTTGAAAGCCAGGTATCAGAAATACGATCAAGGGGATATTAGGTTTGCTTGTTGGAACGCAGAAGATAGATTGGTGCAGTAATTAGACCTTGTCTCAGGACTGTTTATTCATGTACTTGTCATGTCTTAGAGTCGAAGTTCACGAGATGGATAGTGTTTCACAAGGAAATATTTCTGATGGAAACACAGGATCTTGCTGGGTTTTTGTTTTTTTTGGATTCAACTCCCCTTCAACCCTGTTCTTTCTGTCTGTCACCCTCCCTTCCTTCCTTTCCTTTTTTAAGAGGGTTTCTCTGTGTAGCCCTGGTTGTCCTGGAACTTGCTCTGTGGACCAGGCTGTCCTCCTACGCACAGACCCACCTGCCTCTGCCTCCCAAGTGCTGGGATTGAAGATGTGCCCCAACACCACCTGGCAGTTTGTTTAATTTTTACAACCACGAGGAACTCACATTCTCCTTCCTATTTTTTTCTTCTTACAATGATTAAGCATGACTTTTTACAAAGAGGGGTAATTATAGTGTACTCCTACAGGCCTTTAATAATAAACAGATGCAATCAGGAAACTATGTATCTGCTGTTTCTGTTTTGTAGTAACTTGACAAATTAATATAACTTCTAAAAATGACAGAGATATAAGCTTCACACCTCTTTCTATCACCAAAGATATACTGCCTAAGAGAATTATCATGATAGTCCAGGGAACATGCAGGAGACATTGTCACATGCAGTAATGCTGCTCATTTTGGAACACAATTGGAATGCATAACATCCATGAGGAAAGTCAAATTTTGTATAGGAGACTCTGAAGTATAAAATTTTACTGAATTGAATGAAAACAGATTCAACATATGTAGTATAATTATCTAGAACTATAACCTTCCTTGTTTTGAGACAGAGCAGGCCTCAGCAAGTCAGCATGACACTGTCATCTCTTCCTGCTGCTATGGCCTCGGCACTGGGAGTAGCCAGCAGATTACACCTATATTTTTTCCTTGTTGCTTTGCTAAGGCATGTGACAAGCCACAAGGAATTAATGTTGATTTTGTCTAACAGTTTGAGGATAATTGTAGTGAAAGTTTTGGCCTCTTTCATGTTGTTTTTGGTCCCAAATGTGTGATGTGGAAATGTTTTTAGTTCATCCCCTGTTGAAAACAAACTTGTGAGAGGTAGTGTGATGCCTTGCTGGAAGCAGTCTCTTGCAAGGGGAATGGTTTTTGCCAGCTGAAAAACAGCCTTGTTTGGACTCTGAGAAGGGATACATAGAAGCCCAAGGACAGGGAGACAACTTTTTGTTGCTGTTGGTTTTGTTTTGTTTTGTTTTTCATCACTACACGTTATGAGACCCACATTGCTTTGCTGATCTTCATTTTTCTGCACTTCACTTCTCAGACAGAAGCTTCCAGAACTTCTCGTGGCACTCCAGCTGAGTCTCACCACTTTTGCTGACTCAAGCTGATTGGGGGGTAGGGGTGGCAGAGCCTTTCTGTTTCTGCTGAATCATGCTGCTGCTGTTGATTCATGTTGCTGTTTGGTGTTTGCTATTTGACTGGACAATTGCTATTTTATCCAGGCAATGAAAAGTAGAATTACCCTGACGGACTATGTCTAAAAAGGTCTACAACCCTATTTTCCTAATAACCTTCTTTCTCCCCTACCTCTGGTCAATGTGTTGGAAGGCAGGTAGAAGCAATTAAGAACCCTAAATAAAGTAGGGTTTTGAAAAATTGAAGCCTACAGACAATGTCCATTATGGAAGGAAATGCGTGGTAGTATTGAGAGAACCAGGCCTGACCCCCACCCCTACCTCAAAAGCCACCAGTCCCAGGAACAGGTCACCAATTCCAGGAAGAAGACAGTGGAGCCCCCTATCCAAGGTATTGTCTGGAGAAAACCCAGTAATATTTAACCATCACTCCTAGAAACAGCTAATCAGTGAATAACCTGAATTTACCCAGGTGTTCTTTACAATAGGATGAGTAAAACAATTTCAGTTTGGCTTGGCCCTCTGGGCAAACAATTTCCTCTGGACACGGGACATTTGCTAAATGCCAATCAATCATAAAATTGCCTAGCTGGAATTTCCCAACCTTGCTGTAAACCTAAATAAAAGCCCACCATCCCCTAAGCACTTGAGCTTGTAATAAAAAGCCCCTACTGTGTTTGCATTGGAACCAGCTCCTTGGTGGTCTTTGGGGTCCATGAGTCTTAGGCATAACAGTATGAGTGTGAAGTAACAATGCACCAAAGCAAGGAAGCTGAGTGAACACTAGAGTTTACAAAAAAAAAAAAAAAAAAAAAACACTAAAAAAAAATTTTTTTTTTTTTTTTTTGTTTTGCTGCCACTTTTCATTCTACTATCCTGGTCATTGGGATGATGTTGTCCATATGTAGATGAGGACATAATTATTCAACTTAATCTAGAAATTTCTTCACAGACAGGTCCTGAGGTTGTTTCCCATGGTTATGCTGAACATATAATTGACTATTCATACAAATCATTACAGCTTTCACCTTTGGTCAACTTGATACCCAAATACCTCACTCTAAACTATAACCTTCTGTCTTGGGCACCCTCTGGTTTCATTCTTATCTCTTACTAGGAAAGGCATATAATCTATCTCCAAATGTTTCATTGACTATAATAGTCCCAAGCCTGTCAAAGTCCAAAGACTCTTGACTTTAAAATTCAAACAGTTGCTAATCCCACAGTGTTTATAAGATTACTACTTCAATATACAATAGGACTGTGATAGCCATGTAGCAGGGACAAACAAGACTGAGATGGAAACCAAGTGGGGCCAGTGCAAACCCTATAGCTTCACATGCACAGCATCCGAGGTTCCTGACAGAATAATCTAGACTCCAAAGGGCTGGGTCCATGCTAACTTTCCATTGTTGCTGCTAGCAGCACAGGTGGTCTCCCTTGAGTCAGCTCCTCTCCTTACATGCAGGTTAGAAGTAGATGTAAATGCTTATGTGTGCAGTAAGCCAAACCTACCAGTCCAATAACTTTGAATTCAGCCTCACTCAGTTTTCAAAACATGGGCAAATGAAGGCATGTTCCTTGCCTGAACACATAAGAGCCTTACTCAAATTCCAGATAGACTCTTCTTTCCTTCTGACACCTCCTTAGCCAGGTGGCCAATGTTCACTTTGTCAAGGCTTTTTGAAACTCCCAGGCAAGTGTATTACTGAGCTAGGCTTTCTGAGCTCTAGAGATTGTCAATTGTGAGGACTGAAATCCTGAAAATCAGTTTAAGTCCTGTTAATGGTCTGGTAATGCCCTCCCTTCTAGGTATCAACTTCCCTGTTTTTTCTCCCCCCCCCACCCCCGTTCCTGTGATAAAGTATCATACTAGGAAAAGTTTATTCATTTTGGAACAAAAGTTGGGGTCCCAGCTATCCAGTGTGAGGCATGGACACCAAGAGCAGAAGATGTTGGTCACATTGCATTCCCAGTAATGATGAAGGAGCAATGGATGCTTGTGTTCAGCTCTCTTTCTAGTTCTAATCCAAACCAGGATCCATTGCATATTATGCTTTCTGTTTTACTTTGCTTTCTACAGCAAAGGTGACACTACGTGAGAGAAAATGGTCTATTTCATCTTTCCACTCTCAGTTGATAGTCACTCACTGAGGGAAGCCAGGGCACAAGTTTAAGGCAGGAACTGAAGCAGAGAACATAAAGGTATGCAGCTTACTGGTGTACATTCCAGGCTCATGTCTAGCTCCTTTCCTTACACCAGCCTGGGTAAGCTCCATAACTTACCCAGGGTTGCCACCATTCACATTGGACTGAGCCTCCCCATATCAACCATCAATAATTGCCTGGCAGACTTGCCTACATGATAATCTGACAGTCTCTGCTGAGGGCTTCTCTTCCCAGATCAAAGGTCCTGCCAAGTTGTGGAAAACCTACCAGCACGGTGCCGTCCTCAAATATAGAGGGTCATCTTGACTCAGTCATTGACTCTAAAACTGTCTAGTCATTCCCAGAAGTTTGTCGCCTCTGTGATTCTAGTTCTCATCAAGTGAACAGTCTTTCACTCTGGGCTATTTAGTTTGAGAGTCACTCTGAAGCAGGGTGGCCACATCAGCTATAGGTGTCCTGGTAGCTAGTCCTGGTAATGCACCTTATATTTGTTACAGTACCTCAACCTAGGAGATGGCCTTTACAAGACCCCAATGGATGGGAATGTGCAGGATTCTACAAAATTCACTCCAAAGAATGCCCAGTCATCAAATTCATATAAGGACTAAATGTTCACCTCCCATTCTAAACTTGGAGTCTATCTTTTCTGAAAGCAGTTAAGTGTAAGATGCTTACTATCTCTTCTAATTTTAGGACATCTTGTTTTTAATTTTTAAGTAATATTATTTGTGGGCGTGTATGTTTATATATGGCATGGCCATGCAACAGCGCACATGTGGAAACCAAAGGACATCTTGGTGGGGTTGATTATTTCCTTCTTCATCTATGTGGATTCTGTTTTTCAAATCTGTTTTAAGGTTTGCGGGACTAGCACCTCTTCCTACTGAGCCATCCACTGTCCCTGGATATCTTGTTTTCAGTATTCATTTGACTTTGTGTTTTTTTGCACTTTGTTTATGCTGTTATAAATAGAATGCTTAGTATTAATATTTCTTCTCCCTTTTCATAATATAAATAACTTCTTGGCTAACCCATTTTAATTTTGTTATTTTATAACTCTGTGTACTTTGAGTGTTGATGCAGTGACTTGACCCATCCTCCTTTATCAGCCTGGCAGTTTTTGCTAACCTATAAACAATGCAGGGTGACATATGTATCACATAAGAGATGGATTTCTATTTGGAACAGTATATGTGTGAAATGTCCCATTTCTTCATTAAATTTTCCTAACCCTGGGGATACTAATATTTAGGCACTTGGTGCCTTTCCTAGTTTCTACGCTTGCTCAGTGTTCTTCTACCTTCCCTCTTACTTTAAACTCTTGATACAGAATGACTTCATCCCTTGAAACTTTTCTAAGAAAATCCCTACTTATCCCCATGTTTTAATACCTTTTTTTAAAAATGCTGATGACAGAGTCTATTTTCCCTAAAAAAAAAAAAAAAAAAAAAAAAGTTTGTAGTTAGTTTTCTCACAAGCATTTGTTAAATCTTTACTGTGTGTCCAGTTCTCTTAAAGCAGTGGAAAAAGAAGAGCACACTGGAATTGTCCTGTTTTCTTTGGCTTTGTACCATTTTGATAGAGGACCCTGGGCCTCACCCTGCACCTCCCCCCCAAAAAAAAGTCACCAGTCCCAGGAACTAGGCCATATGTTATCAATTACAGGAACAAGACAATAAAATCCCCTGCCCAAGGAATAGCCTGAAGGTAACCACAAGACTTGGAAGGTATTTTACCTAAGGGTGGGGCATAGGTGCTAGGCAGCTCACCAACCTTATAGCAGAACATTCATGGCACAGAAATACCTAACATTCCTGAGGTCTATAGATAGCTCCCTCAGTGTCACATACGGTAGCTAGCCAATCACTTTGTAACAAGCATCCCCTTTGCTGGAATGTCACCCAACATGTAACTGTAAACTGGATTTCCCAAACCTTGCTGTAACCCTAAATAAAAACCCCTCTTTCCCTGAGGTTGGGGCTCTACACTCAAGAACCCCTGTGTCGCTGACCTTGTGGGTCTGACCTCCAGCTTGTAATAAAGATGCAGCGAAATCAGCTCCTTGGTGGTCATTGGGGTCCACGAGACTTAGGCATAAAACAGGAAGACTGTTTTTCCTGCTGTTTTGTCTGAGCTTTGTATGACTTGTAGTTGAATTTTATAAGAGCCATTGCACCTGGCATTTACTCCAGAGTGATGGCTCTTAGGCTTTGTGGTAATCTGTGAATAACCAGAGATTGTTATCTGAGATTCACAGAATTGTTCTTCCTTGGGAATTTCAGAACAGTAGCATGACCTCAGTTATAAAACAATCCTGGCAAATCCAACATTCTTGTAATGGTTGTGACTGCTTAGGTAATGGTTCCCTAAGACAACTCCTAGATCAGATATGAGGTTGTGGTATGTGGCAATTAAGTTGCTTAAAAGTCATTTGTGTAACAATCAATAAAAGACCTTCTGCAAAGCTCCTAGGCAGTCAAACCATAAGAAGCTGATTCATCTAACACTTTTTCTAAAGCTTATCATTGCAGTGTCTCTCTTTCTCAGACCATCTTGCTAACTCACAACACTGACAAGGGCTCACACAGAGTGTCAGCACAGGAGAACGAGGCTTCCTTATGTATGTGCAGTACTGGGTATTAAGCCAAAGCTGCCACTATTCTAGGCGAGCGCTTTTCCCCTAAGGAAGCTCTCTCTGTTTTTCTACCTTGGATTTTGAAACAGAGTCTCAATAGCTTCCCCCACCAGCTTTGGTTTCAGGGTTCTTCTGCCATAAGCTCCAGAGCAATTGGAAGCATAAGCAAGAACATCAAAAGGGGTTTCAAATCATTTTAAAAGATAACTGTTTTAAAAAGATAACCCTCATCCCCACATTAGGTTACTGCTTCCCTTATTTCTGAGTATGACTGGACCAACCTGATTTTTCCCTCCCTCTTTGTTTCAGAAACAAAGTCTCACTTATGGCTCTGACTCTCCTGTCTCTTCCTCCCAAGTGACTAAAGGATCATTCCAGAACACCTAGCAAGTTCATTTTTGTTCAAGCTTTACTAACATTTTATAATAAGTAGACTGAAGACTAAAATCACAACGTAATGATGAGAGACATCTTGTAAACCTAATAATTGTGTAAAGGCTGGATTCACAACCATCTTTTATTAAGAATCTGGATTGTTTGTTTGTTTGTGTTTTAAGACAGGGTTTCTCTGTGTAGTCCCAGCTGTCCCTGGAGCTCAGTATGTAAACCAGCCTGTCCTGGAAATCACAGAAGTGCCTGCATCTGCTTCTCTGAGTGCTTGGATTAAAGGAGAATATCACCACCACTGCAGGCTGTGAATCCTGAATTTTAAAATCAGTCTGACAACCTGCTTCTGCTCTCCATCCTCTGTGACAGCTAAGGAAAACTTCATTTTGTGCTAGGCACCCACTAAACTCCTAAAAGATTATCTCCCAGCCACTTTCCCTCCTCCCCAAAATTCTAAACATCTTGTGAAATGATTAATGCTTGCTCTGGTTTCTGTAAACTAGCTTGTTGCCACCTAACTGGGAGAGAGGCAGCTCCTCAAAGAGATGTAAATTCCATGGAAATGAAGTAAATGTGACCTTTGCCTTTTAACTCCCCCCTCCTCCTCTAATCTGGGTCACGGGAATTGAGGGAAGCGGCATCTTACATAAAAATTCGGCTCATTACAACTGGATACAGTTCGTGGTCTCCGTGTTTCCAAACTACAGACATCAGTAGGGGAAAACCAGGACCTGTAGAAATTACACTCCCTGGCCGCGCAGAGACTTGTGGGAAATGTAGTCACCGTGACGTCACAAGTCAGTAGAGTTTGGCTTTTGGTAAGCATGTGCAGATCTTCCCCAAAGTTGGATCTGGTCCTGCTCGGCTCAACAGGTGGATCTCGGACATGGAGGTTGGTCTAGGGTTCAGTGCAGCCTGAGGGACTGCGCGGGGGGCGGAGGACCGGAGGGAACAGGCGGGGGTGGAATGGAGGCAGGAAGGAGCTGACCTGTAGAAGCTTTGCTGCAGCCAGGGGACATCAGGATTCTGGTCACTGCTGGGGAGAAGGCGCTGTGTTAGAATGTATCTGTCTGCCTTGTCTGCCTGAATCAAGGTGTGCTTCTGGGACAGAGAAGCTGGCTCGGTACTTCAGGAATGGAAAAGTTTGGAAGAACCAGGATCGCTGGGCAGTGCGGGTTGCTGAAGGTCTTTGGACTTGGTGCTGAGTCCCAAGTTTCCTCTTGATCATGGAAGCATTTGCTCCTTAGTGAGGCCACTCCCACAAGGCTGTTACTGGATTTCGCAGTACATTTCCACGAGGGGAGATCTGGTCCTTCTGTACACAGTTCAAGACTACTGAGAAAGACTACCAAACAAAATCAGGAATTACAAGATAAAAACAAATCCAACCAACCAACAAAAACCACTTTATTTAGAGACAGTCTCCTTTGCCAACTTGAGATCTGTTGCATAAGGGAAGACGGGCTGGAATTTAAGGGGCACAAGCCACAGCTGCCTCAGCTTTGGGAACTATCTGCTACATAAGGCATGTTATGTTTTCGTTTTCTGAGCAAGCAGCACTTAAGAGAGTACAGAAAAAGAATGCACATCTGCTTAATATTTTAGGATAATTACACAAGCAGGGGAAGGGGGGACAAATCTGGGATGAACCATGTGGCATGAGACCAGGCTGTCAAGCTTACCAGCCTTAGGCTGAGAGTAAAGTCCTGCTGACTCCTGGGTTTGTTGTTTGTTTTCTTTGTTTTTGTTGTTTTACAGCAGCTTAGTTTGAAATGAAGCTAATTTTTAACCATTGCACATGTAATTATTCTTGTCTTGCTTTGAGTTGACAGAAGTTGCTAGGTTTTCCGGAGTCCGAGTTCTGTAGGGAAGATTGGGGTATATGTTTATCCCACTGTGGAATGAATTGTGGATTTAAGGACAGTTCACTTGGAATAGGCATCCCTACTTGAAACGGTTTAATTCCTTGATTGAAAGTGGCCTGACACCCATGTGTGCTATGAGGATACTGAGCTGCTTCTCAATGGAGGATTAATTAAAGTCTTCCTTGGTAAAACAGAGATAGAACATTTGCCTCAGGGGCTGTAACCTGAGGGCTTGTAGCCTTAGGTGTTTGAAAAGAATGGGGTTGTAAAACCCAGCACAAACAACACCAGAGATGCCTAATCTTAAGATTGCAGCCATGCTGCCTATTCAGTTGGCTGACCATTGGCCAAACTCTTTTGTAAAAATGTGCAGTTCTGCTGTTTTGGTTTTTGTGAGCGTGTGGTCTGTCCTGATTGGCTAACCTATGGTTGAACCTGGCATCTATATTCCCTGTACGTTCTCTGTGCATTTAGATATCATGACTGCTTCAGTCTTGCCTACCAGAGGGACTGTAAGTCTGGCCTTGCCATGAGTAAAATTATCCTTCAACATCTCAGTGTTAACTTCTGGTTTTGAATACCATAACGCGTCCACTCCTGTAAGCCGAATCCTCACACGAACAATCCCATAGGGAGGCAGAATAGTGCCATAAAGGGGATCAGCTGGGCTTTGCATTGTCCCAGCAATGTTGACCTTTCAGGCAGGATAAAAAATAATAGAAGCTAACAAGTCACCCTGTTCTATCGGACTGTGATGTTGGAAATGTGGACCCCCTTCAGGGTGGAGACATGAGCTGCACTGAGGGCAGATGTGGGCCTAGGGATCTTCAGTATTGGAGGGAGCTTTGAGGTCTGTGGAAGAAACAGCTCTGCAGACCTGACAGGTGGTGTAATTGCACTCTCTCCAGTCATAGCCTTGTCTTCCATGCTTCTGTATTTCTCTTCAACCAACTCTGACACTGAGTGTGGCATGCAGGTTCTGTGATGTCCCTGTAGAGGTCTCCTGGAGTGTATCTCCAAGCACTTACACTCCATCATAGACACTAAGAGATGGACTTGAAGAGCTCTGGCTCACTCAGGGTCCTGTGGTTGGCACATTGTAGGCTGCTCACCCTGTCCTTTGTACAGTTTCACGTTTTGCCGCTTTTCAGTCAAACCAAGTGTTTGTGAGCTGGAGACTGGCTCATGACACTGAAGTCTACTCTTAGAAATCATGGGCTACAAAACAGCTCACCTTAAATATCAGCATTTTCTGTGTGGTGTGCGACTATAATTAAAACAACAGACAATTGTTGAATAACATTAATATCCTGGAGAAACATGGTAGCATTGCGGTTTGTTTTCAAGATGAAAAAAGTACCCTGCCTTGTCCATCAAAACTGATTTCTTTCTCTTCACAGATGCTCAGCAGCATGCTCACTTAGGATGTACACACCTATCTGTATTCATGTCCTTTACAGTAAACAGACCTGTAGAAAAAAACACACACACAGCAGCTCTCCGTTCACTCTGTGCATAATCTGGAACTGCATCCACTAGTACATGACGCATATGTTAGGGTTTCAGGAACTATCATGTAGACCATGACCCAAGGCAGCTTGAAGAAGGAAAGGTTTTGTTTAGAACTTTGGGTACACAGCACCACTGAGGGAACTCAAGGCAGCAAACTGCAGGCAAGAAGTGGATCAGAGCCACAGAGAAACATTAGTTACTGGCTTCCTCTCCATGGCTTGCTCAGCTTATTTTCTAGTACCTCTTCACTAGAGGTCTGGTGGTTCCACCCACAATGGGCTGGGTTAGGTAATATGAATCACCAATTAGAAAAATAACAATAGGCTTGGCCTACGGGACAGGCTGATGGAGTCATTGCTATTGGCCCTACTGAGATAACTCTAATTTGTGCCAACTTGACCTGGGAAATAGGCAGCAAAATGCCCATTTGTTTAAGTGTGTTATCATTCATTGGTCTTCATTTCAGGAAATCCTATCATTCTGGGATGTGGCCATTGATTTCTCTCCAGAAGAGAGGGAATGCCTGGAGCCTGCTCAGTGGAATTTGTACAGGGATGTGATGTTGGAGAATTACAGCAACCTTGTGTTCCTGGGTGAGGATTGCATCTATAGTGAATTGTTATTTCACCACCAACGTGTACTTTTTTCCTTTTGTATGGTATCTTATTGAACTTTGCATGTGAGTTGTATATCCTTCATTTTATGGAATCTACCAAGATTGCTGTATGACTAAGAGACATGTGTTGCTTTTCTCTTGGTCTGTGTTGGAAGTATGTTTCCTTTACTTTACTGGGAATCTTAGAAAATAAATGAAAATATTTCACAATTTGATATTTAATATTTTTCCTTTTAAATGAAGCTCAGAATCTACAGTTTGTAAGTGCCTCTGCAGTATTCTAATACACCTATCAGAAAACATTTAAAGAATTAATTTTTATGATTTTTTATTCCATTATCTCTCTTTAATAAGCACTGTACTAGACAGTACAAGTCAGTTCCCTGTACTCAAATACTATTGTTCCTCTTTCCTACAAACAGGTCTTGCTGTGTCTAAGCCATACTTGGTAACATTTCTGGAGCAAAACCAAGGGCCTTCGCGTGTGGAAAGACGAGCAGCAGCCACCGTGCCTCCAGGTGTGTAGGAATAAGGGGGCAGAGGACAGATGAGAAGTGCAAGTATACAGCAGAAAGCCAGGCTTTACCGTGCACATTGAGACACTATGCTGCTGGTTTTGTTTTTCTTTCTTTCTTTCTTTTTAGTTTTTATTCATTTTTTAAATATTATGGTTTTTCTTTTTTTTTGAAAATTGTAATTTTTTTATTTTATTATTATTTTTTTTATCAGTTACATTTTATTAACTCTGTATCCCAGCCGTGTCCTGCTCCCTCATTCCCTCCCAGTCCCTCCCTCCCTCCCTCATCTCCTCTCTGCCCCTTTCCAAGTCCACTGATAGGGGGGACCTCCTCCCCATTCATCTGATCCTGTTTTATCAGGTATCTTCAGGACTGGCTGCAAAGCCCTCCTCTGTGGCCTAACAGGACTGCTCCTCCCTTCGGGGGTGGGGAGACCAAAGAGCCAGTCATTGAGTTCCTGTTAGAAATAGTCCTTGTTCCCCTCACTTTGGGAAACCAATTGGTTACTGAGCTACCACAGGCTACATCTGAGTGGAGGTTCTAGGTTATATCCATACATGGTCCTTGGTTGAATGTCAGTCTCAGAAAAGACCATTTTTCAAGACAGGGTTTCTCTGTGCAGCCCAGTCATGTGGTACCACTGACCAGCAGGTGGAAATTACTTTTAAGGGATTGCCTTCAATGTCTTCTGTTATTCTGAAAAGGCAGCTTTCAGGCATTTATGATTTTTAAGTGTCTAAGCTTTGTTCTTCCCCTCTGGTGAGCTCTGCTTATATTTAATGAGCAAGAAAAGTTCCTCATTTTGTTAAGTGCATATTATAATGTAAGACACAGGGGAATGCCACCTAGTACTGTCAAACTAAGTCATTTATTTGCTGGTTGTAAAGAACAGGCTCACCCAGAAAGAACTCTCCACCCTGAAGTGAGGCATTGGCCCTGGGCTTTTGGGGTTTTTTTTCAGTGGGGGGTGGGGGAGTGAAGGAATTGGGAGATTTTAAATGACTACTTCTATTTCTATTTCCTTAGGTGTTATAGGTCTATTTAAATTCTTTATGTGGTCTTGACTTCAGTAAGTGGTCCCTATCAAGAAATGTTACCATTTCTTTTAGATTTTCCAATTTTGTGAAGTACAGGTTTTTGAAGTATGATCTAATCATTCTTTGGATTTCCTTTGTGTCTGTTGTTATGTCTGTTTTTGTTTCTGGTTTTGTTAATTTTTGTATATTCTCTCTCTTTTAGTTAGTTTGGATAAGGGTTTATCTATCTTGTTGATTTTTCTCAAAGAGCCAATTCTTTGTTTCATTTATTCTTTGTGTTATTCCTCTGTTTCTATTTTATTGATTTCAGCCTCCAGTTTTATTATTTCCTGCTGTCTGCTTCTCTTGGGTGAGGTTGCTTCTAGAGCTTTCAGGTGTGCTCTTAAGTTGCTAGTATGAGATTTCTCTCCAGTTTCTTTATATAGGCCCTTACTGCTATGAACCTTCATGTTCTTACCACTTCTTTCATTGTGTCCCCTAAGTTTGGTTATGTTGTGTGTTCATTTTCATTAAATTCTAGGAAACCTTCAATTTCTTTATTTCTGCCTTTAACCCAGTAGTCATTCAGTAGAGTTACCAGTTTTCATGAGTTTATAGGTTTTCTGTTGTTATTGAAATCAATCTCTAATCCATGGTGATCTGATAGGATACAGGAGGTATTTCAGTTTTTGTGTATTTGTTGAGACTTGCTTCATGACTGAGTCTGCAGTCAATTTTGGAGAAAGTTTTGTGAAATGCTGAGAGGGTACATTCTTTAGATACATGTTAGGTACATGTGCTTTATAATATCTGTTAGCTCCATTATTTCTCTGTTTAGTTTTTGTCTGGATGACATGTCCATTGGTGAGAAAGGGGCATTTAAGTCTCCCACTATTAGTGAGTGAGGGTTGATGTGTGATATAAGCTTTAGTAATGTTTCATTTACAAATGTTCTGGTATCAGAACAGCTACACTAGCTTGCCTCTTGGATCCGCTTGCTTGGAAAATCTTTTCCAATCCTTTACTCTGACTTAATATCTTTGTTGTTGAGATATGTTTTTTTGTATGCAGTAGAAGGAGGGATCCTGTTTTTTTAATCCATTTTGTTAGCCTCTGTCTATTGGGAAATTGAGGCCATTGGTATTGAGAGATATTAGTGACCAATGGTTGTTATTTCCTGTTTTGTTTTTTTTTGTTTGTTTGTTTTTTTTGTTTTTTTTTTTTTGGTGGTGCTGGTGCTGGTTGTTGTGTGTGTGTGTGTGATGCTTCCCTTTCTTTGATTTTGCTGGTGTGAGACTCTTTATTTCCTGTGTTTTCATGCATATATTTAACCTCCTTGGGTTGGAGTTTTCCTTCTAGTATGTTCTATAAGACTGGATTTGTGGATAGGTATTGCTTAAACTTGACTTTGTCATGAAATATCTTGTTTTCTCCATCTCAGTTGTTTGAAAGTTTTGCTGGGTATAGTAGTCTGGGCTGGCATGTGTGGACTGTTAGAGTCTATAAGATATCTGTCCACAGCCTTTTGGCTTTTAGAGTCTCCACTGAGAAATCAAGTGTAATTCTAATAGGTCTGCCTTTATCTTTTACTTGGCCTTTTTCCATCACAGCTTTTAATATTCATTCTTCCTTCTGTATGTTTAGTGTTTTGCTTATTATGTGGCAGGTATACTTTCTTTTCTGCTGCAATCTATCTGGTGTACTATGAGCTTCTTGTGCCTTTAAAGGAATCTCCTTCTTTAACTTAGGAAAGTTTATTTCTATGATGTTGTTACAAATATTTTCTGGGACTTTGAACTGAGATTCTTCTTCCATTCCTATGATTCTTAGTTTTGGTCTTTTCATAGTGACCCTGATTTTCTGGATGTTTTGTATCAGGAATTTTTTACATTTTACATTTTCTTTGACCACTGTATGAATTTCTTCTATCATGTCTTCTGCACCTGAGAGTCTCTCTTGTATTCTGCTGGCAATGCTTGCATTTGTAGTTCCTGATTGCTTGCCTAGATTTTTTCATCCAGGATTCCCTCAGTTTGTATTTTCTTTATTTCTTTTCCCTATTCAGGTCTTGTACAGTTTCATTCATTTCCTTCACCTGTTTGTTTGGTTTTTCTTCTTGGCTTTTAAAGGGAATTTTATTAATTTACTCCAATTGTTTGTGTTTTCATGCATTTCTTCAGGGGTTTTATTCATCTCCTCTTCAAGGACCTTTATCATCTTTAGATAGTTGGTTTTAAGGTCTTTTTCAGCGGTGTCGGGATATTCATGATTTGTTGTAGTAGGATAGCTGGGCTCTGGTGGTGACAAATTGTCTTGGCTGTTATTTTGTTCTTACACTGGCCTCTTGGGGTAAGTTTAGATATAGGTACTGAATTCTGAGTTTATATTAGTTGCATGGGTGTTTTTCCTGTGGTTTCTATTTCCTCTTTGATCTTCTTGGCTGAGTGGCCTGTGTTTATAGTGACCAGGGAGTTCACTGGTTCACTATGGTATTACCACTGGGATTTTGGCAGCGAGGGTGGTCACTTGGGTTCTGGGTACTAGTATTGCCTCTACCTGGGGTTATGGTTGCTGTTAGAGCAGGGGGCTTCTGCCAAAGTTATGGGCTGGGATACAGTGACGGGGGAGGGGCAGATTGTTGGGGGAAAGCTGTGCCAGGTGTGAGGAGTGTTGGTGATCTGCCTTATGTTGGGTTCTGGGTACCAGCATGGCCTCTCCTGAAGCAGGGGGATGTTGCAGCGTTGTGAGTCCTAGAATTTAAATTTAAAAATAAAATAAATGACTAAGTAAAATAAAATTTTAAAATATTATAACTTTTAAATGTGATATTCCCAGTTGTATTAAAGCTAGTAAAAAGTTTTTGTAGAGTCCAGTCACGGGCAGCCTTTGTGACTAGCCCTATAGGAATCACTATGTCTATATTTAGCATGAGTCCAAAAAGAAGACTAAGGTCTCCTGTTGATACTTCATAGTTCCTTCACCCGTGAATAGGACCATTGGCCTCTGGGTTTATTCAGGGAGCCTTCAGTACAAAGGAACAGAAATGGGGTCTCAATTGCTTGAGACATTTAAGATGTGGGTGCAGAGTCTGATCCATCTGAGTTTCAGAGAGTCCACTTGCCTGTCTTGAGAGACATGAACAGTAATTCATCTTCCCTGCAGTAAGGAGTAGGAGTTCCTGGTCTGGTTTACAGGCCAGAGGAGACAGGAGCAGGAGAGGCTGACAAATCCTATTCTCTCTGCTTTCTTATCCTGTGCTGAGTTAGCAGGATAAGTCTGTGTCCCATCAGAGGTTAACTGTGCTAATCTGTCCTGGGTGTATAGTGTCATGCAAGTATACTGTAGATTTAACCCTTTTTACTCAAGCATTCAATTTCAATAAACCGATTTTTTTAAGTACACCTGATTTTCAATATGATTCAATATTGAGCAAACTTTAAGTTGAACTTATATTTGCTTGAGATACCTGCCTCATGCTTAACTTTGACGACATGTACAGAGAACTGTATAATGCTCAGGTATAAATTTGTCTCTTCTTCTAATTTGTCTCTGTAAATGAATTACATTTGTATTTAGCTTGAATTTTTTTGCACACATTAAAGATAGGCATTTATTTATAATGTGAGTCATCATTAACTATTACACATTAATTACCATTGTTGTAACAGCTTATAATAAATCTGTGACTCCCATAAAATGATGATTTAAGAAATGAAAGTAATTTATTAAAATTTTCAGCCTCGGGGTCTGGAGAGATGGCTCAGAGGTTAAGAACACTGGCTGTTTCTTCCAAAGGTCCTGAGTTCAATTCCCATCAACCACATGGTAGCTAATAACCATCTATAGTAAGATCTGGTGTGCAGGAAAACTGTTGTATATAATAAATAAATCTTTAAAAATATTTTAACCTCAAAAATTCACTCTCATGATGCTTTATAGTAATATCTTTTGACCTATGATTTGACCCTTTAATACAGTTCCTCATATTCTGCTGACCCTAGCCATAGACTTGTTTTCATTGCTACTTCATAACTGTAATGCTACCTGTGAAAGGTTCCTTCAACCACAAAGAGGTCGTGCCCCACAAGTTGAGAACCATTGCCTTATAGCGTACTTTGTAAAATCTAAATCAATCCTACACATTTTCTTTAGTAAGTAGCTTGTTTTATCATAAAGAATAAAATTAGAGGAAAAAATAATAAGGTTGACTTTCTAAAGACACACCTGTAATAATAAAAAGATGCACAATTAATTATCTCCACAGTTCTTGTCATGACTCAGTGTTTGCAGATGGCTACAGTTTAACAGTATTAGGAAAGATGTACGTGACTAGATAAACATCTTAATTCCTTTTTTTTAACGAAGAAGAGAACTTTATGACTTTAGGAATAATTACCTTACACCAGAGGCAGGGCGGTTGCAGTTCCATCGATTCAAGCAATTTGATTTAGCGGATCTTCCAAAGCTTCAGGTGATAGTGCGTGAGAACACCTTCTCAGCAGGGTTGGTTAGCTGGGCCAGCAGGTAGATTCACTCAGGCAAAATGGAGTCACAGTGGGCCCTTCAGTAAAATGTTGCACTGTTTCTCTACCTCAGAGAATTGCATGCATTTCTAAAGACCACGGTGTCAAACCAGTGTAAGGCAGATCTTCACATATAAGTTCTTCCTTCCAAGCTAAGTCAGTAACATTCTTTCCTAACACATTTACAAAGCACTTTCGTGTAATGAAAGTCATCTCGTGAAAGTGCTTTATGAATTATGAAAATATCTTCTCAAATTGTCTATCTCATACTCAGTAATAAGGATTGAAGTGCTGCCTTTCATCGATATCTATTCAAAGACTGAAACTGCTCCCAGCTATGAGAATGTACTTAATAGCTCATCAATGAGCTTTCAGAAGTTTCTTTACTCTGCAACTTGATTTCTATGTTGTTATGTTCTATGAATGGATAAAACACATCGATGAAACACATCCGGACAGTGCAAGAAAAAATGTTTACTTCTGTGAATTCCTGTTTCATGGGTAAACAACAGTCTCTCATTTTCATGCCTTGTTCATTGTCTCTTTCGATTGAGTGCTCCATGGTGTTTAATGAATAAATCTTAGAAATACTTAATCTTATCCCCTAGGCATAGTCGCTCTCTCTATTATTCCCAGACCATAGGAGGCCGAGCCAAGCCGATCTCTTGAGTTCAAGGCCAGGTAGCAAGTTGCACATAGCACGTTCCAGGATAGCCAGGGCAACACAGAGAAACCCTGTTTCAAAACCCAAAAACATGGGAGCAAAAGAAATAGGTCCTTTTCTCATCTATTCGCTGGCAGAGATGTTGCCTCAGCAGCATTTCGTTATTCACAGGTAAAGTGAAGTTTTCTGTCATGACTTGATATCTTTTTGGTATATATTCTCTTGTCACCAGAATTAAAACCTAAAATACTGTCTTAACTGTTGAAATATACTATTTAGTCTTGTTGTGGACAGTCTGCTTTTTATGCAGCATATCTTCTGTACCTTCAAAAATAAAACTTTTTATGTATAAAACTTTTATATATATATTATATATGTAATATACATAATATATATACATACATATATTTTATTTTGCTGAAGCCCATCTCACTGAATAACATTTAACTTTCTCTTTCCAGGCTTCACAACCTTATACTTTCATTAATGTGAAGCTACATAACATCTATATTGCTTAACGGGCTTATTTCTGTCAGTGAAATGCCCTTACACAGTACTTAGCTATTTAACTTTGAAGAAGATAGCATTATGTCTGTGTTCTACTCGGTTGTGCAGTTACTTATTCCTGTAGAAGAGCAGGTTGTCTTTACCTACTGTATTTTATGATTTGTGTTCAGTACCTATAACTATGAAATACGGTTAAATATGTGTGAAGAAATGCCTCTGTTTTAGAGATAGGCATTATAAGTAGATGAATATTTTTACCTTTTGTTCATATCTCAACTTTTGCTCAACAGGAACAACAGTCAATGAGTTTAACAATCACAACAAGGCCATTGATCAAAACTCACTACCCATTCAATGCCAGAGGATTCATTCAGGAAGGAAACCCCACAGGTTTGAAGAATGTGGTAAGCTCCTTAGTGCACACTCAACACTTTCTAGACACCAGAGACTTCATACTGGAGAAAAACCCTACAAGTGTAAAGAATGTCATAAGGCCTTTAGTACTCGCTCATCGCTTTTTATACACAAGAAAAAGCATAGTGATGAAAAAACTTACAAGTGTGAAGAATGTGGCAAATCATTTTACTTTCCTTCAATGCTGAAGCAGCATCAGATAATTCATTCTGGAGAGACACCTTATAAGTGTGAAGAATGTGGCCGATCATTTTACTATCTTTCCACACTGAAGCAGCATCAAATAATTCATTCTGGAGAGAAACCCTACAAGTGTGAAGAATGTGGAAAATCATTTCACTGTCTTTCAACGCTGAAGCAACATCAAGGAATTCATTCTGAAGAGAAAAGGTACAAGTGTGAAGAATGTGGCAAATCACTTTGCTATCTTTCATGTTTTAAGGAACATCACAGAATTCATTCGGGAGAGTATCCCTACAGATGCAAAGAATGTGGCAAAGGGTTTTCCCGTTCTGTTCACCTTCAGGAACATCAAAGAACTCACACTGGAGAGAAACCATACAAGTGTGAAGAATGTCACAAAGTCTTCCGTTACCAGGCATCCCTTAAGTACCACAAGGCAGTTCACAGTGAAAAGAAAGCCTACAATGGGGACCTGAGTGGAGAAGGGTTTACTAAGCCCGCTTTCTTTATTGACTACAATGTGATCCATGCTCCATTAAAAGATTATAAGTGTGAAGAGTGTGGCAAATGTTTCTCCTTATCTTCGTACCTTAGACGACATAAAAAAATCCATTCTGAAGACAATCCCTACAAGTGTGCAGCCTGTGGCAAAGGGTTTTCTTGTTCTTTTAACCTTCGAGAACATCAAACAGTTCATACTGGAGAGAAACCATATAAGTGTGAAGAGTGTGGGAAATGTTTTCGCTTATCTTCATCATTCAGAAGACATCAAACAATTCACTCTAAAGACAATCTTCATTAGTGGAAAGGGTGTGGCAGATGGTTTTGCTCTTCTTTTGAACTTAGAGGACATCAAACAATCCATTCTGAAGACAATCCCTACAAGTGTAAAGAGTGTGACTAAAAGTTTTCCTGTTCTCTACACCTTCAGGAACATCAAACAATTCATACTGGAGTGAAACCACACAAGTGTGAAGAATGTCACAAAGCCTTTTGTTGGGCTGGAGAGATGGCTCAGAGGTTAAAAGCACTGCTTGCTCTTCCAGAGGTCCTGAGTTCAATTCCCTGCAACCATGTGGTTGCTCACAACCATCTATAATGAGATCTGGTGCCCTCTTCTGGCCTACAGGTGTACATGCAGGCAGAGCATTGTTTACATAATAAAATAAATAAATTAAAAAACAAAAGAACAGCAAAGCCTTTCTCAGTCCTTAGAATACACAAGACACTTCATACTGGAGAGAAACCTTACAAGTGTCCAGAGTGGGGAAAATGTTCTTCCTTTCACAGCCCTTAGAAGGCATCAAATCCATTCTGAAGACACTCCCCATGAATGTGTAGAATGTGGCAAAAGGTTTTCTCATTCTGCACGCCTTCAGGAACATCAGAAAGTTCACACTGGAGAGAAACCATGCAAATGTGAAGAGTGTCACACAACCTTTATCACTCATTTCTTAGGAGACACAGGGCAGCGCATACTGCAGAGAAAGCCTACAAGTGTGGAGACTGTGGCAGATGTTTTCCTTCTCTTCATCCCTTATATGACATCAAATTGTTCATTCTAACGCCAGTTCCTACAAGTGTGTGGAATGTGGCAGAGCCTTTGCCATGCTGTCTGCGCTTACTAAGTTCAAGCTGGTTCATTCCAGAGAAAAATCATAAAAATGTGAAGTATATGGGAAAGCCTTTTCTTCTAATGCTTCCTTAACTCAGCACAAGTTATGTCATACTGGAGTAAAATCTTATCAGTGTAAATGTAGCAAAATGTTTTATTCTACTTCAAAACTGAAGAAAATAAATCATCATCAAGAGAAACCATAGAAATGTGATGTATGTGGAAAAGCCTTTTCTGTTAATTGTTCCCTGTTTCAGCATAAAATAGTTTGTACTGGATAGAAATGCCACAAATGTGAAAAGTGAGGTGTAATGTTTGTACCTCAAATTGAAGAGACATGAAACAATTCATTGTCAAAAGAAACCCTACAAACGTGAAGGGCTTTTATACTCGCCAAGAGCTTGCTGTACACATGAGAGCTCACACCAAAGAAAATCCATACAAATGTGAAGCATGTTAAAGAATCTTTTCTATTCTCTTAAACCATCTCAACAAATTATATTATACAGGGGAGATTTTTTTTTTTTTACTAATAAGCCAAGAGCTTTATTAATGCAGCAGGCACTTTACAATGAACCCAAGAAATCCTGTCTTCTCTAGGAAGACAAGATGTCTGTACAAACTCTCAGGTTTTTTCCACTTCAGAATCCAAGCTCCGAGCTGTCCTTTTCACCACAGAACCTTGGATCTATACCTGCCCAAATAGTTCCCTCCGCATTTCAAACTGTGCACAAAGGGACACCTGACATAATCTGGCCAGTCGGCCTGATACTCAAGTGTCGGCTGTGTTACTCTGTAGACAAAGGCAGACACCGATGCTGCAAAGAATTTAGGAAACAAGACAATGTCTCCATCCACTCAAAAATAAAATACATTCCATCAGGTGTGTACTGAACTGTTTTTAGTTGGGAGTTCTAGGAAGATGGTCCATTGTTAGTCCCTTCTTCACCAGCCTGGGCATCCAAAATTCTTCTGAATGTAATTTTTTTTTTTTTAAACAATCGTTCTTGCTGTAAGAACTCTTCTAATGGAGCCTAGTCCTCCTACAGCTAAGTCCCTTTCATGCCACTGGAGTAACACTGCGCTGCTGTTTTCTGTGAGCTTCTCAAAACCCTTTATAAAATGTACTGCTTTCACAAGTGACTGCCATTTCTGTTCAGTGACGCACAGCCTGATCAGTTTCGCTGCTGCGCCGGTTCCTTCACAGCTGGGTCCTTGGTGTTGATTGGAGAGTTGCGCAAGGCTGCATGGAAAGCCCGAAGCTTGTCCCCTTGCCGCAGGAGCCTGTCTACCTCACTGGGGCCCGGGCTTGGCTCGCCCGCTGCCACTGCTGCCTCTTTCTGGTATGAAATTGTTGCTATCCACTCGGAAGCGCGAGGACAGCGTGTTCTGGGCCATAGAGGGAGCTCAGCGGCTGCCCTTTGCAGCTCGGCTGCACTCCGTATCGGCTCCCCTGCGCACTGGCTCCTCTCAGAGAAATCTTACTGATGTGAAGAATGTGGCAAAATGTTTTGTACTATTTTAGATCTTAAACATCACAATCCTCATCCTGGAGAATAACCATATAGATGTGAAGAATGTCTGATTCTGTGACCTTACATCTGTGTAACAATTAATTATTTTGGAATACTAAAACAAATGTCTAATGTCGACCAGCACAGACGCTAAGACTCTGGTCAGAGAACTGTAGAGATGTCTCCTTGATGCGTCTCCTCACCCCGTTGTAAAGTAGTGTGTTTGAACCATGCCTTGATTGAGAAATTTCTTTCTTCTGTAACTATCAATGTACCACGGAGCTGTTACCGTGCTGTTACACGGTTCTTTGGCCGACTGGATCTGAGTTCTGGGCCACGCGGTACTTACTGTGCTTTTCTAGGTGGGGGTCACCCCCGTTCCTGTAATAATGTCTCTTCTGGGTATGTAAGAAGCTCTATGAACTCACCTTTCTCACAATGTTGGTGAAATGATCTGCATTGGTACCAATCTGAGGTGAATGGGCTTAGTGTTTCTCTCCCCAGGAAACATGATAGAGCTCATCGTCAGTCATATTTGGTTCCAGAATAAAGAAACTTATCCTCTAAGTTCAGCAAAGTGTTGGTGTGCGTGTCAATACCTTCATCATTGTCATAGCAACAAACTCCCGTACTGTAATTAGGATCAAAGCCAAATGCACTCACTGAGCAGAGGATGGACGTGCTTACCAGATGTCTGATCTACAAGTCTGAAGCATTGTATTTGCAGGTCTTGCTTTACTATAGATGCCTATTCCCAAGAGCTTCTCAAACTTTCTCACATCGGCCATTTCATTTGCCGTAATGAAGTGAAGATAGAGTTCTCATTTTGCGAACTATAATATCAGTGATACTAACATATGGGACTCCTCCCTACTGGCTAACTTTCATAGTGTTTTTTATGTATGCTCTCATGGGTGTAAATAATAAATATTCTTACCTTGTTATAAGCCCTGAGAGTATAATAAGTGGCCTAGCAAGATGTGCCTTCTGTGCCATGGCACCTAAAAGTTATGGGAATAACCAAACATCTTCTAATTGGATTTAAAGCTCATTTCACAGGCTGTAACTAAGAACTGTTGGTGTTGATGTGATGAACCTTTGCCTGGCAAAGTGATAAAGCCCTAGAGAGAATGTAACTGTTACTCTGATAAGTGGGCATAGTAACTAAATTAAACCAAGTGCTTTTCATTTATTTTCTTTTTGATTTTTGTACCCACAGGTTTAGGTACTTTCAATACCCACCAAAAAATATGAATTGTGTGATACCTCAAGAATAATACACAGACTCACAATTGGTCAAAGTTTAGAGAATAGTAGCTTGTGGAGGGCACTGATAAAAGTGGGGTTTCTATATTACACCCCTAACGCCAAAACTCTCAAGGAGAAGAGGTAGAAAGATGGTCAGAGCCAAGTGTTGTGATGTCTACAGTGCAACAGTATTTACTAGAAATATCAGTACCATTGCCTGCATGAACAAGCCGTGGCTAATAATATGTGGACATCTGCAGAAGCTAAAACCAACCATAAAACGTGCATGGATGCATAAGGGTCTTAGTATGCCTCACCCTGAGGAGAGGAGCTATTGGCAATTAATGAAAATTAATGCCTGCTGTGGAAGACAGTCAGTCTGGAAAGCTTACAGGTCCCACTCCGTTGTTTCACACCCCTACACATAAAGCAAGCACTAGATGAAAACATGTGAGGAACTCTAATGGTCTGCAGTCATCTATTGCATCATCTCTTTCCTTATGCACACTGTACTGGAAGGAACATGTCTGTTCCCAGTAGAAGAGCATTAAACAATCTTGTTCCCCTTTTTTCTACAAACAGGTCTGGTGACATATCTGAAGCAAAGACAAGGGCCTAGTGGTGTCACGAGACAAGCAGCAGCTGCCATGCATTCAGGTCTGTAGGAATGAGGTCAGGAGCAGAGATGCAGTGGCTTTCCCCTGTGCCTGGAAACATGATAATATGGGAATAATTCTTGAGGTCTCACCTTCTTGTCTTTGTTGTCAAAGAAGCACATCTCTCAAGCATTTATGGTGCTTTAATCTCTGAGGCTTTCCCTAACAGTGAGTTGTGTGTGTATTTACAATGACTTCCAAGGTTTTCCTTTTTTGGGGGGGTCTCCATTGTAATGTAAGACTCAGGGAAATACCTCTCAGTGCTGGTCAGACAGAGTCATTTATGCTGGGGCTGAGAGCAGGCTCATGCCAGAAAGATCCCTACACTGAAGTGAGCATGGCTGGGTTTAAATGGCCAAACCCACAACTCCATCACACAGGCAGGCAGGAGCAGAAGGGTCAGCAGTTTCAGCTCTGTCAATTAGAATAATTTGTGGGTGACAAGCAGAATCACTTTGGGCAATTCCTTCCCTACTGATCTTAGGGAAGAGTGAAAGTATTAACTTATTGTTTAAGGTGTTGTATTGGGCCATTTGGTACACTAGTTTAACAGAGGCCATTTTGTTTTCCAGCAAAATTTTACAGCTAGTTAACTACTCGGGCCAGACTATTAGGCCTTGGGTAGAAAGATGAGAGGTCTTTGAAATCCTTCAGCTGTTCAGCCATGGACCCCCACCACACCAGTTATGGATCCAGTGATTGTATACCTCTGTTTCATGGCAGTTAGTCGATTTAGGCCTTTTACTAAGTTGTAAGGCTCCTTTTTTTTTTTTAAGGAAAATACTGACATCATATACAAAGAGTAACTGCTATTCAAATATATACATCCATAAACCATTTTAAAAAATCAGAAATTTTTATTTATTTATTTTATAAAATAATTTATTTATTTTTATGTACATTGGTGTTTTGCCTGTATGTATGTCTGTGCGAGGGTGACAGATCTTGGACAGTTGTAAACTGTCATGGGAGTTAAACTTGGGTCCTCTGGAAGAGCAATAAGTGCTCTTAACCACTGAGCCATCCCTCCAGCCCCAGAAAATTTTATTTATTAAGCCGACATTCCCAGATACATCTGAGCTAGTAAAGTGTTTTCTTTCAGAGTCCTGCCCTCTTTACCTCAGGATTTAAACACAGGAAAGCAGCACACTTCCAGTCAGCCCACCTTGCACTGGGTTCTTTTAAGGTAACTGAACACTTAGTAAAAACCCAGCAAATCCTTGTGACCCCCTGAGTTGACATGGGATAAGCAAGTACAAACTGGCTGTTTCTCAGCAAGAACTGTTTTGGGGATAACATAATGAATAATGAGTTTAAAACAGTGTCAGGTGTGCTAAAGTTGAAAGGCCGCTAGCTAGGATGCTGGACAAATATTTTGTAAGTGTGTCAGTTTTGGTGCCATTTCAGGCAGGACATTCTGAGTGAGCACAAGAACTAAGGAGGCATCAAGAGCCACTGGGAGATAAAAGAAAACAATGAATCTTAAGATGATTTTCATTCCCACATTTAGTGTTATTACTTCCTTCAAGTACAACTGAGTCAGCGTGATTTTTTTTCAGGCTGTAGTAAGATTGAAATTTCAACATACGAAGTGAAAGTGACTTGCAAGCCTAATATTTCTGTGAAAGGCTTGACTCACGTTTCCTGTTGCGGATCTGGAGGTTAAAAGCGCCATGGTTATCCTGGCTAGGAAGGCAGGATCACAGGAGAAAGAAGAGGAGGGGAAGAGAAGGGGAGGATCAGTGTGGGTTAGCTTGGAGAGAAGCAAGTCTCGGGAGGAGCCTACTTTGAGGAGAGAGAGCCCAGATGGGAAGCATGTGCAGGTATTTATGGGATTATGGATGGCAAGTAACTGAGATAAGAATGGTTAGAGCATGACCTGGGATGTGGGACTGGGAGATAAAAGATAGTTTAGGAGGTCAGTTTCTGCCCAGTTCCAGTGTGTAGGCATATTAAACATCTATCTGGTGTCTGTGTCTTTTATTGCTGTGATAGCAGTTAAATAATAACTGCCAAAATCATTATAGGCCATTGATTGTAAATATTAACAGGCTTTGATGATTTTCTACAAGGCAAGCATGACCTGCCTTTCTGGACACCTGAGGAAGTGACAAGGTTGTCTTCGTGTTCCAGCTGGTGGCTCAGCCAGCTTTATGTTCACAAGTTAGTAAAAGATCAATGGGAAGGAAACTGATTCACATTCCAGAAGATTTTCAGAATGTGCGCGGCTGTACTGGGAGCAAGGTTTGCCGCTGCAAACAAGTATAGTTTGGCCTTGTACAGTTTGATGTATTCATGAAGTTCGTATTGTAAATCAAATCTATTAGTAGTAAGTTGACAAACTGGTTAACTGTAAAGGATAGCTTAAAAGAAATCATAAACAAAAAGAAAGTAATATACAAGTGAATAGCAGTCACACTGTTACTCTTGTTTTTTCATATCTGGGTGGTAGCAATAGAAAGAGCCAGAGCACTCATCCTCACACAAATGCATGTTCTGCACAGTTGCACATGCTTGTGTGATCCTGTGCGTGAAATCTTCCTGATGTAAGTGGAATATGCCTTTCTTCCTTGTGTTGCTATTGGTCATGGTGTTTTACCACATCAAAAGAAACCCTAACCTCAACAGAAGTTGGTACCAGGTCATGGGCTACTGCTGTGACAAGCATGGCAGTGAGTTTTTGAGAAAGACTTTGGTGGCATTTGAACTTTGGGCTAGAAAAGCCATGTGGGCTCAGAGCTAAATGGGCTGTTCCGTGGTAGTTTGGAAGATAAGAATGTTGAGGGAAATACAGATGATTGAGACCCTGCTTATGAAGTTTCAGATGGAGGTCTGAGAATGTCTCAAAGATTTTACCATTTGTATGATATTTTGAATTAGGAGTCACGAAAGTGAAACCTTACTTTGCTGGAATAATTGACACTGGTGAGTTGGAGCTGAAAAATTAGTGATGATTAAGAGTAAACTAGTCTCACTGAAGAGGAGTCTCATGTTCTGTAAGCCATACCTGGTGACATTTCTGGTAAAAACCCAAGAGGCTTCAGATGTGAAGAGACCAGAGTCAGCCCACATGCACCAAGGTGTGTACAAGTGAGGGGGTCAGAGGGCAGAGTAGGAGGCCAGAAATCCAAGAGAAAGCCAGACTTTACCATGTATAGTGAGGCATGATGTGGAGGTGGAAATCCAACTTCGCTCTGCGCTCTGTCCTTTCATGTTCCTTGTCATCACAGGAGGATATCTTCCAGACATATATGATGCTTTAATTCTCTGAGCTTACTTTTCTCCCTGTAGTGAGCTCTGCTGTGCTCACAGGGATTCTCAAACCTTGCCATTTACAGGAGAACTTGATTTTTTTTTCATAACTTGTTCTCTTTCAGGACTTTATTTCCTTGTGAAAATATGACATAAGGTTCCCTGTCTTAAATACTTGAAGTACATTATTAATATCATTAAGGATAGTCTGCTTGCTTTCATCACATCTTTCTGTAACTTCTAAAACTAAAACTCTACACTTAGGATATAAATTGTCAAACTGTGCATGGTGGCAAACACCTTTTATTCCAGGGAGGCAGAGGCAGGCAGATCTCTGTAAGTTCATGTCCAGCCTGGTCTACAGAGTGAGTTCTAGGACAGCCAGGACTGCAAAGAGAAACCTGTGTCAAACAAACATACAAAAAGTTGTGTATTTCTGTGTCCATCCAATCTCACACCATCACCATTAACTTTCTTTTTTCCAAGTTTGGCTACTTTACACTTTTTGTATATGTCTAGTCATACAATTTTCTTTCTTTTTTTTTTAATAAAAATCTGTTTTATTAAAAAATTCACATCTTATAATCTTTTAATGTAATTTTGTTGGAATTTAAACCCAATCTGGAGATAGTATAATCCAGATGATAGTGATTCTTTTTTTAAATTTTTATATTTTTATATTAATCACAGTTACTTTGTATCCCAGCCATAGCCCCCTCCCTCATTCCCTCCCAATCCCACCCTCCCTCTGTCATCTCTCCCTTGCCCCTTTCCAAGTCCACTGCTAGGGGAGGTCCTTCTCCCCTTCCATTTGACCCTAGCTTATCAGGTATCTTCAGGACTGGCTGCCATGTCCTCCTCTGTGACCTAGCAAGGTTTTTCCTCCCTTGGGGATGGGGGGTAAAGGAGCCAGTCATCAAGTTCATGTCATAAATAGTTTCTGTTACCCTTACTAGGGAACCCACTTGGTTACTGAGCTACTATCATGGGCTACATCTGAGCAGGGGTTCTAGGTTATATTCATACATGGTCCTTGGTTGAAGAAACAGTCTCCTAGAAGACCCCTGTGCTCAGATATATTTTGTCCTTGTGGAGCTCCTATCCTCTCTAGGTCCTACTAACTTCCCCTTCTTTCATATGATTTTCTGCACTCTGCCTAAGGTTTGGTTGTGAGTCTCAGCATCTGCTTTGATACACTGCTAGGTAGAGTCTTTCAGAGGCCCTCTGCGGTAGGCTTCTGTCCTGTTACTTGTTTTCTTACTTTTCTTTTTTTAATAGGCTTATTTGTATGAGCATAATGCCATTAACAGTTTTCATTATTATCGATGTAACAAATTCTTTAGCAGTTTAACCTTAAATAATATTCTCTTGCTTCTGTGTCTATCTAGTCTTTCTCTTCTCATTTCATTTGAATTTTAGATTGTTTCTACTTACTGTATTTTATACATTATACTACAGTGAATATAGGTGTGAGGATCTGTCTATAGTTTCTCAGTTATACATAAAAATATAAGTGTGATTAAAAGTCTGCATATTATAGGCACACATCATAAATATAAAAAATGTCTCTCAGCTTTAATTCATATATCAATTTTTACTCACCAGGAGCAAAACCCTATACATATAAAGAATATGGGGAAGCCTTTGATTGGAACCCATTCCTTATTAAACATCAGAAAATTCACACTCTAGTGAAACCCAATAAATGTGAACTATGTTGCAAGGCTTTTAGTGTTCCATCAGTTCCCTTCAGTACTTTTTGAGGACCATAAATCTCATAGAAGAGAAATTTTTTATTCTGAAGAAAATTGGTCATGCAGGACTGTAATCCTGAAAATGTGAAGAGTAGCAAAAAAGTTTTACTATCCTTCTTGCCCTAAGGATCATCAATGAATTCATTCTCATGAAAATCCCTAACAATGTGAAGTGTGTGACAAGGCCTTTAAAACTCCATGACAAAGTTCTAACCACCTGTGAATCCATTCACAAGTGTGAGGAAAATTTTACAGGTGTGAAAAATGGGGGAAAGACTTTTGTAATTTTACATAGTTTGCTTAGTACAAATTACTACATACTGAGGAAGAACCTTACAAATATGAAGAATTTGAGAAAATCTTCCATTTTACTTCAAGCCTTAGGAAATATCAAATAATTCATTCTGGAAATAAGCCCTATAAATGTGAAGACTGTGACAAAATATTTTACTATCTTTCTCAACTTAAGAAACAGCAAATAATTCCTTAGGGAAAGAAACTACTGTTGCAGGATATTTGATCCCATTGTGAACCCTAAGATTGTGAACTCTGAAGAAAAATGTGTCTTTTGTTTGGTGTGGTTCAGCCCCAGAACATGCCTTTAATCTAAGAGCATTTTGAACACAGGACTTAGGTTCACTCTAGGTCTAGAAGGTGAGCAAGAAACCATCTGACAGAAACCATCTCTCAAAGGACGGACTTTGAGAGATGGGTATTTAAGACAGCATGGAGAAAAAGAAGGGGCTCTTTAGCTCTTTGCTCCTTGGCTTTAGCTCTCTAGTTCTTGGGCTTTTAGCTGTTGGCTTTCTCCTCCGAGGCTGTTGGGTGAGCCAGCAGGCTTTTTCCTCCTGTGCTGTCAGGGCTTTTTCCTTCCTGGATGTGAGCTGAGAAGGAAGGTTAGCTGGGTGCTTTCTCTGCCTCTTGAGATAGCAGATTTTTCCCCCCTACCATCTGGCTCTTGAGTTTTCATTTGTACAATAGAACGGTTGGATTTTCATTTTTTTTTTTAATAACAACAAACTACACAAGTATGAGGAATATGGCTAAGTATTTTATAGTCACTGAGGACTTTTCAGACAGCAGATAATTCATACTGGAAGCCCTCCAATACAGAAAATGCGACTTCCAAATGTAGTGTACCCATTTTTATTTTCACTTTATACAAATTTCTAGTCACAATGAATTCCACTGGCCAGAGTCATTACACCCACCAGTATGATCCCAGGAGCTGTGTTCCTCCACTTGGGAGAGGAGCAAGGGAGGTGAGCATGAATTCAAAACACACCTGGTGGTAAATAATCAATAGAGTTTGTGGGAAAGTGGAGTTGAAGTTCTGGTACCTCTCTTACAAAAGCTAAATTTCTTACATGGATTAATGGATGAAAAGTGGTAACCAGGGACAGATGGAAAGATGTTGAGATAGATTCTGGAAATCTTGTGCAAATAAACTTCAGAGAACTGAACTTTTAACTTTGTTCAATGACTCAAACCATGCGTGGTCCACTTCCTCACACTGTGTGGGTTCCAGTGTTCACAGGCACAGTTTTACCAGCTGCAGAGTCTGATGCGTGTATGGCTCACACAGGGTATCAGTACAGGAGACAAGGGTTATTTATGTGTGTGTAGTGCTGAGCCAAAGCCTCCATAGCACCCAAGGGTTTTACCCTAAAGTACTTCCCTGTCCGTTTTTTCTACTTTTTATTTAGAAAGAAGGTCTCTACAATTGTCCAGCCAGCCTTGGATCCCAGGTCCTTCTGCCATAAGCGACTAAGCAGCTAAAAGCACAATCAAGCCCACCAAAACTCGTTTGAAAAATCATCTACGTTTTATTCTCACTTCAGTATATTGCTTCTTTAAGTAAAACTGAGTCAGTGTGATTTTTTTCAGGCTGTGGTAAGATTAAAATGAGAACACTTGACTAGAAAGGACTTGTGAGCCTCATATTTGTGTCACAGGCTCGACTCACATTCATATTATCTGTTGTGGCTCTGGAGATGAAAACCCGCCTGAATGCCAAGGCTGTCCTGCAGAGGAGGCTTCTTTACTTTACGGAGGGTAGCCAGGGCCAAATCTGGGAACTGCAGAAACCGCCCTACCCAAATACCAGAAGTTCCTTCGCACAGACTTCTGGGAAATGTAGTCTGGTCACTGTGTCGTCACAGGGACCTACTCCGGAAACAGTACTTGTTAATTCTGTCTGAAAGTGTGCTATTTCCCCAAAGTTGGGCGAGAGTCCCGTCCTGCTCAGCTCGCAAATTGCGTCCCTGACGTGGAGGTCGGTTCAGGGAGCTGCGCGGCCTGAGGCCCTGGGCGGGGGGCGGGGTCCGCGTAGGAGGGAGCGGAGCTGCGGAGGGCGGGAGACCGGAAGAAGCTGACCTTAGGTGCTGGTCCATAAGGATAACAGGTCAGGGCTGGGAAGAGGGCGTGTCTGTTGGTGCCAACTGATGGTTTTGTTAGCGTTCTGAGCACAACCGAGGCTACCGTGGGCTTGTGGGACAGGAGAGCAGGTTTCTTGCGCAGTAGCGGAGTATGTAAGGATCAGGATTGCCTGGGCTTGGTGGATCAGCAGAGTACCTGGCCCTTAGGTGGTGCTGGGAATTCTCTTTCCGCTTGGCTGGGGAAACATTCTGTAACTAGGTGACCCACTCTCAGGTGAATGTTGATGGTTTTTCCATACATCTAGAGTAGGTGGGTTTTCTGTCTTTCATGTGATCCAATTGTCTTCGTCGTGTCAGCCGTCTGATGAATGAAACGGAAAACCATCTGAGACCCCAAAGGTAGCAGCTGGTAAATTCTGGGACAGTGTAGACAACTCGGCAGGAATCACCAGGTAAAGAAAAGCGTTGACAGCCGGGTGCGGCGACACACTGCAGTAATGCAAACAGTCAGGGAGGCAGGGGCGGGCGGATTGCTGTGGGTTCGAGGCCTACTAGGTCTACAAAGTGAGTTGAGGACAGCCAAGGCTACAAAAAGAACCCCTTTTTCAGAAAAAGGAAGAAGGAAGGAAGGGAGGGAGAGAAAGGAGAGAGAAAATGGAAGGAAGGAAGAAAGAAAAGCTTTTTGACTAGGGGTGGTTTGAGGCCAACTAGGTCTACAAAGTGAGTTGAGGACAGGCAAGTCTACAAAAAGAAACCCTTTTCAGAAAAAGGAAGAAGGAAGGAAGGAAGAAAGGAAGGAAGGAAGGAAGGAAGGAAGGAAGGAAGGAAGGAAGAGAAGCTTTGACTAGGGGTGAAGGAACACAAGTGCAGAGGACACACGCAGAGAAGGAACCACTGCAAAGCTGAATGAGGCCTGGGGAAGCTGATGCCCCGTTTCACCTTGAGCTCTGGAGTTGTTTAAGCCTCTGAATGTCTTCTGCCCCTAAGTTATGGTAATTACTTTCAAGAAAGACAGGATGACTGCTTGGCACACAACTGTTGTGTAAACATGCCTTCATCTGGCCTTGAACATGTTAAGCCAGTCCATCAGCTGGTGCCCCGGAAGCAGGAAAACAAAACAGAACAAACACCTCACCTTGTTTTAGGCTGCCAGGCTTCTGTGTCAGGTCAGCAGGCCTCATTCCCACTCCGGGATTCTTCTTGACTGATGCAGTCCACAGCTGAGTTACACCCCATCCCTGCTTCTCTTCCTGTTGGGGCCCTCTCCTTCCTTACACTACAGCCTAACCTGGGTGTGGAATGCTTCTCTACAGTTAGCCAAAGCAGGACCCCTAGTCTGCATATGGGTAATGACAGCCACGGCCTCCACTGTCATTTTCAGGTGGTACTGTGTCATCCAAACAGCAAAACAAAGTGCCATTCCTTCCTCTTCCATGGCGAGTAGTGTAGTACCCTATGGTGTCCTGCCTGTTCCTTCTAGGAGCTTTTCCTTGCATGCTAATGTAAGTGAGGATATGAGAGAGTTACTGGTTTTCACACACTCATGTACTAACCTTGCTGTGTTACACAGGCCATTTTTTGGAACTCTGAGGGGAAGCATGCTCGATAATGTCACTCAGTTCCTGTTCATCTGTATGAGTATGTCAGAGACTACTGAAAGAAATTCTAGATGTCATTTGAACAGAACTGAATAGAAACCAAACACATAGGTTTGAGAATCACAGATTTTCATTACTTTGTCTTTTGGGGTTATAAAACTTTCTGTCACTGAATCCAGCCAAAATGATTTTCAAATCAAGTCACACATTTTGAGTTGGAAAGTGTGTCAGGTTGGTTGGCCAATGCTTTAAATTCTGCACCCCACTGTTCTTTTCTTTGTGGCAGCTACATAAGTCACGAATGAGGGTGGATTCCAATGTTCACATGTGAGAGGACCAGCCTGACCCTCCCCCCATCCCAAAGTCACCAGCCCCAGGAAACAGACAATAAAATTCCCTGCCCAAGGAATAGCCTGGAGGTAACCAGAAGAATGGGGTGGGTATCTGTGCTGAGCAGCCCACAGACCTTGTAGTAGAACATTCATGGCACAGAAATACCTAACATTCCTGAGATCTTTAGATAGCTCCCTCAGTGTTAGTTATGTTAGCCAATCTCTTTGTAACAAGCTTGCCCTTGCTGAATGTTACCCAATCCTGTAACTGGTAAGCTGGAATTTCCTGAACCTTGCTGTAACCCTCAATAAAAAACCCTCTCTCTGAGCTCGGGGCTTTATATTCAGTTAATGCTGGGAGCCTCAGCTCGGGCTTGTAATAAAGACCCTACTGTGTTTGCATTGGAATGGGCTCTTTGGTGGTTTTTGGTGTTGATTTGGGAATAACATTGATAGGCAGGAAACACACTATCTAGTAAGTACAATGTATATCCAGTTACATGATCACCTCCAGATGCAGTGGTTGGAAATAGAAGGGGGAGACAGCATGAGTGCTAGAGATTCCTGTGCTTGACTAGTCAGACTGCTCTATTTTCAGAAGGCAGCATTTATGCTGAGCTTTGACTGAGAAAGTGAAAACTGTAATGTGGGACTTCTCAGCAGATGGTAGTGCTCTAGGCAGTCACTAAAGGAGACAGATATGAAACTTGGATAAGAAAACCGTGGTTGCCAATAAGCCTGATGCTATTTGAGGTAGATGGGGGATAGCATGACATGGGTCAGGTGAAGGGAAAGAGTTGAGTAGCTCTTTGCAAAGGCCATTTAAAGAAGCATAATTCTTCTAAAGCCATGATGTCAATGACAGTATATTGCGGGGCTTTTGAGAATGCCTCTTGCAGTTTAATTAAGTCACAAAGATATCTATATAGTATAAAGCCACTGACCTCTTGCTGGGGTAGTCTCTCAGCTACCTATCTAAACTTCTCCTGACTTCTGCACCATATTGTCTCTCCATGAGGCTCTCAATCCCTGCCTCCATCTTGATACATCTCCCTTCTGCCTCTCTCCAAATCTGTCTGCTCGAAGTCCTACCCCTGTAGTCCTGTCCTAGCTCTGGGCTGAGAGCTTCTATTACAAAAAAAGCCATATTCTAGTTTGAGCCAACCAACACCAAGACAACACCTGATCCACCTCTTATGGGTTGCCAGTGAGAAAGAACAAGCATTTATGAATAGAAAACTGGTAATATGCCATAGAAATTACATTGTCAAAATCCTGCCAGCATCTAGCTCTCTGCAGGCACAGAATGAACAACTAAAAACACAGGGACACATCTTGGCAATGTGAGGGAAGGTCATCCCAACAAAAGCATTTAAAATTTTTGCTTGTTTTAGGAGAAACAAGGGAATCAATTGTACTCCCAATCTTCCTTTTCTGCCAGCTGAAGAGGACTGTAAATCCACTTCTACTATCAGTATCTTCAATGACCCAGGGTGTTCCCAACACTTGATAGTTTTGTATGTGACCTGTCTACTGGTGCTTCTTATTCTTTATCACAAATGATCTGGTTATTGCCACACAGAAGATGGGACTTTTGAACTCAAAGGGCAGACGAGCTCATTTTATAGCTGGAATGGAGATGCTGATGTGGAATGGTTTAGGACAGTTTAACACTGAAAACCACATTTGCCACATAATGTGAATTACCTTGGCAATCTGGCTGAGGTAAATATTCTTTTATTCTAGTCTTAATTTCTAATTTTAACTCATACCACAGAACACATTCAGTATATCGATATTTAAGTATACATACCTTTTAAAGAATCAATACATGTTAAAGAGGCTAAAACAGACTTTTAAAGAGGTTTCAGAATGAGCTGACAGAAGTGCAGTCTGTCTTGATAATTAAACTCAAATCAGTGTGGAGGAGTTGGTCTGAGTTCAAGGGAGAGGCTCAGCTGAGAGCAAAGCTTTACTGTTGAGCCAGCTGATATAAAGGGAAAACTGGGTCAGAGCAGAAATGTCAGATCCATGTCCATATGGGTGAGGAGGCATTCAGTCTGTATCAACACCTGGGGACCAAGCCCAGCAAGGAGATGAATGCTGTTTTATGATATATTCTGTGTCTCATTATTGTGGAAGTGATACCAATAATATTAAGATTTATGGTTAGACAATTTAAGGTTATTAATTCCTGTCAGTTTGCTGCATATGTAGTATTCTACTATACCTTTCTCTAAACACAGTATTGTGGAATTGCTTATTCTCTGTGCATTTTTGGCCAAGTTTAATCTTCTGACCCAAGTATTTCTTCCATTATCTTCTGCAGTGTTGGCTTACTGGATGTATATCTTTAAATGTTTCATTATAAAAACTTTTCCTTCTTCAACTGTGACAGTTTTGCTGGGTATAGTAGTTGGGACTGGAATCTGTGGTCTTTCAAACTTTTAGAACACTGGTTAAATTCCTTCTATCTGCTATGTCTTTACAGAGAAATTTGCTGTGATTCTAATGGGGCTGCTTTGCTGCTTTGTCTGTGACTTGTCTTTCTCTTTTGCTGATTTCAAAAGCCTTTCTTCCTTTCTTTGTTCTGTATACTGAGTGTTTTGGCTATTATATACTGTGAACATTTCCTTCTCTGGCTCCATTAGCTGTTCAGTCTGACTCTTGAATCACCTCCCTCCATAGTTTAAGAAAGTTTTCTTCTATGATCTTGTTAAAAATGCTTTCTGTGACTCTGACCTGGATCTCTTTTCCTTTTACATATCTTATTGTTTATGTAAACTCAATATTTATATGTTCAGTTTACACTCTCCTAGAGTTTTTATATAGTCCATTCATGCACGTTTTTGGATTTGACATTTTCCTTGACTAAGTGATCAAATTCCTCTGTTTTGGCCTTGAGACCTGGTCTTTTTTCCACCTCATTAACTTTTTGTGGTGAAGCTTTTCCTTAATTTTATGTTTCAACTTTTATTCTATTTTTGCTTTTCATTGATCCTATTCCCTTAAGAAACTGTTTTCATGTCTTGAATTGCTTTCATTATTTCATTCAACTGTTTCTTTTTGTGCTCTTCATCCTGGTATTTATTCATATCCTCTTTGAGTTCTTTGGTAATGTTTAATATTTCTCCAGATGCCAATAAAGAACTTTTTAACTGATGTCTTAGTAAGGATAAATCCTAAGCTCTTTTATATCCCCTTCTAGTTTATGTGCTGTGGTTAATACACTTTACAAAAACCCCCAATGCTTCTCAGGGTTTCCTCCTTTCAGAAAGTTCTGTTTTTTTTTTTTTTTTTCTTCTTCTAATTTTATTACTGCAACTTAGGGAGTCAGCCTATCAAGATCCTCTTGTAAAACAGAATATAACTTTGTTTCCTATGACAATTATGAGAAAACAACTTTTAATGAGGCCAGATAAAAAAATGCCACCTGTGATCAGAATTAAGTGGCAAAGATGGACCTTATCTATTTTTTTCCATAAAAGCTGACATTAGCTCAAACAAAAAAAGGAAAAAAAGATTAAAGGAACAAATGTAAATCATGTTGATATGAAAGTTTCAACATTGTCTCTCTCTTTTAAGTAAACTCAAATTTTTAATAGGCCTTTTTGGATATATATGTATATATATATAAAACCAAGTAAGAACTGCAATTACAATGATTAATACTTGATAACATATCCAGTAACCAAATCTATCTACCTAGTAAATAAGTGTGTATGGCTTGTGTCCCTATTTCAATATGGTTGTTTCCATGAAAACGGGTTGTGTCATTAGTCAAAAACCACAGTTCTCATTGAAAGGGAACCAGATATTGTTTATTTTGGAGCCAAACATGAATGACACATGTTAACGTTAGTTATCTCTAAACACAAGTAAATGCCTAGTCACTACAAAGGGACCCCACAACACACCATCCTAGAATTTCACCACAGCCCAAGTTAGTGAGAAAAGTGAATTTATTCGGGTTTTCTTACAGGCCAAAGGGAAGGGTTACTTACAATTGGAGGACCCAAGGGGAAAATATGCCATACAGATGATGGCTCAGGAATCCAGATTCAGATTACCCAAGTACAGTCTGACAGCATGGCAACAGTTTGAGGAAAGTTATAAAGAATAATCAATCAATGCGCCTTGAAAACACATTGTCTGGAAGAATAGGTTGGTAGATTACAGCATAGCAAAGTCTTTGCTATAGGACTCAGATGTTCTTAGCTGAAACTAGGGGTCTGATTCTCGATTTAAAAAGACATTGTGACATTCTCTCCAGTATAAATGTCAGTTATCATTATAACTCTGATAACTAAGGTATACATAAAAGTGAAAAGCCTTCACATATCCTTTGCTATCCAACTTTGATTTCCGTTGTTTTCATAAATGCCATAACCAAAAAACAACGTAGGACAGGAACGGGTTTTCAGTTCAGGAATTACAGTTAGTCAGCCAGTTCAGCCAGGACAAGAGCTCAAGGAAGAAATCCTGAGGCAGGAACGTTAAGTAGAAACTATTGAAGAGTTCTGCTTACTGGCTTGATCCCTCAGATTTATGCTTGGACAGAATTTTCATTCACTCAGGACCACCTGCCCAGGGGTTGGACTGGGCATTAATTTGCATCTAAGAAAATGTTCCATCAACACATTTGTAAGCCAGTCCAATCTAGGCAACCACACAGCTGAGGCTTCATTAGAAAATGCAAAGAGATGTGAAGTTGAACAGTGAAGCTTGTGGAATTCTTTGGTGTTGACTGAGATTTAAATTATTAAAGGGTCTGACAAATTATTTGTATGAGTAGTTTCTCTCTAGTATGAAGTTTCTGGGGATAAGTAAAGTAAGAAAAACAGGTATATTCTTGCCACAAACCTTGCATTTCTGAAGTACTAATTCTCTCATGCTTATGCAGTGATGAATTACAGATAAACACCTGGGTATATTTTGCATATTTGTAGAGATTCTCTCAAGTGTGAATTCTCTGACATTCCGCAGTGCTGAATCTTAAGTGAAACCTTGATAATATGCTTTACCATTGTAAGGTTGTTCTTCAGTACCAATACTTTTGTTTTAAAAGCCTTGTCAATTTGTTCACATTTGTAGTGTTTCTTCCCAGTACACATTTTAAGGTGGTTAGATAGGGATTAGCAAAGCACTTGCCATGCTTCACAAGAGTTTGGTTTCTTTCTACTATGGATTCATCTGAGTTGGATATGGTCTGAGTGATAAGCAAAAGCACATCCCTCACACTAGTAGGGTCTTGTAGGGTCTCTCTTAAGAATGAACTCTGTTTTCTTTTCTTTTTTTTTTTTTAAAGATTAAAGAATAAAAAGTTTTTCCAGCATTTCCCCATGTATAGCATTTCTAAACAGAACAAACTATCTTGTGTTGAGTAAGGTTAAAAAGTTTAGTAGAAGCTTTCCCACATTTGTGGTCTTTCTCGACAGTATGATTCTTTTAATGTTTAGATAGTCAAAAGCGAGTACAAAAGCCTTGCCACAGTCCTCACACTTGTGTGATTTCCCCTCAGATGCTTAAGGTCTAGAGGACAGGAAACATTTTTCCATATTCTTCACAGGGGTTAAGATTTCTGTTCAGGAATTTATTCTGAGGTAAGAATGGATGAGTTAAAAAGCCTTTTCATATCCTTCCCAATTGCAGGGTTTTATCCTGAATGAGTACTCAAGTGGGTAGCAAGTTCTAAGTGAGTATTGAAGACTTTGCCACACACTTCACACTTGTAGGGATTCTCTTGAGAATGAATTCTTTGATGCTCCTTAAGGCGAGAAGGATAGTAAAACTTTTTGCCACACTCCTCACACTTGTAGGGTTTCTCTCCAGAATGAACCACCCTGTGCTGAGATAGATATGAATGAGTAGAAAAGGCCTTTCCACACTGCTCACACTTGTAAGGTTTCTCTCCAGTATGAATTCTCTGGTGTCTAGAACGTCCTGAGCGAGTACAAAAGTCCTTGCCACATGCATCACACCTGTATGGTTTCTTTCCAGAATGAATTGCTTGGTGTTCTTTAAGGATTGAAGGATAGTAAAAGGTTTTACCACATTCCTCACATTTGTAAGGTTTCTCCCCAGTATGACCTAATTTGTGCTGAGTAAGATATGAGAGAGTATAAAAGGCTTTGCCACATATTTCACACTTGTAAGGATTCTCTTGAGAATGAATTCTTTGATGTTCCTTAAGGCGAGAAGGATAGTAAAACATTTTTCCGCATTCTTCACACTTGTAGGGTTTTTCTCCAGTATGAAATCTCTGGTGTTTAGAAAGTCCTTTGGGGGTACAAAAGACATTGCCACATATTTCACACTTATAGGGATTCTCTTGAGAATGAATTCTTTGATGTTCCTTAAGGCGAGAAGGATAGTAAAACTTTTTGCCACACTCCTCACACTTGTAAGGTTTCTCTCCAGAGTGGACTACCTTGTGCTGAGTAAGGTATGAATGAGTAGAAAAGACTTTTCCACATTCTTCACACTTGTGGGGTTTCTCTCCAGTATGAATTCTCTGGTGTCTAGAACGTCCTGAGCGAGTACAAAAGTCTTTGCCACATGCATCACACCTGTATGGTTTCTTTCCAGAATGAATTGCTTGGTGTTCCTTAAGGATTGAAGGATAGTAAAAGGTTTTACCACATTCCTCACATTTGTAAGGTTTCTCCCCAGTGTGACCTAATTTGTGCTGAGTAAAGTATGAGTGAGTATAAAAGGCTTTGCCACATATTTCACACTTGTAAGGATTCTCTTGAGAATGAATTCTTTGATGTTCTTTAAGGCGAGATGGATAGTAAAACTTCTTGCCGCATTCTTCACACTTGTAGGGCTTATGACCAGTGTGAACTATCTTGTGATGAGAAAGGTATGAATGAGTAGAAAAGGCCTTTCCACACTGCTCACACTTGTAAGGTTTCTCTCCAGTATGAATTCTCTGGTGTCTAGAACGTCCTGAGCGAGTACAAAAGTCCTTGCCACATTCATCACACCTGTATGGTTTCTCTCCAGAATGAATTGCTTGGTGTTCTTTAAGGACTGAAGGATAGTAAAAGGTTTTACCACATTCCTCACATTTGTAAGGTTTCTCCCCAGTATGACCTAATTTGTGCTGAGTAAGATATGAGAGAGTATAAAAGGCTTTGCCACATTCCTCACACTTGTACGGTTTCTCTCCAGAATGGATTCTCAGATGTTTAGAAAGTTGCCAGCAAGTTCTGAAAACCTTGCCACATACTTCACACTTGTAGGGTTTCTCTTGAGAATGAGTTATTTGATGTTGTTTAAGGTTTGAAGTACAGTAAAACATTTTACCACATTCTTCACATTGGTAAGGTTTCTCTCGGGTATGACCTATCTTATGCTGAATCAGGGAAAGATGACTAGCAAAGGCTTTCCCACATTCTTCACACTTGTAGGATTTCACTTCACAATGAATTTTCAGGTGTTTAGATACTGAATGGAGTGTACAAAAGGCATTACCACATTCTTCACACTTGTAGGCTTTCTCTCCTGGATGAATCCTTGGGTGTTCAGACAGTCCTGAGCAAGCAGTAAAGGCCTTGACACAGTCTTCATATTTATAGGGCTTCTCTTCAGTACAAAATCTCTGGTCCTCAGAAAGTTCTATGGGAACACAAAAGACCTCACTACATACCTCAATCTTAAAGGGATTCTCTTGAGAATGAATTTTTTGATGTTCTGTAAGTTGAGAAGGACAATAAAACGGTTTCCCACATTCTTCACAGTTATAGAATTTCTGTCCAGTGTGTTCTACCTCGTGCTGAGTAAGACATGATTGAGTAGAAAAGGTTTTTCCACATTCTTCACACTTGTAGTGATTCTCTCCACTACAAATTCTCTGGTAGCTAGAATTTTCTGAGCAAATACAAATGACTTTGCCACATTCTTCACACTTGTAGGATGTCTCTCCTATATCAATTATCTGGTGTTCAGAAGGTACTGAGCAAGAACCAGAAGCCTTACCACATTCTTCACACTTATAAGCTTTCTCTCCTGGATACATTGTCTGGTGTTCAAGGAGTGAGTTCCAATCACAGGCTTTGCCACATTCTTTACATGTATATGGTTTTATATCTGGTGAGTAAAAGTTGAGATATAAATTAAAAACTGAGTAACAATCTTTATGTTTATAATGCTTATCTTTAATATAAATACCTTTACTCAGAAATTACAAATTTCCACACCTATATTCCCTACAATGTAATTCAGAAAATGCAGTGAATGGAAACAATCAAAATTTCCACTGAAATAAGAAGACCAAATAGAACACAGAAATAATAAGATATTATTAACAGTTAAATAACAAAGAAGGTTGTACCATCAATAATAATGGGAATTCCTAAGAACATTATGGTAACAGAAATGAGGCCACTAAAAATATAGAAATTATACAACATATATAAAAAATATAACTAGATAAATGGAGGAAATGTTTTATTAATGGTGATTTCTGAAGTTGGCAGAATATGTAGAAATACACACTTTTTATCCTAAATTTAATTTGGAAGATACAAAATATATGCTGTATAACAATTAAGTTATTTTTTTAAAACTTTCCTTTAAAGATTTACTTATTTATTATGTATACAGTATTCTGCCTGCATGTACACCTGCACGCCAGAAGAGGGCACCAGATCTCATTATAGATGGTTGTGAGCCACCATGTGGTTGTCTGGGAATTGAACTCAGGACCTATGGAAGAGCAGTCAGTGCTCTTAACCTCTGGGATATCTCTCCAGCCCCAATTAGAGTTAATTTAAGTATTATATTTTTATTAAGTATTATATTTCAAAGAGAAGCTTTATGTTGTGTTTTCACAATAAATAAATATCTGAATTATGTTATGATCAGAAAAGAAAAAAAAACCACTCAAGTTTACCTATAATGACAGCACCTCTGTTGGAGACACATATCAAGGCTACAGGATAAAATTAGCCCAAGTCTTAATATCTGCTTACAAGATAACACAATCTATAATAAGCAGTGAAGAGTTGATATACAAGGCATGAACACAGGAGCCTCATGCTTTCACATGAAGTGGAAACACAGTTCTGAGGCCCACAGAACCAAAGTTCACTGGTTTAATCTTACACTGTCCTAAAGTGTTTTTTACCCTGTTCACAAACACATTTAGCTTACATGTAAAAATATCCCCAAAGGCTATGCATTTTAAATAGGTAACAAACATAGTATGAGAGAGAAGAAAACTTTATGAGAATATATTTTAATCATTCATAACACCTAAGAAAAATTTAATTACCATACATGTAAGTGAAAAAAGTTTATTTGTGATTATAGTATATTATGATGGCTTCACATATAGGTCTTTAAACACATGTACAAATTTTCCTAAGTATAAGAAACAGTAAAAAATCTGCTGCAATGCAGATTCTCAGCAACAATGACAACTTTGTTAGTCACTATGACCACAAGCAGAGCTCTGTGGAGGGGAAAACAAAACTTAGAGACATAAAGCAGCATTTGACAGATGTCTTCTGATAGAAATGAACTAATAAATAAGTGGGATACCTAAAAATTGATTTCCATTACAACATAACATCTCAGTGTACATAGTAAAGTCTGGCTTTCTGACTCCCACTCTGTCCTGACCCCTCCATTCCTACACACCTGTGTGCATGGTGGCTGCTGCTGGTCTTGTCACATCTGAAGGCTCTTGTCTTTGCTCCAGAAACGTGACCAGGTATGGCTTAGGGAAAGCAAGACCTGTTTGTGGGGAAAAAGGAATAAGATTGTTTGTGTGTTTTTCACCTAGGAAACTAGATATCTATTTCAGAATTGTGCTCTTGGGGGTGGGGGGGAAGGGCTTCATTTTCTTAATTTACAAGAGAAAATACTAAAACTCAAGGGTATGCCTCATGGCTGTGGACATTACCACTACAGTAAAGGATACCAGTGAGGCTAAGCATCCTGATGGCACTGCTTGACAAAGTTCCAGTACTGCAATGACCTGCACTGACCCTTTATTGCCCTTGGTGGAAAATTACTGCTTATTTTTTACTTCCTATTAAAGGCCTCTCTCTAAAAGCTAGCGATGGGAGATGTAACAAGAACTGGTGTTAATAAGAATAAAGTTAATGGAACTTCCGTGGGAAAAACAGCTATGAAGACAATTGAGTCTTTTATAGAGTGTATTATTTAGACACATACTTGGGATTATTAAATAAGGGATACTAGTAAGCATGAGACAGAAGATCCAAGAAAATTCACTAAGTAAGAAAAACTTTTAGGGAAATTCTAAAAGCTGACAAGCTGTAACTGAATCACTAGATTTTCATGTCCAGCTTTCAAACAAGAAACTAATATGGACAGAAAAAGATTTTGATCATGCTATTAATAACAAACCTTGGTACCTTCCTGAAGGCAAAGTAAGCACTTTAAGGAATCCTGATGTTCTTCCATCCTTTACAGGATTGTAACAAATACAGGAATAGTACTGAAACAAGGGTTCATGACAAAGGCACAAAGAAAAGTTGGGTGAACTGCTGGCTTTCCTGAGCAGACTAGTCCAATCAGGACCTTTCTGATATTGGAGAAAACAAAGGACACACTGCCTTTGTTTATGCAAAAGGCTGTGTAACTTTTTAAGATCTAAGAAGGGCTGGAGAGGTGGCTCAGTGGTTAAGAGCTCAGTGGTTAAGGCTGCTATTTCAGATGTACTGAGTTCAATTCTCAGCACTGACATGGTGGCTCACAATTGACTATAGCTGTAGTCCTGTGAAATCTGATGATCTGTTCTGGTATGCAGATATAAATGCAGACACAACACCTGTACACATAAAATATATATAAAAAAGAACCAAAGGCAAGTATGGTAGTCTTCTGTTAAATATGAAAGAAAAACAGAGAAAGGAAAGGAAAAATTAAACAAGGGTCAGAGATTGGACTTCTACAGAAAGATAAGTTTGATAACAGGCAGAAGGAAATAACTTCTCATCTATTAATTCTATGCCAAACTGAAACAAAATCAAACTCAAAAAGAGTCATCCTGTCTAGTATTTCTATAACCACAAGGTGTTACAACACCAATCTTAAGGAAGAAAACTTTGAGTTAAAAGAAAACTCATTTTATCATGTTACTTTTTAGTTTTCATGAAATTTGCTTTTTGCTCACTTTCTTTTTTTTTCCAATAATCAAGGAAGACTTTGGAAAAAATGTATTCTAAAAAGCTGTGTAATCAATGATTAAAGTTTCTGAGGAAATATTTTATGTATAAATAAAGCCTGTAAGAGACACAGGTTGTCAGAGTAGGTCAAGCCATACAAGATGTGCTTCCTCTCTGTCCCGTCTCTCATGAAACAAAACTAAAATGTGTCCTGTGTGTGATTCTCCTCTCGTGGTTCTTGCATCCACTCAAGCCTTGTCCTCACCACGGTTGGACCCTGGAAGGATGTTTCTAAGAAACAAGTTAAAATAACAAGAAGGAAAAAAAATTGTCTTAGTTACATCAACAACCTCCCAATTCTTCCTTAGATAAGGGCACATAAATATCAGCACTTCAGAGGCAGAGGCAGGAGGATCTTTGAGTTGGAGCCAGTCTGTTCTACTAGGAGTTCCAGAACAGCCAGGGCTACATAGAAAGACTCTGGCTCAAAATATAAAACCAACAACTACTACCCCACAGACATACAGAAAGAAGAATTTACTATGGAAGTGATCCTCACCCAGGAAGACAAGGTTGCTGTAATTCTCCAACATCACATCCCTGTACAAATTCCACTGAGCAGGCTCCAAGCATTCCCACTCTTCTGCAGAGAAGTCAATGGCCACATCCCTGAATGACAGCATTTCCTGAGATAAAGATAAATGAATGAATAACAGAGCATAATAATAACTAATAATATAAGTGCCAATAAACATTCTGGGCTTATGAATGCATTCTTAGGAAGTACAGTAATAACACTTTAATATTTAAAATAACTAGATACTACTTTAACATTTTTTATTACCCCTTTCCAGCCTTCTATGTGTTTATCTTTCTTTGACAAGTATTCATCTATTTAATATATTCATAAAGCAGCTTTTGAACTCATGACTTTATCTTAATCTGCTGAGTTTAAAAATTTTAATTTATGATTCTATCATGATTTTTTCTTTATTTTTAATTTTTTTACATTTTAGTGTTGGGATTGCTTTTCACCTCATTGCATAAAGTTCTCAAATGTTCAATGAAGCAGTACATTATTTTTCCTTTCTATGGCTAAATAATAGAAAACCAGATTTACATGTTAAAAGGGGTACTTTTTTTATATTGTTACTGGTAGGTAATGCATTGTCTTTATATCAGTTTTAGAATGATCATTTCCTTAAACACTTAACTTTTAAGTTTAAAATGTCCAAAGTCCTTAAACCAGGTGTGGTGATGCATGTCATTAATCTCAGAACTTGGGAGGCAAAGGCAGATGGTTTCTTTGAGTTCCAGGCCAGCTTGGTTTACATAGCAAGTTCTAGGGCAGCCAGGACTACATAGAGAGACCCTGTCTCAAAACAAAACAAAACAACCAAACAACCAAACAAACAAACCAAAAACCAACCAAACAACAAAAATCTGTCTTACAGTCTTCTGTAATATATACTACAAAATGTTTACTTACAGTCCCCATTCTGAGCAACATTTACCATTATGTTTCTTCCTTCTACCTCATTGTGTAAGAACACCAATATTTTCCAATGTCTCCCTTTCCTGATGTACGTGGCTGATAGGATAAAAACATTATTTCTCCAACTTCTGTAGGTTAAAATTCTTTAGACTCAACCTATGTTGCAGGCCATGTGATGCTTGTCTTTCTGTATCTGAAATAATCATTTCCAGTCTCTTCCATACTGACCCAAATTACAGGATTTTATGTTTTGTGTGACTGAACAGTTTTGCATTATATACATGTGCACCACAACATCACTGTCAAAAATCAAGAAAATAATAGATTTCAGTCACATTTGAGTGATTTCAAAATTGTAGAAAAATTATAGAAAATTATAGAAAAGGGAATATAAAGTAAAATTAAGGCATTCACGCTGAAAGAATACTGATATCAGTATAACTGAAATGAGTAAAGGAAACTTGAACGGTCAGAAAAACAAATCTAGTAGAATGTTATTTGCACTTGCTGCAGCACTAGTAAAAGCAGGAAGTAAACTTAGAAAAGCATCAGGAAGTATGCGTGGCTCTGACAACAGGAAAATGTACAACTGTGCATCAATGAGGATGGTACTTTTACTCTTCTTAATGACACCTCTGAGACCTGTTTAAGCACAAGAATGAGATAATATTGACCCCCGGTATTATTTCCAGTTACTTACAATTATTTGAGCTTCATTTTACAATTTTTATTAACTTGTCAACTTTCTCTTAATAATTTCCCTTTACTGTATGGATTTTGTGTATGAAGCCAAACTATACTTAGTTGTTTAGTAAAAGCCAGGTTGCTACGCTTGTCACATACTACTCATATGCGGACAACAAGCAAGGCAAGGTTTAGAGGACAGCCTTCAATTTCCTAGTCCTTTCTCATGATGGCAAAGAGTAGAGCCGTCCTTAAATTCTAGCTCAAGATGGGTGGCCACTGTTATTCTTAAAGGCCAAATATCAATAAGTATTATAAAGAATAAAATTAGGAAACATGGGCCAAAGAAAAAACAAAATATTCCAAAGATGCCCTGAACATGCTACCTGTGTTAATGATCTAAAGGAGAATTCAGACAACTAAACAAAAAGCTAAGATAATAACTGCATATGTAAACAAGAGCATCAGACATCAACCATGCAATAAATACAAAAAGCAAGCCAGGTGCAGTGGTGCACGCCTGTAATCCCAGAATTTAGGGAGCAGAGGCAGGCAGATCTCTGTGAGTTCAAAGCCAGTCTGGCCTATAAAGCGAGTCCAGACAGCCAAGGATACACAGAGAAACCCTGTCTTGAAAAACCAATAAGTAAGTAAGTAAACAAACAAACATGTACACAGTGGTAGAGCTGAAAATGCCATACTAAATAGCAAATAATAAAGGACTGAACACTAGAAAGGGTCTGGCAGAAGGAAGCCTCAGCAAACAGGAAGGCTGCCATAAATTACAATAGCATAAAAAAAAAAAAGACATCAAAAATACTGAAGGCCTGTAGGGTGGCACTTGGAGCCCAGTGTAATGACCTGAAGTGGATCCCTAGTACAATACTTTTTTTCCAAAAGATTTATTTATTATATATACAATGTTGTGTTTGCATGTACACCTGTACTCCAGAAGAGGGCACCAGATTTTATTATAGATGGTTGTGAGCCACTAAGTGGTTGCTGAGAATTGAATTCAGGACCTCTGGAAGAGCAGCAAGTACTCTTAACCTCTGAGCCATTTCTATAGCCTGGTACAATGATTCTTAAATTCTGCTCCTGCATAGGCATAGCATGGTATGTGTCCTATATATACAAACAGATACAATAAGGAAAGAAAAAGGAAAAAAAAAACAAAACTGAAGAGAGTGTAAAGGATTTATGAAACACTATATACAGAATAAAAGGAGGAAAACAGAATGGTGTTATATGTCTGTAATTTCAGTTCTTGAATGGTGTAGGTAGGAATATCAGGTGTTCATGGCCAGCCTCATCTGCATAAGATATTTAAGGCTAGCCTGTGATATATGAAGACCTCCTTTATTTAAAAAAATAAAAAATAAAATAAACAAGAGAAATATGATTTTTAAACTTACATTATGTGAAATAAGTGATGAAAACTAATCAAAACTTTTAACAAACATCACTCTAGATAACACTGAAGAAATTCAAGAAGGCTAAGCAAGTTGTGTTAAGTAATTCTAATAGGAGCAGAAAAACAATGGCTTCTCACCCAGAAAGCACTTCTGTAAAATCCTAACTAGGTTATCCGAGCAGAAATAATAGCCAGGAAAGGTGAGGGATGATATGTCACACATGATGGATGGAAAAGAACAAGCATGAATACATAAACAAAGCTGCTCCCTAACAGATAAGGCCACAGAACAAAAAACTTGATTCAAGAGTCAGTGGCAGAGCCGCAATGAAGAGAAAGCTATACATTGGAAATAGTCTTCCAAAACAGCAGAGGAAAACAGTGACAAGGAGAGTGTTAACAGACAGATCCTCAAGTCACAAGTGGAATGATAAAATATGGCTAAACACAGTAACACTATGAAGCTCTGGATGTCCTGGAATTCATTATGTAGATGAGGCTGGCCTTAAATTCATAGAGATCCACCTGCCTCTGTCTCCCAAGCATTAGGATTAAAGAAAGTATGTGACACCTGACCCAGTCATTTCTCTTCCTCTTCTTCTGTCTCTCTTCTCTCTTTCTCACACACACATAGTGTCTCTCTGTGTATCCTGGACTTGCTTTGTAGACCAGATCGGCCTCAAACTCACAGAGATCTGCCTGCCCTTGCCTCCCTGAGTGCTGGGATTACAGGCATGTGCCACCATGCCTGCCCCAGTCATTTCTTAAGAAAAGAAATTAGACTTGTAGAGATGAAATTGAGAGATGAGAAACACATCCTTCACTGTTCTTTTACCTATGAGACAGCTCAGGTGGTAAATTTTAACTTCACTTCTTTTGAATGGAGGCTGGTCCTAGACACAAGCCTAGACCAACAAAATGGAAAGAGTAGAAGTCCTAAGAAGTCTGCATACCATGCCTGTGTCCCTCAGAGATAGTCCTTCATAAAAACAAAACAGTCTTGACTAGCAGGAGCTTATGGGGAAGTCAAAGCTAGATGCAAAGAGAGGGCTAGATTCCCAATTAGCTCTTAGCCACAAGCGACTACATTGGAAACAGAACATCTACAGATTAAAGAATATGCTGTCTTAAAGACATACCAGATGAATGATAAAGTACCCAACCCACAGGTCTCTAGCCCAGCTCTTGACCCACATGCAGCAATCATTAATTCTTGTTTTTCAGTCAACATATTTCGCAATACTATGACTCAGAGTGCCTATTTGGAACACTAAAAATGGTATGGGAGACAACAGGTTATGTATTTATTTAAAACATGAAATGCATATTTAGACAGCACATTAGTTTTCAGGTAAATAACACATGCTTTTTTTTTATATATTCAATGTGCAAATGTAACAGTGATTTTAAATATTCAGTACATTATTCTTTGTTCCTAATGAAATGTTAAGTGCAACCATAAGTTAACAGTTGAGGCTCATCCTTTCATCCATCTGATTTATCTTTATGCAGCTACCCAAAGAAGGTAATAATTGTACTTTATCATACATCTGGTGTGGTTTTAAGACAGCGTGTTCTTTAATAATTGCATCTCTTTGAGAAGAGTCTGCCACATAATCCAGTACATATTTTTCCACTCAAAATATGTTACTGTATTTGAAAACAGCTATGTATAGACTGAAGGACAGAAATATTTATAAACCCTCATTTTCATTCCTTGCAACTTTCTGTTTCCTATTCCCCAATCTATACAAATAACTTCTGTATCTTTTCTCCATGCTTTCCAACATATGTCACATAGATCACTAGAAAATAAACATCATCATCATCCTGCAAACTTTCCCTGTGGAGTTTCCCCAAAAACATGTCTAACATAACAATGTTACTATACACACACACACACACACACACACACACACACAGAGTTTCTAAAATAAATCGCTCCTTCCCTATCTTCACTGTAAGGAAAGGGGCAGGGCTTAATACCATGGGAGACAGCACTCCTCCCTAAAAGCGGAAGAAATCCCACTCAGCAGTCTACTGGCTGAATGGGAAGGACTGTGGAGAATGTGGTTGTCATTATCCACATGCAGACCTGGAGTTCCCCACAGAGTTCAACCTGTTGTGCAAATACTGGGCAAGCCATCCAAGCTGCAGACAGAGGAATGTAAAACTGTGGAGGGCTGCATCAGTCACATCCACAGAGTGAAAAATTAGGGAATGATGAAGTCTCAGGTCAGACAGGAAGGAGATTGAAAGAAATCAGGAAAGAAACAGAAGAGAGCACCATGAGGTCATTACAGAAACTAACAAAACTTAATACTGAAAGGTAATCAATGTTCTCTGAAAATAGGTAAGGCAAAGAATTGTTCCCCACAGGTGCTGGAGACATGGCTCAGCAGTTAAGAGCACCAAATGCTCTTCTAGAGGCCACAAGTTCAATTCCCAGCACCCACATGGCAGCTCATACCTGTCTTTAACTCCAGTTCCAGTGCTCCTGACAGCCCCACACAGACATACATGAGGGCAAACCATCAATGAACATTAAATAAATAAAAATAAATTATTAAAAAAAGGCGAAGCAAAAAAATAAAAATAAAAAAAGAATTGTTCCCCACACAGCAAACAAAAACAAGTATCTACTTCTAAAATTTAATGTCTTTAACAAAAGTATGTTTGTGAGAAAAAATATTAAATTTAATGTCAAACAGGGTCAAAAGAACTTCTCAAACACAAGTAGAAAATTTGAAAATCAGCAAAATGTCAATTAGAAGGATTCCTGTCTGGTTGCTGGTGCTAAACCAGACGACAGAAATCATAAAATGTATTTAGTGCATAGAAAAACTATTGTTTTATTTAGCCTAGGCTGACGATAACCTTCAACTCCCAATTTCCTGTTTCCACCTCCCAAATGTAGATGGCAGGGTTATGTCACAGATAGGCTTCAGTCACAGGTGCTTACTTTAAGTTATGCATACTTGAAGGGTCTTTAGGTTATAAGTGGGCATGCTGCTGCATCATCTGCACACTGTAAAGAGATAGCTTTAATGCACAAGGCAGTGTAAACATTGTACTGCCTACAGGTTACTGCCATTAACTAGGAACCATCTATTTTAATTATAGTTACAAATTCCACAGAAAATTCTGGTCTGTAAGATAAGGCGATTTAAAGATTAGGCTAATCATAAGAAACTTAGAAAAAGAAATCACACACTGAAATTAGCCAGACCCAAAGTATGCACAACCTCGCTGAACTTGTACATAGCTAGAAATGTTTGGAACAGAAGCTGTGGAGCTTCACATTCGTTTCATACTTTAGTTAGAAAAGTTTAATAAGAGGTCCTGGAATTTGCTCTGTAAACCAGGCTGGCCTCGAACACAGAGATCCACATGCCTCTGCCTCCACAGGGCTGGGATTAAAGGTGAACATCACTACCCCTGGGCTAAAAATACCATGTTTCTCATGAGCAGACTTTATGGCATATGCCAGTCTCTAGCACATAAACACTTAGTTTGACTGGGGTGACAATACAGGAAACAGCACAGTAGACAGTAGATGAGGGGCCTACTGTGTACAAATTACAGGACCCTGAGTGCACCACAGTGCTTCAAATTCATCTTTTACTCTTTTGAAACGGTATAAATAATTGGGTAAGCCGTTCCAGAAGAACTATTTAAGGAGAATCATGGAACCCAAATACCATATTCTGTGACAGTCAAGTGTTAGAGAATTTAGACACCGCACCTAATGGACAACGACGCAAGAAAGAAAAGTGTGTGATTACAGAGCAATTAAAAAGCCTGTCGGGTATGCAGGACTATTTCTCCTTCCCAGAGAAACTCAAGGACCTTTGTCCCTTTACTGGCAATCCCTAGACACACTTCTACATTCAAACTAACTCATCTTACACTAACTAATGGAAGTGCATAAGGTATTATTTTCTAGAATTTTTCACTCTACGTTATAGGATCAGTAATTTCTTGTTTTGCAAAGCTCGAATCTTTCCCTTTAAGGGATTATTCTGGCACTACATGGGAGTGGTAGTCTCAGGATTCAGGTCACAGTGTTGATCATGAAGGATTCCTATTCAACATAGCAGTTCATAAATCTAACAGCCTATTCCAAAGAAAATGGGACTAACATACATACACCAATCTCCCTCGCAAAAACTCTCCGACCTTGGAAACTAGTAACTCTCGTGAGCAGACCCATCTTCCCAAGCAACCCTGGATTTTCCACCCTTCCCAATTCCTTCCAGCCCCTATAACAGAAGCTCAGGGTGGACCCAGGCATCCGCCCCGGGCTCACAGCGCCTTCACTTGTAGCCCCATCCGCACCCCAACAGGCTTCCAGAGACGCTGCGGCCCAGCCTAGGTCAGCATGGCTCCACCAAGTCTCTTCTTCCCGCCTCCGGTCCACCCTTCCTCCGCTCCCTCCGCGCCGGGCCCGCCCACCCCGCGCGGCTCCTCCGACCTGCAGAGGTGCGCGGCGCCCTGGACCAGCCTCCATGTCAGCGACGCAACCCAAGCGCGGAGCAGGACACAAGAACCGACCAACTTTGCGAGAAAACGCACCAGCGCAAAGGCAATGCGGAAGTGCGGTTTCCACAATGGCTCCGGGTGAAGCGATGCAGCGGAAGACTACGCTTCCCACAAGTCTGTGCGAAGAAGCGCCAGAAACTCAGGTTGGTGGTTTGCGTGTTTCCTGTGTTTCTTACACTGCAGGTGAGGGTGGATCGGAGCAAGTAGCCTCTCCACTGTGACATCCATAGGTACAGGAGGTGTTTGAATGTGAGTAGAGCCTTGAAGAGTAACAATTATTAGGTTTGCTGGTTATTTCTGGTCAATATGTTGCGATTTAAATCTTAAAGTCTACTTATTATGGAATTTATTCCATATGTAAAATTCACACTGACTCAATTTTGCTTTAAAATAACTCAGACAAAAATTGTATGGAATTGACTACTATACCTTTAAGATTATTTCTGAAACTAGTCTATGTGGCCCTCCCTGTCGTTGGAGCTGCTCAGGAGCTTAACCTCAAATCCAAGGCTAGCCTGGACCGAGAGAGAGAGAGAGAGAGAGAGAGAGAGAGGGAGGGAGGGAGGGAGGGAGGGAGGGAGGGAGGGAGGGAGGGAGAGAGAGAGAGAGAGAGAGAGACCTACTCTCAAGCTACAAAGTACAAAAAGGTTTTCGAATCATCTTAGGGGTAAAGCCCTTCCTTGGCTGGGATGAAGGAAGCTTTGGTTATAAACACCATTATAATAAACAGTCCTGTCCTGTAGTAAAATAAAATAACCCGTATGCCACAGCTGGGAAAAAAAAAAAAAAAGGCTTAGTATAACATTGGAATCTATATAGTGTAGTGCATGGGTCAGGGGACACAGAAATGATTTAAAATCATAGAACAAAGCTAAAAACTCGGCTCTCTAGCATTTACATGCAAAGAACTCCCAGAATCCCTCTTAAGTCTTTCCATTATGTCCACAATGTTAATCCATCAATCTGTGTAAGAAATGTAATGTTTGTGAGTTGCAGCAGGACACACACATGCCCCACCACCGCCTTGGAGTACCATTGGTGAGTGTGCTGACTCCTGGTCCATCATGCATTGTAGAATTTCTCTCTGCATTAGGTTTTATATTTCTTTTGCCTTCTTTCATCCTGAAATTAATCCTTCGTGACATCATTTTAAAGGTCAAAGCTATCTGCTTTGAACTGCCCTCAATTCCTTTAACTTGGGACATAGAGATGATTCTTGATAAATGAATAAAGCTAAATTGGCACCGTTTGGGACTTCCTATCTCTTCTTAAGAATTTAGTTCTGTACTGGTCATGCCAGAGACCAAAGTACAAGCTCAACAGAAGGAAGCATCTATACTCATGTGATGGACACTGATTCACAAGGAAGCTGTATCTTAGCTGAGATGGAAATTCACACAAATTTTTTTTATCACCATAAGAAACTCATGTTTTTTTTTTCTTTCCTGAAATGATTAAGCACAATTTTTAATAATATTTGATGACACTAATCCAGTATTTCTATAGCTTGTTCTTCAGGATGTAAATAATGGGACAGATATCTAATTTCTGTATTATTCCAGGCCTAAAATGAGGAACTGACTTGTGACTTGCCTTCCGCAGGGAGCTGACGGAAAGGAAAGACCTTGTAGTTTTTTATGGTCAATGCCAAAAAAGGAGACTACAACATGATAGACATGTCCGTATAATACATTTGAGAGTCTTAGATATTTCAGCCTAGAACAGTCACTGTCATTCTCAAAGCCTCCAGTCAAGTAGCAGTATAACATATATAAACAGGAAACAAGGGCAAGACAATGGAAAGCAAAACCAAAACACACTAAACCTAGAATACTCCAAAGGTGCCCTGAACACCCTACCTCTGTTAACATTAATGACTGAAGAATCCAGACAACAAAAGGGAAAGATAATAACTGCATGTGTAATCAAGAACATTGAAATCAATAAAGCAATGGAAAGGGTAAGGACGGAGCTGGAAATGGCATATTAAATGGGGGGAAAATATTTCATCACCAGATATGGTCCTGCAGAAAGAAGCCTTAGCGAAGATGAAGACTGCCAGAGGTTAAAAACCCCTCCCCCTCCTCCCTGTCAATGGACAAAGAGACACCTTGTTGATGTTCTTATATCAGTCGGGCAGAGCAGATGGCAGTCTTTTGTTTATCCTAGCTTTATGCCTGGCTTGGTGGCTAAAGTTGTCTTCGTTGTGCATAATTGGCCCTCACTGGATAAGGAGGTCTGGAGAGCTGGCCCCACCTTTAACCCATGGCAGCATTTGAAAGAGCTCACTCAGGCAGCACAGCAGAGGTGGCCCAGGTAGCAGGGGTGTGGGTGAGCTGGCCCAGTGGCATGGATGTGGGAGAGCTGACCCTGCCACTTATCTGCTGTCTGCCATAGGGTGGCACAGGCGCAGATGTGATGCCAATCCCTGCCCCTTGACACCTCCAGCAGTCAGGAAAGTGCAGGCTCAAGCTGTTCCACATGAGTTCAGGAAAGCCAGCTCTGCCCATTGCCATCTGTAGCACTCAGGAGAGCAGGCCCTGTACCTTGCCTGGGCAGCACAGTGAACATGGGGGGAGCAGGTGAGCATGCCTTGAGGACAGAGGGAGGGAATGCTGGTCCCACCCCTCCGCCATGAGGTGGCATAGGTTCGGGGGTATGTACTTCCCCGTTTCCCCTCACCATCTATGGCAATTGGGAGAATTGGCCCTGGGGTCACGAGAGCAGGTGAGCTGGCCTTGCTTCCCCCTGGCTGTAGCACTTGGGAGAATGGGCCATGCACCTCTTCTGGGCAGTACATTAGAGCTAGACCTGGTGGTAAGGGCTTAAGTGAAGCAGGCCCAAGGCCAAGAGGGCAGGAGAGCTGGCCCTGAAACTCATCTGGTGTGAGGTGTGTGTGGGGTGCGGCGGTGATGATGCCCTCTCCCATTGTGCCTCACCACCCGCAGTATCCAGGGAAGGGAAGGTTGCCCTGGAAACATGAGAGCAGACCTAGCCCTGTCCCCCTAATGGCTGTAGCACTTGGGGAAGTGGGCCCTGCACCTTGCCTGGGAAACACAGTGGAGCTGGTTCTGGAGGTGTGGATGTGGATGTGGATGAGCCTGCCCCTGAGGGCAGGAGAGCAGGAGAGCTGACTCTGCCTCTTGCTGATGGCCGTGGTAGGTGGCTTAGATGGAGCAGTGCTGGAGAGCTTGCCCTAGTGATGTGGATAAGGCAGGGCTGGCAGGCTGACCAGTTCAGCTACCATCCAGGCCCAGAGGCAGGGCTCTGAATTGGCCCACCCCAACATCTGTGTAAACTGTGAATGGTTGGTATGCATGAAAAGGTAATCTTGCTGTCCCAAGCTGCAGGACCCTCATGACATAGGGAGCCGACAAGATAACCGACAGGAGTCCTGATAAGGACCAGTTGGGGTGGGGATGCTTTTGTGTGCTGTGTGTTCAAATGTTGATTTCTGTACCCACAGATCTAGTTGCAGTTGGACATTATTATTGCCATTATTTTTGAAGCATCTCCTGTCTCAGTGTTGTGTAGAAATTGTTCTCCATCACCACTGATTGGTTAATAAAGAGCTGAATACCCCATAGCAGGGCAGGAGAGTTAAGGCAGGACTTGTGATCCCAGGGAGAGGGTCCCCATGAGAGAAGGTCGCCATGAGGGAGCCATGAGGGCAAGGATGGAGCAGGGGGAGACTAAGATGGCAGGTAACAGGGCACATGGCTGGGAAGTAGTCCAGACCATTGTCGACAGGTTAGAATACTTCGACATCTCCCCAGCTACGGTGCTTCTAGCTTATTAATAAATACACTAGCTCTCTGTGTCATTATTTGGGAGCCAGAGCAGGCATAGAAAAGCTCATACTTTTAATTAGGATCTAGTATTGATGGTGTCACAGAAGCCAGAGATCTCGAACCAGACGGAAGACTCATTACAATAAACATTTGCAAGTGAAGATGTATGTAGAGGGTACACTGTGGGGCACACTGTGGCGCACTGCAGCTTCCACAATGGGATAATTTCTATGCTTTGTTTCTATTGGTGTGTGTATGTGTGTTTGTGTATCTTTGTGTGTGTTTTAATTTAGATGGGAAGGTTGCAAGGGCAAAGGGCAGCTATAAGGAGAGGGGAAATGAACAGAACTGGGCTGCATGATGGAAAACTAATGAAGAATCAATAACAATGTTAAAAAAAAGCACGAAGAAATGCATAGAAACACAAAGAAATACAAAGGTAGACTCAAAGAGAGGGCTGGTTTCATGATAATCCCCCAAACACTAGTAACCCTTCATGTCAGACTTGGGATTTCTATCAAATACAGAACACACTGAAATAAAAACACACTAGAAATATCATGAAATAGCCAACACACAGATCTCTTGTCAGGCTTTGTACACATACGAGGGTAACACACAGCAATCATTAATTCTCATTTTAACGTTTTGCAATACTATGACTCAAACATATAGTTAGAGTACTAAAAAAGGTATGGAAGATCATAGGTAATGCCTTCATTTGACTATGGAATGTAGATTTAGATGGGCTACTGGCTTCAAAATAAATGACATGTTTTATTTTGTATAATGGATGTCTACATGTAATTGTGATTTTAAATTTTTGAATAAACAGCTGCTGTTTGTTCCTAATGAAATATAAGTGAAGTTCATTACGTAAACAGCTAGAACTCAAATTCTCATCCTTGTGATTTATTTTTATGTAGCTATCACAAGGAAAACATTGAATAAATTATTTGAAAGAGTCTGCTATACAAAGTGCCATAACTTTTCAATTGACAATATACCATTGCATTTGAAAACAATTGTGGAGAGGGCTTACTCACAGAAATATTTACAACCCAAAGAAGAAAATGATGAAAATGTATTCTTCTCCTGATTTATTCTGTATGTGTTTGACTCCTATTTAAATCTGCCCAAATATATTCTGTTTTTTTCTAAACAGAAACTGAATGTCATCACCCAGTACACTTTCCCTTTAGGGTTTCCAAGAACAACATGGCTAACATAAAAAGGTAGGTATGTGAGTGTATAAAAACAAGCAGTTTTTCCTTTGTATGGTCATGCAAACAAAGACTAGAATAAAATGACACGTACATGGAAGGAAAGGGGTGGGACTGGACATCATGGGATACTGGAATCCTTGCTGAGGAAACAAATCTCACTATGCAGTTTAGTTTCCTGTCACTACCACATGTGGAGGACAGTGGAGGGTGTGTTTGTCCTTGTCCACATGTAGAAGCAAGCTTGGTTCCAGCTAAATGTAAAGAAGCATTCCACACACAGTTGAACCTGTGGTGTAAAGATGGTGGAAGGCATCCAAGTTGCAGACAGACATCAGTGTAAACAGAGAGGGCTGCAGTAGTCAAGGAGAATTGTAGAATATAATTGGAAATAGTGGAAGTCTCATCTAAGATGTGTAAAGAACACAAGGGGAATAATTCAGGGATAACCTGAATCAGAGATTCTAATTATAGAGTAATGCACACAGCTGGTGAGGTATGTAGGCCTAGTTCTCTTCTCTAGAGATATTAAAGGCTACTCTCTGCCCTTACTAACAATTTATGGGATCATGCCTATCCTCACACCAACTCACCACTTGTTTCTAAAAAGGAGTCCAAACTTCTAACATCAGACTCTGATGGGACTGGATGTGGCATTACTCTCTAGCAGTTTTTATTCTGAAATGTAAAATCAGTAATTATTCAGATTATGAAAAGCTTAGAATGTCCCTCTTATGGAATTATTCTGTCTCTAAATGGGAGTGCCAGTCTGAGGGTTTAGGTCACAGTAGTGGTCATGTATGATTCGTATTAAAAATAAATCTAACAGTTTATTCCAAAGAAAATAGGGCTAATATCCCATACACCAACCTCTTGCACAGAACTCTGCCCCTGGAAAGTAGGAACTTTATGAACTCCTGTCAGCCAAACCAAGAGTATTCAGCCAGCCATAAAGTATAGAAGGGGCCAGATCTCTACTTGTTCTAGATGTCCTGAGAAATCTGACAATGGCCAAATGAGAGTAGGTCAGCTAGTAACAGCATGCTTCCCCATACAACCTGCAACTTGAACTCTCAGCACAGCCTCAGATGCAGGCACTCAGCAGACATGCCCTTCGCAAGCAGTACTGTGCCTTCCATTGTTCTCTTGTCCTGTCCAAAATGCATGTGCTGGACTTGGAAAGGAGGTCTGTACTAATTCCCATATCCATCCCCATTGACTTCTCCTCTGCCCAGCCTAGCTCAGCTCAGCACAGCACCTCTAAGTCAACTTTTCTAGCCTCCAATCCATCAGAGGTCAGCTCCCTCCAAGTGGGATCAGCCTACCTTGCACAGTCCTTCAAGGCTGTATGTCTGTACTGCACCTAAGACCAACCTCTATATCAGAGATCCAACCAACACAGAGCAGGACCCAATAAAAAGAGGCCACAATATAGGAGACATGTTCTATAATATATAAGAGAGGTACTAGAAATTCTAACAGGACACTCAGTTATTTCCAAAGCCCAAATATCGATAAGTGCTATAGGCATGGAGCAGGAAAAAAAAAAAAATCCAAAACAATAACAAAGTACAAGAAAACCACCCAAAGATACCTTAAATACACAACCTATTCTAATGACTAATGACATTACGGTAAATTTAGATAATTAAAATGTCAAGATAATGCTCAACATAAATAAACAAGAATATTAGAAATCAAGCAGTCAGTAAAGTATGAAAAAGCTCAAGAGGTAAAGCAGAAAATGCCAAAAGTTATGGCGAGCAATGCCAAATCCAAGACCAGATGGAGTTGTGCAGAAGTAAGATGTGGAAAACCTGGATGCCGTCATATGCAAGGAGAATGGAAAGGAAGAGACTGAAGAACACCGAGTCTGGGGGATGCTCAGTAGACAAATGCTCTTGTGCCCAGCCTATGGTCAGAGATAGGACATACATGGTGAAAGGAAAGAACAGATTTTCAGAATTGCACAGGCATACAAGGGTATGTGTACCCCACACACACGCACACACACACACACACACACACACGCACACACACACATCACAGTAAATAAATGTAGTAAAGAACACTGAAGAGAGTGTAAGTAATTTATGTGACACGACACATGGTATGAAAAAGAAAATATAAAGCCAGAACAGTGGCACATGTCTAAAATCTTAGTTCATGGAAAGTTTAGCTGGAGGGCCAGCCTCATCTACACAGGATTAAAAAGCTAGTCTTTGCCTTATGATGTCATTCCTAAGAAACCACAATTACTGAAAAAAATATTTAAGAAATGCCATATTTAAATTATATTATGTGAAGAAAGTGATGAACACAAATTACAAGTTTCAACTGGCTCCAGTCTAGAGAAATTTTCATGAGGCCAAGCCAGCCATCCGACTGGACTGAAGCAGTGGTTCCTCACCCAGAAGAAGCATCTCTAAAGTCCTCACTAGGCTACATCATCAGAAAGTGCACTCATGAGAGTTGATGAATGAATGCTACATCAAAAATGATGGATGGGAAGGAACAAGCAGAGTACAGAAAGTGGCCAAGAACAGTAAGCTGCTTGGGCAGTTTCGCCCTTGCAGACTGGGAGATGAGTGGAGGCCAGAGTACAAGGGGCTGGTTCCAGAGTCTTCGAGAGAGAGCTGCAGCAAAGAGACTGGGTGAATGCTTTGTAAAGAATGACCACTGGGTACAGGGTGTCTTTCATCAAAAGAGCAGAGTGAAACTACAATGAGGAGAAGGCCAATGGACCCCAAGTCACCAGTAAAGTAATAAACACTGATTAATATACAAGGCAGTCATTTCTTAAGAAGAAAGGGAGGGGACAGAAGAGAGGGCTTAGTGGTTAAGAGCACTGTCTGCTCTTCCAAAGGACGTGGGTTCAATTCCCAGCACCCACATGGCAGCTCACAACTGTCTGTAAAGCCAATTCCCAGGGATCTGACACTTTCACATTAAAGCATATAAAATAAAAAAATTAAAAAAAAAAAGAAGAAGAAAGTGGGATTACACTATGTTGGATGCTTCTTGACCCGGAGGCTACTATTGTTCTCCTTTGAAGCCCTTGATCTGGGCTTCCACATTACACAGCTCTCAGAGTTACTGGCTTCCAATCTCCTACTAGGATGGGCAATTATTCTCTGTACGTAGCATTCAACCAAAGCCTTCACATTTCTCCCAAACCCAACACTATCATGTTATTTACAGCCGTAGCCCACTCCCTGGAACTAACTTCTGTATTCGTTACATTTCTATTGCTGTGATAAAACACCATGACCAAGACAGGTTGTAAAAGGAACAGTTTATTGAGCGTATGGTTCTCAAGGGACAGGGTCTGTCCTTACTGGGAAAGCATGGCATCAACCAAGCATGGCAATTGGAGCAGCAAGCTAAGAACTCAAAACTTGAACCACAAGCATCAAGCAGAGAGTACCCTGTGAGTGGCATGAGTTTTTAACCTCAAAGCCTGACCCAGTGACATAATTCCTCCAGCAACACCACACCACAGAAGGAGATGGTCAGTTGCTCAGAGGAAAGTCTGCATGGCTCACCCACCCCCCCAAGGCTTAGGGATGTTAATGGAGGGAGGCACCGGAACAGTGTGTGAGCCAGAGGAGAGAACTGTAGTGACTGTTATTTTCCTGAAATAGTACGGCAACTGAAATATCAACTCAGAATGTTTGTTACAGCATGCACAAGGTCTATGTAAATTTAAGCCAGACAAAAATCACAGCAAGAAGAGGTGTGGTAGTTATGAAGTACCACTCTTAGATGAGAGCTATAAAACAGCATTTTATAGCTGTTAGAAGATGATTTGTTTTTCAGGAAGGGTGTGACTCTGTAGATTGACCAAACTCCATTGCAGGACCTACATTTAAGAGTATTGGGTAAAACAAATTGGGATTGATTGAGCTTATAAAGAAAACACAGAATTGTGTAGGTAGGGAAGTCGGAGAAGCTCTTGTTGGAGGATCTTTTTGTGTACTTGTATTCAAAGAATGATTTCTGTACCCACAGATCTGTGTACAAATAACTTTTATTCATCTGATGTAATTGTCATCTTGGATGCTACTGCATCTGTCTACTAACCTAGGCTTAGTTGTGGAAGTTTCTAGCCTTTGTACAATCTAATCTAGGCCTAGAAAATTTTCAGCCTTTGAGACTTACTGCTGAATAAGTTCACCCTTTCTAGCTTTTTCTAAATTCTTGCTGGCTCATTCAACTCAGCTGTTATGGCTCAAACTCCTCTCCAAGCTGACAGATTCAAATTGGCTTCTCTTAGTTTCTCAATGAATTGCTTTCCTTGGCTTTAAACTAACTCTAGCAATTGTACTAATCTTCTGGCTCCTTCTCATTCACTGGCTAATTCTGTCTTCACCTGAGTCTAGCTTGTTCTCTCTTCAACATCTCTATAAAACTCTCCCAGTAAAAACTGCATCTGAATTCCATGAACTGAGGTGCCACAAACTCAACTACATCGATATATTATAGGAAACTTATTCCTACGTTGCTTACAGTGAGACATTACTTGACTACATACACAGTTTCATACCATGTCTGAATACATACTGTGCTAGAGGGGGCTGGAGAGATGGCTCAGTGATTAAGAGCACTGTCTGTTCTTCCAGAGGACCTGGGTTCAAATCCCAGCATCCATAAGGGAGCTCAAAACTGTAACTCCAGTTCCTGTAACTGTAACTGTAACTCCAGTTCCGTGGGATCTCTCACACAGATATACATTAAGGCAAACATAAATAAATTAAAAATAAATAAAAGAAGTAACATACTGTGCTAGACTAGGCACCCTAGTAGCAAACTTTACAAGAATGACTGAATTTCATTATGACTGAACATTAAATCTAAACAATTAAGGTTGCATTACCCATTTATGCGTATGGAAAACATTTGCTTCCTTAGTTCACAAAGCCTGTGTCTTTTTGCTCTCTGTCTCTACCTCTGTCTGTTCATTTTGTGATTTTGCATCATTTCCCCTGCTTCACATCTGATATTATTGGGTCTATCCCAAGTATGAGATTACATGGATTTTCACAAATGTAGGCAGAATGTGAACATCCCAGTTTAAGAAAAGAGAAAAAGGCTTGGAATAAGCATTTCTTGCCATAATGATTGACAAATGCCAGTGTTAATGAATAGATTTAGCCTGGCACCATTTGCCACCATTTTGATTACATTATTCTATTAAAATATAGGTACTTTGTGTTTTGTACATTGTTGCAAGTAAAGACATGTTTCTTTTCATTCCATTACTTTCCATATATGATGGCTAATCTTGGTTGTCAACTTGATTGGATATAGAATCAAGGAAGACACATGCCTCCAACCACTGAAGTCTTGGATTTTCTTCATCAGGTTTCAATCAAGGAAGACTCACCTAATCGTAAATGGAAGCTTATGATGGCAGCCCAGGTGAAAAAATATGGAAGAAACTTTAGATGCTTCCTGCCTGCCCTCAGGGTTATTATCAAGATTATCTGTCTTTTTGTTGAGGCATTCCTTTACTGATATTAGAACCAGCTTCTTCTAAGGTAGACTGAAGATCAGCAACTCTCCAGTGTTGTTATAAATAAAATTGGTGCTGGGATAAATAATGTTATTTATTATTAGCTCTGTAATTATTATGGTGGTGTTATTTAACCCACTGGCACAATTAATAAGACATAGACACTTGTTAGATTTTATAATTGCCTTATTTACCTTGGGCTGGGCAGATATTTCCACCTACACTATCTCAATAACTTCACCACCCACCTCCCAGCCCCCATCCAAGCCATTTGCTTTAACCATCCTTATCTGGACTACCTTCCATCCATAATCTTATAAATACTTGCTTGTATTTTTTATCTGGACCTTTCCACACCATTATCGGAGTCCTTCTCCTGATCCACATGATTCCTTCTCCATGCTAACCCATTGTGGCATCCTCCTGCCTCCTCTCTTTCCATCTGTCTGCTTTCCCTGATTTTCCTCTTCCCAAAGCCTGGGAACTTTAGCCATGCCTACCCCATTCTGCTCTGCCTAGGTTTTAGGCCTTTTAATCAACCAATCAGGTATAATGTCTGAGGCAGTTTTGCCCAACAATGATAGGTGTATCCTGAAAGTAATCAGATCTTGAGGGCCAGTAATTAACATCAAAATACAAGCATCAGACCAACTACAAACACTCCAGGGATCTTCCAGGCCACTAGTATCAGAATGGGAATGTATCCAGGTGCATAAAATGAGCACCTATCACATTCTCAGCATCGCCAGTGTGGAGCAGCCACCACCAGATTACTGGTCTACATCAAGAAAGCCAATCTAATAAATCGCTGTTTAAAAAATTATATATGCACATATAAATTTCATTTATATACTTATAAATGTACATATATGTAAATACATATATATGTATACCTTCATATGTATATATACACATTGTATACACACATATTATATATATACACATATATATATTACACATATTATATAATAATATATACTATTAGATCTGTTTCTTTAGAGAACCCTGACTGTGGTACCAGGAGTGGTTTTAGAAAGAGAGAATTAAAAGGATGAATTTCTTTAGTCAATTTGGTGGTGTCTGGAACTGACTTTCTCCTTCAGTATAATCTAGGTACTATAGAATCTCTTGGTAGCATGGAGAGTACTGGAAATTCCATGATGCAAGTACTTAGAATATTTGTCAAGATAAATGCACTAATAACTCCTGACTCATCTTTGTGAGGAACAGGGCATTTTGTGATCCTGTACTGTACATATGATTTTAAATATTGTCATAATTTTAACTGTGTGCAAGCACGGGCATGCATACACCTCACTTGCAGCTATTCTTGTATTCCACATGTGTGTCTGGGGTCCACAGAAGCCAGCAGGGGGCATTGGATCCCCTCAAACTGGAGTTACAGATGGTCGCGAGTCTCTGTGTAGTGCTGTGAATCCAATATGAATTATCTTGAAGAATGGCCAGTGCTCATGTCCACTTACCTATCTCTTCACCCTATTTAAAAAAAAAATTTTTTTTTTTTAAATTTCAGACAGGGTTTCTCTTTGTAGCCCTGGCTGTTCTGGAATGCACTCTGTAGACTAGGCTGACCTTGAACTCAGTGATCCACCTGCCTCTGCCTCCCAAGTGCTGGGATTAAAGAATGCATCACCACTGCCTGGCTTCCATTCAAAATGTTTTTTAAAAATGTTTTTTTAAAAAAAGGAGAACAATGATTTTAGTTGATTGCTTCTAGAAATTCTGGATCAGGTGAAAACAAGACAAAACAAAAGAGCTGAGTAAGAAAACTAATGGGTTCTAGATTCACATATACATAGAGCATAGTGTGTCAGGGGACACAGATGTTTCAAAATCAATGAAAAAAAAATTTTAAAGCCTGCTTCCTGAAATTCACTTACAGAGAACCTCCTGTAATAATTATGATGAGCTTTCCTTCTGTCTTCCTATCCATGCATCAACCAGTCTATGTAAGAAATTTTTGTGTGGGTTATACTATAGCTTCATTCACTTCTCTCTGGAGTTTCAAAAACTCAGGCAAGTATATAATGTAGGATACTCTCTAAGCTCATGCTTAATCGCCTCTGCTCCTCCTGCAACTTGAAGGACAGAGCTGCAGGTATCAGTCTACATCATTCACTGCAGGATTTCTCCCTACATTAGATTTGATTTATCCTGCTCAAAGTCCACTGCCATCTCTGAACCTGCCCCCCTATGTTATGTTATTTCAAAAGTCAAGGAAGCATATTTCAATTGGACTGCCCTCAGTTCTCCCAACTCAGGGCATTGAAATAATAAAACTAAGCTGGCATCTTGAAGTAATTAGTCCTTCTGCCTTTTCTTGAGATATTTTATTCTTGTACTGTTCATGCCTGAGGTCAAAGTACAAATCAGAAGAGCTCAAACCCAGGTGATAGATAATCATTCATAAGGAAGCTATTACGATTATTTAAATCAGTGAGTGGGAACAGCACACTTATTTTTTTCATCATTATAAACAACTCATACCTTCTTTCTGATTTATTTTTCTTCTTTGTAATGACTGAGCTACTTTAGAGTAGCTATCTGATGACACAAATATCAGTGTTTCTATTGCATTAGGCACACGAGATAAGCTATACACTCTTTGTGGTAAATGGCATCAACAGAAGAGTGTTATTTAGAATTCTCTTGGGTCTAGGAAATGATTGGTCCCTTTGCAGGGGCCCTCATTAAAAATATAATAAATATATATGGTCGCGTAACTGTTTCTATTTGTGTTTGATGATAATTTAACAGGTTAGTAAACCTTCTAAAAACTAAATCCATGTAAGTGTCATTCCTCTGTCATGCAGAGGTGATTATCCAGCATATCTGCAACAGATTCTCACTGGCAATAACACTTGTGGTTACATATTAATGGGCCAAATGAAACCCATGAGAAGTCATATTGTATATAAATTTAAAGGTGAAACACTATGGCAAAAAATTTGTAAAAAATTAAATAATGCAATAAAAGTATAATTCTCAAAACTATAATTCTTTTATACTCTGATAAGTCTAATATACTCCAGACTGGCTGGAATTTCCTGTTTAATCGTGATTGAGCTTATACTCCAGATCTTCCTTCCTCTCTACCTCCTAAATTCAGAATTTTAAGTTGGCACCACCACACTAACTTACCATAATATTCTCTATTTCTTAGGGCTTTTTGTTACTCTGGTAAGTTGTCTGACAAGCCACCGAAGGAAGGAAGGATGAGTCTGACCATAATTTGAGGATATAGCCCATTATGGGAGGATGAACTCAAGATAACACTGCATCCAAAAGAAGCAGAGCCACGAACACAGGTGCTTATAGGTGTTGCTCCTTTTTCCTTTTTCTTTTTTTAATGTACATTGGTATTTGACTGCACATATGTCTATGGGAGGGTATCAGATCCCCTGGAACAGGATTTACAGACAGTTGTGAGCTACTGTGTAGGTACTGGGAATTGAACCCAGGTCCTCTATGAAGAGCAGTCAGTGCTCTTAAGCACTGAGCCATCTCTCCAGCCCCCTTCCTTTTTCCTTTTATTTCAAACAAAATTCAGTCCAGAAGGGCAGCTCATGGAATGTGCTGCCTACACTTAGAGTGGATCTTCACACCTCAACCAGTCTGAATGGTATATAAGAGTAGGCTGCATCATACACACACCAGTAGGCCAGTTTGGTTCAGGTGGCCATCCTGCTGAGAGTTCCTCAGATAATGCTGGGCTGGGGTATGGTGCCAGCTGAATCTAACTAGCTCATCTTCATTTGCAGTTTTTGTCACAAATGTCATTTTTTTTATGTTGAGAGATAATTGAAGTATTGTTTATGCCTTTACCATATTCTCTGTGTATAGAGTTTTTCTCCTCTTTGAAGTCTCTAAGGATACTTACAGTGTGGGGAAAAAAAAACAACAACAAACAATTGGCCACATTGTTTGCTTTTGTAGGACTCATTACTGGTATGGATACTCTGATACTTATATAGACAAGATAAAGCTAAATTCCTAGCTGTATATATGTATGTATATATATATGCATGCATGTACATTTGTGTATGTTTGTGAATGTGTGTGTGAGTAAGATTTGTCTCAAATGGGAATTATCTGAGATTGAATATGAGTTAACAACATTTCCCATGTCTGTAGGTGTGGTGTTCAGTATGAATACTTTTGTGCTGCTTAAAAGCCTTGTCGTTCTCTTCCTGTTTGGACCGTTTCTCTCCATATGAACTTTACAGGTGGTAGAAGGTGTTCACTCAGCGGTAGAGCACTCACCACAGTCTTCACATATGCATATGTGGATGCATTTGTGCTGGGGAAGATCTGACTCTTTCCAAAGCCTTTGCCCGTTTCCACATGCTCTAAGTCTTCTCTTTAGAAAGTATTCTTTGATGTTTCTTAAAGGCTGTAGAAAAGTAATACATTTTGCCACTCTTCACATTTGTTGGTTTTTTTCTCCAGTATGAACTATCTTGTGTTGAGTAAGGGTACCAGTGTTCCTAAAGGCTTTGCCACACATTCCCCACACTTGTGTGGATATTCTCTAGAATGAGTACTTTGATGGCTTTTAAAGTATGAGCTACAGGGAAAACCTTTGTCACACTCCTCACCTTTGAAGGGTTTCTCTACAGAATGGATTCTTTGGTGGCCCTTTAATAATTATGAAAGAAAGGAAAATGCCTTGGCACACTGTTCATGTATGTGTAACTTCTGTCCAGTATGAATTTGTTGGTGCTGTCAAAGGCCTACACACACATGAAAAGCTTTGCCACACCCTTCACACATGTAGGGTTTCTTTCCAGTATAAGTTACCTTGTGTTGATTAAGCAATGAAGGATAGTTAAATGCTTTGCCACATTCTTCACATTTGTACCATTTCTCACCAGTATGAATTTTTTTGTGTTGATTAAGCAATGTAGGATAGTAAGGGTGGCACATTCTTCACACTTGTAGTGTTTCTTTTCAAAATGGATTTTTTGGTGTTTCCTAAGCAAAGAAGTACAGGAAAATTCTTTGCTACTTCACACTTGTAGGCTTTCCAGAATAAATATTTTGATGTTGCTTAAGGAATGAAGGAAGGTTTATTTAATGCCATTTAAGCAATGAATGATGGAAAAATACTTTGCCACATTCTTCACACTTGTAGGGCTCTTTCCAGAATGAAATCCTTGATGAATCTTAAGGAATGAAGGCTGAGGGAATACTTTGCTACATTTTTGACACTAGAATGTTTTTTTCACAATGAAGTCTTTGATGTTTTCTTAGGAATGAATGATATGAATATACTTTGCCACATTTTTCACAAGTAGGGTTTCTCTCCAGAATGAGTTATTTGATGTTCCTTAACCAATGAAGGATACACATATGCTTGGCCACATTTCTCACACTTGCAGGATTTTTCTTCAGTATGATTTTTTAGGTGTGTATAAAGTGTTGAGTTGGAACTAATGTCCTTACCACATTTGATTTTCTGGTGTTGAATAAGGAACATTTTTTCCCATCAATGGCCTCACATTCTTTACTTTTATAGGGGTTTGTTTCTGGTGAGTATAAGATGAGATAAGAATAAAAACATTCTTTACAATGCTTATCATTAAATGGAGACCTGAATTTATAGTTATACTTTTAGAAATGTATACTGTATTTATAGAAATGAAAAACTACACTAGTATTCTATACCTATACTCACTGTACTGTAATTCAGAAAACACAAAAAGAAATTAATTTCAAGATTCAAAAGCTCATGGCTTCCTGTCTCCCCCTCACTGCCTGCTGACTGTGGATGAGGATGTAACTTTCAGCTACTTCTTCACCATCCTGCTGGCTGGCCTACATACCTGCTGCCATGCTCTCCATCATGATGATAATAGATTCATACTCTGAAACCATAAACAAGTCCTCCAGTTAAATGATTCCTTCTATAAATTGCCTTGGTCATGGTATCTCTTCTCAGCAGTAGAACAGTAAATAAGACACTCATATTAAACATGAAGTAGAAACACACGGTTCTGTTGGTCACAGTACAAGATCTCATTTTTTTTTTAAAGAAAGCATATACTGTCCTTAAGTGTTTACATTGGATGCTCCATCCACAAAATATAAAGGTCACATGCAGACAATTATAAGCAACCCAGACTACTACAGAATATGGAAATCTTATTAAACAGAATACTACAGAAAATGGAAATCTTATTGAGAAAAAAAGAAATCATTAGTACTAAGTGTGTGACAGAAAAGAGATTAAGAGAATTCTTTTAGTTAGGGTTTCTATTGCTTTAATAAAACACTATGACCAACAGTAACTTAGGGAGGATAGGATTTATTTCAGCTTACAACTTTCAGGACAAATCCATCCCCAAGGGAACTCAGGACAGAAACTCAAGCAGAAACTTGAGTTTCAAGCACTAACCAAAGCAGAAGCCTTTGAGGCTTGCTGCTCACTGGCTCTCTACAGAAAGCTCGCTCTCCGTGCCTTCTTACTCAGTTCAAGACCTCATCAGCAGGAGTGGCAACACCCACAGCAGGCTGGGCCTCCCGAGTCAAGAATGAATCAAGCCCTATAGACTTGCAAACAGGCTTTTCGAAGGAGGCCTTTTGTAAATTGAGGTTCCTCTTCCCAGACAACACTAGCTTGTGTCAAGCTGCAAAAGTAAACAAAGAAAAGGATGAAAGAAAAAAAGGACAAGAATAAATTATAATCATTCACTAAGAACTCTGATGAGATGATTTTAATTGAGAAGAATGTAAATGATATAAGAGAAACTTCTATCTGTAGTTACTGTATTACAGTGACTTTGCACATAGGTCTTTAGAAATGTGTGTAAGTTTTCAGTGGTGGAGGAAACAGTGAAGCCAGTTACAATGCAGACTCAGCTAAGTAAAGACCTTTGGTTCTCACTGTAAATACAACAGAGGCTCCTAGATGAGAAGAACAAAACTTAGAATCTTTTTAAAACATTTTTTTATTAATTACAGTTTATTCACTTTGTATCCCAGCTGTAGCCCCCTTCCTAGTCCCCTCCAAAGCCATCCTCCCTCCCTCAGCTCCTCCCTGCCCCTCCCCCAGTCCACTGATAGGGAGGTCCTCTTCCCTAATTTAGAATCTTAAAGCATCAGAAACAGCAGGGCAGTGGTCCTGCACACCTACAATCCCAGCACTCCCGAGGCAGAGGCAGGTGGATCTATGAGTTCAAGTCCAGCCTGGTCTACCGAGTGAATTCCCAGACAGCCATGGCTACACAGAGAAACCTTGTGTCAAAATAAATAAATAAATAATGAAAAAAATAGGGGCTTGGGGAGCAGAAAGCCTGCCACCAGGAGCTTACATTGTTGGGTTCTTAATCAAGATGGTTAAAGCATACATTTCAGAGTTATTTCAGACTGGTAAGATTTTTTTTTTTTCTATGAGGGGAGAAATGAAAAAAGTTTCTGACAGAGAAACAAACATTGAAAAATGTCTAAAGTTCACATAAATCTAGTAGCAGAATGGTGGCAGCTAACTGTCCTCCCCTGGATTGAAGGCTGGTCCTGGAGAAAAGTGTAGGCCAACAGCATTGACAGAGTAGTGGTCAAAAGAACATTTGCAGCTCCTGTCTGTGTCCCTCAGAGGTATTTTACAAGAGAAACCAGAAAAGCAAGCAAACAAACAAACAAACAAAAAAAACAACAACAACAAAAACCCGAAACTAAACCAAACCAAAAAACAACTGAGTTCCGGGAAAGTGACCCTCCATTGCAGATTGGTATATATATTGATTACACAATGCAGTGACTTACCATCTGACATGAAGTAATCACGTCATCTGCTTTCTTCTATATGTTAGATGTCCAAATGTGACTGAACTGTAAATATTCAGTACACTATCACTGCTTCATCTTAACTATTCCGTGTAGTCCCGTAAATAGTTGGATTGTAGGAACATTGGTCTAACATGTTATGTAGCTACCTCAAAGATGGAAAAATTGAACATAGTTCTGGAAAGTTGGCCAGACAATGAGACACAGAATTTTCAAGTTAAAATAAGCCACTGCATTTGAAAACAACTATGGATACAGTCATTTACAGAAATATTTATAAGCTCAAAGGAGAAAATTATGAAGATCTGTGAAAACTCAGATTTATTCCTTTTATTTTTTATTATTTGTGTGTGTGTGTGTGTGTGTGTGTGTGTGTGTGTGTGTGCCTGTGCTGGCTAGTGTTATGTCAACATGACAAAAGCTAGAGTCATCAGAGAGGAAGGCAGCTCAATTGGGAAAATGACTTCATAAATCAGGCTGTTGTGAAGCTGTAGAGTACTTTCTTAATTAGTGATTGATGGGGGAGAGCTCAGCCCCTTGTGAGGGTGCCAGGGCTGGTGGTCCTGGGTTCTTTAAGAAAGCAGGCTAAGCAACCTATGGGAGCAAGCCAGTAAGCAGCACTCCTCCTTGTTTTCCACATCAGCTCCTGCCTTTAGGTTCCTGCATGAGCCCCTGTGCCTTCACTGCTTTTAATGAACGCTAATATAGAACTGTGAGTGAAGTAAACCCTTTCCTCCCCAATTTGCTTTTGGATATGGTGCTTGATTACAGCAATAGTGACCCTTAATAAGACAATACCTATTCATATCTGTGCAAATAACCTCAGACATCGTTGGCACAAGGAGCACAGCAGTGGGAAAGGGGAAAATTGTGTAGGTCTCAGATGAGATGGAAAAGAAGTGCAAACTGGAAGAATTCAGGTTAAATCAGAGGAAATCACCATGGGGTCGTGAAAGAATAGAACATAAGGAATGTGCAAAGATAATAAACATTCCCTGCACATTAATAAAGCAAGACAGAGGAGAATCCTCTATGTTCTGCCCAGTTCATGAACCCCAAAAGACCAGAAATAGACTCCGCTGTAAATACATGAGGTTCTTTTTATTATAAATCATTACAAGCTGCAGCTTGGGCCCACACCCCCTACGGCTGAACCCCCTACTGCTGAAGTGGTGAGAGCTGAGAGCCTTGTGCTCAGGTTAGTTGGGTGATTTAAAGATTCTGCTCCCTCCCAGCATGCCCAAGGTAGGGGTGATTCCTGCCTGGCAAGTATCTATTGGTCAAAATGCTACATTTTGAATTGATTGGCTATAAGAAGGTCCCCAGACCATTAATGATCTGGTGTCCCTCCCTAGGGGGATGGGCCGGTTTCCTAGCAACTGTATCTCTAATTGGGGGAAAGAATGCAGTAAGGCCGTTCTTCCCCTCAGGGCATTACTGGACTTCCCCACCCACCTAGTTCAGGCCTTAATTAATAATAGCTGCTAATTTTTAATCTTTTGGTCTCTCATTCTACAGAGTAAATACAAACACATGCCTAATCACCAAATTTAATATCTTTTTTCTTTCTTCTTTGTTTGTTTTTGAAACACTCTGGGATTAAAGTGTGCACCACCACACCCTTCCAAGTTTAATGTCTTAACAAAAGTAGGATAATAAGAAAAAGCCAAACTACATGTAAGAAACAGTCAATATAAGTTCTCAAGCAATGGAGAAGTTTGTAAAATTTAAAAAAAATAGTGCACTAGGTTGTTTTCCGTCAGTTAGCTGGTGCTAAGACAAGTGATACAAAGAAAAAAAAAGGAATTTAGTATGTGTTAAATTCCAAACCTGGGACAAGGGGCTGAGGTGCCCACTTAACATATCTTTTTTTTTTTAATTTATTTATTATGTATACAGCATTCTGCATGCATATAACACCTGCACACTAGAAGAGGGCACCAAACCTTATTATAGATGGCTTTGAGCCACCATGTGGTTGCTGGGAATTGAATTCAGGACCTTTCGAAGAGCAGCCAGTGCTCTTAACCTCTGAGCCATCTCTCCAGCCCCCCCACTTAACATATCTAAGTGGACCTGACCTTCATGTTGTCCCTGAGAGACCAAAAGATTAAAAATTAGCAGCTATTATTAATTAAGGCCTGAACTAGGTGGGTGGAGAAGTCTAGTAATGCCCTGAGGGGAGGGACCACCTTACTGCATTCTTTCTCCACCCACTAGAGATACAGTTGCTAGGAAACTGGCCCATCCCCCTAGGGAGGGACACCAGGTCATTATGGTCTGGGGACCTTCCTATGGCCAATCAATTCAAAATGTAGCATTTTGACCAATAGATACTTGCCAGGCAGGAATCGCCCCTGTCTTGGGCATGCTGGGATGGACCAAAATCTTTAAATCACCCAATTAACCTGAGGACAGGGCTCTCAGCTCTAACCGATTTGGCAGTGGGGAGTATGAGCCCAAGCTGCAGCTTGTAATTTACAATAAAAAGAACCTCATGTATTTTCAGCGGAGTCTGTTTATTCCTGGTCTTTTGGGGTTCGTGAACTGGGCAGAATATCCCCAGTATCTATCAGTCCCCACCTGTCACAGAGTAAGGCTGGCATACCCTGTCCCCTACCCTGAACTCTCCATCCCAGGGGCTGGGCTGACCTTCCTCAGAGGCTCTTCCCTATATTATCCAGAAAGGTTGGTTAAGAGCCCCTTCTTTGGCACCTTTGGCCTCCTGGCTGCTGTTCGTGGTTCCCCTCTCCTTTTCCCTCCCTCCCCTTCTCCCACATGGTTGAGGGGCATGACCATTCAGGACTCTCCCAGATGTGTCTGCCTCTGGCTATGTCTCCCTTATATCTATAATAAGCCTTCTCCTCCAACATACCTAGGAGCAGTCATTTCCTTTTTTTTTCTTTTCATTCAGTGTAAGCATAAAACGTGTATAAAAACTTGAGGGTGTATAAGTATCCTTTAAAATTGTATGGCTTTTGTTAGGCCTAACAAGAGCCTAAATATAAGAAGGTATGAAGAGAACTCAGGAAACTAATCATCCATCCACGCAAAAATGCAAGAGGTTCTTCTTAACCATTGCGCAATGGGGTCACCCCTGCTGGTCAGCTAGGAGTGGCACTGAGAGACAAAGACCTTAGGTTTTTAAAAGAAGAACTTTTAAAAACACAAGGTGGGACTCTCCTGGGGTTGCCTTTTTGGCGATTTAGGATTGGATGAGGTGTTTAACTTTTAAAATAATTGGTTAGTTCTGGTCACCCTTAGGTCCAGTCAGCCCTGTCGTAAATATCTGATCTTCAAGTCAGTTTGGAATTTCCTGCCATCCACAGTTTAATGTGGGAGGGTGATTAACTCATCCCATGTCTGTTCTGAGGAGTGGGGGTTACAGGCTTTGGGTCAAAGGTCAGGAGAAGGATTGGGGCCATTTGGCCCAGTTTCCAAACAAAGCCCATCTCACTGGCGCCAGCCGGTGATTTTTTCTCCATTTAGTAGAGATCTCTGCTTGTTCTCTTCCTTATCTCTGCCCTCACAGATGGCTAATGTCAGGAACTTTTACATTCCTCGGTTCTCTGGAGAAGCACTAAGAGGCTTTAATTAACATGGGCTTAAAACTTGCAAATATAAGTTATAAGGCAATTAAAAGAAACATAGGTTACAAAGTTAGTCTGATTCTTTCAGCTTTGCATTTGCTATGAAGTAGAGGGTGACACTGAACTCATAATTTCCTGCCTGCACCTTCCAAGTACAGAGATGATAGGGATGACCACAGATTAGCCTTCAGTTTTGCCATCAGTCATAGATATGCTTATATTATATATACATGAAACATCTGTAAGTTATAACTGAGCATGCTGCTGCTTCATCTCTAAATTGGAAGAAAAGAGCTTTGATGCAGAAGGCAGTGTACCTTAAATAATGTAAAACAATGCTGTTATTTTACTACAGATTAGTGACATTAACTAGAAAATGTCTACTACTTATAGTTATATAATCCCTAGACACCATTTATATTTAAGATAAGGTGGTTTCTTATGAGTCAACTTTAATTTCATAAGCCAAGCTCCAGCACTTGCTTTGACAGAAATGTGTCAAAAGATGAAACAGCACAAAAGATAGGGTGAGGAGGAAAATCACAGGTCCCCAAGTGAAGCAGAGCTCTTCAAATTCATAGTTTAATCTTTATGACACAGTAAAAATATTCAGGACACTTCCAGAACTATCCAGGGAGCACTGGAAAACCTGGAGAACACATTCAGTTTTGGTGTAAACCAGTTTACACATTGCAAGACATATGGAAACTCAGAAGAAAAGTGTGTAACTAGAGAATAATGTAGACATCTTAACAGGTTTCTTTTCCTCCCAAGAGACATTCAACACTTCTCCCCTCACAACCAGTCTCTACCCCCACAGCTACTTCACACCAACTCATCACTCCTTTTGGGAAATGTGTACACTTGAAACACAGTCTCTGAAGGAAAGGATGAAGTATTATTTTCTAGTACTTTCACTCGGCAGTACTGAGTGAATAACTGCTCATATGATGCACAGCTAAGATGGTCCCCTTTATGGGATGATTCAGCCCCTGAAAGGGAGCGGCAGTGTTATGCCTAAAGTCCCTGGGGTGTACATTGGGGATTCCCATTCAAACTGAGGCATCCATGAATACAATGATTCTTTCCAAAGAGGAGGAGGGACTAACATCCAATATACCAATTGTTCTCCAGAAATCTCTGTCCGTAGAAACTATGCACATAATGAACTTTTATTGTTAGGCCCAGATCTTAAGGTCCCCAAAGACCGCCAGGAGCTAGACCATGTATACAAGAGCAAAGAGCTTTATTCCAGATAAAGTTGGGTCTCTCCACCGTTACCAAGGCAGTGGATCAGAGAGGAGAGCCCCAGCAGCTGCATGGCAGGGTGCTTATTGGGGTTTGAGCGAGAACCAGGAATTCCCAGCTTAGCAGTTACCGATTGGATGACATTCAGCAAGGGCAAGCTTGTTACACAACTAACAACAAGAGAGCTATCTCTAGACCTCAGGAATGTTAGGTCTTGGGCTGCCCAGCACAGATACCCCACCCTGAGATAAGATACCTTCCAATTCCTGTGGTTTACTCCAGGCTATTCCTTGGGTAGGGAAATCTATTGTTTTCTTATTCCTGGAATTGGTGACCTACGGCCTAGTTCCTGGGACTGATGCCTTTTTTGAGGGGGGAAGGGGCTAAGCCTGGTCCTCTCATTGTCAGGAGGGACCAGAAACCCAGCCTGCTCTGGATGTCCTGAGAAATGACAAAGGCCACATGCGTGAGTGTGGGCCAGCTAGAGAGCATGCTTCCCCCAGCCAAACTGAAGAGTGAGTACAGCCTCAGGCTCAGGGAGTCATCCTGCCCTGGGGATCCTTCCACATTCCAGAGCTACCCAGCAGCTTTCCTGCCCGCAGACCTCACGGCAGCTTCCCCGAGCTTACACAGTGGCCTTTCCTAGCACCACCTGGATCTCCCTCCCTCAAGCCGTCAGCACAGTGCGTCTCGTCTCCCGCCTCCCACCCACTCTAGGTGGGCCCCTCCAAACCCACTGGCCACCCTATACAGATCTGAAGGGCTGTACTGCACCGGGAACCAGACTCCAAGCCAGAGAGCAACAGGAACAGACCACTGTAAACACCCCCTGACCTTTCGGGACAATGAAGGTATGCAGAAAGAACGCCCAAGTGCAGTGGGCAGAGTCGCTGCGTGTGACGTCACAGTGGGGCGGAGACTACAATTAACACAACTCCGTGCGAGGATATTCCAGGCCCCCACAGAGCGTGTTGATCGCAACTGTTCAATTTCAGCCCTGTAGATAACAAATCAAGGTAGATTGGAACGAGCAGTCTCGGAACAGGACAGCCACCGGAAGTCTGCTGCTTTTAAAATCTGGAATTCCGAATGTGAGCTGAGCCTTTCCCAGTGGTTTATTAGGTTTTATAGTTACTCTGGTCATGTTTTTGTGATTATAAACCTGAGGTCTACATAATGTAGACTCTTACTGGAGCAAGGAAAGTTCATATTAACTCAGTTTTACTGTAAAATAACGAAGCAAGAAGCTAACGTGGGCCTGAGAAGTAACTGTTTCACATGAATTTGAGGCCAGCTTCTCCGTTCTGCCTGTCATCCCAGCTGCTCTAGAGCTTAACGTACAGGGATCTCAAATCCAAGGCTAACCTGGACAATTGACAGATACCTTGTCTCTAAAATACAAAGTACAAAAAGGGATAGTTAGCTACCTAGAACTAAACGGGCCTGGGCTTAAAGGCAGCACTACGAATAAGTGAAAAACAAACACAACTTTTTCTCCTGAACTGACTCACTGTGGAGCCAAGCATGAGACCCCACACCTGGGAAATCAGTTATCGTGTGAGCATAGTGATCCAACACAGATGTTTCAGAATCATTGAACAACTGCAGAATTTCTATAAGCAAAACCCCAGGAATTCTGTCGAGGACCCTTCCGAAAGTCCGTGCCTCGTGCACACTTTTATCCACTGAATAGGTATTAGAATTTTAATTTTTGTTAGAGTTGTATTAGAAAACCACCCACTTCCCCCTGGGCGTTCACAAACTCAGGCAATGGTCATGAGCAGGTGTTCTCTGAGTTCATACTTAGCTCCTCTGCACCCCCCTGGGCTGAGTGGCATTGATTCCTGCCCCATCATCATTGTGGTGTTTCTTCGGCACTAGGTTTGGTTATTCTTTCTTCCATCATCCCTACCTTTGCTCTACCTTTGTGACAGTATGTTAAAAGCCAAGAATACTGCCTTGAACATCCCTCAGTTCCTCCAGTTGGGGACACAGAGATGATTCTTCTTTGAATACAAAGATATCAGAAATACATTTGTCAGAATTTCAAATGAGCTCACTGGAATAAAGAAGCTACTCTGGAAACATGTAGCAATGAAGCCTTCTCTCTTTTCTTAGTAATGTCCATTTCCAAACTGGGCAAGCCAAATTGCAACCCTCTATAACGCTTCATGGAAGGAGAGGTTTAAAAAAACCACACGATGGGGGCTGGAGGGACGGCTCAGAAGTTAAGAGCACTGGCTGTTCAATTTCCAGCAACCACAAGGTGGCTCATAACCATCTATGTGATCTGGTGCCTTCTGGCCTTCAGGCACATAAGTAGGCAGAATACTGTATAAATAATAAATAAATTTTAAAAACTTAGAAAAAAAATCACATGATTGACCATGATCCATCAGGAAGATGTTTCTGAGCTGAGATGGTAGAAAGATCACATTGTAATTTTTATCACTGTGAGGGACTCATATCTTCTTGTTTTATTCTTCCTTACAATGACTGAGCATTTTTGTTCGTTGTTTAGCAACACGAATACCAGAAGCTGCATAGTAAATTAGTCACAAGAATATACAGAGAATTAAATTTTTGTAGCAAATATTAACAGTTCTGATGGGCACATGTTGGTTAGAACTATGCAATGAATACTTTGTATACTCCTACAGGCCCACTTTAATGGAAAATGTGCAATCAGGGACTGTGTATTTGTCAATTTTGTTTTACAGTAATCTGACAAACTAGTATAGATTCTAAAAAATGACATAAGATAAGCCTCACACTTCTCTCTATCACTCAAAGAACAGATTACCTGAGGCAATGGTCATTAAGAGTCCAGCATACATGGAGCAGACATGCAATGACTGTTACTTGCAGTGATGCTCATGTTAATGCTCACATATATAGAAGACATATCATCCAAAGACAAGTCACATTTGATAAAGATTGGACTTGGTAATTTTGCAATAGAAAATATTAAATGAATTTTCAATAATTCGATATGTACACAATTAAATTTGATAATCATAACCTTATTCCATTTGAGATCATTTCATATGTCCCATATCTTAGTTAGGGTTTCTATGTTTGCTGTGGAGAAACACCATACTGATGGCAACTCATAAAAAAAACATTTAATTAGGGCTGGCTTACAGTTCAGAGGTTTAGTCCATTATCATAATGGCGGGGAGCATGGTGGCATACAGGCTGACATGGTGTTGGAGGAGCTGAGAGTTCTGCATCTGGATTTACAGGCAGCAGGAAGAAACTGAGACACACTAGTCCTGATTTGGGGCTTCTGAGACCTCAAAGCCCATCATCAGTGACACACTCCCTTCAACAAAGAAAGACATACTCCAACAAGGCCACATATTCTACTAGTGCCACCCTCTATGGCTCTATGGGGGCCATTTTCATTCTACCCAGCACATCCCAGGTGGGCCTCACACTCTTGAAACTGAGGTGAGGCTGACTCTGCACTCCTGATCTTCCCGCTTCTAGACCCCACATGCGAGGATTATGAACCAACACCATACTGTATAGCCTTCTATATTTGCTACTAGTTTTGTTGGTCAGGCAAGGTATCTGTGTATCAGTCAGTGTTCTCTAGAGGAACACAACCAATAGTGTGAAAACAAGTATGTGTATTACACAGATATTTATGACAATTTATTAATTCCACTTTAAACCACAATACCTAAATCACACCTGACACACTCCAAAACAGATAGTCAGTCTTTGTTGCTGGGAGCTCAGCTGGCAGAATAGTCCCACAGTAGATGTCTCACTTTGGGGTCTAACACCCACTGTTACTTAGGCCAAAAGGCAGGGGACCTCAGTAGTTCCAATCTGGCACTGGACGTCTGAAGTCTACTCTAGAGTTACTGTTCCCTAGTCAAAAATAAAAGCTTGGAAGTGCTGGTTCCACCATTACAAAAGACAGTAGTAGTAGCATTGGCAGCTCAATTAAGGCAAAACAACTTGATCTTGGCTGTTACCAGGGGGCTCCCCACAATTGGGGGGGCTCCCACAGTTCCCAAAACAATCATCAGAGTTCTTCAGCTGAGGATTCTAATTTGTGGCAAGTTGATATTAAAATGCACCCAGATAATATCTGAGGCTACAAAAGGCAGGACACACTATGACGTTGTAGTCCATCATGGGAGGAAATGCTTGGGGCACAATCACGATTTGATATTGCATCCAATAAAAGGATCAGAGAGAGGTGACTATGGGAGCTCACTCATTTTCTTTTTATTCAGTTTAGGTTTCCAATCTACAGGGTGCTACTGTCTGCATCTAAAATAGGTCTTTAAAAAAAAAAGATTTATTTATGAATATAAGAGCTCTATGTGCTTGTATACCTGTATGGCAGAAGAGGGCATCAGTATTACATTATCAATGGTTCTGACCCACCATCTGGTTGCTAGGAATTGAACTCAGGACCTCTGGAAGAACAGTCAGTGCTGTTCACCATTGAACCATCTCTCCAGCCACAGAACAATCAAGGAACTAATGGGTTTACATGCTCAGCGGGCTGTTTCTATGGGGACTCTAAATTCAATATAATTAACATTATTAAGTTAAACCACAGCTTCATCCTGTCAACTCGACACTTAAATATATCAATTTACATCATAACTTTTTACTCCATGCCCATAAAATTTCACTCTCATCTCTAGGACAGGCATTTAGTCCATCTCTAAATGTCCTCATGATGTTTAATAGTGCCAGCACAATTCCAATGTTTAGTCTCTTGACTGTAAAATTTAAACAAACAGTTGCTTATCTCAGAGACACAAAAAGACTACTCTATTTAATATGCAGTGGAACAGTGGGAACTTTCCTATTTCAGCGGAGAGTAACAGACATCTAAGAAAATGTTTTAAAGACAAAAGCCCAGAAGGGCAAACCCAAGTCCTATACATGGCATCTGATATTCATAATGGAATCATCTGGACTCCAAAGGATCTAGCCCACACCAACCCTCCATCTCTGATGCTGAAGAACAGATAGCCTCTCCCATAGGTCAGCTCCTTCCTCAGTGGACAGCCTATGGCTTCAGACATTTCTAACAGGTTTGGCTTATAATGCAACTTATCTGTCACTTTCCACACAGGGACTTTTATGACACTGAACATCCCCCAAATTGCTTGTCTCAAGCATGATGTCACAATGGTTCAAACCAATGACTTCCTCAATGTTACATCTTATGTTAAGGTTATTTTTATAAAATTGTGTTTCTCAGTTTCTCTCTTAACCCAGCTATCACATAATTATGACTCGCATATATTATTTGTCTATCAAGATTTACAGCATAATCCTGAGCAGTTTTAATCTCTTTTTAATCCTCTAAATTAATCTGGTTTCTCCAGGCATAAATCCCAGGGATACTTGCACTTTATCGCATTCCTTGCTCAGCTGATCTCTCCAGTTGTCTTCTGGACCTCTGCCTATGGTTGAATCCACTAATTGTACCATGGGAGGTATGTTTTATTAACTGAGAGCAACTGACCTTTGGAGTTGCAGTTGCTAAGTAAGCACAGCTGTGTCACAGCAGGAGACTCCTCTGACCAGCACTAAGTCCTCCCTCTGAGGCATGCAGGCCTGCTTGCTTTCCAGGCAGGAGTAATCTGCCTGGTTCTGTGGCTGTGCCCTGCTTACCTTACTTGTGCTCTCAGAGCTGCCTAATTTCTCTAAGTAATGAAGCTCTGGAGGGTGGCCATCCTTTCAAACCCCAGAGTTGGATTAAGCCTCGGCTGAAGCAGTTGCACTTTTTCCTCCTCCCCTTAGTAAACTACCTTAGGTCTCAGAGCGTGCTAGTTTGCACTTTTCTTCCGGAATGTTCCTAATGTCTAATAATGAATTTTTAGGGTATGAATACATGTCCCATGTTGGATTCCGTATGTAGAGGAATTAGTACTATGATACAAATCATAGATTTAATGCAGTGGCAGTTTATCTTTAGCCAGGTAATTTACCCAAGTAATGACATATGGATACTATGATTTATTTAATTAGCCCAGAGCTCAATACTGAGCAATAATTACTCTGTCCTAAATATTCAATCTAGTCTAGCTTCCACAGAGCCAAATTTCCCATTACAGTTACTTTTTAAATCATTTCTTAGTTCTGGTTAAATCCTCCTGATGGAGTTTGGTCCTCTGCTGTGGCTTATTTTCCTACCTCTTTCTCTTTCTCCACCCTTCCTCAGAACCAGATGTCCCACCGATTCCCTGTATTGCTGGACGTTGGCTGATTGGCATTTTATTAGCAAAACAGAGAAGAAAAGATAGGCATGTTTACACAAACTTGAGACAAGGGAAACTTAGAACAAAAATTACAATGCCATATTTGGCTTGAAACGAGATAGTGGGGTAAAGAAATCAGCATTTAAATAAACAAGGGTAAACTGTTCACAGTGCACAGTGATCATGCCAACAGTGAGTTAATTTAGGCTGACAGAGGATTGACTGGAGAGAAAGCTTTTCCACATTCCTCCCATCTGTAGAGTTTCTCTCCAGCATGAGCTATCAAATGTGTAAAAAGAATCTGGGAAGGTCTAAACACTTGCCACATACTTCACACTTGTAGTATTTCTCTTCTGTATAAATTTTCTTGTGTTTAGAAAGTACTGATGGAAAATGGAAGGCTTGGATGATACTTTACTTCTGTACATGTTTTCCTCCTGTATGCATTCTTTTGTGTTTAGAAAGTAATGATGGACAATGAAAGGCCTTGTCGCAAACTTGACATTTGTAGGGTTTCTCTCCTGTATGAAGTCTCTTGTGTATAGAAAGTTTTGAAGGACGATTGTATGTCTTACCACAAACTTCACATTTGTAGGGATTTTCTGCTGTATGAAGTCTCATGTGTTTAGAAACTAAGGATGGACGATGAAATGCCTTGTCACATACTTCACACTTGTAGGGTTTCTCTCCTGTATGAAGACTCTTGTGATTAGAAAGTAATGAGGAAATATGGAAGGCCTTGCCACAAACTTCACACTGGTAGGGTTTCTCTCCTGTATGAATTCTACTGTGTTTAGAAAGAAATGATGAAATACGGAAGGCCTTGCCACACACTTCACACTTGAATGGTTTCTCTCCTGTATGAATTCTGTTGTGTTCTGAAAGTAATGATGGTAAATGGAAGGCTCTGCCACATACTTCACATTTGTAGGGTTTCTCTCCTGTATGAAGTCTCTTGTGTATAGAAAGTTTTGATGGACGATTGTACACTTTGCCACAAACTTCACATTTGTAGGGATTTTCTCCTGTATGATGTCGCTTGTGTATAGAAAGTTCTGAAGGACTTTTGTACACCTTGCCACAAAGTTCACATTTGTAGGGTTTTCCACCTGTATGTATTCTCTTGTGTTTAGAAAGCAGTGATGGACAATGAAAGGCCTTGTCACATACTTCACATTTGTAGGGTTTCTCTCCTGTATGAATTCTCTTGTGTTTAGAAACTAATGATGGATAATGGAAGGCCTTGCCACATACTTCACACTTGTAGGGTTTCTCTCCTGTATGAAGACTCTTGTGGTTAGAAAGTAATGATGAAATACGGAAGGCCTTGCCACAAACTTCACACTGGTAGGGTTTCTCTCCTGTATGAATTCTATTGTGTTTAGAAAGTAATGATGAAATACGGAAGGCCTTGCCACATACCTCACACTTGTAGGGTTTCTCTCCTGTATGAATTCTGATGTGTTCTGAACGTAATGATGGTAAACGGAAGGCTTTGTCACATACTTCACATTTGTATGGTTTCTCTCCTGTGTGAATTCTCTTGTGTCCTGAAAGAAATGATGAAGTACGGAAAGCCTTGCCACATATTTCACATTTGTAGGGCTTCTCTCCCGTATGGATTTTCATATGCTTATAAAGGACTGATGGATAATGGAAGGTCGTTCCACATACTTGACACTTGTAGGGTTTCTCTCCTGTATGAATTCTCTTGTGGTTAGAAAGTACTGATGGATAATGGAAGGCCTTGCCACATACTTCACACTTGTAGCGTTTCTCTCCTATATGAATTTTATTGTGTTTAGAAAGTAATGATGAAATACGGAAGGCCTTGCCACACACTTCACACTTGTACGGTTTCTCTCCTGTATGAATTCTGTTGTGTTCTGAAAGTAATGATGGTAAATGGAAGACTTTGCCACATACTTCACACTTGTAGTATTTCTGTCCTGTATGAAGTCTCTTGTGTCCTGAAAGTAATGATGGCAAAGAGAAGGCTCTGCCACATACTTCACATCTGTAGGGTTTCTCTCCTGTATGAAGACTCTTGTGTACAGAATGTAATGTTGAAAAATGGAAGGCCTTGCCACATACTTGATATTTGTAGGGTTTCTCTCCTGTATGAATTCTCTTGTGTTCAGAGAGTACTGATGGACAATGAATGGACTTGTCAGGGTCTTCAAGCTTGCAGGGCTTCACTCTTAAATGAATTCTCTGGTGGTTATTAACATTTTCTTTGCAATCAAAGGCTTTGCCACATTCTTTGGATATATAGCATTTTTTTCCTGATGAGGAAAGGTTGAGAAATGAGTAAAAACTGAGCAAAATTCTTTATATTTACAATGCTAATTTTTAAAAACATTTACTCATACTTGCAAGTTTCTATATGAATGATAAGCTATACTCAAATTTCTATACCGATATTCAATGAAATCTAATTTAAAACATACAATTGGTGAAAATCATGTAATCTATCACTGAAGCAAGAAAACCATGACAACAGAGAACACAGAAATTATGAAATATTAATCAAAGTCAAACATATAAGGCATAATATCAGAAAAGAAGACCCATAATAGCATTATACAAATGCAAATTAGCCTTTTAAACTTTTATGACTAAATGAAAAAAAAAATTAAAAGTAGTGTAACTTAGAAAACATCTCCATATACAATTTGTATATATCCAAAATATAGAGTTTTCATTTTGGAAGTTATAAAAATATGGCTGCATGTGAAGAAGATGGTCCATAATAACATTAAATGATACATTTCAAGGATTCAAGACAATAAGTTTTATGCATAACTTATGAAGAAAATAAATAGCCAAACTAAAAATCACTTAGAAACAACAGAGCAGGGGCGGAAGAGATGGCTCAATAGTTAGGAGCTCTGAATGCTCTTCCAGAGGACCCAGGTTCAATTTCTAGTGTCTACATGGCAGCTTACACCTGTCTGTAACTTCAAGATCTAACACACTCACACAGACATAATATGCAGTCAAAATACAAATGCACATAAAATAAATTAAAAAAAGAGAAAGAAAAGAGCTTTGGATGTCATGGTAAACATAAGTTAACCTCATGATAGGAGAAAACAAAGCTTATGAGACTCAACGCCATCCTGAATATCACATAAACGTCCTCCAATGACAGCAAAAGACAGAAAATGAAATTTTTTAAACGATGATTTCCCTCCGAACATTGTGTCTCCATAGCTTCATGCTGTATCTTTGAATCTCCCACTCTGTCCTCTGACCCCTCATTCCAGCATACCTGGCGGCAGGGTGGCAGCTGCTTGTCTAGTCACATCTGAAGGCTCTTGTCTTTGCTCCAGAAATGTGACCAGGGATGGCTTAGAGGAAGCAAGACCTGTTTGTGAGAAAAGGAAATAACGTTGTTAGTGTGTTGTCCTGGGTAATAAAATGTTGTTTCTCGGACTGTGTGTATTAGGAAGGAGAAGACACAATAAAACAGTGTAGAGGATTAGTTTTTTATGTTTTCTTGATAGGAGGGATTTAGGATTTTTCGGGTCCCGAGCTTCACATTTTTTAGTTACAAGGAAAACTTGTAAAACTGAAGTATGTTAGAAAGTCTCTTTCAGGTATATCACTACTGATCATGTCACTGACTTTCTAATATAAAGCATACATTTAAAAAGGGAGTGGGGTTATGAACACAAGAATAGTTTTAAGGTATATGATTAATTTTAATTTTCCTTAAAGGTACTCCTTTAAAGGTAGCCCTATAAAGCTCATTGTTGGAAGCACAAGCTCCCATGAGATATTATTGTACGAAGGGAGCAAATGCAAATTTCATGCTGACATTTAATTAAGACTTCATCATGAAAATGATCCTCACCCAGGAACACAAGGTTGCTGTAATTCTCCAACATCACATCCCTGTACAAATTCCACTGAGCAGGGCCCAGGCATGCCCACTCCTCTGCAGAGAAATAAATGGCCACATCACTGAAAGACAGCATATCCTGAAATAAAGAAAAAAAGAGTGACTACCACACATTATGCTAATTACATACACACCAAGAGGTGTCATGTGCTTCTGCATACCAATCTAAAGGTCACCCAGAATGAGAGGAGAGCTGAAAATGCTCCTGATATAGGTAATATTGCTAATATATTTCTGATGTGGTGCTGGAATGTTACAGAGTACTCATCTTTAAGGAAAACTGATGGAAGATCCTAGAAATTCCTATGGATATTGTTCTTTTAAGAACCATAAAATGGAGAGAGAGTGCATCTACAAACAGTATATTGGGAATGGAGAGGGGGTCAACAGTTAAGAACACTGGCTACTCTTCCAAAGGACCTGGGGTTGATTCCAAGAAGCCATAATCCGCTTACAACTAAGTGAGCCATATGGCAGCTCTCACACTTAGAGGATCAGACATGTATGCTACTAAATTACAATCACATATATGCCTTAGTTGGGGCTTGTATTCTTGTCATGAAGCTCCATGACCAAAAACTGACTGGGGATGAGAGGCTTTATTGGGCTTCCATAGCACTGTTCATCACTGAAGGAAGTCAGGACAGGGTCTCAAATAGGAACCTGGAGGCAGGAACCGATGCAGAGGTCACGAACGCGGGGTGGGGGGTGGGTGGGTGAGGGGGCATGTGTGTGTGTGTGTTCTGCTTACAGACTTGTTATACGAGGCCTGCTGAGCCTGCCTCTTCATAGAACCCAGGGCCACCAGCCCAGGGGTAGCACCTCCCTATCAGGCTGTGCCATGTTCTGTCAATCACTAAGTAAGAAAATGCTCCATAGGCTGTGACAGCCCAATCTTATAAAGGCATTTCCTAAACCGAAATTCCCTACACTCCCATAACCATAGTTGTTTTGACATTCACATGAATTTAGCCAGCACAACAAAAAAAATTAATAGTGATATTTTGAAAAAAATATACTTTAGCGTCCCATGCTTGTATTATAATACAACACACATTATGTATATTTTTCACAGTAGGGAGCCATGGTGTTGGAGAAGGTACTTCTCAACCCAATATGCACAATCACAAATGACAAATAAAGATGCAGATCTGAAGCAGCAGCTCTGGGCTAAGTCTGCCTTCCTGAGCATGACGGGAGTGATGCAAATAACAATGTACCAAGGAACAGGAGTTTGAACAGCCAATGGGTAGAACAATAAATGAGTTTGTAGGCAAATGGAATCAAGTGTATTAACAAAGTTATAATTTAAAAAATTAGCAATAAGGTAAACCATCGCAGGGACCTATACTAACCTAAGACTGTCTCAGGGGCACCCAGGAAAGGACAATGGGAACTTTAGTTCTTTGTCCCTGTCCAGTGGTGGAATTGGCCAGGCCAGTCTTACACAGGATCCAGTGCTACAACCTTCTGGTCCCAGGTATTGTCTTCTTTATGTATTTTTCCTTATTTCTCATCTCTGGTCTAACCATTCCACACCTAGCCACTTAGAACTTTATCCCTGTGAGATCAGGTTAGCATCTGTACCCTAAGATTCCTTCATCTTATTTGAATAAAAAACAACCAAAACCCCAACACTCATTGATCATTGTTTCTCCAGGTTTCTTCTTCCTGATATTACTAGCCAATGGGATAAAAATTACAGCTCTCAGGTGATTTAAAATCCTTTAGTTTCAACGTCTGACTGTCGATAGATTTCTGAGGCAGCATAAAGGGCCCAAGCACAGAAAAGAGATAGAGGAGTCAACAGACAGGACTGTGTTTATTATCTCACACACTGAAAGACAGACTCACTCCCATGAGTAATGAAGGAGTCTAATGGGGAGGGGACACAACCCTTTCTAGGAGTAGAATAAGGGGCTTGGGAATGAGGAAACTGTTGCATCATGAACTCCACTTTTCTCTCCTGAAGTCTCTCCTTCATCAAACTGTTTGTCAAAGCTGAGACAGGTTGACCCATCAGACACTAGACTCTTGAAAGGGTGAGAGGGCTGCTGGCAGAGTCACCTGTAATCTCCTATCAGTCCTGCTTTACCACCAGGCACAGTGGATCAGCTCCAGTGATCTCAGCTTAGAAGTGTTTGCGGTACAAGTAAGTTAGTCTGATAGAGCAAGAAGCATGGTCACGCATCACATGGGACTTGCCTTTTTATGCCTGAAACAATAATGGTCCTGTCTCATGTGACAGTCTTGCTGTAAAAACAGAATTTACTTGTCCCAGACAGTTTGCTTACCTCACACAAACTCCCAATCCCACACTTTTAGGAGTGTTGGTGTCCCTTTCTGTGAGGATTAATAAACAGTCTCATTTCTTGCTGTCAGCCTCTTTCCTGCCTTTGATTTCTTTACTCTGTGCTCACAAATCTTACATCATCCATATTGTCACAAATGATCACATTTCATCCTTTAATGTAGTGGAATACTATCCCAAATAAAACATGTGTACTACAGTTCTTTGATTGTTTTATATTTACGGTTTAGTTAAAATTTATGCAAATTAAAGAACTTCATTTCTGACCTCATTAAGATGACCTCAAAATCACAGAAAAGGAGAATATAAAAAGTAAAGTATTATGTTAAAAGAATACAGAGTTGTTTTATAACTGAAAAGAATAGCAGATCTCTGTGAGTTTAAGGCCTGGTCTACAGAGTGATACCAGGACAGCTAGAGCTGCACACGGAGAAACCCTGTCTCAAAAAGCAAGCAAACAAACAACTCCCCCTCACAAAAGGTCACACTGGCATCTCCCCTCAATATCCTACACAGTCTATAGAAATATTTGCCAATAATATTACTTTGATGAATACCAAGAGACGGATTGTAAGAGTATAATAATGAACTTCATAAAACCATGAAAAGTTTAGAAAAGGCATGAGAAAACATCTCAATGGCATTAACAATAATGCACTTAAGGAGAATAAGTGCTTGAGTGATACCCATCGAGCCAAAAAGAATGATGAAAAATCACAAAGGCAATCCAGGATTTGAAACTGGAATTCAATAAAGAGAGATACTGACTCAAGCTTAAGACAGAACTAGGAAACGTAAAAATCCAAATAAAGAACAAAAAGAAAAACTCACAATAAGACAAACCAGCAGAAAATACATTATCAGGACTTGTTCCTCAAGGAGATTTATGTAGGCTTTGTTGTGCATAGAGGGCTGAATTAACTACCCCCAGAAGAATTTTCACCTAATTGTGCTTATGCAAAGATGTGCCTAAAATAACACATAGGGAGCAGACTCCCAACATTTGAACCAGCACCCTGTACTGAGTCGTGTTGGGCCACAAAGACACTGACAGTGAAGCTGTTTGGGAATAGTAGAGACATAATGGAGGGTACCTATGATCTCACAGGGAAATGGGAAATAACTGAGAAACAATAATTAGGGAGGTGGAAGAACATAAATATGGATTTGAAGAGTGTCTTTGCACTCACTGACTGAAATATTTTAACACAAAAGCAGAAATCATACCACTGTGTGCTTCTCAGGTTTATTCCTTTATCCTTTTGATGTCTATCAAATCTGTCCAAATAACAGTTTGTATCCTTTTATGCGTGGCCTCTGACATGTACACAGCCATCACCAGAAACTGAATAACAACCTGTCAAAAGGTTCCTTCAGAGTTTTCCTAGAATGACTTGTCAAACCTGACTTTAAGTCTGTTAAAACCAGTAAGTCCTTGATTCATATCATTGCTCACACTAACATTAGGACAAAATAAAATGAGCCTTCAAGGAAAGGGTGGAACTGCACACCATAGGAGACTGGACCTTCCTGAGCAAGAGGATGGAATATCACTTTAACAGTTTCCTGGCTGGAGGGCTGTGATATCACATGTGAAGGACAGTGGTAGATGTGGCTGTCATTTTCTATTTGTAGAGTCTGAATTTTCTTATGGAAAAATCTGAAGAAAGCACCATGAGATCATGACAGAAAACAACAGAGAAAAGTATGCGAAGATAACTAACATTCTCTCCAAATACAGAGGAAGAGTCAAGCAAGCAAAAGAAAATCTTTCCAAACAAATTCCTAATCAACACATGATGTCATTAACAAAAGGATGCTAGTGAAAACCTGGAGATTAGATTTCAAACACAGTCATTAGAACTTCTCTAAGCACATGTGTAAGTTTTGATAGTAAGATGTCAGTTGGATGGATTCCTGTCAGGTCGCTGGTGCTCAGAAGTAGGAGGAACCAGAAGTAATTACTACACCCAATCGACTGTTTTTGAGAATCTTTTAAAAACAGCATCTCATGTAGTTTAGGCTCATCTTGCATGCCTATGAATCAGAGGATCACTATGATCTCCACGTTTCCTGACTCCTCCTCAAAATGGAGATATGAGAGAGATTAATCATAGAATGGCTTAATTTTCTTTTCAATCATGGAATGTTTAATTGAAAAATAAATGAATAAATAAATAAATATTTGGTACCAGTAAGTTATATATGAGCATGCTGCTGTATCATCCCTACACTGTAAGGAAGCTGTTCTGTTGTGCAAGGCAATGTGCTTTTCCCACTTCATATACTGTTATATTTTTCCTACAGATTAGCAACATTAACTAGGGACTGTCTACTATTTTATATGTGGTTGGAAACTCACTGAAAATTCCAGTAGACAGGACAAGGTGGTCTGAAGCCCATGCTTCCTAAGAGTAGAAATGTCATAAGCCAGTTTCCAGCTCAAAACACTTGGTTTGACTGAAGAGTGACAATATGTGCAAGGTCACCTGAGACAGGGAGAGTGGATGTGGAGGAAAATCCCGAAAACCCTGTGCCTGGCGGTAAATGAAGAACTCTAGGGAGGAGGCTGTCTGCAGAGACTGATGGCCCATGTGTACGTTCATGGCTGTGCAGAGACTGGAAAATTTCAGGTTTGGGGTAGTTGCCTTACCTTGGAGTGGATAAAAAACATGTGACAAATAAAAAAAACCTCCTAGAATCCACTAATGAGGTAGAACATGAGCTCCTACCAGTCCAAAAGCTAAGAATGTCATCAGATAGTACCTTAGGAAAATAGAATAACTCCCCATGACATAGGACCTGCCTCTCTGTGGCACCCACAAACTTCCCTTGATTAAGGATATTCTTTGTTCTGTAACACCATGAAACTGCTTTCATGTTGGAGCATGGAATTTGTGGTAACCTAAATCTGTATTCCCAGTTCATGGCCACTCAAATGGCTCTAGACTAAACTATCTCTTAAACTGTTAAGATGAGAACTGTGGGTTTTGCATCTTCAGGAACCTACTATGTGCAAATCATAAAACAATGAGTGTGCCTCAACTTTCCAAATTCATTTTATATTCTCTGTAATACAGCACAAAAATTTGGGCAAATCTTCTAGAACTATTCAGGGCGCATCAGTGAACCTGGATGCCACATTCAGTAACAGAGTACATTTAAGGGAGTTGAGAAACAGCTGATAATGTGAACAGATAAAAGCATGTACAAAAGTAAAATATACTGAGCCACCAGCAGGGCCATTTCTCCCTTCCCTTTCAGACACACCAGCCCCTCCCAGAGATCAGGAGCTCCATTTCTGTTGTCACATCTAGCCGTCTCTCACAAACTTCAGACACTACACAGCCTCAGAATTGATGAGGTATTACCGTCTAGTGATTTTTACTCGGTTAAAGTCTATTTATATGTGGATTGTGCAAGGATTGGTTCATACCAATTCCAAGATTATTCTGTGGCTATAAACAGTGTACTATGGCGATTTACTTCACTAGAAATTCCTATTCAAACATTCCGGCCCCTCCCAGAGATCATAAGTTCCGTTTCAGTCATCAAAGTCACATCTCACATTTGGAAAAAAAAAAAAAAAAGAGTCCAAACTTCAGGCACTACACGGTCCCAGAAATGATGAGGCATTACTGTTCAGTAATCTTTACTCTGAGCTGTAAAATCTGTAATTATGTGGATTGTGCAAGGACAGGCTCATACCTCTTACAAGATTATTCTGTGGTTATATACCAACAGATGCTGATGATTTAAGGCTCAGGGACATAGAGATTCCTGTCCAATGCCAGGTATCCATGAACCTAACAATTTATTCCCAAGGAAAAGGAACTAACAACCCAACCAACAATTGCCCTCAAAGGACTCTGTCCCTGCAAACTAGGAACTTCAGGAACCTCTTTGAGCTCTAACCAGGAGTACTAAGCAGGACAGGAAGTTCAGGAGGCTAGATGTCCATGTGTTCTAGGAGTCCTGAGCCTTCTGACCATGTGAGTCTGGGTCAGCTAGGGAGAACTGGTTTACCCAGGAAAGATGAGTGAGCTTTCTTCGGCTCCTTAGGCACAGGCAGTCAGCAGACTCAGCCTGCCCTTGAAATCCTGTTGTTTCCAACCTTCTCCCTAGTCAAACTTGCACCCGGGGGCAGTGGCCCAGCCTAGGTCAGCACAACACCTCCACGTCAGCTTCCCGGTCTCCCAACCAGTCCAAGTCAGCTCCCTCCGCGCCGGACCCGCCACCGTGCAATGCTCAGATCTGCAGGACGCCCCAGCTCCCTGCACCAACCTCTACGTCAGAAATCCACGCCCAGCACTGAGCAGCAGGACACGCTCCTAACTTGAGCGAGAAGCGAAGTTTGAATAAGGAATGCGGAAGCTTGATACCCACAGTCCCTTTGTGTGACGTCACATGCTCAGGACTACATTTCCCACAGGTCAGTGCGAAGGACTTCCAGGAATCCAGGAAGAGGATTTGTACAGTACTACGGTTCCCGCCCAGCTGTGTGAAATTGAGGTTGGAAGGAAACAGGGTTCCGCGCAGTCTGCCACAGGAAATTCAGCCTATTTTAAAGTTCTGTGGTTGCAGCATAGGGGCCGGCGGTCGAGCTTTCCCAGTAATGTTTATCACGTTTGCTAGTTATTTCTGCAAAACGTTGTGATTTTAAAGTTCCGATCTACTTACAGCAGGAAAAATTCAGATTCATCTGCGTTACTTAAAAATAAGGAAGCAGGAAGCTTCCTAATGTAGGCCTGAGGATTATCTCTTTACGATGCTTATTGAAGCCAACCTTGGTGACCTGGCCTATATCCAGTGTGTCAGCAGCTTAAGACAGAAGAATCAGAAATCAAGGCTCGTCACTACCAGGTGTTGTCTGATGACATGCTTTCCTCCTCTGCAACTCTCCCAAGAAGGGCACCGATCCTGGGATCACATTGATGTGTGTACTGATTCTTGGTGCATTGTGCATTACAGGATATTTCCAACTGCTTTAGGTTTCATGTTCCTTATTGAATTTCCTGTTTGTCCTCTTACCTTATCAGTGTTCATATTTGACCCTATTTGAACATCAGCGATATCTGCCTTGAACTTCCTTCACTTCTAAGCAGAACACTGAGATTCCTCCTTGAATACAAAGGTATCAGAAATATGTTTTATGGACTGAAAAATGAGCTCATTGTAGTAACGAAGCTACATTTAATTACGGAGTGCTGAAAATGCCCATCTCTTCTTAGGAATGTTCATTCCTGTGCAGCTCATGTTTGAGACAAAGACACAAACCCCACCACAAGGAAGATTTCATGCTTTCATGATGTATACTAATTTACAAGGAAGCTGTTTCTGAGGGGAGAATGTGAGAAGTTCCTATTCAATTCTTCTGTTGCAAGCAATGTGTTAACAGTGACAGAGAACAGCTTCCTTAACTGAGACAAACTAGAGTCAACAAGAAATATAGCAACCTGGACTTTGATGGGCAAGTCTGTTTTGAATGAGGTCATGACTGGTCTCTTCTGAAAGCAGCAGTGTAGGGCATTGTCAGCAACCTTAAGGACTTAGCATTTCTGAGCATGGCTAGGCTTCCAATATGTGTGTATGTGTGTGCATGAATGTCTGTGTCTGTCATATGGAAAGCTAAGAAGGTGCTCATTCATATGAGAAGTGTTGATCCTTGAGGATGCAGCATTCATTCCCAACTCTTCAGCAATCTCCAGCGCTTCCTAGTGGGACTGTTTAATTCACGAGGAGGAGATCCCATATTGCAGGCACAAACTGAGCATGCAGGATTTAAGGGGGGCCACATTCCGCAGGGTAAACAAGACCCTGGCATTCTCTCGGGAAGTCTACCAGAGCCTGGTTCTCATGCCTACTGTCTGTTTAGACATACTGTCAGTTTTACTTTTTTCTATAATGTCATATTTTATATCTTGACCATTTAATTTCCTCCCATTGACATATTCCACATTAGGTGTGATGTTTTTACGAATCACCTTAGAATCTGTGATTACAGGCTAAAGAGATGGTTCAGTAGTTGAGAATATTTAATGTTCTTGCAGAGGATGTGTTGTGTTCTAACATCGAGATGGTGGCTCCCAAGCACATGTAGCAGCATTTATAAAGGAACAGACTCCTTTTGACATCCTCAGGCTTGTGTTGAAAAGAATGGTAGAAGGAAATAAACACACACACACACACATTAAAATAAGTGAAAGCCTTTTAATTAAAATTTACGCTATCCATGGTGGTGCACACCTTTAGTCCAGCAGTTAGGGGACAGAGGGAGTTGGACCTTTGAGTTGGAGCACAGCCTGGTCCACAGAGTGAGTTTCTGGAAGGTCAGCAATACACAGAGAAATCCTGTCTAGAACCAAAAACAAAACAAAACAACCACAAAAATAAACAAAAACTCTCAACTTTCACGTTTAGAAAAAAAGATTGATCTTTGAAAGTAATAGTGTTTTTTCACTGTTTAAATACGCATACAAAAACAAATAGTTAAACATCTGCCAGCTGCCACTTCCTAAAACATATCCTCTCATCAGTGATAACCAAGAGACAGACTCTTTTCGAGTGGAGTTCTAAGACCCCCATGTCCACCACACAGAGCCTGTACCACTTCCCCAGAGACAGGACAGGCTCCTTCATTACTGTATCCCTCACAGGGAGGCACAGGAGCTATGTAAATAGTTCCACAGCTTCTCTGAAGACATACTGAGTTGGGTCAGGAGACCACAAAGCAAATAGTGACTCTGTAGAAGATGCACCGCTAAATGTCAGTAGATAACGATAATCCACATATATCCCTCATTCTGCTCCATTAAAGTAAATCTGTACTATCTACTTGTGCATATGTTCGCATTTTCTTACATTACTGAACATGTATCTCTTTTCTATCCTCACACCACTGTGGTTATTTTTTTCTTTCTTATCTTTTGATACTGGGTTTCATTGTGGTCTTGGCTACCCTGGAACTAGCTTTATAAACCAGGCTGGCCTTGAATTTACAGAGAACTGCCTGCCTCTGCCTCCAGATTTTGGGATTAAAGGTGTGGGTCACCAGTCTCACATTTTGTAAACATTTGTCATTCCTCCCTTGCCTATTGGATGTAATAAAGAGCTGAAGACCACTATCTGGGCAGAAAGTGGAGGGGGGAAATTCTGAGAGTTAGGACTTTCACAGGAAGAAAACAAAGGCAGGGGGATGGCTGCTGGGACATGGAGGTGCACAGAAGTGAACAGGAACAGGAAGGCAATACTGACCACGTAGCAGACACATGCCAGGTTTACTTGGGTTAAACTAGAAAACTGGCTAGGAATCTGCCCAACTAAAATGCCTAAGCTTTAAAATTTTAAAGTTTCTGTGTCATTATTTGCACCACTGGCACACTGGAGAGTCATGCTATACATTCTAGGATGAAAAACAAAAAATAAAAAACAAATAAACACAACACCAAAAAAACGAAACTAAGCTAAGTAATTTAGAACTTAACTCTTTGGGGAAAATAAAGACATGTTCCTTTTTACTTCCTGACTCTCTATTAGTTGGCTTCTCTCTTTTTCTGATAGAGCACTCAGACCAATGACTATTTCAGTTTCCTTGCTATCCACCCAAGGATCACTTTTCCAGTTGTTTCAGAAAAATACACAGGCTATTAATTTTCATTGTTAAAAACCTATACATATTACAGTGGTTTCATTTAACTGAGTATTAAATCAATAAATACACAGACACCTGATAGATTTAAGATAAGCCTTATTTTACATGGGGCTGGGCAGATATTAACTCCCTAAAGTGCCCTTGTCTCCTAGCCCCCTTCCCACACCAACTGCTCTAACAATTTCTACCTGGGCTACTTCCCATCCATAATTCCATAAATACTTGCTAATGCTTTCCTTCTCGGCCACTTCTCTCCATGCAAGTCCTCAGCCCACATGGTTCTTTACTTATTCCATGGCAACTGTGCTCATTCTTCTTTGACTCTGCTCATTCCTTCTTTGTGATCCTTCTATCCCAAAGCACTCCAGCCTTTGCTCCACCCTTCACTTCTGCCCTGCCTAGGTGTAGGCCTTTTATTTAGTCAGTCAGGGATAATTTCTTAATCAAGGTTACAAACTTCATATTGGGGTATGTGAGTGTCTGTTTACAAAAGACAGCAAGCAAAATAATTAACTATCAAACACAAAGCACCAGAGCATGCTGTTACAGCCAGTGATGGCAATGCCACCAGTGATCTGAGGCTTTCCAAAGCAATCATTAATCAAGGAATTACTTCACAGACTTGTCTTACAGGCTAATCTGACAGAGGCAATTCCTCAGGCAAGGTTACCTCTACCCATATTACCATAGCTTCTCTCATGTCAGCAAATACTTAAAAGCACACTCAATTTGGCAGTCCATCCTGTTAACTGTAAGTTGCCCTCAGTCAGTTTTCAGATACTGGAGAAGGGAAGATACCCATCGAGGGTTGGGGAGTAGGGTTTTGGGAAACCTGGGTTTTGAGTGAACAAAGTCATAAATCATTTCTGTTGCTGTGGGGGGGTGGTTGCTGACCAGGTAGAGGCAGCAGCAGTGGGTGGGTGTGATCGTCCCAGCCAGCCCTGGCTCCACTTGCTCTGCTCTCTTTGTCCTGGCTCCAGGCTGGAGCAAGCTCCAGAGTATCTTCACCTGTTTCAGGCCCAATTTTTGTCCCATCGCTGGGAAGCCTTTTACTTTCTTAAGAGATGCTTAGGAGACTGCTCTTCACCCAGATGTTCACAAGCCTTTCTATTGTTCACCCTTACTTATCTATCTATCTATCTATCTATCTATCTATCTATCTATCTATATTTCCAGTCCCATTGTCTTAGATAAAAACTCATGAGACTCAAATATATTTACCAATACATAGGCCATATAGGTAGGCTCTTCTCTGACTAGCTCAGAACTTACAATAACCCATTTATTCTATTTACATTCTGTCACTTGGCTGGTCACCTGGGTTTAGGCACCATGCATCTGTCCTCTTCACTTCTTCCTGGGAGACTCTCCCATGCCTAGCTCTATCCCAGTATCCTTTCTGGACATCCCACCTCCTCTTTCCTGTGTAAGCCATAGGCCATCAGATTTATTACTGTTGTTTTAAAAAACGAAATTCCAACTGTTCTGTTTTTACCAATAAAGTCTCAGGAACTAGATGCTGGGGTGAAAACCTGTTAGCTCAGAGAGGCAGAGAAAGCACCTAGCTGACCTTCCTTCTTAGCTCAGGTCCAGATAGAAAGACACCCAAAAGGCTGATTGGCTCAGCTGACAGCCCAGCCGGAAAAAGCCAAAAAAAAAAAAAAAACAAAAAAAAACTCAAGGGCTTGGGCTTGTTATCTCAAAGCCCAAAAGACCCAAAAAGCCAGAGAGATAAAGCCCAAGCCAAAGTGCTAAAGCCAAAATGCCCCTTCTTCTTCTCCACACAGTCTTAAATAACTCTCAACTCAAAGTCCCTCCTTTAATCCCTGTCAGCTAGTTTCTTGCTCCACCTCTTGACCTAGGGCTAATTTTGTTAAACCCTGTGTACAGAAAGCTCTTGTATGGGGCTGGGTGACCCACACCTGTTTACAATAAACAGAAAGTTCTTAGATTAAGGTGTGTGTTAAGGGCTCAACCACATTAAACAAGAAACAGTGTTTTACAGTTGACAATGGGATCAAATATCCTGCAACATATTACTAACAGGGGCTACATCCATGCAATAATCAAGACATTCTCTGTATGCTTTTGTTGATGTTGCATTACTTTCTCCACCTTTCAAACTAGTTGCCATGATTTTGAATGGTTCTTGGCAATTTGGCAAGTATAAAAGTGCTAGGAAATATCAATTCATTATAATGATGTCTCAGGTTCCTGCCACCATGATTTTATGTCTGCTGCCAGAAGTCCAGTAAGGCTACATGCCAATGGACCACTCCCAGCTTTTCTGGTACCTCCACCCTATTCCCAAACACCCCACAACTTCTGTTTACTATGTCCCAACCCTCAGCTCAGAGACCACCTTCTAGACCACAGGCCCAGCTTGATCCAGAAGCCTAGCCTCAACTTGATTAGAGATCCCCGGCTCAACCACAGCCCACAACTGCCAGAAGACCAGAGAGGAAACAGCAACCAAGGAAAAAAAAGCACCCATCAACCAAAGAGGAACTCAAAAATCAGCACCTAGACCTATAATCACCCGAAAGCCCGATCTCCACATGCAAGAATATGAACACTGTCATCAACAGCCAAGTAATACCTGAATATCCAAATAGAGCTATGTTATGCTCAGATTGTGAGACCCCCCCCCAAGAGACCACCAGGAACACGAGTCCAATGCAAACACACAAGAATCTTTATTCAAGCTCGAGCGTGGGCTGTCAGTCATCCCTGACGAAGCAATTCAGAAAGAGCGGACCCCAGCTTTAGGAGGACAGAGTTTTTAAAGGGAAAAACTGAAAGCTGGGAATTTCAAGCCTTGGTGTTACAGGATTGGGTAAGAGGGGAGAGGGTAGACTGACCTTTAAGCTGATTGGTTCGGGTCTTCTCGCCAAACCACAAGGGGAAAACAGGCTATTGAAAAGAAACATCTTGACCAGGGCAAGACCCAGAACTGTTGTGTGCTTTTATTTCATTGGTTGGCTCCAAGTGCAGGACCTAATTATTCTTGCTAAGTTCCTCCTATAGGCCTATTTGCTCTTGCCAAATTCCTCTTGTGATTTTTCACTTGCCAATTTCCTCCTGTGTGTATTTTTATTTGCCAAGTTCCTGGAACTGAGATTGGGGAACTTGAGTCACCTAAAAGACAGGGCTGTTTAAAATGGTCTCTGAAAAACAAGATGACATTAGTTCTGCTCTTGCTCTCTCAGCTGAAGCACACATACACAAAGACCTAAAACAAAGGTTGTGAGGATGACAGAAGTCCTTTAAGAAGAAATAAATAAAATTTTTAAAGAAATCAAGGAAAAGACAAAAAATTCAAGGATATTAACAAAACCCTTCAGGAAAGATTAGAAAGCAAAACAGTTAAAGTAAATGAACAATGCTGTTCAGACCAGAAAATGGAAGTAGAAGAAAACACAAATTAGGAGAAATGAAATGAATGTTGATAAATGAACAGGAACTACAGAGGTAAACTTCAACAGAATACAAGAGCTGGAAGAGAGAATCTTAGAAATTGAAGATATAATAGAAGAATTAGCTACAGCAGTCAAAATGTTAAATCTAAAGAACTGCTACAACACAATCAGGAAATCAGGGAAACTATGAAAAGACCAAATCTATTAATAAAGGAATAGAAGGAGGAGAGGATACCAGTTCAAAGACCCAGCAAATCCTTTCCACAAAACCATAGAAGAAAATTTTCTTGGGCTGGAGAGATGGCTCAGAGGTTAAGAATACTTGCTCTTCTTCCAAAGGTCCTGAGTTCAATTCCCAGCAACCACATGGTAGCTCATAACCATCTATAGTAAGATCTGGTGTACAGGCAAAATGTTATATAAATAAAAAATCTTTAAAAGAAAAGAAAATTTTCCTAATCTAACCTAGAGAAGAAGATGCCTATAAAGGTTCAAGAACATGAAATAGATTGGACCAGAAAAGTAAGTCAGCTTGACATATAATAATCAAAACACTAAACATTAAATTCAATTCCCTAATAAAAAGACATAGACTAACTGAATGCATGTGAAAAAAAATTCATCTTTCTGTGGCATACAAGAAACACACCTCACCATCAAAGATTGCCATTGCTTCGGAGTAAAGGCTTGGAAAAATATTTTCCAAGCAAATGGAGCTAAGACATAAGCTGATGTAGCTATTCTAACATGGAACAAAATAGAATTCAAACCAAAATTAATAAAAAACAAACAATCCCAAACAAACAAAACAGGGAAGGACACTTTGTACTCATCAAAGGAAAAATCTGCCAAAATGATGTTTCAATTCTTAATATCTACATCCCAAATGCAAGGGCACCTACGTTTATAAGAGAAACGTTACTAAAGCTTAAATCAACATTGATCCTCACACAACGAATATAGGTTATGCAGCCAAAAGCTAAACAAAAAATAATGGCACTAAGAGAAGTTATAAAACAAATGAACCTGACAGATATCTACAGAACATTTCACCTAAACACAAAGGAATTAACCTTTTCAGCTCTTATGGAACTTTCTACAAAAGTGACCACACACTCAGTTACAAAGCAAGCCTCAACAGATACAAGGTCTGCATCCAAACAGACCACCATAGATTAGAGCTGACAGAAACAACAGAAAGCTGACAACCTCAGGGAAACTGAACCATTCTCTCCTGAGAGATGATGGAAATAAAGAATTTAAAGACTATAGAAGTCAATAAAAAGGAATACACAAGATGCCCAAACTCATGGGACACAATGAAAACAGTGCTAAGAGGAAAGTTCATAGCACTAAATGCCTACATAAAAATGTGTGGAGATCTCTTACTAGCAACTTAACAGCACAACTGAAAGCTCTAGAACAAAAAGAAGCAGATATACCCAAGAGGAGGAGACAGCAGAAAATAATCAAACTGAGAGCTGAATAATACAAAGAATCAATCCAACAAAGAGTTAGTACTTTGAAAAAAATCAACAATCTAGGCAAGCCCTTATTCAAACTAACTGAAAGAAAGATAGAGAACATTCAAATTAACAAATATAGAAAAAAAAGGAGTGTGGGACATAATAACACTAAGGAAATCCAAACAATTAGTAGGTCATATTTTAAAAACCTGTACTCCACAAAATTGGAAAATGTAAAAAAGTAATAAAGTACATTTTTCTTATAAGATACCACTTGCCAAAGTTAAATCAAGATCATATACACATTATAAATAGACCTATAGCCCTTAAGGAAATAGAAGCAGCCATTAAAATTGTGTCCAATCAATAAAAGCCCAGGGCCAGATGGTTTTTGTGCAGAATTCTAGAGACTTTCAAAGAATGGTAAGGTCAATAATGCTTAAATTATTCCACAAAAAGAGAAACAGAAGAAACACTGCCAAATTCATTTCATGAGGGCAGCAATGGCCAGAATAAGGGTGCTACTGGATTGCTCCGAAATCCAGGCTAGAACCACCCCAACTGACAAGAAATAAAATAAATGAAAAAAGATGAAATAAATGATTTCTAATGATGTTCTGCCATTGCCTTAGTGTTTTATTACTGTGAAGAGACAGGATGGTCACTGTAAGTTTTATAAAGAAAAACATTTAATTGGGGCTGGCTGACAGTTTCAGAATCCATTATCATCATGGCAGAAAACATATCAGTGTGCAGGAAGACATGCTGCTGGAGGAGCAGAGAGTTCTACTCTTGATTCACAGGCAACAGAAGGAGATTGTGTGTCACACTGGTCATAGCTTAAGCATAGGAGAACCCAAGGTCCACCCCTACAGTGACATGCTTACTCCAACATGGCCACACCTACACCAACATTCAAACACATGGTCTATGGGGCCCATATCTATTCAAATCACTGCAGCTACACTCATATATAGGTGCATAGTCTAGTCATCTTCAGAGCAGCTTCCTCTGAAAGCTGATCGGAGCAGATGCAGAGACCCACAGTCATATATTAGTCAGAGTCCAGGTTGAAGGTCTCCATTGGGTCCTCACCTTGGCACTGGGGAATCCTGTTGAAGAAGAGGATGTGAAATTCTGGGAGCCAGAGGCATCAAGAACATCGAAAGAACATGTCTGTGGAATTAATGAAGCAGGGCTCATGGTGGCTCACAGAGACTGAAGTGGGAATCATGTAGCCTGCATGGACTGTGTTAGGTCCTCTGCATATGTTACTGTTGCTAGTAGCTTGGTGCTTTTGTGGTACTCCTGACAGTGGGATTGGGGTGTCTGTGATTCTCTTGCCTGCTCTTGATACTATTTTCCTCCTACCGGGTTATCTCATCTACCTTGGATAGAAGGGTGGGTGCCTGGTCTTACTGTATCTTGTTGAACAATATTTGTCCCTGAAAAGTCTGCTCTTTTCGTAAGGCATCCAGGAGGAGGGAGGGATATCTCAGGGAAAGGGAAGTGGGAGGAGTAGCTGTGGTTGGGATGTATTATATGAGAGAATAAGTAAATTAAAGAAAAAACATCAAAACAAGCAAAATCACTGCAGAACAATTTCTCTAATGAACCTAAAAAATTTAGAGCCCTCAAATAAATCCCACTTTGATCATACTTTATAAATGACCTGCTTTTATCTCTGACAAAACGTTGGCTCGAATTGTGCAAATCTTGTGCATAATAAACCATATTGATAGAGAAAAACAGAAAATTTACATGCAGACAAGGCAGTTTTGAGTTTCAAAATACCTCCATAATAAATCCCTAGTGTTGTCGGAAATAATTTATATTATACTTAATTACATTTATAGTTAGCCCTATAAATAATACAGGAGTACTATTTAACCTGCTTTCACAATCAATGAAATAGACATCTGTTAGATTTTATAATTGCCTCATTTACCTTGGGCTGGCAGAAATTACACCTACATTGTCTCAATAACCTCCCTTATCCACCTCCCAGGCTCCATACAATGTCATTCACCTTAACCATTCCTAACTGGTCTATCTTACATCCATAATCCCATAAGTACTTGCTTATCCTTCATCTGGGTCACTTCCTCCATCCACGCCATTCTCAGGAGTCCTTTCTCCTAGCCACATGGTTTCTTTCTTCTAGGCTAACTCATTGTGGCATCCTCCTCCCTTCTTCCTCTTCCTGTCTGTCTGTCTCCTTCCCATGATTCTCCTGTCACCAAAGCCCGGGAACCTTAGTCACAACTACCTCCTTTTGCCCTGCCCAGGTACAAGCCTTTTTTTATTAACCAATCAGGAATGATGTCTTAGGCAGGTTTACACAACAAGGATAGGTGTGTCCAGGTCATAACCAGATTGTGAGATCCAGTAATTAGCATCAAAATACAAGCATTAGAATAACCCTCAATACCCTAAGAAAGCAGGAATGGACAGAGAACCTTTCAACATTATAAAGGAATGTATGACAAACACACAGCCAATCCTCAATCAAAGGACTACAAACTGAAAACATGTCCACTAATATTTAGAGTAGGTGAGGGTTCCCTAATGCATGAATTAGTTCATATACTTGACTAAAGAAATAAGCGAATAGTAAAAAGGTAAAAATGAGAAGGGAGGAAGTCATATTATTCTTGTTTGCAAGTGACATAACCCTATACTTAAAAGGTTCTACACTCTATAGCAAAAACTTGTGAATCTCATTTCAGTAAAACAGCAGTTCAAAACCATCAGCATACAAAAATCGTTACCTTGTATGTAACACCAACAACTGATGGGCTGAGAAACTCATCAGGGGGCGGGGAACACTGTCCATCTACAGTAGTCCCATAAAAAGTAAAAAGTACAGAAGCAGCTGCTCACATTAACAGAGGAGGTGAATGGCCTCTATATTTAAAAATTAAAAATGAAAAAATTACCCCAAAAGATATTACAGGGATTTGATATTAAATGTTCCTGGGTTTGCAAAACTCAAGTTGTAAAAATGGCTACATTGATACTCACACAAAATAAACATGTAGGCCAACGCACTTCAACGATTTACGAAAGATAAATCATTAAGTCAAGCAATGTGGGATTTTTGAACAAAACATCAAACCCATATTCTAAAATAGACAGCCTTTTGTACAAATAGTGCTAGCAAAACTGGCTGTCCAACTGTGGAGAAATGAAATGGTGCTCATCCCGCAGAAAAATCAATATGAATTGAAGAGTCATTTATTTAATATTGAAAATGCAGAAAAGTGCTATATTAATTATTACCAAACACAAATCTGCACAAAACCCACATAAATGGTATCTACATTTTGCTAAAGAGAAACATTAAAAATACAAAAGGTTATAATGATACTATATCTCTGTTTGTTCATACAGCTGTGTGAGTAAGTTAATAAGTAAAGAGGAGAGGGAACACTTTCTATAGAGAAGGTGGCAAAAGGACGACAATCATGGTAAAATGGACAGAATACCTGATTCATATATATTAAATGTAACATTGAAACTTTTATTTGACATTAAGAATTAGCAAGCATTCCCACTGCAGTGATAAAATATGCACATAAGAGCAACTAAAAGAAAGTATTCGATTTGGATCATGTTTCAAGGTCACTGTCCACCATGGTGTCTTAGTCAGTGTTCTATTGTTGTGAGGAGACACCATGACCTCTTATAATTGGGTTATTTAATTGGGGCTTGCTTATAGTTTCAGCAGTTTTGTTCATAATCCTTACCGTGGGGAGCATGGTGGAATGCAAACTGCCAGGAGCTAGAGAAGTATCTGAGAAGTCTACATCTGGATGTATAGTCAGTATAAAGAGAGAGATAATGGATGGACCTGGGCTTTTGAAACCTCAACGCCCAACCCCAATGACACACTTACTCCAATGATGCCACACTTCTTGATCCGTTTCCAGTAGTGCTGCTACCTGATGATTAAGCATTCAAATCTATGAGCCCTCGGGGGTAATTATTATTCTACCACCAAACATGGTCAAACAGATGCTTCCAAGCACAATCAACCGGTCTTCTGAATTGAATTAAAGTAATAAAAGTAAGCCCTGCAAATTAACCAGAGGCTTTCCCTCATATGATTCTAGAGCTCATGTGGTAACAACCAAGATTTGAGTATTACTTCTTGGACCTTGTCTACATAAACACAAACACAATTCAAAAACATAATTTAAGTTTATTTTGGTCGTGCACGTGTGTGTGTGTGTGTGTGTGTGTGTGTGTGTGCTCCCATGCATGGAAGTCAGAGGACAACCTTCAGAGGTAATTTCCTCTTTCTAATTTGTTCATACTAGGACTACTAATACAGTTGTCGGTCTTGATGGCAATCAAGTTTATTCCCAAAGTCAGCTGGTTCCAGCTACAAAGCTTTAATTCATAACATTCCTTCCCATTTCCCCAATCTTAAACTCAGCTCATAAGGAAAATAGGATTCAACTTGAAAAGTCCACAAAGTACTAAATAAACAGTTGCAAGACAATGAAAGACTTCTTGTCCACATCTCATGTGAGACTCAAGGCAATCTCTTTACTGTGAGCTCATACAACAGAAAAACAAGTGACGTGGCTTAGACTATTCTAATCCTAAAGCAGAAGAAACACAAGGAAGGATCAGCCTCAAACTCAGAAGGACAAACACACAATCTGACAGCTCCACTTTTGACATCTCTGATTTCTGATGCCCTGGTATTGACTCCAAAGACTTATGTGGGACCATCCTTCCAGTTTCACCTGAAAGACACATAGCCTTTCTTCTAGGCATGCTCCACTCACTGCCTGCACCTTTTCTTAGTAGATCTTATACTTCCCTCCCTCACACAACTGGAATCTCCAATATCTTGGGGCATGCAATAATCTGGTTTATAACCAATTGATATTCCCAGGTGTGAGTGATCTGTATGGTTCTGATATCAATGGCTTGTTTCTTTGCAGCACAGCAATGATGTCACATCAATTCCAAGCAACATCTCATTTTCAAAACACCCCATATGGTCAGAATTGATCTACTAAACTAACTCATTTCTATTCATTATTATCGAACGGAGCATGAAATACTTTGCTACACTTTTGCCTTCACACAGGACTTTCTGCTATAACCTCATTTACTTTTGTGAGGTAGAAAAAGTTACTGCCAGAATCATGTAGGTTTCTATATAATAAGAATTCACTCATGATTAATTGGAATGGAGTATAAATTAAACGCATTCCACATTATTTTTATCTGTAGGGTTTCAAAACAAACAAACAAAAATTCCTGATATGAAGGTAAGTCAACTAAGCTACTGTTGGAATTTATAGCAGTATCTCTTAAATATAAGTTTGTCATGTTCCATGTTAGATTTTGGTCTTGTTGGTTTTTAGGGGATTCTTTTTCTGAGTAAATGCTCCAGAGCAGAGTTACAGTTGAAGGAACCTTAAACCCTTGTGCCATTATCCCCAGTATGGCATATCTGAAAACTAAGATATAAAGAGTGGAAAGTGCTGCATCCTTCACTTACATCCGCTTTCTCCTTGTGTGATAAAAGCCACGGCAAACAACTACACAGGGAATAAAAGGTGTTCTTTCATTTCACTGGCTGTATTTCATCATCCTTCAAAGCCAGGGCAGAACACTGCTGAAATCTAGACACAGCACGTGAAACAGAATCCATAATGGAATGCTGCTTTATTTTTTCTTCACTCTGGCTTCAGCTCATAATTCTCATACACCGAGAACCACCTGGCCAGGAGTGACACGTCCAAGGAGCATTGATATCATCCAGTGGTCTAGACTTATCTACTTGAAGTAGTATTTCAGACAATGCCCTGAAGACATATCCATTGGTCAATCAGTTAAACAGTCAAAAACCCATTTGAGACTAGATAACATACTGCTTGTCTGTGTGAAGCTGAGAGCAGAAGCAAAATAGGGCAGAGATATGTACAAAACATATCAATATTCGTCAGTGTCGACCACAGAATTAGAAATATTACTGAAGCCTTATCTCTGTGTGTAGAGTTTTGAGTTACTGTTGATTAAAAAATTATTGAAGGCCATTATTTCGGTGTGTAGTTTCTCACTAGTATGAAGTCTCAGAGGGCACCTGACACGAGAGACAGCTAAAGGCCTTGCCATAATCTTAATAGAGACAGTTCCTGTTCCCATTACTAGGGAACCCATTTGGAGACTGAGCTGCCATGGGCTACATCTGTGCAGGGGTTCCAGGTTATCTCCATGCATGGTCCTTGGTTGGAGTATCAGTCTCAGTAAAGAACCCTGGGCCTAGATTTTTTTGTTCTGTTCCTCTCCTTGTGGAGCTCCTATCCCTTCCAGGTCTTTCATCTCCCCCTTCTTTCATAAGATCCCCTGCCCTCTGCCAAAGTTTGGCTATGAGGCTTTCCTCCTGTATGTATTCTCTTGTGTCTAGTAAGTAATGATGTACAATGAAATGCCTTACCACATACTTCACATTTGTAGGGTTTCTCTCCTGTATGAATTCTTTTGTGTTTAGAAAGTAATGAAGGGTAATGGTAGGCCTTGCTACATATTTCACATTTGTAAGGTCTCTCTCCTGTATGATTTCTCTTGTGTTTAGAAAGAAACGATGAAATACGGAAGTCCTTGCCACATACTTCACACTTGAACGGTTTCTCTCCTGTATGAATTCTGTTGTGTACTGAAAGTAATGATGGCAAACGGAAGGCTTTGGCACATACTTCACACTTGTAGGGTTTTTCTCCTGTATGAATTTTCTTATGTCCTGAAAGTTCTGATGGTAAATAGAAGGCCTTGCTACATATTTCACACTCGTATGGTTTCTCTCCTGTATGAATCTTCTTATGTTTATTAAGAACTGATGCATAACAGAAGGCCTTGCCACACACTTCACATTTGTGGGGTTTCTCTCCTGTATGAATTTTCTTGTGGTTAGAAAGTACTGATGGATAATGGAAGGCCTTGTCACATACTTCACACTTGTAGGGTTTCTTTCCTGTATGAATTCTCTTGTGGTAAGAAAGTAATGAGGAAATATGGAAGGCCTTGCCACAAACTTCACACTGGTAGGGTTTCTCTTCTGTATGACGACTCTTGTGTACAGAAAGTAATGATGCAGCATGGAAGGCCTTGCTACATACTTCACACTTAAAAGGTTTTTCTCCTGTATGAATTATCTTATGTTCATAAAGTAGTGATGGATAACGGAAAGCTTTGCCACACACCTCACACTTGTAGGGTTTCTCTTTCTTATGAATTCTCTTATGTTTATAAAGTCTTGATGGACAATGGAAGGCCTTGCCACATAGTTCACATTTGTAGGGTTTGTCTCCTGTATGCATTCTCTTGTGTTCCGAAAGCAATACTGGGGCACGAAAGGCCTTGCCACAAATTTCACATTTGTAGGGTTTTTCTCCTATATGAGTTAGCTTGTGTTTAGAAAGTAATGACGGAACATGGAAGGCCTTGCCACATATTTCACACTTGTACGGCTTCTCTCCTGTATGAATTCTCTTGTGTTTAGAAAGTAATGTAGTATAATGGAAGGCCTTGCCACATATCTCACACTTGTAGGGTTTCTCTCCCGTATGAATTCTTTTGTGTTCGGAAAGTAATGATGGGTAACGGAAGGACTTCTCACATTCTTTACACTTGTAGGGCTTTACTCTTAAATGAATTCTCTGGTGGTTACTAAAGGTTTTTTTCCGCTCAAAGACTTTACCACACTCTTTGCATGTATAGTGTTTTCCTCCTGGTGAGTAAAGGTTGAGAAGTGAGTGAAAGCAGAGCAAAATTTTTTATATTTACAATGCTTATTTTTAAAAACAAACTTTTACTCATACTTGCATTTTATTATATAAATGATGAGCTACATTCAAAATTCTATACATGTATTCAATAAAGTGGAATTTAAAACACAAATAGGTGAAATTCAAGTAACTTTCCATTGAAATAAGAAGACTATGAAAACAGAACACAGAAACCAAGGAATATTAATCAAAGTCAAACATGTAAGGAAGGCCTAATATCGACAACTAAGAAAAGCTATAATAGCATTATGTAAATGCAAATCAGCCCTTTAAACACATAAAGAAGTTTTATGACTAGATATAAACAAAGCATAAAAATAATTTAATGTAGAAAACACTTGTATGCACAATTTGTATATATCCTAAGTACGAGTTTTAGGTTTGGAAGTTATGAGTGTTAGGCAGAAGAAGATGGTCCACAATAACATTCAATAATAAATTTCAAGGATTGAAGATGAGAATTTTCATGCACCTCTTTTGAAGAAAATTAATACTCAAGTTAATGATCACGATGAAACGACAGAGCTTTGGCTGTCATGGGAAACACAAGTTAACATGGTAAGAAAAAACAAAGCTTATGAAAGCACCAAAAATGTCACATAAATGTCCTCTACAGACAGCAAAAGACAAAAAATAAAATCACTATGAGATGAATTTCCACCAGAACATTGTGTCTCAATGGCTTTCTGTTGGACGTTTGAATATCCCACTCTGTCCTCTGGGCCCCTCTTTCTGACACACCTGGGTGCAGGGTGGCAGCTGCTTGTCTTTTCGCATCTGCATGTTCTTGTCTTTGCTCTAGAAATGTGAGTAGGTATGGCTTAGAGGAAGCAAGACCTGTTTGTAGGAAAAGGGAAGAACATTGTTAATGTTCTTAACAATGGGGAAAAACATGTCCTTTCCAGGATTGTGTGTATAAAGAAAGAGAAGATACAATAAAGGAGGGTAGAGGATTTGCTCTTTATGTGTTTTCTGATGGGCACATAGGAATGCTTGGGAGAAATTTAGGAATTGCAGGTACTGAGCTTCACATATCTCAGTAACAAAGAAAACTTTTAATACTGAAGGGCGTGGTAGTCTCTTTAAGGTATACCACTCCTATTCATGCCACTTACTTCCTAATACAAAGCATACATTTAAAAGGTAGGTGGTCACTATGAATATAAGAATAAATAGTTCTAAGGTACATGAACAAGTTTAATTCTCCTTAAAAATAGGCTTATGAACCTTAGAGATGGAAGCACAAGCTCCCATGAGATATTATTGTACAAAGGGAGCAAGTTTCATGCTGACATTTAATTAAGAATTCATCATGGAAGTGATCCTCACCCAGAAACACAAGGTTGTTATAATTCTCCAACATCATATCCCTGTACAATTTCCACTGTGCAGGGCCCAGGATTTCCCACTCCTCTGCAGAGAAATAAATGGCCACATCCCAGAATGATAGCATATCCTGAAATAAAGAAAAGAGTGACTACCACACATTATGCTAATTACAACTATCAATAGTAACACAAATACCAAGAGGCATCATATACTTCTCCATACCACACTAAAGGTCCCCTGGAGTGAGATGAGAGCTGGAAGTGCTTCTAATACAGGTAGTAACATCCTAAAATATTTCTGATTTAGTGCTGTAATGTTACAGAGGATCATTGTTGGGGGTTGGTTTGGTGCTTATATTTTGATGCTAATTACTGGCCCTCAAAATCTGGCTACTGCCCAAATATACCTATCCTTCTTGTGTAAACCTAAGATATTATTTCTGATTGGTTAATAAAAAAAGACCTGTACCTGGGCAGAGGTGAAAGAAGGTAAGTATGCTGAAGGTTCCTGGGCTTTGGGGAGAGGAGAATCATGAGGAAACAGATAGGCAGGAGGAGAGGAGAAGGAAGAAAGCCATGATGGGTTAGCATGGAAAAGAAATCACATGTGCCAGGAGGAAGGATTCCAAAAGTGGCATGGAAAGGAAAGATCCAGATGAAAGATAAGCAAGTATTTATGGAATTATGGATTGGAGATAGGCCAGATAGGAATGGTTAAGGCAGATGGAATTGTATAGAAGCTGGGAGGTTACTGAGATAGCTTAGTGGAATTATTTACCCAGGCCAAGATGTTATAAGGCAATTATAAAGTCTAACAGGTATCTGTGTCATACTGCCATAATTATAGGGCTAATAATAAATATATTTTGCCAAATACCATCAAATTTACCACAAGTCATCGTTAAGGAAAGTGGTTGGCAGAAGATCCTGGAAACTCCTACGGACACTTGTACTTTCAAGAACCGTAAAATAGAGAAAGAATGCATCTACAAACTGTATGCTGGGGCCGGAGAGATGGCTCAGCAATTAAGAGCACTGGCTACTCTTCCAAAGGACCTGGGGTTGATTCCAAGAGACCTTATGGCTGTTCACAAGTGTCTAACTGCAGTTGGAGAGGATCTGACAACCTCTCAGACATGTATGCTATCAAATTACGATCATATATATGCCTTAGTTGTGGCTTGTATTCCTGTCATCAAACTCCATGATCAAAATTCTTCAGGAGGAATGGGTTTATTAGGCTCACACTTCCACATCACTGTTCACCACTGAAGGAAGTTAGGACAGGGACTCAAAAAGGACAGAGAGCTGGAGGCAGGAGCTGATGCAGAGGTCGAAGAGGTGTTCAGCTTATAGTCTTGCTATACATGGCCTGTTCAGCCTGCTTCTTTAGAGAACCCAGGACCATCAGCCCAGAGGCAGCACCTCCCATATCAGGCTGTGCCATGCCCCATCAACTGCTAATTAAGAAAATGCTCTACAGGCTCTCACAGAGCCTGAGCTTAGAGGCATTTACTAAATTAAGATTTCTTACACTTGCATAACTATAGTTTGTTTCAAGTTCACATGACTCTAGCCAGCAAAACAAGAAAAAATAAGTAAATTAATAATAAAAGTTTGTAAAACTATACTTCAGTTTCCGGTGTTTATATTACAATACAGCACACATTACGGACATTTTTCACAGTAGGAAGCCATGGTGATGGAGAAGGTACTTCTCAACCCAATATGCACAATCACATGACAAATATAATGAAGATGCAAATCTGATGCAGCAGCTCTGGGCTAAGTTCTGCCTTCCTGAGAAGGAACCGAGTGATGCAAAGTGATGCACCAAGGAACATGGGTTTGAGCAGCCAATGGGTAGAGCAATAAATGAATTTGTAGACAAATGGAATCAAAGTATATTCACAAAGTTATAATTAGGAAATTAAGCCACAAGTTAAGTCACTGCAGGGACCTATAATGACCCAAGATTGTCTCAGAGGCTTCCATGAAAGAACAAAGGGAACTTTAGTTCTTTGTCCTTATTCCAGCAGTGGACTTGGCCAGGCCAGTCTGACATAGGATCCAGTGCCATGAAGGAGTCCATGTTGTAGTTACTAGAGAATCTAACTCTTCTCCTGAGACTGGGATTATTAGCCCTAAGGCAGCTGTGTCTGAGGTATCCTGTGCTTTCATTGCCAGCATTGTGTGATTTAGGTCTTTGGTGAACTTGGCTACCTTAGATGGACTAATTCCATATAGCGTGCTGTACTTCTTAATGAACTTGCTTGCCTCTCGGACATCAGTTTATACAGGACCTCCTGGTCCCAGTATTGTCTTCTTTATATCTTTTTCTTATATTTCTAATCTTTGGTCTAACTATTCCACACCTAGCCACTTGAGAACTTTATTCCTGTGGGTTCAGGTAAGAATCAGCACACCAAGGTTCCTTCATCTTATCTAAATGAAGAACATCCATTGAGCAATGTTTCTCCAGGTTTCTTCTTCCTGATTTTACCAGCCAATAGGATAAAAATTACAGCTCTCAGGTGATTTAAAATCCTTTAGTTTCAACGTCTGACTGTCGTTAGATTTCTGAGGCAGCATAAAGGGCCCAAGCACAGAAAAGAGATAGAGGAGTCAACAGACAGGACTGTGTTTATTACCTCACACACTGAAAGACAGACTCACTCCCATGAGTAATGAAGGAGTCTAATGGGGAGGGGACACAACCCTTTCTAGGAGTAGAATAAGGGGCTTGGGAATGAGGAAACTGTTGCATCATGAACTCCACTTTTCTCTCCTGAAGTCTCTCCTTCATCAAACTGTTTGTCAAAGCTGAGACAGGTTGACCCATCAGACACTAGACTCTTGAAAGGGTGAGAGGGCTGCTGGCAGAGTCACCTGTAATCTCCTATCAGTCCTGCTTTACCACCAGGCACAGTGGATAAGCTCCAGTGATCTCAGCTAGAAGAGCTTGTGATACAGGTAAGTCAGTCTGATAGAGCAAGAAGCACAGTCACACACCATGTAGGACTTGCCTTTATTTGCCTGATATAATAATGTCCTGTGTCATCAGAAAATTCTTGCTCGTCAAGCAGGATTCCTTTGTGTTTACAGCTGACCTTCCTCAACCTTACTGGTCAGCTACAACCAGAGAAGGAGGAATGTTTTTGGAGACAGCCTGTCTCCCAAGATAATCTGTCTTGCCTAAGCAGACAATACCAGGAAGGGGAGACAGCAGACCTACAGGGGCCCCTTAAGTAGCATCAACTTCCTCATTCCCAAGCCCCTCACCTGCCTCTCTAGAAGTCCCAGACACTACTTTTGCCTCACACAAACTCCCAATCCCACACTTTTAGGAGAGTTGGTGTCCCTGTCTGTGAGTACTGATTAAATAGTCTCACCCATTGTTGTCAGCCTCTTTCCTGCCTTGTCTCTTAATCTGTGCTCAAAAAATGTAACGCCTTCTGCATTGTCACAATGATCACATTACATCTTTTAATGTACCTGAAGAAATCTCTTGTGTTTTGTACGAAAGCATCACCTGTCAGTAAAAAGCTAATGACTTGTTGGCCGAAGCAGGAAATAAGAAGGTGAAAGTTCCAGAGAGGGGGCAGAGAGAGGGGGGAGCACAATCCAGAGAGTGGTGTTGGCCCTGGGATTCTGAAATGGACTTTAGAAACTGAGCAGAGGTAACCATACACCAAGAATAGAATAAACAGGATATTAGTTATAAGCAAGTCAGGGGACAGGCCTCGCTATTTTGTCCTAGGCTTTTATTAATACAGTTAAGCATCAGAGTCATTATTTTGGGAGGTAGGGTGCAGGAAGAAAATATGTATTTACAAATGGTGCCCTTCATGGGAGACATGTAGTCTGAACTTACCTAAAACCCAAGCTTAAAACACAAGATTCCGGCTTTAAACCAAGAATTCTGGACAAAAGAGCCAGACCAGAAAGCCAGGCAAAACCTCTTTAAGAAGCGCTGAGGCCACACTTGAGGGGAGGCTGGTTAGCAGTGGGTAGTACTAGGAAATGTAACCTGATGCAATTTGCTGGCCAGACTGGAGGACTGGTCTTTTGAAGAGAATAAAAGCAGAGAAGAGCCTCCGGTAGGCCCCAGAAGGCAAAAGGCTTCCCAGAGCAAAGCAGGACTGGGACAACCAGCTCAGGGCTTCAGAGCAGGGCAGCGGCAACTTGTCCCATATGCAGCACCCTTTTAGAGAAGGGTTAAATAGAGGTAGGACACCCATGGGAAAAACACAGTCCAAATTTGGGTCCTCACTAAAAAAGTCTACAGCCTTATCTGGGCAGAGAGAGGCACCAACCTGAGGGGAGTGGAGCCAGCAGCCTCTGTGCCAGCTGTGTGGATAGGGAGGGGCAAAATGAGAAGCACCACACCTCTACACTGGTAACTATTGAATCTGGAAAACAGTAAAAGAAAAGGGAAGCTGTGTACAAAAGTAAATCATAGGAGGAAGTGTCTGCTTAAAACATAAGAAAGTAAAGTCCTTAGAAAAAGGTTCTGAGATTAGAAAGAAAAAAAAATATTTTGTATGTTGAAAGTAAAAGAAAACAAAATGACACAATACATTTGGATGAATTGTTTCTCTTAGCATACAAGTATTTTTTAAAGCAACATTTACAATTTTGTACATCCTCTTTAGGAGAGATCAAATTAAGACAGACTTAAATAAAGAAAAGACTGAGAAATGGATTACTGTATTAAAGGTCATAGAACACAAATGAAAAGAAGTAGTTCCAGGTGAGAGAAATGCACAGGGGCTTGAGGAATGTCACCCCATTGAGATGCTGGACAGAAAGGTTTTGGCTATAGGCCAGCATGGTCAGACTATTATATGTGTATCATCAAGGTTCAACTACTGGATGAAGGTCTATATGCTAACTTAGAAATACAGATCCCTTTTGGTGTTCCCTTGAGCAAGGTCATGCAATGGCTTATATTTTTCATTTACCAGAGTATGAAGAACTAAAATAGATGCACCATCCATAGGTTCAAATTAAGAATTCCAATGGGCCTTTGCCTTGAGTTCTGGAAAAGGTGATCCTGAGACTGCACATTTGCTGGAAATCATGGCTATCTTGGAATATATGTCTTTACAAATAATACAAATGTCTTTACAGATAAAAGCTTATGATGCTTCAACACATGTACCCATTAGAATACAACAATATTTTAGATAACACAGCTTAAAAATGTTACAGATTTATCTTGGACCCTTACATGACAAACAATTGTAGAAATAGGACTTTCAAGCAAATACTCATAGAACAGAAGGGAATTAAGGAATCTCCCAGGGATTGATTAAATGGTGTTTTATTGACTTAAAATTCTTTAAATATCAATGAGACAAGTAGCAGAGCTACTGAAGTACACTGGCATTTAGAAAGGATAGATAAATTAGATCAACAAATATATATGATAATGTCAGAATAGAAGAAATGAAACGTGTTACGCTGGGGAGGAGATTTTGCACTTCTTTCCAAGGGAGAAGAAAAATTTGTATTCCACCCAAATTGTTGAAAATAAGAAATGACTGAGGGAGACTCCTTGAACATCTTGGCAACAGAGAGACCAATAAGACAGGTGGAGTGTGCATTGATTCCTCTCCATGGGAACAGCTGAGACTAGCTGAGACATAAATGACTATGCATACCCAGTAAATCTTGTTGCTACAGAATCCTCATGATTTTCTAGTACATGCCATTCTTTCATAAGTTATGGGTGGAGATTTCTATTACAGTTTGCTTACAGTCCAAATTGGTTAATAAAAAAGAGACAAGCCATCTCCTAGGCACATCCCATTTCTCAACACCCATCGCCACCTGCAATCCCAGAAACTGGCAACCATCAGGGAAGAGCAGGTGAGAACCTTGACCCAACTCCTGGCCTGCTATAGCCCAGGTGCAGAGGCACCGTCCGCCCTGGCCCTCCGAGCTACATTGCACTAGCATGCTCCATGCTCAATCTCCCAGGTGCACCCTATTTCCTGGGTCCCATCGCCACCTGCAATCCTGGAGACTGGCAGCCATCAAGGAGCAACAGGTCCTGTTGTGCCTCATTTCCTGGTCCCCATCTCATTCTGTAATCCCAGAGACTGGCACCCATCAGAGACTACCAGTTCTTCCTGTATCCCCAGAGACCTGCTATCACACAGGAAAAACAGTAGACTGCTACCCATCCAGTACCACCAGCTCTACCTACAATCCTAGAAGCCTACTAACATCAGGCACCAACAGGGTTTCTAATACCAAGGACAACCAAATGGTTAGAGGTCAGCATAAGAACACAAGCAACAAAACTCAGGGCCATATGGTACCATCAGAACCCAGCTATCCCACGTCAGCAAACCCTAGATACCCTAAAACACATGAAAGAAAACTATCATAAACCTGACGTTATAAAAATGATAGAGGCCTTGAAAGAGGAAAATAAATCCCTCAAAGAAATATGGGATAATAAAAACAGGTCAAGGAAGTAAGTCCCTTAAAGAAAATGCATGAAAATTCTGTCAAATGGGAGAAGGAAATAAATAAAACTGTTCAAAACCTAAAAATGGAAATAGAGGCAATAAAAAAAAAAAAACCAAACAAACACACAATCTGAGGCAATCCTGGAAATGAAACACCTAGGGAAGAGAAGAAGAACTACAGACATAAGCATTACCCATAGAACACAGAGATGGAAGAGAGAATCTTGGGTGTAGATATGCTTAAAGAAATCGACACATAAGTCAAAGAAAATGTTTAAACTAAAAGATCCCGACACAAAACATCCACAAAATCTGGGATACTATAAAAAGATCAAAGCTAAGGATAATAGGAATAGAAGACCCTCAGTTCCAAGGCCCCCAAAATATTTTCAACAAAATCAGAGAAGAGAACTTGCCCAACCTAAAGAGAGGCCTATAAACATACAAGAAGCCTACAGAACACCAAATAGAGACCAGAAACAAAAATCCTCCTGCAACATAATAATCAAAACACTAAATCTACAGAACAAAGAAAGAATGTTAAAAGCTGCAAGGGAAAATGGCCAAGTCACATGTAAACGCAGACCTGTCAGAATTATACCTTACTTCTCAACAGAGACTCTAAAAGCCAGAAAGGCGTGGACAGATATCCTACAAACACTGAGACTACAGATGTCAGCCCCGACTACTATATCGAGCAAAAGTTTAATCATCGTCGATGGGGAAAACAAGATATTCTACAACAAAAACAAATCTGAACACTATCCATCCACAAATCAAGCCCTACAGAAGATACTAGAAGGTAAATTCCAACCCAAACAAGGCTTACTACACACAGAAAAACACATGAAATAAATAACCACACATCAGCAAAAACAAAAGAAGGGAAGCAAAAACACACCACATACATGTACTCTACCACTACCAAGATCAAAATAACAGAAATTAACAATCATTGGTCAATAATATCTGTCAATGTCAATGGACTCAATTCTCCAATAAAAAGACAGAGGCTAACAGAATGGATGCAAAAACAGAATCCATCAATCAATTGCATAAAAGAAACAAACCTTAGCAATAAAGATAAACATTATCTCAGAGTAAAGGGCTGGAAAAAAATTTTCTTAGCAAACTGACCCCAAAAGCAAGCTGGAGCAGACATTCCTATTTCCAATAAAATAAACTTTCAACCAAAATTAATCAAAAGAAATGAGAAAGGACACTTCATACTCACCAAAGGAAAAATCCACCAAAATGACATCTCAATTCTAAACATCTACACCCCAAACAGAAGGGCACCCACATTCATAAAAGAAACATTACTAAAACTACTTGACCCATATATTAATAGTGGGAGACTTCAAGACCCAACTCTCACCAACGGACAGATCATCAAGGCAGAAACTAAACAGAGAAATAATGAAACTACAGACGTCACAAATCAAATGGACCTAACAGACATCTATAAAACTTTTCACCCAAACACACACAAATATATATTTTTCTTGGCACCTCATAGAACCTTCTCTACAACTGACCACATACCAGGTCACAAAGCAAGCCTCAACAGATACAAGAAAATTGAAATAACCCTCTGCATTGTATGAGAACACATGGATTAAAGCTGGATTTCAACAACAACAGAAAAAAGAGAAAACTTGCAAATTCATGGAAACTGAGTAACTCTACTCAGTGACCACTCGGTCAGGGAAGAAATAAAGAAAAGAAAGACTTTCTAGAATCCAATGAAAATAAAGGCACGACATAGCCAAACTTATGGGACACAAGCAAAGCAATGCTAAGGAGAAAGTTCACACTATTTCATAAAGTTCATAGTGCCTTCATAAAGAAATTAGAGAATTCTCCTACTAGCAACTTAAAAATCACACCTAAAAGCCCTATCACAAAAAGAAGCAAACACACCCACAATGAGTAGATGGCAGGAAATAATCAAACTCAGGCCTGAAATCAATAATTTAGAAACAAAGAGAAAACAAGGAATCAATGAAACCAAGAGTTGGTTCTTTGAGAAAAATCAATCAGAGAGATAAACCCCTAGCCAAACGAACTAAAAGGTAGAGACAGTATCCAAAATCAGAAATGAAATAGGGGACATAATAGGAGACACTCAGGAAATCCAAAGAAATCATTAGGTCTTATTTCAAAAACCTGTATTCCACCAAATCGGAAAATCTAAAGGAAATGAATGATTTTCTTGATTTTACTTACCAAAGTTAAATCAATATTAGATAAACAGCTTAAACAGCCATATAAACCCTAAAGAAATAGAAGCAGTCATCCAAAACAACAACAACAAAAAGCCCACGGACAGATGGTTTTAGCACAAAATTGTAAGATCTTCAAAGAAGAGCTAATACCAATACTCCCAATACTCTGTAAACTATTCCACAAAGTAAAAACAAAAGGAACACTGCCAAAGTCATTCTATAAAACCACAGTTGCCTTGACAAACAGCCACATAAAGACTCAACAACAAAGAATTTCAGACCAATTTCCATCATGAACACTGATGCAAAAAGTATTAATAAAATACTTGCAAACCAAATCCAAGAACACATCAAATATACCATCCACCATGGTCAAGTAGGTTTCATGCCAGGGATGCATGGATGGTTTAACATATGAAAATCCATCAAGGTAATCCACCATATAAACAAACTGAAAGAAAAAAATATATGATCATCTCATTAGATGCAGTAAAAGCCTATGATAAAAGTCTTGGAGAGAACAGGGATACAAGATCAATACCTAAACATAGTAAAGACAATATACAGCAAACCTATAGCCAACAGCAAATTAAATGGAAAGAAACTCAAAGCATTTCCAGTAAATATAGGGACAAGACAAGGCAGCCCACTCTATCTCTTCAATATAGTATTTGAAGTTCTAGTTAGAGCAATATGATAACTAAGAAATATCAAAAGGATACAAATTAGAAAGGAAAAAGTCAAAGTATCCCTATTCACAGATGATATGATATATATATATATATGTGAGTCCCAAAATTTTACCAGAGAATTCTTAAACTGATAAACACCTTCAGCAAAGTAGCTGGATGCAAAAATGACTTTAAAAAAATCATTAGTCCTCCTGTATACAAATAACAAATGAGAAAGAAATTAGAGAAACTATACTGCCGGGAGCCAAAGCTATCTAGTGGAGATAAAGCTATCTATGGAAGCCAAAGTCAAAGCTATCTAGTGGAGACAAAGGTAGTTACTGAAGCCAAAGCCAAGTAGAGAGCAAAGCCAAGTAGAGAGGTCATTTAGTGGAGACCTAAAGCTATTTAGTGAAAGACCCTAAATCATGGGTGATAGATTGTGAGGACATTCGTTTGTTAGCGCATCCATAAGATATCTTTAGAAATCATCCTTATGGTATCTTGCAGGTGCAATATTTAACCCATGAAAGCACTCTTCCTATTTCCTGCAGCAGTAGATTAACCTTCCCCCTTTCCTGCCTTCTCCCTATATAAGTTGGGTAAAAATTTCTAATAAACGGAAGCCTTGATCAGATGAACAGACTTGGCTTTCATTCCTGCGTCTCTTGTCCCCTCCCCCATTCCTTCCAATCTCTCCACCTTAGGAACCCCGTTGAAGCCTCGTGGGTCGGGGCACTATACCCTTCACAATAGCCATGGATGATATAAAGTATGTTGGTATAATTCTAACCAAGCAAGAGAAAGACCTGTATGACAAGAACTTCACATCTCTGAAAAAAGAAATTGAAGAAGCTATCAGAAGATGGAAAGATATCCTATGCTCATGGATTGGTAGGCTTAATATAGTAAAAATGGCTATCTTAGCAAAAGCAATCTATAGAGTCAATGCAACTGTCATGAAAGTACCAACCAATTCTTTACAGACCTTCAAAGAACAACTCTCAACTTCATGTAGAAAAACAAAAACCCAGAATAGCTAATATAATCCTATACAATCAAAGAATTTCTGAAGGTATCTCTATCCAACTTCAAGCTGTACTACAGAGCAATAGTAATGGTACTGGCATAGAAAGAGACTGTTTAATCAATGGAATCAAATTGACCACCTAGACAGAAAGCCACACCCCTACAGAAATTGACTTTTGACAGAGAAGCCATAACCATACAATGGAAAAAGAAAACCATCTTCAACAAATGATGCTGGTCTAACTGAATATCTATATGTAGAAAAATGCAAACAGATCCACACTTTTCACCCTGCACGAAACTGAAGTGTTGTTGTAAATAAAAAAAATGAGTGTTGGACTATTTATCATCAGCTCTCTGATTATCACGTCGCTATTATTTAACCTGCTATCACAAATAATAAGACAGAGATACCTGTTAGATTTTATAATTGCCATATTAACCTTGGGCCGGGCAGGTATTTCATCTAAGCTGGCTCAATAACCTCACCATCCATCTCCCAGCCCCCATCCAAAGCCATCCACCTTAATCCTCCTCATCTTGTGTACTTTCCATCCATAATCCCATGGTACTTGGTTGTATTCTCTCTCTGGGCCTTTTCACACCATTATTGGAGTCTTTTCTCCTCATCCACTTGGCTCTTTCTCCATCTAACCCATTGTGCCACCCTTCTTCCTCCTTTCTTCCCCTCCATCTCTGTCTCATGAATCCCTGTCCTCCAAAGCCTGGAACCTTATTCACACCTACCCCATTCTGCCCTGGCCAGGTATAGGCTGTTTAATCAACTAATCAGGTAATAATGACTTAGGCAGGTTTATGAAACAAGAATTGGTTTATGTGAGAATGTGCTCTTCTGAGCAGGGACAAGATCTTGGGGGCCGATAACTAACATTAGAATACATAGCACCAGGCCAAACCCCAACACTGATGTCTAAGTGGATCAAAGACCTCAACATAAAACCAGATACACTAAATCCATTAGAAGAAAAAGTGGGGAAGAGTGGTGAACTCATTGGCACAGAAGACAACTTCTTGAACAAAATACCAACAGTTCAGTCTCTAAGATCAACAATAGATGGGAGCTCATCAAACTAAAAAGCTTCTGTAAATGAGCCTGTCAACCTACAGCAGCCTACAGATTGAGAAAAGACCTTCACCAGCCCTAATTTGGGCTAATATCCAAATTATTTACGGAACTCATGAAATTAAACTCCAGCAAACCAAATAATTCAATTAAAAATGGGATACAGAGCTAAACAGAGAATTCTCTATAGAACAATCTTGAATGGCTGAGAAGCACTTAAAGAAATGTTCAATGTCATTAATCATGAGGAATATGCAAATCAAAATGACTCTGAGATTTGATCTTACACCACCAGAATGGCTAAGATCAAAAACTCAAGTGACAGGACATGCTGGTGAGGGTGTGGAGCAAGGGGAACATTCCTTCATTGTTAGTGGGAACGCAAACTTGTGCAACCACTTTGAAATTCAATCTGGTGCTTTCTCAGAAAATTGGGAATAGTTCTAACTCAAAACCCAGCTTTTCTACTCCTGAGCCTACACCCAAAAGATGTCCCACCATATCAAAAGGACTCTCTTTCTCTTTTTTGATTGGCTTTTCATTTTTTAATTAGAATACAAAGTAGCAGGCTTTCTTTCCATACTTTTATATATTGTGTAGTGATCCTCTCCCTCACTCCCCAGTCCTGTTTCCTCTTAGACAAGCTGGAGAACTGCAACAAGGTGGGCTCCTGGGAGGACATGGGAATGACTCTAGCTTGAAACCCTTGGTGGCTGGAGGGGCCAACCTCTAACCAGGACTTCTGGTGGAGAGAGGGGAACACCAATCCACCTACAAAAACTTCATCCAGACTTTTACCCTGCCTTCAGGATATGTAGGGAATTAAGACAGAGCAGAGATCTGGGGAATGTGCAACCTATGCCTGGCCCAACCGGAGACCCATTCCATGGGACAGAGCCAACCCCTGACACTATTGATGATGCTCAACTGTTTTTACAGTTTTTACAGATGGGAACCTTGCATGTCTGTCCTCTGAGATGCTTTGTACAACAATGGATCGAATCATAAACCAAGACTCACAGCCAAACATTGGGGGGAGCATAGGGAGTCGTGTAGAAGATTGGGGAGAAGGATAGAATAACCCAGAGGGGATAGGAGCTCTACAAACAGGCACAACTAACCTGGACCTGGAGGAGCTTGCAGAGACTGAAGCACCAACCAAGGACTAGGCATAGATTAAACCTAAACCCTTTACACACATACACACAATGGGCAGCTTAGCCTCCATGTGGGTTCCCCAGAAAGGACCTGTTCTGTCTCTGACATGATTTCTGTTGCATGCTTTTCCATCAGTTCACCCTGGGGTGCCTGCCTTGCCAGGACACTGTGAAAGAGTGTACACAGCCACCAAGACCTACCACCATATTAGTATTCCCAGAACTCACAAAATACAAAGAGGAATTACCACTGGTGGTTGTCCTCTGACTCCATGCATGGGCCCACACATACACAGACATAAATGTACACCAATAAAATAAACTTAAATTGGGTTTTTGAACTGTGTTTGCATTTTATGTAGACGAGGCCCAAAAAGTAGTGACCAAGTTGGATTTATCCCTTAAAATAAAAAACGGTTCGTCATATGCATGTCAATAAATTCAATAAATGACATAGTCTTATAGACAAAAACCACATGATCATTTCAACAGATTCAGAAGTCTTGGACAAAATCCAACATGCTTTCATGATAAAAGTGCTAACGAATATAGGACTAAAGGGTTGTTCCTTCAAGGGAAGAAATACAAAACCTGTTTCCATTCAAAGGCTAGAGATGATTTCTATGTGGTGACCTTTATTCTATCTCTGTGGCTAGATACGCTATGGCCACTGACCTTCCACAAAGATCATTATCATTCATTCTTAAATCTGTTTTTCCACTCAATCTATAGAACCTATCTTCATACACTTGACAAAGAATATGCTCTTAGTGATGTATGATCTGTATGTAGCTAGCATTGTTCATCAAGGAGATTAATGTATATTTTGATGTGCATACAGGATAGAGTTGATCATCGCCAGAAGAGTTTTCTCCTATTTGTGCTTGTGCAAGGATGTGCCTAAAACAAACACATGGGGACAGACTCCCGACATTTGAACCAACACCTGCTATTGTGTTGTGCTGGGCAAACTACCTTCCTGCCTCCTCTGCCTTGTTATTCTTCTGACCATGAAGGCCATTAAGACCCCTGCTAGGATGCTGTAAGCGAGCAAGAAATAGAGAATGGGGAGGGGGGTACATATGACCTCATGGGGAAACTGGGAAAAACTGTGGGGCAATAATAAGGGAAGTGGAAGAACATAAATATGCATTTAAAGATTGTCCTTCGACTCACTGAAATATTTTAACTCAAAAGCAGAAATGATGACAACCTGTGCATCTAAGGTTTATCACTTCCTCCTTTTGAGCCCATCAAAGTCAGTCCAAATAATGTTGTGTCTTCTCTGCATGGCCTCTGACAGGTACACAGCCATCACCAGGTACTGAATGACATCACCCAACACAAGTTCCCTTCAGAGTTTTCTAGGAAAAATTTGTCAAACACAGCAAACTTACTGCTATCTGAGTCTGTTAAAATCAGCAAGTCTTTCATTCATATCACCATTCACAGTAACGTTAGGATGAAATGAAACAAGCCTGCAAGGAAAAGGGGACTGGATGCCTTCCTAAGAAAGAGGAAGGAATTTTACTTTAACAATGTACTGGTGGGATGGTAGTGATATCACATGTGAAGGACAGTGGTAGATATGGTTGTCATTTTCTATTTGTAGAGTCTGAATTCTGTTCTAGAAAAATTCCAAAGAAAGCACCATAAGGTCATGGCAAAAAATAACACAGAAAAGTATGTAAAGACAACTAACATACCCTACAAATAGTGAGAAATAGTCAACCAAGGCAAAGAGGAGAATCTTTCTCTCTCACAATAAATTCAAACAAGTTTTTAATCATTAACACATGATATCATTAACAAAAGGATGCTAGTGAAAAACTGGAGATTAGATTTCAAACACAGTCAGTAGGAATTCTCTAGGCACATGTGTAAGTTTTGATAATTAGTAGAATGTCAATTGGATGGATTTCTGTCAGGTCTGTGGTGCTCAAAAGTGAGAGGAACAAGAAGTAATCACTACACCCAGTAAACTATGTTTTTGAGAATTTTTTAAAAACACAGAATCTCATCTGGCCTAGGCTCACCTTCAATGCCTATGAACCAGAGGATGACTTTGAACTCTAGGATTCCTGACAATTCCTCAAAATGTAGAGATAAAAGAGATGAATCATAGAATAGGCTTAACTTCTCTTTTTACTTATAGGGCTGTTTAATTCAAAATATATGTAAATATTTGCTCCTTATAAGTTATATATGAGCATGCTGCTGTATCATCCCTACACTGTAGGAAAGCTGTTCTGCTGTGCAAGGCAGTGTGCTTTTTATACTTCACATACAGTTATTATTTTTCCTACACATTAGCAACATGATCTAGGGACTGTCTATTGTTTTAGATATGGTTGGAAGCTCATTGAAAATTCAGGTAGATAGGGCAAGGTAGTCTGAGTCCCATGCTTGCAAGATTAGACTTCAATGTCATAAGCCAGTCTTCAGCTCAAAACACTTGGTTTAACTGAAGCGTGCAAGGACACCGGAAATAGAGAAAATGGCTGTGGAGGAAAATCCTGAAAAACCCTGTGCCTGACTGTGACCGAGGAACTCTCGGGAGGAGGCTGTCTGCAGAGACTGATGGCCTACGTGGATGTTCAGGGCTGTGCATGTTCGGGTGGTAGTTGCCTTACCTTGGGCTGATTTTACACTTCAGGAATAGTCAATCCTTGCCTCACTCTGGAGTGGACAAGACAGCTTGCGACAACAGATAAAACCTCTTAGAATCCATCAACTTGGTATGACTTAAGCTTCTCTCACTCCAAATGCAAAGACTGTCATCAGATAGTACTAGGAGAATAGACCAGCTCCCCAATGTTATAGTTCCTCCTTCTCTGGTATACCCACCAATACATTTCAGACTTTACTTGATTAATGACAGTCTTTGTTCTGTAATACCATGAAAAATGCTACCATATTGGAGCATAGAATTTGGGGCACCAATATCTGTGTTCTCAGATTTTGATCACTCAGACAGCTCCAGACTACCGTCTCTTAACCATTCAAGAGAGCTGTGGGTTTTGCATCTTCAGGAACCATGTGCAAATCACAAGACCCTGAGTGTGCCACACTTTCCAAATTCATCTTATATTCTCTGTAACACAGCACAAAAATGTGGGCAAATCTTCCAAAACTATTCAGGGAGCGTCAGTGAACCTGGATACCACATTCAGCACAGGTAAGGGAGTTTAGACTCTGCTGATAATGTTAACAGACAGAAAAAAAGCAAGTACAAAAGAACAATGTACAGAGCTGGCCAGATTAGCAGGGTCACGTCTCCCCTCCCTTTTAGAGACATTCCAAAGCCCTCCCAGAGATGCATTTCTGTCATCACACCCAGTCATCTTCCACATCTGAAAAGGAGTCCGAACTTCAGACACTACACAGCCTCAGAATTGATGAGGTATTACTGTCTAGTAATTTTTACTCAAGTGTAAAATTTGTGATTATGTGGATTTCGAAAGGATAGGTTCATTCCAATTCCAAGTTTATTCTGCGGCCATAAACAGTGTATTATGCTGACTCGGGTCACAGGAGTGTACATTAGGGACTGATGTCCAACGCCAGTTATCCATTAATCTAATAATTCATCCCAAAGGAAAAGGCACAAACAAAATCAATCAACAATCGCCTTTCTGTCCTTGGAAACTAGAAACTTGAGGAACCTCCGTGAGCTCAAACCAGGAGTAGTAGGCCTGACATAAGGTATAGGAGGGGCTAAGTGTCCACACGTTCTAGGAGTCCTGAGAAATCTGACTACAGCCATGTGAGCCTGGGTCAGCTAGGTAGAGCTTCCTTCACCTCCTCAGGCACAGACAGTCAGCAGACCCAGCCTGCCCTTGACATCTCGTTGTTTCCAACCCTCTCCCCGGTCAAACCTTCACCCAGGGGCAGTGGCCCAGCCTAGGTCAGCACAGCACCTGCATGTCACCTTCCAGGTCGTCCCAACCAGCCCAAGTCAGCGCCCTCCGCGCCGGACCCGCCACCGTGCACAGTCGCTCAGATCTGCAGGAAGCCGCTGCTCCTTCACCAACCTCCAGGTCAGAGATCCAAGCCCAGCGCTGAGGAGGACACTCGCCTAACTTTCTGGAGAAGCGAAGTTTGAATAAGTGATACGGAAGTTTGCTCCCAACCGCCATATCCGGTGACGCCATACTGGTCTGGACTACATTTCCCACAAGTCAGCGCAAAGAATTTCCAGGCAACAAGGAAAGGGTGTTGGTGCAGTCCTTTAGTGCCGGCCAAACTGTGTCCCAGTTGGAGAGAAACAGACTGAAATGTAGGGGCAACCACGGGAGATTCAGGCTGTTTTAAAGCCTTGTGGTCACAGTACCTGGGAGTCGAGTATTTCACAGTAATATTTATCACGTTTCATGGTTATTTCTTTTAAAACACTGATTTTAAAGCTCCGACCTACTTATAGAATCTTACTACAGCATGGGAAATTCAGATTAATCACTTTTCTTATAAAGTATGAGAAAAATAAGAACCGTAAATAAAATAGGCATTGGAGGTGGTCAGCAGGAAGGAACTGGGTAGGAGAGCAGATGGGGAGGTGGAGCAACCCTAGAGTTTAGAAATGGTGGAGCTGGGGAGGGCCAGCGGAGAGAATAGAAATAGGAGGTGGGGGCCATCTCTTTGGCTTGCCAGAGACCTTGGACAGTAGAGGCCCTAGGAAGTCTATGCGGATTCCTCTAGGAGAGACTGCTAGCACCAGGGGATATGTGGCCTCAACTGGCTGCCTCCTATAGCCAGGTAAGACTTCCAGTGGAGGAATAACGACACTGACCTACCCACAAAATCTTCAACCCCAGAGTTGTCCTGCCTACGACATGTACAGGGACAAAGATGGAGCAAAGATCAAGGGAATGGCCAACCAAAAACTGGCCCTAGTTGAGACCAATCCTATGGGAGAGAACCAATCCCTGACACCATTAATGTTCCTCGGCTATTCTGGCAGACAGGAACCCAGCACAATTCCTCTAAGAGGCTTCACCCAGCAGCTGATCGAAACAGATGCAGAGACCCACAGCTAAACATTAGACAGAACTTGGGAATCCTATGAAAGAGCTGAGGGAATGATTGAGGGAGCTGGAGAGGTCAAGGACTCCACAAGAAAGACCTACAGAGTCAATGAACCTGGGTCCATGGGGCTCACAGAGTCTGAACTACCAACAAAAGAGGATACATTGACTGGTCCCAGGCCCCCTGGACACACACAGTAGATGGGCAGGTTGGTTTTCATGTGGATCCCCCAACAACCGGAGCAAGGGACTTCTCTCACTCTGATGCCTCCCCTTGACTCCTGTTCTTCATACCTTGACTGCCTTCCTTGGTCTCAATGGGAAAGGATGTGCCTAGTCCTACAGCGACCTAATGTGCCAGGGAGGGTTGGTATCCATGAGGGATCCCCCCCTTCTCTGAGGAGGAGGGAGGATGGGCTGTGTGTGTGTGTGTGTGTGTGTGACTGGGAGTAAAGGGAGGCTGCAATCAGGATGTAAGGTGAATAAATAAATTATTTTAAAAGAAAAATTAGGAAGCAGGAAGCTAATGTAGGCCTGAGGATTATCTCTTTAAGATGCTTATTGAAGCCAACCTTGGTGACCTGGCCTATATCCAGTGTCTCAGCAGCTTAAGACAGAAGAATCAGAAATCAAGGCTCATCACTACCAGGTGTTGTCTGATGACATGCTTTCCTCCTCTGCAACTCTCCCAAGAAGGGCACAGACCCTGGTATCACATTGGTGTGTGTATTGACTCTTGGTGCACTGTGCATTTTAGGATATTTCTAACTGCTTTAGGTTTCATGTTCCTTATTGAATTTCCTATTTGTCCTCTTACCTTATCAGTGTTTATATTTGACCCTATTTGAACACCAGCGGTATCTGCCTTGAACTTCCCTCACTTCTCCTAAGCAGAACACTGAAATTCCTCCTTGAATACGAAGGTATCAGAAATATGTTCACAGGACGGTCAAATGAGCTCACTGTAGTAACGAAGCTGCATTGGAGCCATGGAGTATGAGAATGCCCACATCTTCGTAGGGATGTTCATTCCTGTGCTGCTCATGCTTGAGACAAATATACAAACCCCACCACAAGAAAGATTTCATGCTTCCACGATGCACACTGCTTCACAAGGAAGCTGTTTCTGAGGGGAGATGGTGAGAAGTTTCCATTCAATTCTTCTATTGCAGGCAGTGTGTTAACCCAGTGACACAGAAGCTTTTTTCTAAGCTTCCTCCACTTAGAAAAAAAAGTTACCAAGCAAAATAGCAACCTGGACCCTTGATTAGCAAGTCTGTTTAGAATGAGGTCACATGACTAGTCTGTTCTCCTGAAAGCTGCAGTGAGGGGCATTGTCAACAACCTTAAGGACTTAGCATTTCTGAGCATAGCTAGGTTTTCAATGTGTGTGTATATGTTTACATGTGTGTTTGTGTCTGTTAGATGGAAAGCTAACTAAGAAGGTGCTCATTCATATGAGACGTGCTGATCCTTGAGGATGCAGCGTTCTTTTCCAACTTCTTCAGTTGCCATTTCTTCCTAGAGGAATTGTTTAATTCAGAAGGAGGGGAGCAACCAAGGTACAGGCACAAATGGAACTTCCAGGATCTAGGAGGCCCATTCAAGAGGATATTAGGGACAAAGGCATACGTATGGAAAAGTCTACAAGAGCTGAATTCTAAGGCCTAATTAATTTGTTTAGACCCTGTTAACAATTTTATCTAACACCTCTAATAAAATATTATATATAATGTCTTGATCACTTAATTTTCTCCCATTGAAACATTCTGCATTAGGTGTGATGTTTGGCAAAATCACTTCATATGCTATGTTTACAGATGTTGGCATACTCTAAAACACTTTTATTTACATTTCTTGTATCTTTCTCCTCCAACCCAATTCCTTCCAACACCGAAACATCAGGTAGGAGAAAGAAAGGGTTAGTGGGAGAAGGGGAGCAGTTCTCTTAGCTGCTTCCTGCTGGTTAGGGTTTTTGAGTTCCTTGGAGCCAATCCAATCCTTGTTTCTGGAGATCTCCAACTTTTGTTTTATTGCATGAATAGTAACAGGAGCTGCAGAGGTAAAGTAGAAGCAGCGGTGTTCTGTCTTAGAGCTCTTCCACACTCTGGGCTCTGGCATTTATTCTTTCTCCAGAGTCCTCAAATTCAAACCATCTGCAGCAGGCAAAGAGCTCCTCTCAGAGCCCGCACAAGGCAAATAATTTTCTGCTGTAGACCAGCTGAATCAGTCCCATATCCCACACCTGGGACTGAAACAGAACCATGTTTATATCTACAGCAGTTCCTCCTTTCTGTTAAAAAACAAAAACAAAAAACAAAAAAAACAAAACCTCACAAAAAACAAAACAGCCTTTCTTTTAATATAAAAGAAATTTGCTGTTGCTTTCTTAAAAGCATATGATCAAGGAATTAAACCCTTTTTGGATCAATAATTTCTTTTATAACCTGATGACTTTATTCTGCTCTTGTCTAGGTCAGCTCATACTTGTTGCTATTGAGCCTTGAGCTATGTTCATAATGACCAGAAGTTACCTGAACATTCTTGCAGAGAACCCAGTGCTGCCAGAGGGGGCTCATTTGCTTCTCTGGCAGAATGTACCATATTTCTCAGAGTCAGTGCACTGGCTATTATAAGATCTGAGGCTGCATTGAGGATTTTGATATCTAAACTTTTGGTGGCTCCTGGGAAAACTTCCTGCTGGTTAGAGTAATGGGGTTCCTTGGAGCCAGTCCAATGCTCATTTCTGGAGATCTCTAACTTCTAGTCTCACTGCAGCATCAACTGTCAGCTGCAGGAGAAAGCAGCAGCAGCCTGTTCTTTCTTGGAGCTCCTCCACATTCTCTGGGCTCTGGCATTTATTCTCTCTCCAGAGTCCTCAGATTTAAACCATCTACAGCTGGCAAAGAGCTCCTCTCAGAGCCTACAAGAGGCAAATAGTTTGCTGCTGTGGACTAGCTGAATCAGTCTCACATCCCACACCTGGGATTGAAACAAAAACATGTTTATATCTGAAACATACAGGCTAGAGAGATGGTTCAGTAGATAAGAGTATTTCATGTTCTTCCAAAGGATTATGCCAGCATTTTCCCCTGTATGTCCAAGAAAAGGCTCTTTTTCTTTCAATAATAAACTAATATACAACAATAATTGTTGTTACAAAGAAAAAAAACCAAACATTCAATTTTACTAATAAAGACTGAGGTAAAAGCCTACTACTTCAGAGAAGCAGAGATAGCACTGAGCTGACCTTCCTCTTCAGCCAACATCCCAGAAGGAAATGTCCCGTCCTCCTCCATGCTGTCTTAAATACCATCCAACTCAATGTCCCTCCTTTCTATTTCCTGTCAGTTTTTCTATCCATCCTCCAGACTTCCTCTCATTCTCTAACTTATTTTCCCCATGTTAGCTTCCTGTCAATTTGGTCGTTTGCTCTGCCTCTTGACCCAGGGTTAACTCTATTTAATCCTGTTTTCAGAAAGCTCTTAGAATAAAGGTGTGTTAGCATTGAACCACAGCACAAGTACTTGTTTACAGTAAATAGAAAGATATAGGATCAAAGACAGAGCCATACCATAATTAGAAACAGTTTTTCACACTTCCTGATCTCGGGGTTCCCAACAAATATCCTGCAACATTTTCCCCTTTTTGTCCAGATAAAAGACTTTCTCTAACATCAATAGTCTATATAGCATCTCATAAAAATTATATTCATGGTGTCCAGTTCATCTGCATTAGCATCTTTGGAGAAAGTACTCTACTAACTATTCTATTTTGGTGAGTCTAAAGTTCTGTACCTAATCATAGTCTATCATAACTTGCATTCATCAACCTAAAACACCCTTTTAGACCTTAAAACAATTTACTTATATCCTAAACAACTTCAGCTTACCTGTGTGACTGTCGTTGTCTAGTGTTCAACCCCATCAGAGACCTGAGAAGGATAAACATTATCTGAATAAACAGGGAGTACAAAGCAAGCAGCTTCCAAAACTATAGAAATGACAGAGACTGTTGGCCACCTGGACAGTCATCCTAAATATGGTATGTTATTACTCTAGTATATCAACAATACCAGTTAGGAGCTATATCTGTGTTTTTTTCTCTGGATGGTGGGATTAAAGGCACGTGCCGCCACCACCTTGTTCATGGTAGGTCTAGAATTTAGAAAACAACTAACTTACAGAGATGCACCCATCTCCGCTGGGAGTAAAGACATGGGCACAACTGCATTGCTCAAAAATTTCATCTTAGCTCCAAATCACTTCAACTCTTAGAGATGTACAAAAGAAGTTTCAAATGTAGTAACCCTTTGAATTTACCTAAAGCATTTTAAATATACTAACTGGTTTTAAAATAAAAAAAAAACCCATATCCTTTTCATTTAAGAAGAAAACTCAAAAGCAGAGATCCAAGATGGTGTGGGCCATGTAGAAATCTACAGTCTAACATTCTAACATGGAATTAAGACATGTGGTTTAAGAAAAGCTATTTTTCTTGTGCACTACTTATCTAAAATCTGAATGGTCTGTGACTGTTCTTGAAATACTTTTTAATTTTTTTCTCAGAAGCATTCCTTATTTTATTTATTTTTTTCCCTTCTGAGATTGGAGGAACATTAATCTGTGTTTCCCATTGCTGCAACAAATCATGTCCCCATAGATTCATGGCTATATTAGCTACTTATGTTTTTATTTGTCGTTCTACATTTGCCATATACATTTGACCCATCTTGTACTTTGTTTTATCTGAGATAAAGCTCCAATTTCCAGATGCTGAATATTTACCCTCTGAATGAGCCAATCTGGGTGCCAAGATTTTGGTGAAATTATCATTACATCTGCTCTTTGTTTACTAAACCTTCAATTTCAATGTTATTTATCTGTATTTTGAGCTTTTGGCTCCAATCATTTATAGGAGGTTGCCTAAATATACTTGTTTTCTTGTCTCTCCTGAATTTTTTGTTTTATATACTGAAGCTATTGATTACATCAAGAGCAGTGTTGTTTTAAACAACAGACATTAACTCTTTTAATTCCTCTGTGGATGAATTTCTCCAGACTTACAGGAAATGAATAAATAAGATTTGATACTGGGACCTGTGAAAGGCTCCCTGTGCATTTTCAGTTGAAAAGGATAACCTCCCTTGCTGATCTGTATTCATTAGTCCAATGCCAGACTTTGTTACACTTTCTGCATACTCCACAAGGCTGGGGCCTTCTTTTTGGATTAGCTCTAGAAAAACCATTGTTTCTAGAAACACCTTGCCTAAAATAGGTTTTTAAAGGACTTGGCTTACCACAATTAAATCATCTGACATTTTGATTTTTCTTAGAACTTTTAGAAATGACTTTGTCCTATCAGAGTAGCATCATAAATGTGAACTCCAATATCACATTAGAATGAATCTCTAATTCACTCATCTACTGGTGTAGATCTTGGCTTTAAGGTCTAATTACCCTTTTCCATTGTGAGTTAGCATTTTCAAAAGCCAGAGATTCTATTAGTATTTTCTTAACTTCAGAACATGATACTATTCTATTTACAGCTGAAGTCAATAATTTCAAAGTCAGTGAAGGCTTCTTTTGTGCCTTGTATAATTTTAGTAAATGACTCAGACCTCTTTCTCAATTCTTCAACCTTGTCTCAAGCATTTAAAGCTGCTAAAAGACATAGCACCCCAGCGTTACTGTCAAATTTAAGCTACCTTTGGAACTGAGCATATTGGCGTTCACCTAGCAACCCATCTTGGGAAATATCAATACATTTCGCCTTTTGTTATCCTTGTATGGCCCATGCTTCTTCTTTCCACCATGTTTACCATCGTAACTGAGGACCAGTTTCCAATATTGCTGTTGCCAAATCTTTCCAGTCTCAGGGTATAATCCTGTTATGAGTTGCCCATGTATAAATATCTGCTTCATTCTGTCTGAGGATTTTCCTATCTTCATTTATAAGTATTTCTAAGGCTTGTAGCTTATCAATCCACTTTTCATATTTGGCACAAAAAAACCCCACTATTGTTATTACAGATAATATGAACTAACAGACTGATGGTAATTAAAATGGGCATAATGCCAATCTGAGTTAAAGACATGTTCTTTTTCACTTCATGACTTTCTGTTTCTTCAATTCTCTATTGTTTCAATAAAGTATTCATACCAAAAGCAACATGGGAAGAGGAAATGGTTTAAGTGTTGTACAGGTTGTAGACCATCATTAAAGGAGGACAGATCGGGAGATCAAGTATTAAACTGGAGGCAAGAACAAAAGCAAAAACCATGGAAGAATGTTTTCAGGCTCTGTCCCCTCCCCCAGACCTCCAATGACTATCATAGTTGTATAATAAGGATCACTTTCCCAGTGATGGAATTGCCACCAGTTGTCTGAGGCCCCCAAAAGCAATCATTAATCAAGGAATTACATCATAGACTTATGTGCAGGTTAATCTGATAGAGGCAATTCCTTAGGCAAGGTTCCTTCCACCCAGATTACCATAGCTTCTTTCAAAGCAATTAATACTTAGCAGCACACTCTCAATTTGGCAGTCCACTTGATTAATTGTAAGTTGCAGTCAGTGAGTTTTCAGATGCTGGAGAAAGGAAAATACAATTGTCGGGGGACAGGGAGAGGTGTAGGCATAATATTATTGTGTGTAAAGACTTAAATGTTGATTTCAGTCTATACCTGGTTGCAATCCTTAGTCAGAGGATCTCCTGTTTCAATGCAGTATAAAAGCTGTTTTCCAATTGTTCCCTGATAAGTCAATTAAAGTAGCTTAACAGCCAATGACTGAAGAGGGGAGAAAATAGGGCTGGACTTCCTCCCAGCCAGGAGAAGTCTAGAAAGAGAGGAAGTGGGGATTCAACCACAAGTAGAGGTCTAGGAGACATCATGAGAGAGTAGTTGGAGCAGAGAAAGCCATAAAACAAAAATATCTTGAGTATTTATGCTGGGAGGAAGATAGATTAGCTTAGAAGCTTAAAATAGATTAACACTGTTCAGTTGTGCCTTAAAGCTGTAGATCTATGTATGTATGTATGTATGTATGTATCTATCTATCTATCTATCTAACTAACTATTTATTTACCTATCTATCCGTTCCATTATCAGTTTTTTGGAAGCTAGCTGGGATAAGAGAAAAACTGCAACACTTTTGAAATTTGCACTAACATTTCACATACCAAGTGGAGGAAGAACTTACATAGGATCCAAACTTAGAAACAAGTACTCCCACTTCTGTTTATTAAGAGAAGAAAAAAAAAAAACCAGTTACTGAGCAACCAGTTTGTCAGGCAGGGAGCTCATGGCTCTATAGTAGTGCACTATACCAATATGAATCCTCTGATGTGGATACAGGCATCAAAAACAGCTAAACTCTTGGCCATACTTTACATTTGCAGAGAGTGTTGTGTGTAAGATTTTTGATTTATGATAAATAAAACCTTTCAACACTCTTTACCTTTGGAGGACTATTGCTCAGTAAGAGTGCTTTCCTTTCATTTAAGGGATGAGAAGCTTTCAAAGGCATTGCCACACCCTCAAAGCTGTGGTGTTTCTCTGCAGGATAAATTCTATAGAGGTCAGAAATGTTGATTGAATGGTAAATAACTCACTACATTCTTCATCTGTGTATAGCTGCCATCCACTATCGATTCTTTTCCCATGTTTATAGGGCTTCTATTAAGAATGGATTTTTCTATCTTTTAGGGCCTGAAGAAAAGTGTAAACATTTTAAAATTGTATTATTTCATTCCAGTTTGAACTATGTTGTGTTGAGAAATATAAGAAAACTTATTAAAGGGTTTGCAACATTTTTCACACTTGTGTCAGTTCAATCTAGTGTCAATTATGAAAAGTTTCAAAAGCTCTTTTTAAGACCATGGCACATTCTTCACACTTGTGTGATTTCTCTCACAAATGAAATTTTTTTTATGTTTCTTAAGACCAGAAGACTGGTCACTGTGAAATGTGTGGCAAGTTCACTGCTTTTGCCACATTCTTCACATTTGTACCGTTTTTCTCCAGTATGAATTATGCGGTGTTTAGAACGTGCTGTGGAACTTCTAAAGTCTTTGCCACATTCTTTACATTTGTAGGGCTTCTCACCAGAATGAATTCTTTGATGATCCCTAAAGTTTTTAGTATTGTTGAGCACTTTCCAGCATTCTTTACATTTGTAAGGGTTCTCCACTTCATGAGTTAATTTGTGCTGACATAGGTATGATTTTGTAGAGAAGGCTTTTCCACATTCCTCACATTTATAGGGTTTTTCTCCAGAATGGGCTATCAAATGAGTAGAAAAAATCCGGGAAGTTCTAAAGGACTTGTTACACACTTCACAACTGTAGGGTTTCTCACTAGTATGAATTCTCCTGTGTTCAGAAAGTAATGATGGACAATGGAATGCCAGGCCACAAATGTCACACCTGCAGCGTTTCTCTAATGTATCAATTCTCTTGTGCTTAGAAAGTAATGATGGACAGTGAAAGGCCTTATCACATACTTCACATTTGTAGAGTTTTTCATCTGTATGTCCTCTCTTGTGTTTAGAAAGTAATGATGGACAATGGAAGTCCTTGCTACATACCTGACATTTGTAGGGTTTCTCTCCTGTATGGATTCTCTTGTGTACAGAAAGTACTGATGGAACACGAAAGGCCTTGCCACATACTTCACATTTGTAGGGTTTCTCTCCTGTATGAATTATTTTGTGTTTAGAGAGTATGGATGGACAATGGAAGGCCTTGCCACATATTTCACACTTGTAGGGTTTTTCTCCAGTATGAATTCTCTTGTGTACTGAAAGTAAGAATAAAAAGCGGAAGGTGTTTCCATATACTTCACACTTGTATGGTTTCTCTCCTGTATGATTTTTTTATGTTTAGAAAGTACTGATGGATAATGGAAGGCCTTGCCACATACTTCACACTTGTAGGGTTTTACTGAGGTATGAATTTTCTTTTGTACAGAAAGTAGTGATGGAGCATGAAAGGACTTGCCATATACTTCACATTTGTAGGGTTTTTCTCCTGTATGAATTATCACGTGTTTAGAAAGTAATGATGGAACATGGAAGGCCTTGTCACACATTTCACATTTGTATGGTTTCTCTGCAGTATGAATTCTTTTGTGTACAGAAAGTAATGATGGAGCATGGAAGGCCTTGCCACATATTTCACATTTGTAGGGTTTTTCTCCTGTATGAATTCTCTTGTGTTCAGAAAGTAATGATGGAAAACAAAAGGACTTGCCACATACTTCACACTTATATGGTTTCTCTCCTGTATAAATTTTATTGTGTTCAGAAACTCCTGATGGAAAAAGAGAAGCCTTGCCACTTACTTGACACTTGTAGGATTTTTCTCTTGTATGAATTCTTTTGTGTTTAGTAAGTAACGATGGATGATGAAAAGCCTTGCCACATAATTCACACTTGTAGGGTTTCTCTCCTGTATGAGTTCTCTTGTGTTCAGAGAGTAATGATGGAACACGGAAAGCCTTACCACATTCTTCACACTTGTAGGGCTTTACTCTTAAATGAATTCTCTTGTGCTTACTAAATTTTGATTTCCAATCAAAGGCTTTACCACATTCTTTGCATGTAAAGCATTTTCCCCCTGGTGATTAAAAATTGAGAAATGAATGAAAGCAGAACAAAATTCTTTATATTTCTAATGCTTATTTTTAAAATAAATATTTACTCATATTTGGATTTGTCTATATAAATGATAAGCTACATTTAAATTTCTAAACCTGTATTCTATTAAGTCTAGTTTAAAACACAATTGGTGAAAGTCATATAACCTTCCACTGGAGTAGGAAAACCATGAACACACAGAACATGAAAACCAAGGAGCATTAATCAAATTCAAACATATATGGAAGGCCTAACATCAACAACTAGGAAAACCCATAATAGCATTATGAAAATGCAAATCAGTCCTTTAAAGAAATACACAAATTTTATGACTAGGTAAAAACAATATATAAAAGTAGTCTTACATGAAAATGCCTCTACACTATACATGGTTGTTTTCATGTAGGATATATGTATTCTAAGTATGGGGTTATAGTTTTAGAAGTTATGAAAGTGAGGCTATATAAAAAGCCTGTCCATAATAGCAATAAATAATAAACTCCAAGTATTCAAGACAGAAAGTCTTGAAAAAAATTCCAAGTTAAAAATCACTAAGAATTGACAGAGCTGGGGTTGGGGATTTAGCTCCGTGGTAGAGTGCTTGCTAGGCAAGCACAAGGCCCTGGGTGCAGTCCTCAGCTCTGAAAAAAAAAAAAGACAAAATAACAAAAAGACCAAAAAACAAAACAAAACAAAACAACAACAACAACAAAGTAACAAGGTAACTAGAAATGACAGATCTTTGATTGTCACAGTAAACACATGTTTGCCTCATGTTAGGGGATAGCAAAAAACTCATAAGACTCCAAGCATCCTAAATATCACATAGATGTCCTCTTTTGACAGAAAAAAAAAAAAAGAAAGAAAAAGAAAAAGGAAATGAGATCTTTGAGAGATGATTTCTACCAGAACATTTTATGGCAATGGTGTTCTGTTGTGTCTGGATTTACCCCTCTGTCTTTTGACCCCCTCATTCTGACACACCTGGCTGAATGACAGTGGCTGCTTGTCTCTTCACATCTGAAGGCTCTTGTCTTTGCTCCAGAAATGTGACCAGGTATGACTTAGAAGAAGCAAGACCTGTTTGTGGGAAAAGGGAACAACATTTTTAGTTGGTTCTTCTGGGAAATAATATGTTCTTGCCAAGACTGTGGGCATAAGAAATGAGAAATTACAATAAAGAGGTATAGAGCGGTAGAGAGGTTTAGTCCTTTATGTGTTTTCTGATGGGCGCAACAAAATGCTTAGGAGGAATTTGGGAATTGCAGGTCCCTAGCTTCATATCCCTTAGTTACAATGAAAACTTTAACTGAAGGGTGTGACAATCTCTTTATGGCATACCACTCCTGCACATGACCCTTACTTTCTAATACAAATCATACATTTAAATGGAGTGGAAGGTTATGAAAACAAGAAATAGTTCCAAGGTACATGAATTATACTTATTTTCCTTAAGATTATTCCTATGAATCTCACTGGTGGAAGCACAAGCTCTCATGAGATATTGTACAAAAGAGCAAGTTTCATGCTGACAGTTAATTAAGAATTCATGACAGGGGCCTGGAGAGATGGCTCAGAGGTTAAGAGCACTGGCTGTTCTTCCAGAGTTCTTGAGTTCAATTCCCAGCAACCACATAGTGGCTTACAACCATCTATAATGAGATATGGTGCCCTTTTCTGGTGTGCGCGTGTATGTGCAGACAGAACATTGCAAACATAATAAATATATAAAAAAAAAAAGACTTCATAATGGAAGTGATCCTCACCCAGGAATACAAGGTTGTTATAATTCTCCAACATCACATCCCTGTACAATTTCCACTGTGCAGGGCCCAGGCATTCCCGTTCTCTCTGGGCTTGATTTTCCTGTTGAAGAATGTTAACGTGTGTAACAAATGATTTGGAGGCATGGGCAAGCTGCTGAAAGACATGTAGGTTGGCTATGGGGTATTTAGCAAATCCATTAGGGTAGAGCTTGCCCACAACTCCTATTTGGCATTGTTTGTCCTAGGGATTGTTGATGAAAAGCTGAAAATGAGTTTTGAGGTTGGTAAACATGCTGCCATCATCATTAGAGGATTCAATTTGGCATCCCTAATGTAGGCCACCTCCACATATGGAGACCTTCTGCAGGCAGTCACCTGTGTGGCTGTAAGGAAAGCAGTGGGAATAGTGGAGATGGAATCAGGGCACAGAGGGATCTCAATCCTCCTCCTGCATCCTTCAAGTGGAGAGTCAATAAAGCATTATTTATAAAGCTGCTTAAAGTAGCTGAGAAAGGCAACACCATGTTAATAACGTGACCTGTGTAAGGAGATTCTCTGTATGTATAAGAAACAACGAAATAAAAAGTGTTTATTGGTAACCTTTTAAAATTGACTGCACACGACACAGAAACGATAGAAACTAAGTTCCTGGAATTATTCTTGCTTTCATGAAGGCAATACATTAGTTTGGAGATTGTTGACGACTAGGATGTGTCATTACAAGACATTATATAATGGCAATATACAATTTTTTTTCTAATCTCAACAATAATAGCTTTTCTGTGAAAAACAAACTGGCTTAAGTAAGTGCTCTTACCTCTAGAAATTGAAGACTAAATAATAAAAACAAAATAAAAGAGGACAAAACATATCTCCTAATTAATTTTCGCACTGATTTTACATTGAAATGCACATTAGATATATTGTTAAATAAAGAGAAATATTAAAATGTTAGTTTTACTTTAACCAAAGTACATTGATCAAATTAACATGAGCATTATTCAATCTATTCTTAAAGACAGTCTGAAATCTATTGATGTAGTTCTTTTGACCTGTGAGAGTTGCATGCAAGATGACTCTCTGAAGCTTAAAAGATATTTTAAGTTCACAAAAGGAGATAAATTTTAGACATGTTGGCCTTGTCATTGTTTGTAATCTGTACTGAAATCCATATTGTAGAAAATGGCAGTTGACACATACCCTTGTGCCATAGGAGAGGCTTGGGAAACAATTTTGGGTTTAAAAGCATGAACACTTTTAGTTACTTTTGCTATCAGGGAAAAACAAACATTTAAGCAAAATTCAAAGAAAGAAACATGAAAATTCCAAATTTTGGGTGAGCTTGGTCTGCCAGGAGGATTTAACTTAGCAGTGTTCATCCACTGTGCCAATGGTCTCTCAGACCCATCAGGCTAAGGTGTGACCCCCATCCATCCCACCAAGGTGTGACCCAAGTCTGGCCTGGGGGATGACAGCAGCTGCCACCTTTGGTGCTCCTGCTAAAGGCCTGATTGCAGTTTGGAGGGGATGCAGTGCCTGTCCCTGGTGGATGTAGGGCTATTCATCTGTGCTTGCTAGGCAGGAACCTCCCCTTCCACCCAAGTGGCCCTTGGCATTGTACTGCCCCCCTCGCTGTGCACTGGCACAGCCGTCAGGTGGCAGCTGCTTTTGGAGGGGCACAAATCTCTGTCTGTTCAAAAACTGAAAGTTTGACTGGAAAAGGGAGGCAGGCATGGATGGAGGTGGAGTCCTGTGAGCCAGAGGGTGGGGCATTTGTTGTGCTGGCAGGGCTGTGCTTGGCTGCAACACCTGGCTGTGGAAACATCTGTCTGTTTAAAATGGCACTCTGACTCTGGGTGGCAGCCCATAGAGATGCTAGATCTAAAAATATTTTTAAAAGTAGGAATGGCTTATGGCATACATTCACCTGATGTAAAACAGATACTTAATTACTGGGCCATGCAAAATTGTATAATACCAAAAGATTGGAGAGATTTGATGTCAGCCATCATAGAATCTGGCCCTCAATTACAATGGCTAACAGTAGAAAGATAAGGCTGGAGTTATGGATCATTGTAATCATACTAGAGGCATTGATATTGTCAGCAACCAGGTGCTAGGTGAAGGTCAGTATGCCAAATTAAGAGTCCAGGTTCTGTTCAAAGATACCATGTTAGAGCAATGTCATATAATAGCTTTACAAGCCTGGGGCAAGGTTGAACTGTTGCGCTTGATTTGCGAGACCCCCAAAAGACCACCAGGAGTCCAGTCCATTGCAAATCACATGGAGGATCTTTATTCACAACTTGAGCTGGGCCTCTCAGATACCAAGGCACTGGTATCCAACAGAGAGCCTCATGCTCAGGGTTGGAGTTGATTTATAGGTCCCAGTCCCTCCCAGCACTCCTCAAAGCAGAACTCCAGCCTGGCAAGCATCTATTGGTTGAAACACAAAGAGGGATGCTACATTTTAAATGATTGGCTATGGGGAAGGCATCAAAACCATTAACAGTTCTGACTTTGTTTTCTCTTGTGTGTCTGTGTGTGTGTGGGGGGGGGAGGCACCTGGTCTTAGGATTCAGTCGAAACGCCCTGTCCTGTGCTGATTGGCTGTTGCTAGAGTACAGGAGCATTTGTTGGTATCTCCAGGAACAAGCCTGTGTGACTTCTGTAATGAGTTGGGGCCACCTGGACTTGTTTCCTAGCAACTGTATCTCTAGTGGTCAGAAAGAATACAGTAAGGCTGGGTGCTCCCCTGACCCCTGCCCCACACCTAGTTTGACATGACTGGTCTTTGTCCAGGCTTGTTCCTTTAACCCAGAAACCTAATTTTTAATTCTTTTGGTTTCCCAGAACAACAGGGAAAACAATATGGATCATTTAGAAAGACAACTCAGGGTTCAGAGGAATCTTTCACTGACTTTTTACAAAGATTAACTTCATCTCCAAACAGCAATATCGGATGCAGAAGTAGAGAAATTTTAATTGAATCTTTAGCTTTTGAGAATGCTAATGCTGGAAGCAAAAACACTATTACACCTTTAAAGGCCAGATACACACCTATTTATGAATGGATTAAAACTACTGCGGATATTGCATCTAATGCTTACAATTCAGTTATGATTAGATAGACAATTACAAAAAAATATGAGACCTCAGAATGTGTGGCTGGAAAAGAAAAGGGCTGAAAAAGAAAAGGTCAAACAGTTCCTAAGGATAAAATTTTCTCTAATAATTATCCAGGGAGGAAGTTTCCTGAGGTATGTAAGAGATGTGGACACAGAGCTTACAAATGTAGATCCAGAGATATTTGAGAAAATTCCTTACTGTAGGAAAACTACCTGAGGTGCTTTGCTTGTGCTCAACAAAGAATAAAAGGATCCATTCATTTTCCATCAGCCAAGGAGAAAATATTCTAGAGAGCAACTAAAAAATTAAATCCTGATAGGACAAATAGTGCTGCTCAAAACTTGGTTAAAAACTAGAGTAGCTCCAATAGATAAAACAAAAGATACTGAAGATACCAGAAAAATGGATATTTATTAATGATAGGAGAACACAGTAGAAATTATAATTAGATGAAGCTTAAAGCTTGTTGAATAAATCTAATGGGTCTCTGTCTCATTGTGAGGTAGCCAGGTTAGAAAAAGCTACCACCCCTTTAAATTTATTACTGTAGGTCCAGTCTCGCACATGCTTCTTCAGTCAAGACTGAAGCCCTGCACTTTCCTATTCCACAGAGCTTGGACAGCAAGTGAAACAGTTAACTCTCCCAGAATTTGGTCAGTATCTCTTAGTATCCCCCAAAATGCTGTCACCCACAGAGAACAGAAAGCATAAAACATATTTATAAAACATAATGCCCTCATTCCTGAGAAGTGGGGTGGGTGGGGTATGGTCGTTTGGTGTGCTATAGATGCTTGTAGTAGTTTACAGGGTGGTTGCAGATTGTCACTGGTCATGATCAGCGACAAAACAAAGTAAAGGAGGCTGGATTGAAGGATCTCTCTTTCCTCTACCCTTTTTGTCTCCTAGGTATTGTGGGAAAAGGGAGGAAAGAAGATGAAAAGACAAAAAGGGGTGATAAAGGGATACAAGGACAAAGAGGGTATATGTTTTCAAAGTTAAGCAAAAAGTAAACCAGCAAAATTTGTCCATTTAGATATACAGAGATAGACAAGTAGTCCTTAAACACTTTAGACATCTGAAGAATGTGCCATTTAAGATCTTCTAATAATAAGAGGCTTTTCTGACAGAGAGACACATCAACTCACGCAGTACCCCATTCTACTCCAAGGAAGACTGGGTATCAAACAACCTCCACAGGGAATTTTCTTCCAATGTGGCAAAGCTGGACACTGAGCAAAAAAACTGAACTGTAACTCAACTGCTGATAAATGCCATCCAAACTGTAACAAGCAGGACACTGGGAAGTCGACTGCCCAACACTCCAGAGACAAGGTGGATCAGTCCTTCAAAATACCTGCTTCACAAAAACGTCTGTCCTCTCTTCTAGGCCTGACAGCCAAAGATGGATGCCCCAACAATACAGAGAAACCTTGGACGACTGTCCAGGTAGCCTGCAAGTCTCTGTCATTTTGGAAGCTACTGGCTCTGTACTTCCTGTTTGCTCAAGTAGAATTTGTCTTTCTCAGGTTTCTGATAGGTTTGAAGATGAGGTAGTTAAAGTTTTACAGTTTTCCTTCTTAGAAGATTCAGAAAAGAGACACAAAAGAATTGTTTTAAGGTTGGTAAACACAAGTTGTAAAAGTTAGAAGATGTGAAAGATTTAATTGTGATAAGAAAATGATTTGGGGATAAAACTTCGGACTCTTTAAGCTAGGATAGACAGTGGAATAATTTCTCCCAGGTTGGCAAATACAAATGGACTAGACACTGTGAATATAATTCTTACTGATAGTTATCATGATTGTTCTTTTTATTGTCCTATCTACAGTATAAAGTGTGTCTAAACTGCTTGTTTGTCAAGCTGCTTTGTTATTTATCGAAAAACATGTTTTCACCCTGGCCTTCACCTTGAGACAGAGAAAAGAGGAAATTTTGCCAAGTTCCGTAAAACTTGTTCCAAGTTCCTTAAAGCTTGTTTGTGTGTCCTTGGACCATATCTGCTATAGGAAAGTAGTTTTAGAAAAGAAGTTTGGCAGTTTCACGAATTTCTTTTTGTATTGATGTGACTTGTTTTTGCTTTGCCTATAAAAAATGAATTGTGGAATAAACCCATGCTGCAGTTATACTGACAGCCCTCTCAAGCTGATCCCGTGTGTAGTGTGATTTGCTTTAATTATTTCAGTCATCTCATTTTGATTCAGTTACTCAGGAACTGTTTGACTCTGCTGGCCAGCTCAGACAATAAAGATCATTTAAAAATTTATATCGTACAATTCAAACCTACAGAAAATACAGGAAGCGATATTTTAGGCTGAAGAGAGGGATAGGATAGCCAAGAGCCTATGGAAAGGAATAGTAAGCCAAACTTACTGAAACACAAAGGGCCACTGACAATACAAACAACACCAAAAATCAGCAACACAGTGACAATTAACACTAACATATCAGAAGAAGCAATGCCCTCTGTTCTCCATTCAAAAGACACAGGCTAGGAGAATGGATTAAGAGACAAAATCCATCTTTCTGTTGTCTACAAGAAACATATCGAAGAGAGTTTTATTTTTTAATTGAATAGGACAGGTTTTCAAAATATTCTCTTATGATAGTCTGAATTTTTTTGGTAACTGCTATAATGTCTTCCTGTTCATTTCCAAGCCTGATCATTTGGGTCCTACTCCTTTCGGTTAGCTGGGCCAACGGTATCTCAATCTTGTCTATCTTAATGAAATTGCTGTGAAACTGTTGATCATTTGAAACTTTTTCTTTGACTTCATTTAAATATTTTCTCTCTTTTTTTTATTCTTTACTGTCGACAGGATTGAAACTAGGTTTGTTCTTATTTTTCCCATTTTTTGGTATCATTCAATCATTTCCTTGTGGGTTTTCTCTGTTTCATGTAGGCAGTTAGAGCTATAATTTTCACTCATAGGACTGCCTTCAACAGGTCCCAGAGGTTAGTTTTTGTGTGACTCAAAACAAATGGGGAGATTGGAATTGTAGTAAAAAGTCTTCAAGCTTAAAAAAATATTACATGCCCAGATGGATTCACAACAGAATTCTGAGGCACTAAAAAATGTACAACTAATCCTTCTTCAACTATTTAAAAAAAAAAAAAAAACAGGAAAAAAAAAAACAGGAACAAAGGACACACCCACAAACTACTTCTTCAAAGCTAGTATCACAATAACAAAATCAGGTAGAGACACAACAAAAATAACAAAATAACACTGGTAGCCAATATCCACAATGAACTCAGGTTCAAAGCACTCAAAAACAAAAACAAACAAAAAACCCCAAACTAAAAACAACAACAAAACCTTGCAGAGAGTATACAAAAACGTGGCAAAAAGATTATGCACCATGACCAACTTGGCTCTGGCCTTTAAATACAGGGATGGTTCATCATATGGAAGTCAACAAATGTAATAAACAATATAGTTTTATAGACAAACAGCACAAGATCATCTCAACAGATGCAGAAACCTTGGACAAAATCCAACATGTTTTCATGATAAAAGTGTTAGTGAATGTACACCTAGAGGGTTGTTCCTTCAAGGGAAAAAAAAAAAAGCAAAATCCATTTTTCAAACAAAACCTAGAGCAGATTTGTAGTCTGGTGAACTTTATTCCATCTCTGTGGCTAGCAAGGCCACTGACCCTTCTCCAAAACCGTTATTATAAATTAGTTTTTATTATTTGTTCCTAAATCTGCCTTTTCCACTCAGTCTATAGAATCTATCTTCATAGACTTGACAAAGAGTATGCTCTTAGACAGGTATGATCTATATGTAGCTGGCTTTGTTCCTCAAGGAGATTTATGGATGTTTTGTTGTGCACACAGGATTGACTTAATTATCACCAGAAGACTTTTCACCTAATTGTGCTTGCGCAAAGACCTGCCTAAAACAAATCAGTGGGAATCAGACTCCTAACATTTGAAAGAACACCTGACGCTGAGCTGTGTGGGCAAACTGCCTTCCTGCCTCCCCTGCCTTGTTAACTGTGGCCATAAAGGTCCCTGCAGGGATGCTGTGGGGGAGCAATAGAGAGAGCATGAAGCATACATATGGGTACATGGGGAAACTGGGGAGAAGTGTGGGGCAATAATTAGGGAGGTGGAAGAACATAAATATGGATTTGAAGAATGTCCTTGTACTCAGTGAGAGAAATAGTTTAACTCAAAAGTAGAAAATGATGCCAACCTATGCTTCTAAGGTTTATTACTTTCTCCTGTGGAGGCCCAGCAAAATCTGTCTGAGTAACATTTTTGTGTCCTCTGCATGGTTTCTGGCATGTACACAGCCATCACCAGGTCCTGAATGACATCACACAATACAAGTTCCCTTGAGAGCTTTCTAAGAAGGACTTGCCAAACACAACAAAGTTACCACATTCTGAGTCTGTTAAAATCAGTTAAGTTCTTCCTTCCTGCCATCACTCACGCTAATATTAGCATGAAAGGAAAAGAGCCTTGGAGAAAAGGGACAGGACTGCGCATCATAGTAACGCAGACTCCTCCCAGAGGAAGAGGAAGAAATTTCACCTTAACAGTTTACTTTGCTGGCTGGATGGCAGTGATAGCACGTGTGAAGGACAGTGGTAGATAAGGTTGTCATTTTTCATTTGTAGAGCCAGAATTCTGTTCTGGAAAAATTCAGGTAATGGCTGAAAAAGCACCATAAGGCAATGACAGAAAATAGCAGAAAAGAGTATGTAATGATAACTAACATTCCCTGTATATATGGAAAAAACAGTCAAACAAGGCAAAGAGGAGAATCTTTCCTCAAAGAGTAAATGCTAATGTGCTCCTAATCACAAACACATAGTGTCATTAACAAAAGGAAGCGAGGAAAAAAAAAGGGAAATTAGATTTCAAACATAGTCAACAAAACTTCTCTAAGCATGTGCAAGATTGGAAAATTAGTAAGATGTCAACTGGATGGATTTCTGTCTGTTTCACTAGTGCTCAAAAGCAAGAGGAACAAAAAGTAATTACTACAGCCAGAAAACTATGTTTTTCGGAATGCTTTTAAAACACAGGGTCTCTTGGAGCTTAGGCTCACTGGGGATGGCTCTGGAGCAGAGGATGAATTCCAGGATTTCTGACTCCAAATGTAGAGATATGAGATATGAATCATAGAATAGGCTTAACTTCCCTTTTCTGTCAGGACAGTTTAATTCAACATACATATTTGGTGCCTGTAAGCTATATATGAACATGCTGCTGTATCATCCACTGTGAGGAAGCTGTTCTGCTGTGCAAGGCAGTGAGCTTTTCCCACTTCATATGCTGTTATTACTTTTCCTACGCATTAGCAATGTTAACTAGGGACTGTCTAATATTTTACATATGGTTGGAAGCCCACTGAGAATTCCAGTAGATAGGACAAGGTGGTCTGAAGCCCATGCTTCCTAAGTATAGACTTCAATGTCATAAGCCAGTCTCCAGCTCAAAACACCTGGTTTGACTGAAGAGTGACAATATGTGCAAGGTCACCGGAGACAGGGAGAGTGGATGTGGAGGAAAACCCTGAAAACCCTGTGTCTGGCCGTGAATGAGAACTCTCGGGAGGAGGCTGTCTGCAGAGAATGATGGCCCATGTGGACGTTCAGGGCTGTACAGAGACTGGAATGTTGCAGGTTCAGGGAGTCGTTGCCTTACCTTGGGCTGGTTTTACTCTTCAGGAAATCAGTCCTTACCTCACTCTGAAGTAGACCAAACAGCTTGTGACAAAAGATAAAAACCTCCCAGAATCCACTGACTTGGCAGAACATGAGCTTCTATCAGGCCAAAACTAAGAATTCATCAAATAGTATCTCAGGCAAATAGAACTGCTCTTCCATCTTACAGTACCTGCCTCTCTGGGGCACCCACCCCTGTAGTTCAAACTTTCTTGATTAATGGCATTCTTTGTCCTGTAAAACCGTGAAAATGCTTTCATGTTGGAGTATGGAATTTGTGTTCCCAGATCATGGACATACAAATAGCTCCAGAGTAAATTATCTCTTAAGGCTTTAGGATGAGAGCTGCATTGACAGGAACCTACTACGTGCATGCAAACCACAAGACCCTGAGTGTTCTAATACTTTCCACATTTATCTTACATTTTCTGTGACACAGTATAAAACTTAGGCAAATTTTCTAGAACTATTCAGGGAGCAGTGAACCTGGATGCTACATTCAGTGACAGAATAGATAAGGGAATTCAGAAACTGATTATAATGTGAAGAGATAGAAGAAAAGCATGTGATGAGAACAATGTACAGAGCTGGCTAGATTTTCAGGGCCATTTCTCCCCTCCCCTTTACACATTCCAGCCCCTCCCAGAGATCAAAAGCTCCATTTCTGTCATCCAACAAAGTCACATCTCATATTTGAAAGAGTCCAAACTTCAGGCACTACAGAGTCACAGAAATGATGAGGTATTACTGTCTAGTAATTTTACTCTGAACTGTAAGATCTGTAATTATGTGGATTGTGCAAAGACAGGCTCATACCTCTTACAAGATTATTCTGTGGTTATATACCAACAGGTTGTTATGATTCAAGGCTCAGGGACATAGGGATTCCTGTCCAATGCCAGGTATCCATGAACCTAACAATTCATTCCAGAGGTAAAGGCACTAACATTCCAATCAACAATCGCCCTCACAGGAAACTAGCAACTTGAGGAACCTCCGTGAGCTCAAACCAGGAGTACTAGGCCAGACATAAAGCACAGGTGAAGCTAGATGTCAACGTGTTCTAGGAGTCCTGAGAAATCTGACTACAGCCATGTGAGCCTGGGTCAGCTAGACAGAGCATGTTTGTTTTCCAGCAAACATGAATGAGCTTCCTTGACCTCCTCAGGCACAGACAGTGAGCAGACCCAGTCAGCCCTTGAAATCCCGCTGTTTCCAACCTTCTCTCGGGTCAAACCTGCACCCAGGGGCAGTGGCCAAGCCTAGGTGACCCACCACAGCACCTCCAGATTCAGCTTTTCCAGGTCGTCCCAACCAGCCCAAGTCAGCTCCCTCCGTGCAGGACCCGCCACCGTGCACAGCCGCTCAGATCTGCAGGACGCCGCTGCTCCTTCCACCAACCTCCAGGTCAGAGATCCAAGCCCAGCGCTGAGCAGGAAACTTGCCTAACTTTGGGGTGAAGCCAAGTTTGAATAAGGAATGCTTAAGTGTGCTACCCACAGTCATTCTGTGACGTCATAGTTGTCCGGACTACATTTCCCACAAGTCACTGCGAAGGACTTCCTGGCACTCATTGCTGCCTAGGTTGCTACCCAACTGTCCTGGGTGAAGTTGGAAGGGAACAGGCTTCAGCTCATAGGCAGGCACAGGGATTTGGCTGTTTTGAAGTCCTGTGGTCGCAGCACCTGATCTTAGCCTGTGAATCGAACTTTCCACAGTCATGTTTATCACGTTTGCTAGTTATTTTTGCTAAAACGTTGTGATTTTAAAGCTCCGATCTACTTATAGAATCTTAATACTGCGTGAAGAATCCAGATTGATCTGCTTTACTTAAAAATAAGCAGGAAGCTAATGTAGGCCTGAGGATTATCTCTTTAAGATGCTTATTGAAGCCAACCTTGGTGACCTGGCCTATATCCAGTGTCTCAGCAGCTTAAGACAGAAGAATCAGAAATCAAGGCTCGTCACTACCAGGTATTGTCTGATGACATGCTTTCCTCCTCTGCAACTCTCCCAAGAAGGGCGCCGATCCTGGGATCACAGTTGCTATGTGTTCTGACACTTGGTCCACTGTGCGCTATAGGATATTTCCCTCTGCTTTAGGTTTCATGTTCCTATTGAATTACTGTCTCTCCTCTTACCTTGTCAGTGTTCATATTTGACACTATTTGAACATCTACAGTATCTGCCTTGAACTTCCCTCACTTCTCCTGAGCAGAACGCTGAGATGATTCCTCCTTGAATGCGAAGGGATCAGAAATATGTTCACAGGACGGTCAAATGAGCTCACTGTAGTAACGAAGCTGCATTGGAGCCTTGGAGTATGAGAATGCCCACATCTTCGTAGGAATGTTCATTCCTGTGCAGCTCCTGCTTGAGGCAAAGACACAAACCCCACCACAAGGAAGATTTCATGCTTCCACGATGCACACTGCTTCTTCACAAGGAAGCTGTTTCTATTGAGGGAGTGTGTTCAGTGACACAGGTCAGCCTCCTCAACTTAGACAAACTAGAGTCAACGAGAACTGTAGCAACCTGGACTGTTGATGGGCAAGTCTGTTTAGAATGAGGTCATGACTGCTCTGTCCTTCTCCTGAATGTGGCAGTGAAGGACATTGTCAGCAAACTTACAGACTTAGCATTTCTGAGCATGGCTAGGCTTCCAATATGTGTGTATGTGCACATGTATGTCCGTGTCTGTTACATGGAAAGCTTCCTTAGAAGGTGCTCATTCATATGAGAAGTGCTGATCTTTGAGGATGCAGTGTTCATTCCCAACTCTTTGCATTCTCCAGTTCTTCCTAGTGGGATTGTTTAATTCAGGAGGAGGAGATACCATGTTGTAGGCACAAACTCAACATACAGGATCTAAGAGGAAGCCCCCTTCTGGAAGATATTAGGGACCCAGGCATTCTCATAGAATAGTCTAACAGAACCAGTTTCTCAGTCCTAATGTGTTCGTTTAGTTTATGTTGTCAATTTTAACTTTATCACCTATAATATTTATATAATATCTTGATCATTTAATTTGCTCCCATTGGACCATTTTTTATTAGGTGTTAAGTTTGGCAAAGTCACTTTAAAATCTTACAGGCTAAAGAGATGGTTCAGTCCACAAGGAGAGCAACAGAACCAGAAATTTGAACACAGGGATCTTCCCAGAGACTCATACTCCAACCAAGTACCATACATGGAGATAACTTAGAACCCCTGCACAGATGTAGCTCATGGCAGTTCAGTGTCCAAGTGGGTTACATAGTAATGGGAAGAGGGACTGCCTCTGACATAATCTGATTGGCCTGCTCTTTAATCACCTCCCCCTGAGGGGAGAGCAGCCTTACCAGGCCACAGAAGATGACAATCAGCAGCCACTCCTGATAAGATCTGATAACCTAAGATCAGAAGGAAGGAGAGGAGGACCTCCCCTATCAGTGGACTTGGGGAGGGGCATTCGTGAAGAAGGGGGTGAGAGGGTGGGATCGGGAGGGGAGGAGGAGCTTATGGGGGACTACAAAGTGAATAAAGTGTAATTAATAAAAATAAAATAAAATAAGAGATGGTTCAGTAGTTGAGAGTGTCTAATGTTCTTGCAAAGGTGTGAGTTGTGTTCCAGCAGTGACATGGTGGCTCCCAAGCACATGTAACAGCAGTTCTAGAGGATCAGACTCATTCGTTTTATATCCTCTAGCTCAAAAGAAAGATGGGCAGAAAGAAACAGACAAACAGACACACACACAAACACACACTACTAACAAAATAAAAGAAATATATAATTAATAAAATTTAAGCTGCCCATGGTGGTACCAAAGGTGATGCCAAAGGTCAGAAAGAGTTGAAAGTCTGAGTTGGAGGACATCCTGGTTTATAAGAGCGAATTTTAAGAATGTCAGCAAGCATTACACAGAGAAACGCTGTCTGGAAAACAAAACAAAACAAAAAACTTAAAACTTATGTTTCAAGTTTAGAAAAAAATTTGACCTTTGAAAGTTATGTTTTCTCACTGTTTAAATACACATATACAAAGGTTAAACACCTGCCAACTGCCATTTATTTGTGTTTTAAGGTTTTTTTAAATATTTATATATATGCATATGAGTGCTCTACCTGCATGTACATCTGCATGCTAGAAGAGGACATTAGATTACATTACAGATGGCTGTGAGCCACCATGTGGTTGCTGGGAATTGCACTCAGGATCTCTGGAAGAGCAGATACTGCTCTTAACCATTGAGCCATCTCTCCAGCCTCCAACTGTCATTCATAGTGATCTATCCTTCTATCAGTAACAAGCAAAAATCTAGTGAAATAGACTTCTTGCAAGTGCAGCTCTCTCTAGACCCCCATGTCCACCATGCTGGGCCTGTACCACTTCCTCACCTTCATTACTGCATTGCTCACAGGGAGGCACAGGGACTGTAGATAGTTCCACAGCTTCTCTGAAAACATGCTGAACTGGGTCAGGAGGTCATATAGCAAATGGTGACTCTGTAGAAGGTTGACCATTGAACTTCAGTATCTGACTTTATAATCCATCTGCAAACTTCCTTCATTCCTCTTCACAAAATTAAAGTGGTACTATCCATTTGTCCAGATGGGAAAGTTTTCTCCTTACCTTACTGAATATATCTCTTGACTGTCCTCATTTCTCTGTGGGTATTTTTTTTTCCTGATTTTTGTAGGACAGGGTAACTGTGTAGCCCTGGATATTCTGGAACTAGCTTTGCAGAGCAGGATGGCCTTGAACTTACAGCTATCTGGCTGCCTCTGTTATTCAAGTGCTGGGATTAAAGGCATGGGCTACCACTGCCCGGCTTCTCTGTGGTCATTCTTATCTTGCTTTGTACTGATCTACCTATGCATCCAATGCAGCTATTCCTGTGCCAGTCCAAAGAACAGAATTACATGGGTGTTCATGCACATGGGACTCTGTGAACATTCTTGTTGGTTCCCTCTACCCAGATTACCATAGCTTCCTTCAATTCAGCAAATACCAGCATACTCTCAATTTGGCAATACATCTTAATTATAAGTTGCACTAAGGGACTTTTCAGATGCTGGAGAAGAGAAGCTATACTGGTAGGTTGGGGAGTAGAGTTTTGGAAATCTAAATTTTGAGTGAATAATGTCACAAATCATTTCTTTATGCTTTTACTGATGGTGCATTTTTTTTTCATCCTCCACCAACCTGGCTATGATTTTGGATCGTTCTTACCAATTTGAGAAGTTTAAGAGTGTTAGAAAATGTTAATTCAATGTAATGAGGTGTCTCAAATTCTGGCTGCCATAAGTTCAAATCTGCTGCCATAAATCAAGTTAGGCTGCATGTCAATGGAGCGCCTTCAAGGTGCCCCTACATTGTTCCCAGTCACTCCAAAACTCTTCTTTATCATGTCCAAGACCCCAACTGAGGCAGAGACTTCCTTCTAGACCAAAGCCTAAGCTAGCTGCCAGAAATCCAGCCCCAATTTGACTGGAGATCCCTGCTCAGCCATGGGCCACACCTGCTAGAAGATCAGGGTAGAAATGGCAACAAAGAAACAAAACACCCGTCCACTAAAGGCAAATTCAGAAATAAGCAACTAGACCTATAGTTACCCCACAGCCAGATGTGTGCATGCATGAATATAAACACTGTCATCAACAGCCAAGTAATATGTCACCATTAGAGCCTAGCAATCTTAAGACAGCAAGCCCTAAACATTCAAACAGAGCTGAAACACACACACACACACACACACACACAAAGACCAAAAGATGTTGGGAGGATGATAGAAGCCCTTAAAGAGGAAATGAATAAATCTTTTAAGGAAATCAAGGAAAGGATAAAAATTCAAGGATGTTCACAAATCCCTTCAAGAAAGACTAGAAAAAAAGTTAAAGGAAATGGATAATACTGTTCAGACCAGAAAATGGAAGTAGAGGCAATAAGAAAACACAAATTGGGGGGAATTTGATAAATGAAAATTGTAGGTAACTGAACAGCATCTACAGAGGGAAGCTCCTCTGAGTATAAGAGCTGGAAGAGAGAATCTTGGGCATTGAAGATACAATAGAAGAATTAGCTACAGCAGTCAAATAAAATGTTAAATCTAAAAACCTAACACAATGCATCTGGAAAATCCAGAAAACTATGAAAACACCAAACCTAAGATTAAAGGAATAGAAGATGAAGAAGATGTCAGTTCAAAGACCCAGAAAATACTTTTCACAAAAATTTTCCTAATCTAACCTAAAGAAGAAGATGCCTATAAAGGTGCAAGAACACGAAATAGACTGGACCAGGAAAGAAAGTCAGCTTGACATATAATAATCAAAACACTAAACATTAAGTTCAACTACCCAGTAAAAAGACATAGACTAACTGAATGCATGTGAAAAAAAATCCATCTTTCTGAATCATACAAGAAACACACCTCAACATCAAAGATTTCCATTGCTTCAGAGTAAAGGCTTGGAAAAATATTTTCCAAGCAAATGGAGCTAAGACATAAGCTGATATAGCTATTCTAACATGGAACAAAATAGAATTCAAACAAAAATTAATAAAAAACAAACAATCCCAAACAAACAAAACAGGGAAGGACACTTACTTCATACTCATCAAAGGAAAAATCCACCAAGATGATGTTTCAGTTCTTAATATCTACATTCCAAATGCCTGGGCAACTATGTTTATAAGAGAAACATTACTAAAGCTTAAATTATACATTGACCCTCACACAATGACTAGTTTATGCAGCCAAAAGCTAAACAAAAATACTGGCACTAACAGAAATTATAAAACAAATGAACCTGACGTATTTGTAGAACATTTCACCAAAACACAAATGGATTAACTTTCTTCTCAGTTCTCATAGAACTGTCTACAAAAGTGACCACATACTTGGTCACAAAGCAAGCCTCAATAAATACAAAGAAACTGAAATAAACCTCTGTATCCTATCAGATCACCAGGGATTAGAGCAGAATTTCAACAATAATAACAAAATCGTCAATATCAGGGAAACTGAACAGTTCTCTCCTGAATGAAAACTGAGTCAAGACAGAAATAAAGAAAAAAGGACATTGTAGAATTCAATCAAAAGGAATACACAACATACCCAAACTCATGGAACACAATGAGAACAGTGCTATGTGGAAAGTTAATAGCTCTAAGTGCTTACATAAAAATGTGTAGCGATTTCATACTAGCAACTTAACAACACAACTGAAAAGCTCTAGAACAAAAAGAAGTAGGTATACCCAAGAGAAGGAGAGAGCGGGAAGCAATCAATCTGAGGGCTGAAAAAAATAAAATACAAAGAGCAATACAAAGAATTGGTCCAACAAAGAGTTGGTGTTTTGAAAAAATCACCAATATCGGTGAGCCCTTATCCAACTGAACTAAAAGGTGATGGGAATATTCAAATTAACAAAGTTAGGAAAAGGGAGGGGGGGGGACATAGTAACAGACTCTGAGGAAATCCAAGAATCAGTAGGTCATACTTTAAAAGCCTATACTCCACAGAATTGGAAAAGTTTAAAAAATGGATAGTTTTCTTGTTAGACACCACTTACCAAAGTTAAATCAAGATCATATAAACAATTTTAACAGACCTATAACCCTTAAGAAAATAGAAGCAGTCATTAAAATTATCTCCAAACAATAAAAGCCCAGGGCCACATGATTTTAGTGCAGAATTCTACCAGACTTTCAAAGAACAGCTAAGGCCAATAATCTTTAAGTTATTCCACTAACATAGAAATAGAAACATTTCCAAATTCTTTTTATGAGGGCACAGTCACCCTGATACCTAAACCACACAAAGAATCAACAAAGAAAATGAACTACAGATATCCCATATGAACATAGAGGCAAAGAATACTCAATAAAATTCTTCAAACTAAATCTAAGAATACATTAAAACATCATCCAAATTGACCAAGTAGGCTTTATTCCAGAGTTGAATGGATTGTTCCACATGCAAAATCAGTGAAAATCAGTCAATTTACCATATAAACAAACTGAAAAAAAAAGATCATCTCATTAGACAATAAAAGGCATTGACAAAATCCAATACCCCTTCATGACAAAAGTCTAGGGGAGAGTAGGGATACAAGGGACATACCTAAATATAATAAGAGCAATTTACACCAAGCCTATAAACAACATCAAATTAAATGGAAAGAAACTCAATGCAATTTCACTAAAACCAGGAACAATGCAAGGTTCTTCATTCTCTCCATATCTATTCTGTAGATAAACAACCTTAACAGAGGAGGTGAAATACATACATACATATTTATAACAATAAATAACCCAAAGAAGATATTATTGAAGAAAAGTATATTACATGTTTCTGGATTTGCCAATGGATTTTAAGGTTAACAACCAAAGATAAGTTATTAAGTCAATGTATGTGGGATTTTTAGCAAAGACATCAAAAGCATATTCTGAAATAGACAGCCTTTTCAACAAAAAGTCCTGCCAAAACTAGATGTCTAATTGTGGAAAAATGAAATATTGCTCACTCTGCAGAAAATCAATTTAAAATGAAGAGACATTTATTTAACATTGAAAATGCAAAAAATACATTAGCTAATATCAAACTCAATTGTATACACACAGAAACCACATATATCATATCTACATTTTACATAAAAAAACATCATCCACAATACAAAATGTTATACTGATATTACATCTGTGTTTGTTCATATGGCTGTGGGACAAGGTAAAAAGAGAGAGGGAATGCTTCTCAGAGAAAGTGGCAAAAGGGAGGACAATAAGGGAAAAATACATGACTCATACACATTAAATGTCACATTTGAAACTTTTATTTACCATGAAGATTTAGTAACCTAATGCAGTGATAAAATATGCACAAAAGAGCAACTAGAAGAAAAGGTTTAATTTGAATCATAGTTCAAGGTCACTGTCTACCACGGCATCTTAACCAATGTTCTATTGCTGTGAGAAGCCACCATGACAATGATAAATTTTATAAGAAAAAAAACATTTAATTGGGGCTTGTTTACAGTTTCCCAAGTTTTGTTCATTATCATTATCGTGGGGAGCATGGTGGAATGCAAACAGACTCAGCTAGAGAAATAGCTGAGAATTCTACATCTGGATGTATAGTCAGTATAAAGAGCAGGACACTGGACCTGGGCTTTTGAAACCTCAAAGCCTACTCCCGCAATGACACACTTATACCAGTGATGCCACACTTCTTAATCCTTTTCAAGTAGTGTCATTACTGGATGACCAAACATTCAAATCTACAAGCCCTTGGGGGCAATTCTTATTCAATCACCACATGTGGTGAGAAAGTTAAAACAACAGGAGCTTAAAGCAGCTGGTCCTATTCCAGCCACAGTGAGGAAGCAGGAGATAGATGAAGAGTGTTCTCTCCTTATACCATGCAGCACCGCAGTCAAAGAGATGCTTCCAAGCACAATCAACAGGTCTCCTGACTTCAATTAAATTAATCAAAATAAGCCCTGCAAATGAAAAACCAGAGGCTTTCCTCTCTAGAGCTCACTGTGTGAACAACTGGGATTTAAGTATTACTTCTTAAACCTTGTCTATATAAACACAATTCAAACATAATTTAAGTTTATTTTGACACTGTCCACATATGTATGTGTGTGTGCGTGCCCATGCATAGAGCTCAGAGGACAACCTTCAGAGGTAATTTCCTCTTTCTAATTTGTTGGTACTAAGGATACTAATATAGCCAGAGCCAGGATACAAAGTGAATAAATAGTAATATATAACAAATAAAAATTTTTAAAAAACAAAAACAACAACGAAAAGAATACTAATATAGTTGTTGCTCTTGGTAGCAATTAAGTTTATTCCCAAAGCCATCATGCTAGCTCCAGCTACAAAGCTTTAAGTTATAACATTCTTTCCCATTTTCATACTCTTACACTCATCTCATAAGTAAAATAGGATCCAACTTGAAAAGTCCACAAAAGTACTGAACAGTTTGAAGAGTATGACAGACTCCCAGCCCACATCTCATGTGAGACTCAAGGTAAACTGTCAGCTCCTATAACATAAAAACTAGTGACTACTTGTACCACACATTGGCATAGAACATTCTGATCCCAAACAGTAAAAAAACAAAACAAAAACAAAACAAACAAACAAACAAAAAAACACACCACATGACAGCAAGGAAGGATCAGCTTCAAATCCAGGACAAAAACACAATGTGACAGCTCCATTTTTGACATCTGGGACTTCTGCTGCCTTGGGGTTGACTCCAAAGGACTCATGTGGTCCCACCCTTCCATTTAACAAAAGACATATAGCCTCTCCACTCATGCTCCACTCACTGCTAGAAGCTTTCCTTAGTAGATTCTATACTTCCCTCTCTCATAAAGCTGGCATCTTGAATAACTGGGAGCATGTCATAATTTGGTATTATAACAAGTTGATAGCCTCGGTCTTGAATGAGCTGCATGATTCTGCCACCAATGACTTGTTTTTTTCCCAGCACATCAAACAATGATATTGCATTAACTCCAAGTATTACCTCACATTTTTAACACTCCCCATTAACAGAATTGATCATCTACACTGATCTCTTCTTGTCCTTGCTATCTTAGGAAGGATGACATATTTACTACATTCTTTGCCTTCACATATAATTTGTTCTTATGATGTATACATGTTGAACAAAATTACTGCCAGAGTCATATGTAGAAGGACATAGCTGAAATTTAGAGGCAACAAGTGAAGTAGAAACCACAGAGGCATGCTGCTTCTGTGTTCACTCTGGCTTGGGTTAGCCAGCATTCTTATACCCCCAGGACCATCTGGCCAAGCACAGAACATGCAAGGTGCACTGCCATCATCCAATGGTCCAGATTCTCCTACATCAAGCAGCATTAATGAAAATGACTCACAGACATGTTCAATGGGCCAATCAAAACCAGTCACCTACCGAACTGAGACTTTCACATATTGATTCTCTGTGTGAAGTTGAGAGCAGAAGTGGCATACGTCATCAGGACTTGTTAAACATTTCATCAGTGAAGAGTCTTTAGTGTTGATGAAGAATAAACAAATTTTCAAAGGGTTTTCCATATCATTTGGGTGTGTAGATTTGTGTTGATGATAATTAGTGATGTTATTGAAACTTTTTCATATTACTTGGGTGTGTAGAGTGTCTCATTAGTATGAAAGTCTCAGAGGACACTTCTGACATTAGGGTAAGGTAAACGCCCTTGCCCTAATCTTAGCATTTGTAGTACACCTTACTAATATGAGCCCTATGATGTGGATACAGCTAAATGCTTTACCATATTTTACATTTGCAGAGACTCCTGTGTGACTTCCTTGATGATCAGCAGGGCTGAATAATAATATCTTCTCAACACTCTCAACATTTGTTGGGTTGTCACTCAGTATGAGAAATTTCTTTTGTTTAATTTATGAGGATCCTTCAAAGCACTGTTCCATCCTTCACAATTGTGTTGCTTCTCTTTAAGATAAATTCCAATGGATGTCAGAAAGTGTTCATTGATTAGTAAACTTTCTACATTCTTTAAATGTGTATGCCTGCCTTCCACTCTGGATTCTTTCATGCTTGTTAAGGTGTGAAATATTTTAAAGGTTTTACCACATTTTCCATACCTGCAAAGCTTATTCAGAATGAAAAATTTTATATCATTTAGGATCTGAAGATGTGTAAAACATTTTATGAACTTCTTATCATTTGTAGTATTTGTACTATGAACTACCTTGTGTTGAGAAATATTAGAAAGCTTATTAAAGGGTTTGCAACATTTTTCACACTTGTGGAATTTTTCTCCAGTATGAATTATGAGGTGTTTCAAAAGTTCTTACTAAGTCCAAAAGACCTTGGCACATTATTCACACTTGTGTGGTTTCTCTCATAGATGAACTCTTTGATGTTGCTTAAGACCAGAAAAGTGGTGAAACATTTTGCCACATTCTCCACACTTGTAATGTTTCTCTCCAATATGAATTGTCTGGTGTCTAGAACGTGCTGTGTAAGTTCTGAAGTATTTGCAACATTCTTTACACTTGTATGGTTTCTCTCCAGAATGAATTCTTTGATGCTCCCGAAGGCTTCTAGAACTGTTGACCTGTTTGCCACATTTGTGACATTTGTAAAGTTTCTCCCCATTGTGAAGTAATTTGTGCTTAGTTAGGTATGGCTTTGTAGTGAAGGCTTTTCCACACTCCTCACATTTGTATGGCTTCTCTCCATAATGGATTACCAAATGACTAGAAATTTGCCAGAAAGTGCTGAAGATCTGGGCTACAGACTTCACACTTATAGTGCGCTGTATGAATTCTCTTGTGTACAGACAGTAAGGACGGAGTATGAAAGGCCTTGCCACATGCTTTACACTTGAAGGGTTTTTCTCCTGCATGAATTCGCTTGTGAGCAGAAAGCAATGATGGAGTATGAAAGGCCTTGCCACAAACTTCACACTTAAAAGGTTTGTCACCTGTATGAATGTTCTTGTGGTCAGAAAGTACTGATGGAACATTGAAAGCCTTGCCACATACTTCACACTTATATGGTTTCTCTCCTGTATGAATTCTCTTGTGTATAGAAAGTAATGATGGAGCATGGAAGGCCTTGCCACATACTTCACACTTAAAAGGTTTCTCTCCCGTATGGATTCTCTTGTGTACAGAAAGCAATGATGGAATACAGAAGGATTTGTCACATTCTTCACACTTATAGGGCTTCATTCTTAAATGAATTCTCTGGTGGTTAGTAAGTTGTGAGTTCCAACGAAAGGTTTTGCCACATTCTTTGCAGGGATAACATTTTTTTCCTGGTGAGTAAAGATTGAAATATGAAGGAAAGCTGAGAAAAATCCTTTGTAGTTACAATCCTTATCTTTTTTAAAAACAAAACCATTTATTCATATTTAAATTTCTCTTTTTTTTGATAGGCTACTTTCAATTTTCTACAGCTGTACTCAATGGAGTGTAACTCAAAAAACACAATAGGTGAAAATTATGTAATCTTTCACTGAAATAAGAAGACTATGACAACATAGAACATGGAAACAAAGGAATATTAAGACAAAACATGTAAGGAAGGCATAACAAAAAGAAGGCATAAATAATAAAGGTCTTTTTAAGACCCTTTTAAAGACTCTTAAGAGAATTATGCTAAAGAAAATCAAATAAATATATATTATGACTTTATCTACAAAAGTAGTACAGAAGTAGTCAAACTTGGAAAACACTCATATACCTAATTTATGGATATTCTAATACAGAATTTCAGTTTTGGAAGGTATGAAAGTTAGGTTCCATAACAGAAGACTGTCATAGCAATATGAAATAAAATGTTTCAAAGATTTAAGACAGGAAGATTATGCATATTTATGAAGAAAATAAATGCTCAAGACAATAATTTTATGAAAAAATAAGTCAAATTTACTTAGAAAAGACAGAGCTTTGGAATCAGTGTAAATACAAGCTGACCTCACGGGAAGAAAAGAACAAAGTATAGGAGACTCGAAGCCTCATAAACACCAGAGTAATCTCCTCCTTTGAAAGCACAGGACGGAAATGGAGATCCCTAAAAAATGATTTCCAACAAAGCACTGTGTCTCAATGCTCAGGATAAAGCCTGGTTTTCTGTTGGATCTTTGGCCTCCCGATCTATCCACCGACCCCCTAATTCTAAAATACCTGGGTTCATGTTGGCAGTTACTTGTCTCTTCACATCTGAGAGCTCTTGTCTTTGCTCCAAAAATGTGACCAAGTATGGTTTAGAGGAAGCAAGACCTGTTTGTGGGAAAAGAACTATCATAGTTTGTGTGTTCTCCCGGTAAAAAGTATGTCCACAAATAAGGAATGAGAAGACACAATAAAGGATTGTAGAGGATTAGTCAGAATGCTTAGGAGGTATTTAGGATTTTCATGTCCTGAGCTTCATGTCCCTTAGTTATAAGGAAAAACATTAAAACTGAACAGTGTGAAATTCTCTTTAAAGTGTATATACCCTGTACCACTCATTGTTAAAAGCATAAGTTCCCATTAGATATTGTACAAAGTGAGCAAGTTTCACAATGACAATTAATTAAAAATTTATCAGGGAAGGGATCCTCACCCAGGAACACAAGGTTGTTGTAAGTTTCCAGCATCACATCCTTGTACAAATTCCACTGAGCAGGGCCCAGGCATTCCCACTCCTCTGCAGAGAAATAAATGACCACATCCCAGAATGACAGCATTTCCTGAAATAAATGAAAAAAGGGTGACTACTATTTGATTAAATTGACTAAGACTATCAATAATAACATAAATACAAGGAGGCATCAGGCACTTCTGCATACAAATCTACAGATCATTCAGAGTGAGAGGAGAGCTGGAAGTGCTTCTGATATAGGGAAGTAACACCCCTCAGTACTTCTAATATAATGCTGAAATGTTACAGATGACTCATCTTTGAGGAAAGTGAATGGCCGAGGATCCTAGAAACTCTTAAGAATCATAAAATGAAGAATGAGTGCATCTAAAGGACCTGGGGTTGATTCCTAGAAGGTGAAGACTAAGATGGCAAGTAACTCAGGGCATGCAGCTAGGAAACAGCCAGACTAGCATAGTTGGGTTAGAATAGATGAATATCTGCCCAGTTATAGTACTTAAGGCTTGTTGAATAAATCTAATAGGGCTTGTGTCTCATTATTTGGAAGCTAGAATGGGAGCAGAAAAAGCTTCCACTTTTAAATTTTTCCTACAGGTAAATATTCAGCTTCTAGGGATTGGAGCTTTATCTCAGATAAAACAAAGTGCAAGATGGGTCGAATGTATATGGCCAGAAGGACAAATAAGACAAATAAAAACATATGTAGCTAATATAGCCATGGATTTATGGGGATGTGATTTGTTTTAACAATGGAAAACAAAGATTAGTGTTCCTCCAATCTCAAAAACAAGCCAGAAAATAAAGAACACTTCTGAGAAAAAAATTCTGAGAAAAAAATTAAAAGGTATTTCAAGAACAATTCAGAGACCATTCAGGTTATACGTAAGCAGGAAAAAACAGCTGCAGAGATATATTGAATTGGGCGAGGGGGGGGGGCTGAATCAAATCAACCTGTATATTTTAAAGATGTGTTGACCTCAGAATGGAAACCAGAGTATTTGTGTTACATTGGGAAAGAGGTTTTTACCTTTGTTTCCTCAGGAGAAGAAAAGCTGTGAATATGATCAAAATTGATAAAGAATAGATTTGAACAGGAGAGACCTTCTGAATAAGGAGAGCCAATATTATACCAAACAGGTTGGTCATTCAGTCCAAAAACGTCTAAAAATACCTTTTATTTGATCAAGCAAGAAAAATAAAAAATAATGCTATTTTCAAATGACAATCTACCAAAGGCATAATTGCTTTACTGACATGAAATGAAAAATGGGTTTGCTTAAACCATGTGTCTTAATTCCATGTTAGAAAGTTAGACTGTAGATTGCCATGTGGCCCACACCATCTTGGACATTAGCTTTTGAGATTTCTTTTTAAATTAAAAAAAAAAAATTATTGTTGCTTTGTATTAAAAACACAGTTAAGAAATTTAAAATGTTTAAAGTAAATTCAAAGGGTTATTACAAGTCAAACTTATTTTCTAAATCTCTAAGAGTTGGAGGATTTGTAGTTAAAATAAAATATTTGAGCAGGGTATGGTGTTCCATGCCTTTAATTCCAGAAGGGACAGGTGAATCTCTATAAATTAGTTGGTTTTTAAATTCTACAGTTACAGTGAGCAAGGTGGGTGCCACACACCTTAAATTCCACTACCTAGGGATGAAAATCAGACACAGCTCCTAATTGGTATGTCTGCACACTAGAGCGATCACAAGCCATATTTATAGAAACCCTTTACAGGGCTACTAGAAAGGCAGATAACTTTCAGTGGGGACAGGAACAAAGAACGGCCTTTGAGACTGCCAGTAAGCTCATCTCCATGAATTAAACTCCGATCAATATTGAAACAGTTGATACACTAATTATGGATATCATATTTGTTGGTGAATTTGCAACCGGGGACATTCATAAAGCAAAAAGGAGTCCACCAACATTTGCCTGTGGGCTTCTATTGCAAATGTTTTCCATAAAGAAAGAAAAAACATTCTCTCTCTGAGAAACAAATCTGGACATTTTATGAGGCACGAAGAACTTTAAACTCAGTCATTGCCAACGACCCTATGGTTGTAAGGGTACTCCTTACAACAATGAATTGGATCCTTTGGAAGGCAGAGTCCTTTGCAGGCTTTAGTAGTAGAACTTGTACCGAGCTGAAGTCTTTTGTGACCAGGATGTGGTAGCAAAGGTGTCTGTGCCTTTCCTCACTGAGGAAACAGCTCAGTTGCCTATAATCTTCATCTCTAAACTGCTCACCTCTTACCCAAAAGAGATACCTATTAAATTGTTGGGACCAACAGAATGGTCACATTTGGCATAATTTACTGATGGTTCATCAACCAGTGATAGAACCAAAATTAATGGAAAATGTGGCCTATAGACTGGGAGATGGAATGGCCAACACCAAGGAAGGAACCACAAAATCAGGGCAGCACTATTGGCTATAAAACAAACAACTAGGAAAGCAAAGTGAAAATCTCTGCCCTCTATGATTCATGGTGTGCGCACAATGGTATAGCTATATGGTCACCAAAATGGAAACCCACTAACTGGAAGATAAATGGTAAAAAATTCTGGTCATGAAAGGCATGGATGGAAATGGCAAAACCTAGCAAAACTTATCAAAGACATCAAATTTTATGTAGCTCATACAGGCAAGACAGACAAAACATCTGAAAAATAATAAAACAATGGAAAAATTTTTATGTTTGATTACGAATAGCATATGAAATTTTGCCAGGGTAAATTCAGAATAAACCAGCAAGAACGATACATTATACATTAAAAAAAAAAACAAAAAAACAAAACTTGGAAATTTACCTCTAACTCTAAAAAGTAAGGGGAAAAGGAAAACTAAATTCAACCAGGACAACCCTATGAGAGTAACTATTATAAGGAATCCCTAGCCAGACAGTGGGTCACACCTTTAATCCCAATACTTGGGAGGCAGTGGGAGGCAGGCACGTAAGAATTACAGTGATTTAAATTTAAAAGCCACTTTAAAAAAGCAGGCTGAAATTCAAAGTGAATGTCCTTTGTGATCTACAAATAAATACTCATAAACTTTAAATTTATATATAAAGAGAAAGGGGAATATAGGTAGATTTATATACACACAGTAAGCTATATTTAGTTTCAAATTTTCAAAATATATTTTTTTTAAATTTTCAGTTGGAAGAAAACACTTTTACTGTTTCCAAAGAACATTTTGCCCTAGGAAAGATATAACCTGCCAAAAAAAGACCCCCACCCAGAGTTACGGTTGGGGCAGGGTTTTGCTGCTCTCTTTCCAGGAGAATAAAAGCATCCTACAACAACAACAACAAAAATCTGGAGACCACTGGACAAGTGAAACATCTGAAGAAACAGGAGGAATCATCAAGAGAAAATGTCACAAGAAAAACAGTAAATTGGCCAAGAGGTATCACTCACCTCCAGTTTGTCTCTGCTGCCCTCTACAGATATAAGTGGCAAATGCTCCTTATGTGGTTCCAATTCAATTACAAATGAAAGCTTGCTTTTGGGTTGGAGTGTGGCTCTCTCCTCTAAACCAATGCATGCTTGTTAAAGGAAAAGCCAAAACCTCTGTCCAGCTGGTATCAGACAGAGGAAAGCAAAGAATAAGGGACTATTCTATTGCTACTAATGTTATAATTTTCTGGTCTCCATTTCACTCTTTAAAATCTTTCTAAGGTATAAATATTATCTCAAAATCCATAAGATTATTATAATATATAAGCTTTCAGTCATGATATGAGTAGTCATACAGAGTACTAACTAATTCTAGAAATATGCTTCATGTAGCTTCTTGGATATGTTTTCAACTTTGAGTCTTAAGCAGGCTAACTAGAAGCAGTGTTTAAGTTGTACTTAAGAAACGGTGGTTCTCAAACCTTTCAGAAATCTGCTACATATATGGCATTTAAAATGCTTAAATTTTGTAAAGGGATTTTAATTCAGAACATGGCTGCTCTGGCAAGAGATCAGGTCCAAAGACCTTCTAGGTCTGTGTGATCTGGCTGGAATACAAATATACCTTTAATCCAGGAGACAGCAAATCTGAGTTCAAGGCCAGCCTGGTATAAGGGAAGTTTCTAGTACAGAAAAGCTCAGGTCCAGGCAGGGTGGTTCACGCCTTTAATCCCAAACAATGAAGGTAAAGATAGTTTGTAGAAGGAAGCGCCCGTGTTTGAAAGTGATGCCTAATTGAATGGCAGAAAAAAAAGCTGAATCAGAGAAAGATTTGACAGAATAGGATAAACCCAAATCTGAAAAGAAGAGAGAGAAAAGGGAAGCTACTTAAGGGACAATGCAAAAAGAGAGAGACAGTTTTACCAGGACAGTAATAGAGAGACAGTTTTCAGACATAGAACTCAGGTGAAGACTGAATGAGCCAGAGAAGAAGAAGGATTTGGAAGATTAGAGCATATTGCTTTAGTTAGTATGAGGCCAAGCAGAGCAATTCAGGGACCAAGAGAGAAATCAGATTGAGTAAGTCAGCTGGAAGAGGAGTTTGAGCCAGAACAGCTGGGTTGAACCAGCCATCCCAGAGCTCCGTAAGAACAAGAACGGATGAGTTAATTTAACAGTAAGTCTCAGAGGGTGAAAACTTTCTAGGCCTAGGTTAGATTGTGTGGATGCAAGAAACTGCCAGGACTATGCCTAGGTTAGCAGAAGGAGGCAGTAATCCTTGGAGACAACAGATGAATAAAAGTTCCTTTTACAAAGTTTTCTACAATAAACCGTGTCCATTCCTAACAGTAACCTTTGAGGTCTCCAAGATGATGGGGCCCTACAACAACAAATCCACCTGGATTGTGGTAATGCTAACCACTGGGCAAAACTGCCCCATGACTTTTCTGCTACTAGGTTCTGCGCAAACGGTGGACATCTTTGGGTTGACTACTGTGTTCTACCTAGCCAGGATTGCCACTAAGCTGACAAACACCCAAAGGAGGAAACAGGCTTCAGCACTGGGACAGCCACAGGGATTCTGGCTGTTTTAAAGTACTGCGGTAGCAGCATCCAGTCTTAGCCTGTGAGTGGCATTTTTCACAGTAATGTTTAATCACATTTCTTAGTTGTTTTTGCTAAAACGTTGTAATTTTAAAGCCCCATCTACTTATATAATCTTAAAAGAGCAAGAAAATTCAGATTGATCTGCTTTACTTAAAAATAAGGAACCCGGAAGCTAAGAAGGCCTGAACATTATCTCTTTAAGATGCTAATTAAAACCGTCCTCGGTGACCCTGCCTATCAAAGGCGACTCAGGAGCTTAAGACTGAAGAATCTGAAATCAAGGCTGGTCCCAACAGGTGTTCAAGCACACGTTTTTTTTCCTTTGCAACTCTCGCAAGCGGAGGGGCAGAGCCCCTGGGATCACATTGGTGAGTGTACTGACTCTTGGCCCACTGTGCAGTACAGGATATTTCCAGCCGCTTTAGGTTTCATGTTCCTATTGAATTCCTGTCTCTCCTCTGATCCTGTCAGTGTTCATATTTGACACTATTTGAACATCAGCGTTATCTGCCTTGAACTTCCTTCACTTCTCCACTTCTCCTGAGCAGAACACTGAGATGATTTCTCCTTGAATACGAAGGTATCAGACATATGTTCACAGGACGGTCAAATGAGCTCACTGTAGTAACGAAGCTGCACTGGAGCCCTGGAGTATGAGAATGCCCACATCTTCCTAGGAATGTTCATTCCTGTGCAGCTCATGCTTGAGACAAAGACACAAACCCCACCACAAGGAAGATTTCATGCTTCCACGATGCACACTGCTTCACAAGGAAGCTGTTTCTATTGCAAGCGGTGTGTTCAGTGACACAGGTCAGCCTCCTCAACTTAGACAAACTAGAGTCAACGAGAACTGTAGCAACCTGGACTGTTGATGGGCAAGTCTGTTTAGAATGAGGTCATGACTGCTCTGTCCTTCTCCTGAATGTGGCAGTGAAGGACATTGTCAGCAAACTTAAGGACTTAGCATTTCTGAGCATGGCTAGGCTTCCAATATGTGTGTTTGTGCACATGTATGTTTGGGTCTGTTACATGGAAAGCTAAGAAGGTGCTCATTCATATGAGAATTGCTGATCCTTGAGGCTGCAGCATTCATTCCCAACTCTTCTGCTCTTTCTAGTGAGATTGTTCAGGAGGAGGAGATCCCATATTGTAGGCAAAACTGAACCTGCAGAATCTTGGAATAAGCCCCATTCAGCAGATATTAGTGACCTAGGCATTCTTATGGAAAAGTCTAGAGCAGTTTCTTGGGCCTAAAATATTTGTTTAGACCATGTTGTTGGTTTTAATGTTACCACCTATAACATTTATATATCTTGATCATTTAATTTCCTCCCATTGAAACATTCTGCATTAGGCATGATGTTTAAAAAAGTTACTCCAAACCTTTTGCTTACAGGCTAAAGAGATGGTTCAGTAGTTGAGAGTATTTAATGTTTTACAGAGGATCTGGGTTTGCGTTCCAACATGATTATAGGGGCTCACAGCACACGGAGCAGCAATTCCACTGGATCAGACACCTTATTCTTATGTACAAAAGATGCATAAGTGCATGTGTGTGTGCACACACACAGACATACACAAACACTGCATGCATGCATGCATACATACATGCCCACAAATACTCATAAATTCAAATAAAAGTTTATGATTACAATTTTTTAGCTGAGTGTTACGTGTAGTCAATCCCAGGAGTAAAAGGCAGAATTGGATCTCTGAGTTGGAAGGTAGCCTGCTCTACAGATTGAAGTCTATGAATGCCAGGACTGCACAGAGAACCCTGTCTCAAAAACCAAACAACAAACAATCAAAAAACAAAACAAAAAGCCCCAAACAAAATGAACAACAACAAAACTAAGCAACAATTTTTTTTTTTTAAATCTCAGGTTTGAACTTCAGAAAAAGAATTGATATTTGAAGGCAATATTATTTTCTTGCTGTTTAACTATGTATGCAAAAACAAATGGTTAAATATCTGCCAGTTGCCATTTACAAAAATACATTCTTTCGTCAGTGATAAGCAAAAATTCAGTGAAACAGACTCTTTGCTAGTACAGTTTTCAAGACCCCCATGTCCACCACACTGAGCCTGTACTACCTCCCCAGACATAGTACAGGCCCCTTCATTACTGCCTCCCTCACAGGGAGGCACAGGAGCTGTGCAGATAGTTCCACAGCTTCTCTGAAGACATACCATGCTTGGTCAGGAGGCCATATAGCAAATGGTGACTCTATAGAAAATTGACCACTGAACTTTATAATATATCCACATACTTCCATCATTCATCGCCACAAAAACAAAGGTGTACTATCCATTTCTGCATAAAGGCGTGTTTTCTCCTTACCTTACTGAGCAGATCTCTTGTCTATCCTCATACCTCTGTGGTTATTTTTTTCTTGCATTGAACTGATCTACCTATGCATCTAATGCAGATATCCCTGGACCTTTCCTGCCAACAGAACTAATAATAGGTGTTCATAGCATTGGATGCTGTGAGCATTTCCAGTTTAAAGTAACAGCTCAAGTACTGGTAGTAAAAACACTCATCTCAGCTTTGCACATTGACAAGGATCAGAAGGAAAAAACACATTTTGATAGAATTAGTCTTATAGTGCTTTTAGAATGTAAGTACCTTTCAACTGAAATACTTGTGCAAATAAACACATGTTTTTGTTGGCATGTTATTGTGCACTGTGTAAAGTTTACCCTTGCTTATTCAAATGCTGATTTCCCTGTCCCACTGTCTGGACATAGCATTTAATGTTTATTATAAGAATCTCCTGTCTCAAGTTGTGTAAATATGCTCACCATGTGTTTTCTGCTTTGCCAGTAAATGCTGGCCAGCCAGTAGCTAGACATTAGAGAGAATAGGGTGGGACAACTGTTTTCACCGAAGGGAGGAGAAAGAGAGAGGGTATAAGAAATTGGACCACAAGCAGAGAGAGGTTCAGGAGACATCACGAGGAAGAGCTAGTTCCAGTGAAAATCATAAATGCAAGTATTATCGGGATTTTGGCAGGAATGAAGATAGATTAGCGACTGAGCATTAGAATAGATTTATAAAGCCCAATATTTCACTCCAGACTATAGTCACTCTGTGTCATCATTGGGGAACTAGTTAGGTTTAAAATAAACTGCCACAGTATTAATTTCCTGTAACATTGCATATTAATTATTCATTTTACATTTCCTTTTAAAGATGACTCTCTATTAGTTGGATTCTGTCTTGTGATAGAAGACTGATAAAGTGCAATTTGGGGAGGAAAGGGTTTATGTGGGTTACAGCTCATAGACTGTAGTTCATTTTAAAAAGCCAGGACAGAACTTGAACATTAAACTGTAGGAAGGCAAGAACAGAAGCACAAACAATGGCAGAATGTGCCTTCAGGCTTGCCCTGCCCCCATGGCTACTTTAGAGTCTTTGTTATGACAAAGGAATAGTTTCCCAGTGATAGAAATGCCAACGGTGGTCTGCATCTTCCCAAAGCAATCATCAACCAAGAGATTGCTTCACACACTCAGTCTACAGGCAGAGAGGAACTGCTCTATGCATATAGCAGTGTATCACTAGGGGTCATTTTATCAATTTTTTAGACCTGTTGTGTGTTGGAGGATGTCTTTGTGCACTGTGTATTCGAATGCTAGTTTTTGTACCCAGAGATCTGGTTGCAGTCTAAATATTGTTGTTGTCATTATTAATGAAGCATTCCCTGTCTTCGTATGTTGTAAACTTTGTGCTACAGCACCTTCTGATTGGTTAACAAATTGCTGAATGGCCAATACCTGGGCAGGAGAGATCAAGGTTGGTCTTTTGAGGCCCAGAGAGACAGAAAGAGTCTCAGGTGGGGAGTCACCATGTGGACTTGGATGAAGAAAGAAGTGCCAGGATGAGACTAAGATGAAAGGTAATGAGCCACATGTCTGGGAAGTAGGCCAAGACAGCATAGTCAGGTTAAAATACTTCAGTATCTGTCTGATTATAGTGCTTGAAGTTTTTAATAAAAATAATTGGCCTCTGTATCATTATTTGGGAGTTAGGGCCGGCATAGGAAAAATCTGGCATTTTACAGTTGTGTTTGGTTTTACTTTAGTACTCAGCTCTATCTAGTCTTTGTTTCTTGATTAGCTGAGCATTGTTGGGTATGGGTTCCTTTTCATGGAGGCGACCTTAAGTCAGATCAGACATTGGGTGGTTACTCCCACAGGGTCTGTGCCACCATTGCCATAGCATATTTTGATGGCAGGATAGATTGTAGGTCAGAGGTTTTCTGGCTTGGTTGGTGTCCACATTTCTCTTTTGAGAGTTTTCAGAGTACCTTTCCACACCAAAGAGACTAGACTGTAAGGATAAAGGCTCCATGTAGGCACCAGCTCCATTTCTTCATGTGCAATAAGTTGTACAGATTGCCTGAAGTCTGCTTGCTTGCTATCTTTTACGAGAAGACTCATATACCCCAAAATGACGTTTGTAATTCCTGTCTCCAAATTATTCCTGATTGGCTGAATAAAGGCCTACATGCCTGGGCAGGGAAGAAATGAGGTAGGCATGGCACAAGTTTTTGGGCTTGAAGGAGAGAAGGATCACAGGAAAGGGGAAGATAGAGAGACAGGAGAAGAAGGAAGCAGTCTCACCAGGGGATAGGTGAAGAACTACATGGGCCAGGAGGAGGAACGGCATGGATAAAGGAGGACCAAATGGAAAGCATGTGCAAGTATTTATGGAGATATTGGACAGGAAGTAGCCCAGATAAAAATGATTAGAGCAAAAGGCATGGGATGTTGGGCGAGTTGTAACAAGGTAGATTAGGGGGTAATATCTGCCCAGCCCCAGGTGAAAATAGGTTTATTTACATACAACAGTTGTCTGTGTCTTTTATTCATATGATAGCAAGTTAATAATAACTGCCATAATGATTACAGGCTTTTAATAATAAACATTATTAGCAATTTATATATACTACAACATAGATATTATTTAAATCTGACCTTATTCTGAAATATCTTGTTTTCTTCAACTATGGTAATTGAAAGTACCTTTTGTAATGTTATGGGACATATTAAATAATGACGATTAGGCATGCAACAGATCTTCTATGAAAATAGTTTATTAGGTAGATATGAAGAGAGAGAGAAAAGGGGGGAGCAGGACATAACGGAAGGAAAGAGAGAGAGAGGGAAAGAGAGAGAGGAGGGCACCCTGATAGAGAAAGGGGAGAAGGCCAAGAGGCCAAGAGAGAAGAGGCCAGGAGCAAGAGAGACCAAGAGAGGGACCACATGACTAGCTGATCCCTTTAAGGGCCAAGGTAACCAAGCCTTTCAGGTGTGACCACCTGGCTGGTGACACATGATGACATCATAGGTTACTAGGCAACCCAGAAGCAGGTTTGGTTCCAAAATCCTAATACCTTTAAACTACACTTATAATAATTAAAAACACTTATAATAAATGTGTTTGTGTTAAAGTAGACATTCTTTAGATACTTTAAATTGGAGTTTTAGGGCTAATAATGATAAAATCTGTTCTGTTTGTATTTTCTGACTGTAACTGAACTTGTAACCCTGGACAAGTACTGAAATATCAGATACGCAATCTGTACCAGTTGGATAATCATCACTCTGTCTTTGTTCTGTGTAATCTGTAAATAAAGAAGCGCCTGAAGGCTAGCAAGTCAGAACTGAGAGGCTCCCCTGGCCATCGTGGCTGACTCCCACCCTCCCCTAGCTGACACCATATCTACTTTGAAGGCAGCCACTGTCAGCAACGACTCTCTGACCCTTGGCTGGGAAGGGCCCCTGGCAGTTTTCTTTTGTTTCTATTTTTAGTTTCAGGTCTTGAAAGGTTTATTTGTTTCCTTCATTTGTTTGTTTTTTCTTGGCTTTCTTTAGGGGATCTATTCATTTTCTCCACTTGTCTTTTCCTTGATATTTTAAAAGGGAGTTATCCATTTTCTTTTTAAGCCTCTCTCTTTTTCGTAAAGTTTCATTTAATGTCTTTTCCCCCCATGCTCCTGTGCACTGGAATATTCAGACCTTGCTGTAGCAGGATATCTGGGTTCTGGTGGTGGTGTATTGCTTTGGCTGTTGTGTTTTTACACTGGTGTCTAGCATCTGGGTTTGGGGTGATTATACATCTGGGTGCTGATGTTTGAATTTGACTTTGTTAGATGGGTGTTTTGTCCACTGGTTTCTCTTTCCTTCTCTGGTTTTTCTGGTCCTTGTGGGCTGTGGTTAACCAGGAAGTCTCCACTGAGTTTGGGCTAGGCTTGTAGCCACCAACACGGCCTGTCGTCAAGCAGATCTCCACCCATGTTAGGGGCTGGAACGCGGCAAATAGGAAGGGAAAGGGGACTTGGGATAGGGTGGGAAGACACCCAGAGAATGGAGAAAGTCTGTGGGTGTCTGCCTACATAGCGTTCTGGTGGCTTGGTAGCCTCTGGTTGAGCAGTGGGTATCTACTGTGGATCGAGGGCTCTGACACAGGGACTAAGAAGAGGGGTGGGTGTTCAGAGCAGGTGAACAGGCACCAAGAGAGTGGGAGAGGTCCACTTGCAGGCCACTTACCTGGAGTTTTGATGGCCAGCATGGCCTCTGGTTGAGCAGCGGGTCTCTGAGTCAGGGGCTTGGGCAAGGGGAAGAGGAGGGGAGGGGAGGTGCCAAGAGAGTTGGGTGGTGTCTGTGGAGGCACTTGGATTTCTGGCAGCCAGCACGGCCTCTTGTTGGGTAGGCATCTCCACTTGAGTTGTGGACTGGGTCACAGAGACCTTCCTGGATTTCTTTAAAGGATTTATTAATTTCTTCTTTAAATACCTCTATAATCTTCATATAGTTTTAAGGTCCTTTTCTTGTCTTTCAGCGATGTTGGAATATTCAGGCTCTGCTGTGGTAGGTTAGCTAGTCTTCAGTGGAGATACATTTCTCTTTTTACTATTGTGTTCTTATGCTGACGTCTAAGTGTCTGGGTTAGTAATGACTATAGGTCTATGTGCTGATTTCTGGGTTTGTCTTTGTTAGGTGGGTGTTTTGTTCCTTTATTTCTGTTTCCTCTTTAGGTTTTTGGAGAGTATGATGGCTGTGTGTTTACTGGTCTGCTCAGCTAGTGTGTTCACAGTGAATGCCCACTGGTGTTGGAGGCTAGAATACATTGACAAACCAGGGAAGGGGGATTAGGAGGAGATGATCCAAAGTATCTACAAAAGATGTGGATCAAGGGGGAGGTGAGGTTACAGCTGGTGGTCTGATGCAGCACTAGGGATGAGATAGAGGGAATGGGTCTAGGGAAACAGAGAGGGAGAAGGGAAAGTCTGTGGACAGCCTACCTGGTTTTATTGGCAAGCATGAAAGACTCCTTCTATATGCAAACATTTAACAACAACAAAAATAAATTTCCCAAAGAAGACATTACAGGAAAGAAACATATTACATGTTTCCTGGATTTGTAGAGTTCATGTTATAAAAATGGCTACATTAATATTCACATAAAAACAAGCATGTGAACCATTGAATTGTAAGGTAAAATCCAGAAATAAATCCTTAAGTCAATAAACATGGATTTCTGACAAACAGAAAAACCATATTCTTAGACAGTCCTTTCAACAAACAGTGCTGCAAAAACTGGGTATCCAATAGTGGATAAGTTAATTGTTGCTACTCTGCAGAAAACTTGGTTTGGAATGGAGAGATATTCAACATTGAAAATGTAAAAATGTAATATATTAACTAATATGAAAACAGATATGTACATACAAACACAGAAACCACATATGTGGGATCTACATTGCAAAGCAACAATAGAGAACCATTCACAATATATAAGGTTATACAGATACAACATCTCCTTATTCAAACAGATATGTGTTTAGGTACATAGGTAAAGAAGAGAGGCAAAATGTAACTGTTTGGCTTTCTATGCCTACCCTTGTTCCGAATAATGACAGATTTATTGTATTTATTATTAGCTTATGACACTAAAGCTCAGCAGATTCTGCGTTGTTTATCCTAGAAATACTGGCCTGGTCTATGTCCTAGCCACATGGCCCATTACCTGTCCACCCTAGTCTCATTGTTACTTCTTTATTCATGGTGAGCTGGAAACTTCCCTGTGGCCCCTGGTTCTCACCTGAGATCCCCTCTTTCAGCCTATAAGTCTAACCTTAACCCTCCAACCCAGCTATTGGCTGTTCAGTTCTTTATTTAACCAATCTGAAGGTGATGGAGAACAATCTTTATGATATACTAAGGCAGGATATGCTTCATAATAATGTCAGTACCAATGTTCATCTTGTAATCAGATCTCTGCTGGCACAGAAATCAGCATTTGAATAATACAAGGATAATCTTTACACAATGCACAATAATATAACTCCAATGGGACCACTTTTGGAAGAGAGGGGTTAATGTGAAGTGGGCAGAAGGCAGGGAAATTGAGAGAACATAGTAGTATGGGTATACGTTAAATATAACATGGATACTTTCGTAATTTTTATTGTTTGGCCTGCAGCTTTGGTAACTGTTCCTGCTGCAATGGTAACATTTGCTCACAAGACCAACTTAAAGGAGAATAGATTTTATTTAGATCATGGTTCAAGGTTACTACCATGGTATCCTAGTCCTTGTTCTATTGCAGTGAAGAGATACCAGGGAAACTCTTAAAAAAGAAAGTATTTCCTGTCCTTTCAGGTCTATTTTCCTCTTCTTCCATAAGGATTCCAACACTCTGCCCAAAGTTTTGCTTTGCGTCTCAGTATCTCTTTTGATACCTTGATGGGTAGAGTCTTTCAGAGGTCCTCTGTGGAAGGCTCCTGTCCTGTTACTTGTCTTCTCCTACTTCTGATGTCTATCCTGTTTGTCCTTCTGACTGAGGATTAAGCATCTTCCCCAGGGTCCTCCTTGTTGTTTAGCTTCTTTAGGACTATAGATTTTAGTATGTTTATTCTATACTATATGGCTAATATCCACTTCTAAGTGACTATATATCATATGTGTCTTTCTGCTTCTGGGTTACCTCACTCAGGATGATCTTTTCTAGTTCCCATCATTTGCCTGCACATTTCATGATTTCCTTGTTTTAAATTTTGCTGAGTAGTATTCCATTGTGTAAATGTACCACACTTTCTGTGTCCATTCCTCCACTGAGGGACATCTAGGCTGTTTTTAGATTCTGGTTATTACAAATAAATCTGCTATGAACATAGTTGAGCAAATGTCCTTATAGAAGAACAACAGAGCCAAAATACCTGAGCCCAGAGGGCCTGCAGAAATCGATAATCCAACCAATGACCATGCATGGAGAGAACCTAGACCTCCTGTTCAAAGGAAGCCCATTGGCTGCTCAATTTCCAAGTGGGTTCCCTAGTAAGGGGCACCGGGGCTGTCTCTGACATGAACTCGGTGGCCAGCTCTTTGATCACCTCCCCTTGTGGGGTGCAGCCTTGCCAGGCCACAGAGGAAGATAATGCAACCAGCCTTGATGATACCTGATAAGCTAGGGTCAGATAGAAGGGGATGAAGTCCTACCCTATCAGGGGACTAGGGAAAGGGCATAGGGAGAGAATAGGGAGGATGGGTGGGACTGGGAGGAAATGAGGGAGGGGGCTGCAGCGGGGATAAAAAGTGAATAAATTGCAGTAAGTAAATATATACATAAAATTAAGAGAGAAAATAAACAAAAACATTTGCTCAATTAAAAAATTTAAAAAATAAGTTAAAAAAAGAAAGCATTTAATTTGGGCTTGCTTACAGTATTAAGAGGTTTAGTCCATTATGGCAGGGAGATCTGTGGCACACATGGTGCTGGAGAAGTCGATAAAAGTTCACCACCTGGATCATGGGCAGCATGAAGAACAAGACACTGGGCCTGGCTTGGCTTTTGAGACCTCAAAGCCCACCCATAGAGACACACTTCCTCCAAAAAGGCCATACCTCTTAATCTTTCAACTAGTGCCACTCCCTGATGACTAGGCATTAAAAGCTATAGTCTATGGCAGCTATTCTTATTCTAAAAACTACATTTCACTCCCTGGCTCCCATAGCCTGTAGCCATATCATAATGTAAAAATGCATTCAGTTCAACTTCTAAAGTGTCCATAGTGTATCAGTGTCAAAAGTGGTGCTGGAGAAGTAGCTCAGAGCTCTACATCTGGATTTGTAGGGAGCAGGAAGAGTTGAGAAACTGGGCCTGAATTTGGTTCTTGAAAATTAAAAGTACCACCCCATCCCCAACTTCCTTCATCAAGGCTACACCTCATAATCCTTTTCCAGTACTGCTACTACCTGATGACTAAATATTCAGATCTATGAGCCCTTGGGGGCAATTGTTATTCTAACCACCACAGATGGTGAGAAAGTTAAGACAACAGGAGCGAGAATCAGCTTGTCATATTCAATCCACAGTCAGGAAGCAGAAGGAAATAGATGAATGGTTGCTATTAGCATGTTCTCTCTTTCTAATGCTATGCTCTATCTCAGTCAAACCATTGCAAATGAATTACCAGAGGCTTGTCTCTCGCTGGATTCTACATCTCATTTCGTTAACAACTGAGACTTCTGCATTACCTCTTCACTCTTTGCATGCATGGATACAAAATTTAAAAACATACTTGAAATTTGAGTGTGCATATTATGTATGTGTGTACCCAAGAATGGAGGTCAGAGGTAATTCCTCCTTTCTATTTTGTCTGTCATGGGGATACAAATAAGGTTGTAGATCTTGTTGGCAATCTAGTTTTCTCCTAAAGCCATAGTGTTGGTTCCAGCTGCATAACTTTATAATGTAACATTTCTTCCCTCTTCCCCAACCTTATACTCATCTCATTAGTAAAATCGGATCCTACACCAAAGGTCTACAAAGTACTTAATTCCCTGAGTTTAAAAGACCCCAGTCCACATTTCATGTGAGACTCAAGGCAATCTCTTAACTGTAAGTCCCTACAACATAAGAACAAGTGACTACTTCCACCACACACTGGCAAAGAACAAATATTCCTATTCTAAGATGGAAGAAACGACACAGCAAGGAAGGATCAGACCAAAATCCAGAAAGACAAACACACAATCTGACAGCTCCACTTTTGACAACTGGTAATTCTGCTGCCACAGGTTGACTGCAAATGACTTATGTGGCCCCACCCTTCCAGCATCACCTGAAAGATAACTAGCCTCTCTCCTAGGCACGTTCCACCAATTGCTTGCAGCTTTCCTTAATAGATCCTGTACTTCCATCCCTCATAAAACTGGCACCTCCAATAGCCTAGGTAATGTAATCTTTTGGTTTCATGGCAAATCGATACCCTCAGTGTTCAGTGATCTGCATGATTTTGAGATATATAACTTATTTCTTCCCAGCACATTAAATGTCACATTAATTCCAGGCATTGGCTCACATTTTCCAGTACTCCATACCAGCAATATTATCTCTTAATCTATTTCCCTTCTAGTCCATATAAGGGAGGATGGAAGACTTTGCAACACTCTTGCCTTCACATAATCTTTTCTGCTATAGGAATCTGTCATTATGAAGTGAGTATGCTGAAAAAGTTACTGCCATCTTCGTATGTAAGTTTCTAAATACTATGAATTCACTCATAGTTAATCATGGAATGGAGTTTAAAGTCATTCAACATTATTTGTATCTCTAGGTTTTCTGAACAAAAGAAATGTCCTGATATGATGGTGTATCAAATAACCTATCATTGGTGTTTGTAATAGTTTCTTAAATACTAGTTTTCCGTGTTTTGATTTGAGTTTCCTTTGTTTCACAGGATTCATAGTATGACCTTTTTGGTGTTCAATTGCTCATAAATATTAAAGTCTTTTTAATCAATCTTTATAACTGCCCTTCCCCCCCATGTGAACATTCTAGGGCAAAGTTGACAATGAAGAAACCTCAAAGCTTTATGGCATTGTCTGCAATATGGAGGCTCCTATGTTAACTAAAGCATAAATAAAATGTGAACCCTTGCAACATTCTTTATTCTGTTTGATTTCTATTGCCATGATAAGTGTCATGAACAAAATCTAAGAAAAATGGGATTATGTCAGTTCATTGGTTGCATGTCATCATCCATGGAAGCCAAGCCAAAGAGAGCACAGCAGGAATCTAGAGGCAGTAGGTGAAGTAGAAACCATGGAAGAATGCTGCTGTCTTCACGCTGGCTTGGTTAGCCAGAATTTTCATATACCCAGGACCAGCTGGTCAAGAGTGGCACATGCAATATACACTGCCATCACCCAGTGGTCTAGATTCTCCTACATCAATTAGTTTCTAAAAATGACCCACAGACATGCCCAATGAGCCAAATAGATCCAGTCATCTACCCAATTGGGACTTTCACATATTGCTTCTCTATGTGAAGTTGAAAGCAGGAGCAGTACAGGACATCAGAATTTACAGAATTTATCAAGAAATACTCTTTGGTGTTAATGAAGATTAGAAACATCATTGAAAATTCTTCTGCATTATTTGGGTATATGGAGTTTCGCACTAGTATGAAGACTCAGAAAATGCTTCTGAATGAAGACTCAGAAAACACTTCTGACATGAAAGTCAGGTAAAAGTTTTGTCATAATCTTAGATCTGTAGTGCATGTACCAGTATAAGTCCTATCATATGGATACAGGCATGAAGAGCAGCTAAATGCCTGGCCATATTCTACATTTGCAGAGTCTTGTGTGTGCGACTTCTTTGATATACAGCAAGGTCTGACTGAAAAATAAAATGTTCTTAACACCCTACAGAATTAATACGGTTGCTGCTCAGTATGAATACTTTCATTTGTTTAGGGCAATAGTTCTCGACCTACGGGTCACAACTTCTTTGGGAGTCAAATGACCTTTTCACAGGAGCCACCTAAGACCAGAAAACAGCTATTTACATTATGACTCATAATAGTAGCAAAGTGTTATGTTATGAAGGAGCAATGAAAATACTTATGTGGTCGAGGAACATGCGGAACTGTATTAAAGGGTTGCAGAAGGCTAAGAACTGCTGGTTTATGTGTGAGGAGTTTTGAATAGCATTGTCACACCATTTACAGTTATGGTGTTCCTTGCTGAGATAAATTCTAAGGAGGTCAGAAAAAGTTGACTGAATGGTAAAGTACATCATCACATTCTTCACACGTGTATGGCTTCCTTCTACTATGGACTCCTTTGTTCTGTGTAAGGATTGAATTATTTAAAAGGCTTTACCATATTACCCATATTGGTAGGCCTTCTATTCAGAATTTTCTTAAAGGACTGAATAAGTGCAAAACATTTCGAGAAAAATTTCAAATTTGTACTATTTCATTTTAGTTTGAACTACCTTGTGTTTAAACTATCAAGTGTTCTACACTTGTGTGGTTTCTCTCCAGAATGAATTCTCTGATGCTTCTTAAGGTTTTTAGTACAGTGGAACAGTTTGCCACATGCTTCACATTTGTAAGTTTTCTCCCCAGTGTGAGCTAATTTGTGTTGAGAAAGGTCCGAATGAAAAGAGAAGGCTTTTCCACATTGTTCACACTTGTAGGCTTTCTCTCCAGAATGAATTCTTTGATGATTCTTAAGGTTTTTAGTATTTTTTAACAGTTTGCCACATTCTTCACATTTGTAAGGTTTCTCTTCAGTGTGAGTTAGTTTGTGCCGAGCGAGGTATGACTTTTTACAGAAAGTTTTTGTACATTCCCCACACTTGTAGGGTTTCTCTCCTGTATGAATTTTCTTATGGTCAGAAAGCAGTGATGGAAAACAGAAGGCCTTGCCACATACTTCACACTTGTAGGGTTTCTCACTTGTATGAATTCCTTTATGTTTAGAAAGTAATGATGGAGCACGGAAGGCCTTGCCACATAAATCACACTTGCAGGGTCTCTCATCTGTATGGATTCTCTTATGCATAGAAAGTAATGATGGAGCACGGAAGGCCTTGCCACATACCTCACACTTGAAGGGTTTCTCTCCTGTATGAATTCTCTTGTGATTAGAAAGTAAAGATGGAATATGGAAGGCCTTACCACAATCTTCGCACATGTAGGGTTTCTCATCTGTATGAATTCTCTTGTGTTTAGAAAGTAATGATGGCTCATGGAAGGCCTTGCCACATACTTCACACTTGAAGGGTTTCTCTCCTGTATGAATTCTCTTGTGTACAGAAAGTAATGATGGAATATGGAAGGCCTTACCACAATCTTCACATATGTAGGGTTTCTCATCTGCATGAATTCTTTTGTGTTTAGAAAGTAATGACGGAGAATGGAAGGCCTTGCCACATACTTCACACTTGAAGGGTTTCTCTCCTGTATGAATTGTCTTATGTTCAGAAAGCAATGATGGAAAACAGAAGGCCTTGCCACATACTTCACACTTGTAGGGTTTCTCTCCTGTATGAATTCTCTTGTGCATAGAAAGTAATGGTGATGTATGGAAGGCCTTGCCACACACGTCACACTTGAAAGGTTTCTCTCCTGTATGAATTCTCTTGTGTACAGAAAGTAATGATGGAAAACGAAAGGCCTTACTACATTCTTCGCACTTATAGGGCTTCATTCTTAAATTAATTCTCTGGTGGTTAATAGCTTTTGAGTTCCAATGAACAGCTTTGCCTGTACAGTGTTCGTTTCCTGGTGAGTAAATGTTGAGAAATGAATGAAAGCTGAGCAAAATTCTTTATATTTACATTTGTTTTTAAAAACAAAGTCATTTACTCATACTTGTATTTTTCTATATAAATGATAAACTACATTCAAAAAACACAATAGATAGAAATCAGATAATCTTGCAGTGAAAGATGAAGACCATGACAACAAAGAACATAGAAAGAAAGGAATATTGATCAAAGACAAAAATGTAAGGAAGACATAATATCAACAATTAAGAAAACACTGAAGAGTATTATTTTAATCTAAATGAGCTCCTTAAACAAATATAGGAAACTTATGACTAGTTAAACACGAAATATAAAAGTCGTCAAACTTGGAAGACAGGTGTTTTACAACTTATATATGTCCTAAGTACAGACTTTTAGTTTTATAAAGTATGAAATTTAGGCTGCATAACATGAAGACTGTATATAATGGTAATAAATAATATATTTCAGTGATATAAGACAGGAGAATTTATGCATATTTAATGAAGAAATAAATACCCAGTAATCAATTTATAAAAAATAAATCCAGTTCACCTAAAAAAGTACAGAACTTAGGCAGTTACTGTAACACAAGCTGACTTCATGGGAGGAGAAAAAGTTTAGAAGACTTGGTGTGTCATAAACATCTGAGAAATGTAGTCTTTTGACAGCAAAACACAGAAAAGGAGATATTTAAAAAAATATTTTCCACTAGAAGAATGTTGATGATGGGGCCCCAGCTTTCTATTGGATCTTCTGAAATCCTGCTCTGTACTCTGACCCCCTCATTCCTACATACCTTGATATATTGTGGTAGCTTCTACTTGTCTCTTCATATCTGAAAGCTCTTGCCTTTGTTCCAGAAATGTGACCAGGTATGGCTTAGAAGAAGCAAGACCTGTATATGGGGGAAGGGAACGACATTGTTAGTAGGTTCTCCTGGGAAAGAACATTTCTTGTCCAGGATTGTATGCACAAGGAAGGAGAAGATACAATAAAGGAGAGTAGAGGATTAGTTCTTCATGTGTTTTCTGATGAGCACATCAAAATGCTTAGGTGGAATTTAGGATTTGCAGGTCATGAGCCTCACAACCTTCAGTTACAAGGAAATTCTCTTTATGTGTATGTCCCTTGCTCATGCCACTTACTTTATAACATTATCACCAATATAAAGGATACTACTAAAGGAGGGGGGGTTAGGAACACAAGAAGAAATAAAATCATTCTAAGGTATACAAATACTCTCCTTAATTTTCCTTAAAAGTGCTCAGTGAACCTCATTGTTGGAAGGATAAGCTCTCATGAGATATTATACAAAGAAAAAAGTTTTATAATTACGGTGAATTAAAAATTCACCATGAAAGTATTTCTTACCCAAGAACTCAAGGTTGCTGAAATTTTCCAACATCACATCCCTGTACAAATTCCATTGAGCAGGACCTAGGCATTCCCACTCCTGTGCAGAGAAATAAATGGCCACATCCCAGAATGACAGCATATCCTGAAATAAAAAGGAATGAATACTATACATAAACTAATTACAACCACCACCAATAACATAAATACCAAGAGCCATCATGTACTTCTGCATGAAATTTCTAAGGTTCACCCAGAGGAGAGCTGGAAGTGCTTCTGACATAGAGAAGTAAATATCCCTAAAATACTTATAATATGGTGCTGGGATTTTAGCAGGACTCATCATTGTCAAGGAAAGTGGATGGCAGAACATACTAGAAACTCCTATGGATATTGTAGTTTTAAGAACCATAAAATGGAGTAAGTGCATCTATAAAACAGTATTTGTGGATGGAGGACTGGTTGCTCTTCCAGAGGACCTGGGATTGATTTTCAGCAGCCACATCACTGCTCACAACTGTCTATAACTCCATTTAGAGACAACCAGACAATGTCTTAGATATGCAGGCTGGCAAAACACTCATAAATAAAAAATAAATGAATAAATAGCAAAAGTTTGGAGAAAATACTTTAGAATCCCACATTTATATTACAATATAGCACGCACAATGTAAATTTCTCACAGGAGAGAGCCATGGTCATGGAGAAGGTACTTCTCAACATATTATATAATATCATGAATGAGAAAAAAAATGAAGATGCAGATCTGATGCATTACCACTAGGCTCAGGTCTGGCTTCCTGAACATGTACAGAATGATAACAAAGACAGTGCACCAAGGGACAAGAGTTTGAGCAGCCAAGGGGTAGAACAATAATAAATGAAGAATTTGTAGACAAAACAGGATCACAACTATTAAGCTAGTTCATAATTTATAATTTGGAAATTCAGGAATGAGGTTAGTTACTGTTGGGAGCTACACTGACTAAGACTTTCTCAGAGGCCCTGATGAAGGGACTAAGGGAATGGTGTTAGAAGGCATAGCTTACAGAAAGGCATTAGAGGAATCAGAATTGTTAAACATGCTGGCATTGTTTTTGCAAGGGAAAAAAATGACCAATCTCTTTTCATTTGGAAGCCTGCAGTGGATGCTGTCTAACAAACTGCTGATCTTTTGCTCTTCTATAGATTAGCGTTCACCTGAACCCCTCCCCTCCAAATCCTGAGCATTGTTTAGATCCTAATCCTGAGCTTTGTCTCTCAGTGAATAAAACTCGTCCTATGAAAGAGGTCCGAAGTACTTTGCATTCTCGTCTAATAAAATCGATATTAATGCTTATAACAAACCTTCCACTTAGGCCCTTATCCTGAACACTGTTTCTCTGTGAAAAAGAACCTGTCTTATGGTAAGTCAAAGGTGCTTCCCTAAAGACATGTACATTGCAAGGGAATTTCAATGTAGCCATGTCAAACCTTTGTTGTGATAACTGTCTCATGGAAACCTTTTCTAATAGATTTCCTGTGTTTAAATGTGTAAGAAAAATAAATTGCTTGGTCAGACTCAAGACGTTTTTGACCCAGCAACCAACTAAAGTCATTCTGACTGGAGTTTCATTTATCACTTCACCTGGATCATTTTCTTGTCTGCCATCATGCTTACAGGAACCCTAACATCTGATAAATAAACTTGGTGCTTGGCCGTTGGAGAAGGTAAGAAAGCTTTTCTTTAAGTACAAGTCAGGGACAAACTAACAAACTAACTTAAAAGGGTTCATGGCCTTAACTAAGAGAGTGGAATTATATAGGTTCTTGTCAGTACGTACTCTGAGATAAAGCATTCTGTACAATTATTGAAATAATCGTTAAGATCTGAAGGAACAGCCAGGTGGTGATGGCACACGCCTTTGATCCTAGCACTCGGCAGAGGCAGGCTATCTCTAAGTTTGAGGCCAGCCTAGTCTACAGAGTGAGTTCCAGGACAGCCAAGGCTACACAGAGAAATCCTGTCCTGGAAACAAAACAAAAACAAAAGTAAAAAAAAAAAAAAATATCCAAAGGAACACATGATTTAGAGCAGCAGCTCTACAACATTATACCCACAAAAACTAATAAGGAGTCCAGCAGAGGAGATAAAATCCCTCTCAATTATTTACTTTTTAAATGGAAAAGAAAGAAGATTTTTTCCCCCTGCTGGACACATCTTGGCAAGTCTCGGTAAGGCAGCTATTGGAGGCAGGTAAGTTAGTCCTCCTGAGCATTGGTTGGAACTCAAAGACCTCTGGCCCTGTGGCCCTTTCTGCCACAGGAATTCAAAGAAAGCCTGTGCAACACCTGAGTTCCAAGAAATGGTGGGTGGGGCACTGCTGCTACAGAATGAGATACCATGGCTGCCCCAGATCTTAGATTTTGTTGTTGTTGTTGTTTATTTGTCTCCTTGATTTGTTTTCCCTCATAGTGGTAAAAATTAGTGTAGATTGATCAATGGTGTCTTAATGGGGAAATATTTAAATGGGCCCAATTTGTAGTACAGGAACAACTACAATTAGGCCATAGAACACTTAAGCCAATACTGTTTAAATTTCAGAGATATTAGTCATTCAATATATGGAGGACATTCTCTTATCCTGCAGGTCTGTCTAATCTACACTTACATGAATGCCTAACTTTCACGGTAAATTAACTATAACAACAAAACTTATAAGTGTGTTCTATTTCAACTGGCTATGTTCTTATCTGCCTGACACTATTAAGGATTTGGCTCTGCTGTTACGTGCTTTCTGAAAACTCAGTTAATTTCAAAAAGAAATGTAACTGTGAACAGAGTGGGTTATTAGCTTATTAAATAATCCTATTGCTGAAGTGGCAGCTCATAGAATTAATCCCATCCTGGTAAATAGCCTGCAAAGATTATTATGCCACTAAATAAAATGCAGGTTAACTGTTAAATACTAATAATTGACAGGTTGCATTGGCATGTTACTCAGGATCTATAGATAATCACTATCCAAAAAGATACCCTTAAAAGATATTTTTTCTTATGTACTCCATGAGTTCTGCCTAAAATTATATCTAAAAATCTTATAGAAATTACTTTTAATGTTATTATAAATGGCTCTTCAAAAGAACAAGGAGCTTATCTTTTATATGCAAATTCCACATACTCCACACAAAAGACTGTACCCATCCTTGGGTTACACAGCTGAATAGTCTAAAGTTACTATTATCAATGAACTTTTGTAAAATATCTCCCAAACACTGAATATTTTGACTGACCTTCCGTATAAATTAGCACATGAAGAATAGAGACATCTCTTTGTCCTCTATAACCTCTTTATTTCAAGATTTATAAATTCATTGGGTATGGTGAGAAAAATTTATGACAAAAAATTTAGCTTAAAGCTTGTAACAATAGGCTGATAGTTAAATCTATACATTGGTAATTTTAATTTACTACAGTATACTACAGATATAACCTCAACTCTTATTTAAAGAACAGGTTTTAGGATAAGGCAGTGAACGGTACCTATGGCAGGCGTCTGACAAGGTGTGCCGCTAAGAGATCACACCACACAACAGATCTAGGGCAAGAGGTTTACTGAGGAGGAGAGAGAGGGAAAAACCACTCGAAAGTGGGGACATAAGAGAAAGATAAAGACAGACCGACAGATATAGACAGAGAGAACAAAAAAGACATAGGGGGAACTAGAGAAAGCGAGAGAACAAGATAGAGAGAGCAGTGATATCCAGAGGAACCTTTTAAAGAGTTTGCGTCAGTACAAAACTCATATGCACTGCACCTGGAAGCAGCAGATAATGACATAAACTGCTCAAGCTGCTGCCAAACTTACAACATTTACTATATCACGCTGTAAAAGAAAAAATATCTATCTATCTATCTATCTATCTATCTATCTATCTATCTATCTATCTATCTATCTATCTATCATCTATCTATCTATCATCTATCTATCTATCTATCTATCTATCTATCTATCATCTATCTATCTATCTATCTATCTATCTATCGATCGATCGATCTATCACAGCCATGTAGCTTACCTCCATCTTTGCTGATGACCTCATCAAAATGAAAACAAACAAACAAACAAAAAACAACAAAAGATGGCAAGCAGCCATCTTTACTAAGATTAAAGAACACATGCCATGTAACTTCACCATCATTTGGATTAAGACAGTAATGTGGTATAAGCCAAATAAGGCAGCACCTATAAAATTTGTGAGTCTTATTATGCCCTCTGCTTATCACTGTATTTTCTTTTTAGACCAAGGAGGATACAGTTGTTGAATAATTATTATACTCTAAAGGCTTCTTACTACAACCCAGCTAGGACCTCAAATAGTCAAGACAGAGACCTAATGATTTATTTAAACAGCTTTAGCACAATGACTGGGCAGCTCTGATTTAAATTACATTTCTAAGCTAGTCTGCCTATTTCCCAGCTGCTTTCCCCAAGTTACTTGCCAATCATAGTCCTGTCTATTGGATCTGCTCCATCAGGCTATGTCTTCCTTCTTCATCTTCTTTCTTCCTCTCTCTCCTGCTTATCCAGACCTTGTGGTCTCTACATGCAACCCCAAGTACAGGAACCAAAGCCTCACTTACCTCTTTTCTGCCTAGTAACTGGCTGTCAGCAACTTTTATTTCAACAGTCAGAGAAAACAGGAAAGCAAAGTTTACATCACTTGGTGTATGTGAAAATGTGCTCATCTGGACTGCAAGCAGATCTTGGGGGCCAATCTTTAGTATGTGAATATATAGCAGCAACAAACCAACCCCCAACATTTCTCCCTTTTGTCTAAATAAAAAGGCTTTTTTCTCTAACAATAAATTAATACAGTAAGAACAAATATGGAACGATTATGAAAATTCTAATGTAATAATTAAACTCATGATGTCTAGTCCATTTGTTTATGGCAACTTAGGAGAAAACATTTTATATCTAGTTTATCTTAGTAAGTTTAGAGTACTGTATCAAAATCATTTTTTATTATAGCTCGCATTTGATAACCTAAAAATATCTTTTGAAAAGTTTTTTTTTTAATCTTAAACAACTTAAGCTTGATTGCAAGACTAAACTATTTACTCTTAAACCTGATCAGAGAGCTCAGAACAAATAATATTACCTGTATACATAGGAAATACAGAGAAAACAGCTTCCAAAGCATAGACATGATAGAGGCAACTGGCTACCCAGACAGATCACCCAAGTTTTTTCAGCAACTATTGGAGCATCATCTTCAGCCTTCTAGCCCAGAATATCTGACAGACTTTTTGTGAAGAAGGAATTATGAAGGACTACCTACCTTGTCTTGGCAAGGTTTGGTAATCGACTTCTGTTGAGTCCTGCTTGTCCATAGCTTGGAGAGCATATTGTCTGTAGTTGAAGCAAGGGCAGTTTTTGCCCAGTTACAGTGTGCTACATTAAAGCAAACTCTATAAGGCGATTCTTTGATGCCTTATTCTTCAAAGTCAAAAAGGGGTGCTATCAGGAGCTGATATGTCTCATTGTAAAGAAAAATCCTTAAAATAATAAAAAATATCTTTACATACATATTCTGTGTGTCTCTGAGATTTCTGAAGACCAGATAGTTACCTACAGTATATCTGAATAGGCAAACATTGGTTGTTTCTAGCTAGTTTATATTGGTTCAACCATGGAAACATATTTCTGTAATAAATTAGACTAGTATCTAACATGACCATGTGTTTGATTGTCTGACTGTTAATTTGCATTACTTAAGTATCCTAAACAGTTTGTAATAATTACTTTTATGAGGACTAAAATTTTATATTACATTTTTAAATGAGTTGCATAGGCACAATGCCTTATACAAGAGTTGAAACATACATATATCATATGTATCAAAAATAACTTTAAATTTGTATCAACATACAATAATCTAAACCAATAAAAACCTTAAACCTGTATCAATAGACAATAATCTCTATCAATGTAAAATATTTTAGAATAGCAAAAGCTTTACAGATGAAGAGGAGATGCAATAGTTGATACATAGTAGATGCAAGAGTAGATGCACAGTTGAAGAATAGATGCAATAGTTTACCCTTTTATCCTATTATTCCTCTATTATTTACATACCCCCTTTTTTTCTTTTCATCTCTTCTCCCTGCTTTTAATCTCTGAGTCTAATCTCCTTTACCATGTTTTCTTTCTGACCCAAAACACATAACATCCTGTAACAAACCAAATGCTCAAAAATCACCCACTCCACTTATTGGGAAACTGGACATTGTCCTCATTAGTTAATTTTTTATTGTTTGGGGGCAAAGACATCTTTTGGGGGACTCAAGAAAAACTGGAATAGCGTCCAGTCTTAAAAAGGTTGTCTGTAACTTTTGATGTCCAGTCTCTGTGTGCTGTGAGAGTACAGGCTTATTTCAAATCTGGGCTGGAACAGTCTGTGATACTGGATGATTTAGCTAACCATTTTATGTTGTACTGGGTGTAGATTTTTGAGAACACAGCTATGAGGCAGTCAGTGATTGGATCAAGCAGGATGTTGGAACAAACATGTCAACATCTCGACATCCTCCAGGGTGAATCTTGTCAATTTTGCTCCAATTTCACTGGCATCTGGTCTTTTTGTTCTGTAAACATATAACTGCTCACAAGTATTATACAGTTCTGCAATAACATATGTATGCAAAGATCAGTTAAAGATGATTCTTTGCTTTTCGTTTGAGCAGGTGAAAGACAGCTGTCTTTCTATATAAACCAGTCTGGACTGTATACCAGACTGCTATATCAATTTTTATCTATGCCATATGAGAGGATGGCATAAGTCCTCAGGATTCTGTGGCCAACAATATTTATTGGCTATGCAGAGACATTCAGCCAGTCTCAGAGCTGTTCCCATGTAGAGGGATCAACAACGTAAGTTACCTACTGATAATGACCTGTTGGTCCTCTTGATTTGCCTCTTCTTGTCTGTGGCCAATATTTTCAGGAGGCCTTCCCACATCAAATCTGATCTTTACTAATTTGGATGCAATAAAAGCCTCTCCTTTCCTGTTGATACAAACATAAACCTTCTTTCTCAAGACAACATACCTTCTGTCCTCCATTTTGAAATCAAGACAAGTATACAGTCCCTTTCCCATCTAGGTCCACTCCATTTTGATCTCTTTTAAAAAAAGATGCATAAAAGTACAATCATCACTGAACATACAACCATTTTCATGTTGACAGTCAAAACAAAACTGTATGGGGTCCAAATGTTTTTCTCTACAGTGTTTTTCATTTTTTAACACAGAATATCCTTTTTTGTAAAACAAACAAACAAAAACAAACAAAAAAACTTATTTCCCTCCTTTCTTTGGAGATGTTTTTTTTTTTTAAGATTTATTTATTATTGATACAGTTTTCTGCCTGCATGCCAGAAGTGGATGTCAGATTCCATTATAGATGGTTGTAAGCCACCATGTGGTTGCTGGGAATTGAACTCAGGACCTTTGGAAGAACAGTCAGGACTCTTAATCACTGAGCCATCTCTCCAGCTCCTAATTATTGTTTTTAAACTAGTTTTTCTATGACTGTCTAAATCCATTTTTTCTTTAGTGTCTAAGCATATTTTTTAGCATGTTGTACCTGTTCAGAGGTTTGGGTCTGGCTTTTCCATCTCTGTACTGTGGCTAGCTTTGCCTCCAAGGTATTCCAGATTAGGATGGATTTTTATATAACATTAAATTCCTAAGGTTATTAGGGTAGACTCAAGTTAACAAAAAAAAAAAAAAAAAAAAAAAAAAAACAACTGACTTAGAGATGTTTAACTATGTCTTTGTTAACATTAAGCTTCTAAACATTAAAAAAGATTTTCTTATTTATGATTTATGCAGCATTCTGCCTACATGTGTACCTGCGCACCAGATCTCACTACAGATGGTTATGAGCCACCACGTGGTTGCTGGGAATTGAACTCAGGACCTTTAGGAAGAACAGCCAGTGTTCTTCACCTCTGAGCTTTCTCTCCAGCTCCCCCCTTCTAAACGTTTTTAAAAGAAGAAACAACATATGTTTTATAAACAAGGTTTAAATTTCTAAGGTCTATTCAAACTAGCAAAAACTGACTTAAAAATATATTCTTGCTCCTTTGTATTTATAGCTATATTAATACTGGTAATTGCTAAAAAATGTTCAGTTCAAAATTTTAAGGCTCAAAATTAATGGTAATAAAACTGCAAAATCTTAATCTGTTTTTAAAATTTAATTTAATTTTTTATTATTAGTTACATTTTATTAACTCTGTATCCCAGGTGTATCCCTTATTCTCTCCCAATCCCACCCTCCTTCCCTCATCTCCTCCCTGCCCCTTTCCAAGTCCACTGATTGGGGAGGATCTCCTCCTCTTTCTTTTTTTTTTTTTCTCCTCCTCTTTCATCTGACCCTGTTTTATTAGGTATCTCCAGAGTCCTCCTCTGTGGCCTAGCAGGACTGCTCCTCCCTTGGGGGGTGGGGAGGTCAAAGAGCCTGCCATTGAGTTCCTGTCAGAAATAGTCCCTGTTCCCCTTACTATGGGAAACCAATTGGTTACTGAGCTACCACGGGCTTCATCCGAGCAAAGGTTCTAGGTTATATCCATACACAGTCCTTGGTGGAATGTCAGTCTCAGAAAAGACCCCTGTGCCCAGATATATTTGGTCCTTGTGGAGCTCCTGTCCTTTCCATGTCATACTAACTCCCCTTCTGCCAAAGGCTTGGTTATGAGTCTTAGTATCTGTTTTGAAATACTGTTAGGTAGAGTCTTTCAGATGCCTTCTGTGGTAGACTCCTGTCATACGTCCAATGCACATCCCATTTGTCTTTCTAAGTGAGGATTGATCATCTTACCCCGTGTCTGCTTTCTTGTTTATCTTCTTTAGATGTATAGATTTCAGCAAAATCTTAATCTTATAAAAGTTAGCAATTTATTATTATAAACTGTTAAAGATAATTAAGCCATATAAGTTAATGGTCAGTCACCTTATAAATGATTAAATTCTTTTATGTGCTCAAAACTATGTTTGTAGTCAAGCTAAGCACAACTTTAATTCATTTTCAAGAAAAACTTCATTTACATATTTCTATTCTTGTACAGAACAAAAATTTTAAAAGAATAATGTAAACAGACTTGAGGGGGATTTTAAAAAAATAATGAGCAAATTAGAATTTTCAAAGTTTTTTTTTTAACCAAAAACATCTTTATTTTTTTTAGTCTTTAAAAAAACAAGACAAAACAAAACTCTCCTTTTCCCAAAATAACCATGATTAGCTTAGAAAAATGGGTGAATATCTTCAAAGTGTTTCCCTTTAACGGAAACATCATTTTATAGAATCTAAATATTGAAGTTTTTTTTTAAAAAGCCAGAATCTAGTGTAAGTCAAGAAAATCCACTCATACTTCAGGCCCTTCTCCTCCAGGAACCAGCATTGTTATGTTATTTCCGTTTAGTAAAATCTGATCTAATTTTGTAATCCTTCTTCCTTCTGGTGTAATTTCAAACTGTGTGACATCTTCCAGCACCATATTGACAAAGTCATCAAATCCCAGGAGTGTACCAACAATTTCCTTATCACTCTTCATCACAATGTGAATTCTTGATCCTATACACTTGTCCACAAGCTCTAGTGGCAGGAGCTAGGACGGGTTGGTGGTCGCGTTAGCCACCATGGCCACGCCGGAAAATCGAATTTTCAAAGTTTTAAAACAATATTTCCTCTGGGTATTACAATGGTTGAGAAATGTAAGCATAATTGTATGTTTTTCAAATTTGCTTGGAGGACAAAAGGGTTAAACAAATCCCACAAATATTAAGAGTTACATTATCTTAAAATTTCTACCTAAAATTATTTTGGTACAGCCTGAGAATCTGTTCCATGGGACTGTCTGCACGATGCAGGGAACACTAAGCCTTCCCACAGATTTTCCTCTTTCGAACTGTTGTGCTTTGACATTGCTCACATTTCTGTTTCATTTATAGTATCAGATGGATACAGACTTTAATGTTTACATGAAAAACCTCAGTTGTTTTCTCTGCCAAGTTTTTCTATGGTTATTTTTCAGGTTCTTCTAAATATCCTGTTACCTAATAGGAAAGTCTTCCTGAGCTTCAAATTAAAATTGCCCTAAAATTTAAAGATCCCAAATCTTAAATTAATAAAGCTGTAAGTTTATATTTTTAAAAACTTAATGACCAGTGTTAATTTAATAGACTTTGTCTTTATAGTTTTGTGCTTGCTCTTGGTCTTATAAATGATCAGACTCTTGCAAGGGAGGTAATTATAGGAAGCTCACAAAAACTTAACCTCTATTAAAGGAATTATTTTATATAAAATAAAAGCATTATTTTATTTCAAGCTTCTAGTGCACAAAAAAAAATAGACATCAGCTTGACATCTAAAACTAAGTCTGTTTGTGTACTGGACCTTCTCTGCTGTCATATATGTAGATATCTGTGCTCAAATTCACTAGAGCCACGTGTATCATCTCTCCCCAACTAAGCTACAGAGCATGGCCCCCCAAATAGCACAAAGCTCCAGTAAAATAACCTTTGTGTCCTATCTGGAACTTAACTGTGTCAAACAGTTTATAAAAGTTGTTGGGATGTCCTTCCCTCACATTGAGAAGATGTATCCCTGTATTTTCAATTGTTAATTCTGTGAAACAGAGCTGAGTGCAGGCAGGATTTTGGTATTGTAATTTCTACCGCCAATCACTGGATTTCTATTTGTAAGTGCATCTCTTTTCTCAGCTGGCAAAGGGCAGCCCATATGAGACAGATCTCATGTCATCCCACTGCGGATTGGTTTGGACTGGAATGTGGCTTTTTGTTTAATAAAGAGGAAACAGCCCAGAGCTGGACTGTGCTTCTGGGCTGAGACTCAGGAGACAAGAAGAGACATGGAAGAAGGCAGAAGGAGGTGAAAGGGAGATGGAATAGAGAGGGAGGTAGGCAGTGAAAACCATGTGGAGAAATGAAGTGCCAGAAAAATTGGGTTAATTTAATAGCTAGCTGAGAGACTTCACTCCAGCAAAAGGCCAACATCGTCAAAATATATAGATGTCTCTGTAACTTAATTAAACCTCAAGTGAAATCTGGGAAAGCCCTGTAATAGAATGTTCTTCTCAAGACTTTAATTACGACTGAATACTAATAATGGTCCTGCTTATGATAGCAAATAATTTAAGAAATTCCAATCTTAATCACGTTATAATAACTGAAACCACAGAATAAAGCTATTATAAAAAAACATCAAATACTTAATTGGCAAAATTATGTTAAGGTGGGTAAGGGATTACACTTACCTATGTCCCCCATACTATGCTATATTTAGTTATGGTAACTTTAAATTTAATTTTTTTTTCATTTTAAAGAATAATTTTTCCTGCTTCCCCAGAGCATTTTCCCTAACGGTACACCTTATATATACTGATACATTCTGCAAATCAATGTATGTTAATGCTATTTTTATAGAATTATTTTCAATCACTGATATTAAATCTATGAAAAATATTGCAAAAACCAGAATAGCAGTGATACTAAAACACAAAATGACTGTGTTATTATAATGAAAGATGGCAGAAAAGTATAAAATTATTTAAAGTATATCAAAAGCCACAAACATGTACAGAATAGTGGACTCGGGATAATCTGAAGAAGGCATCTAATTTTCGTCTCCTTTCAGGACTGATAAAGAGCTGTGTTCTTCTTTGCCTCCCCCAGAGAGCTGATAGGAAGGACATGACATTCTGAATCGTAGGGTCAAGCCAATGAAAATTAGCTACAGCCCAATCTTAGGTTCCTATAATATGTTAGAGAAGTTCTTAAAACACTAGCTGGGTTGCCAGTCTAATTCTTAAAGCCCAAAGTCAATAATCAATACAAGGCTTATGAATAGAAAACATGGACTAGAAAAAACAAACAACAACAAATTTACAAATATGCTGTGATTGCAACAACCAGGTTAATGGTCTGAATGAGAATCCAGACAACTAACAAAAAGTGAAAATAATAATTGCACATATAACAAAGAACATAAGAAATCAGCCACATAATAAGCTACGAAAAGCACAAGGATATGGGTGAAAATACCATACTGATGGAAAACGATGAACATCTAATATCACATGCTGAAGCACAAGAAACCCTTGGCAAACACAACAGCTGGCAGAGGTCACAAGAACATAGAGACAGATATTAAAGAACCCTGAGGTCAGTGGGTTGGCTTGGCAGACAAAGAACCCGCAGCACGATCTGATGACTTGCAGTGGATCCTGCACACTGGTCCAGTGCACAGAAAGAGACTGGATCTCTATCTGCATAGTGAGTCTACATACAAACAATAAACCAGTCAGTCAGTGTACTAAAGAACATCAAGGAGACTGTAAAAGATTTATTGCACATAGCACAAAGAATAAAAAAATAGAAAACAAAGCTAGTATGATGATATGAAGAAATATCCTGATGCCACTAAAAACAACTTAAGAATTAATGCCAGAGTGATGCCTAGGAAGACACACACACACACACACACACACACACACACACACACAAACACACACCCATAAGAATGATGGAAATGACAAAGACAATCCAGGGTTTTAAAGTGAAATTCAATAAAGAGAAAAATTGATGAGGACCCTGGCTGAGATGAAGATGGAACTGAAAAGCCCATAATCTAACTAAAAAATTCAAAGGAAAAACTTACAATTGAATAAATTAAGCAGAAGATGGATATCAGAAGTTAGAGACTGGGTAGATGATCTAAATGAAATAAGCTAAGAATATGAAAAAAAAAAAAACACCGGAAGGAAACACACAGGAAATTTTAGACACTATGAGAAAACCAAACTTTAAAATATAGGCACATATGAGAAGAATGCAAAGCATAGAACAGATCTTCAACAAGATCATAAAGTAAACCTTCCCAAACGAAGAAAAGACACCCATAAAAGTATAAGAGGCACACAGAAAACTAATTGGAGAAGACCAGAAAAGAACAACCTCATAGAATACTTGTTAGTATTTAGGCAGCCTGCTTCTGGGTTGCTTAGCAACCTATGATGTCATCATGGGTCACAAGCCAGGGAGCCAGTCACACCTGCCAGGCCTGGTTCAGTTGCTCCATAAAAGGATCAACCTGCCACTGTTTAGCTCTCTTGCCTTCTTGCTCTTGTTCTCTCAGTCTCTCCCTCTTTGTCCTGACACTCCTTCCCCCCAGCAAGTGTTTCTCTCCTACTCCTTCTCTCTCTCCCTCCTACCCTGCCCCGAGACAGTCTGTGGCACCTTCCCCTTCCCTTAATACACCTCCTACGTGGACCAGTTGCATGGTGTGACTCATGAACCCACCATATAACTCTGCCACACAATCCTAACAATACTGAAATCTGCAAGTGAAAGAACACATTTATTATAAGACACCTGAGCCTGGAGAAATGCATTTCAAGTCCTAAAAGACCAGACACCAAACCTAAGTTACTATTCACAGCCAAACTATCTGCAGTAGATGACAAAGAACAAATAACTATCTATAATATAAAGAGCATATATATATCCTATAAACCAAACCTAAAAAGAGGGATGAGCATAGCCAAGAGAAAGAAATAGGAAGCCAAAATTACTAAAAGGCAAAAGGCTATCAGGAACACAGCAGCACCAACAATAAGCAACTGTGACAATTAACACTTATGTATCAGAACAATCGATGCCCTCACCTCTCCATTAAAAAGACACAGGCTGGGAGAATGGATCAAAAAAACTAAATCTTTCTGTTGTCTACAAGAAACTCATCTAAGAGATGTCTTCTATGGAATAGGACAGATTTTCAAAATATTCCTTCAACATAGCCTGAATGTCTTTGGTATCTGTTGTAATGCCTCCCTGTTCATTTTTGATCCTGATCATATTTGGATGCTCTTTCTTTTGGTTAGTTCGGCCAAGTGTCTCTCAATCTTGTTTACCATCTCTAGGAACTTGTGAATTTCTTGGTTCTTTGAGTCTTTTTTTTAAATTTTTATTTCATTAATTCCCACTCTGATTAGTAGTTTGTCTTGCACCATGAGGCCATAGCAGAAAATAACAGACAAATATGCAAACATAATGAACATTCCCTTCAAGTACTGAAAAACAGTCAAGCAATGCAAAGTGGAGAAACCTTCTTTTCTGGTAAATGCAAATAAAATTTTAATTACTAACAAACACATGATGTCATTAAGAAAAAGATGCGCTTGAAAAATCATAAAATTAAATTTCAAATACACTCAATAGAACTTATGTAAGCACATGTGTAAATTTTGAAAGTTAACAAGATGACAGCTGGATGGATTTCTGTCAAAATGGGGTGCTCAGAAGTGAGAGGAATGATAAAAAGTAATCTCTGTACCCAGTCTACACACGATAAACTGTTTTTAAGAATCTTTTTAAGAAAACACAGGATCTCATGTAGCCTAGGCTCACCTTGAATTGGCTATGAAACTGAGGATGACTCTGGACTCTGGGCTTCCTGACTCCTCCCAAAACACAGAGATTTCAGGTATGAACAATAGAATAGACTTAACTTCACTTGTCAATCATATTTACTTCAGTATATATTTGGGACCTGTAAGCAGTATACATGAGCATGCTGCTGTATCATCTTTCTATTGAAAGGAAGCTGTTTTGCTATACAAAGCAGTGTGCTTTTCCCATTTCATGTTGTTATTTTTCCCACAGATTAATAACCTTAATGTTATTAAGATGTCTATTATTTTAAACATGTTTGGAAACTCATTGAAAATTCTGGTATATAGGACAAAAGGGGTATGAAGCCCATGCTTCCTAAGAGTGGACTTCAATGTCATAAGCCAGTCTTCAGTTTACAAACAGTTGGTTTGACTGAAGAGAACAGTATATGCAAGATCACCTAAGAAAGGGGGAGGAACTCCAGAGAAAAAATCCTGGAAAGAGGCTGTGTCTGGCTGCGAACTGAAAACTCTTGCCAGGAATCTGTGTCTGCAGAGACAGATGGCCCATGTGGATGTTCAGTGCTGTGCACCCCAGCCCCATACCCCGTTTCATAGTTACATGCCTCTCTGGGGTACCTACCAATGTATTTTAAACTTCACTTGACTGGTGGGTTTTTTTGCTCTGTAAAAATATGAAACTGCTTCCATGGTGGAGCATGAAATTTGGGATAACTTAAAATCTGTGTTCCTGGGTCATGGTCACTCAAATGGCTCCCGACTAAACTATCTCTTAGTCCCTTGAAGATGAGACCTGTAGTTTTCACAAGGAAGCTACAATGTACAAATCACAGGAACTCGAGTGTTCCACAGCTTTCCAAATTCATCTTATATTCTCTCTAATGCAGTACAAAAAGTTGGGCAAATCTTCTAGCACTACTCAGGGACCATCACTGAACCTGGATGCCACATTCAGTGACAGAGTACATTTAAGAGAGTTCGGGCCCTGCTGAGAATGTAAACAGATAGAAAACCATGTGATCAGAACAGTGTATAGAGCCTGTCTGATCAGCAGAGTCAGTTCTCCACGTCCAGCATTAACCAAGTCATCTCTCATTTCTGAAAAGGAGTCCAAATTTCTTACATTCCACAGTCTCAAATGGAATTGATGAAGTATTACTCTCAAGTATTTTTTTCAGTCTGCAGTGTAAGATCCATAATTAGGTGGATTGTGCAAAGACAGTTTCATACCAATTACCAGATTATTCTGTGGGTCTCCAGGGGTTAGTGTGGTGATTCACGTCACAGAGGTGTACACTAGGGATTCTAATTCAAGAGGAGGCATCCATAAATCTAACAATTCATTCCAAATGAAAACGAACTAACATCCCATACAACAATTGCCATCACAGGACTCGCTGTCCCTGGAAACTAGGAGCTTGAGGAACCTCTACGAGCTCAAACCAGGAGTAACAGGCAGGACAAGAAGTACAGGAGAGGCTAGATGTCTGTATGTTCTTGGAGTCTTGTCAGATCTGACTACAGCAATGTGAGCCTGGATCTGCCAGGGAAAGCACTTTCCCAGCAAAAACTGAGTGAGCTCCCTTCAGCTACTCAGGCAAAGGCAGCCAGCATATCCAGTCAGGCCTTGCAATCCTGTTGTTTCAAACCTTTCCTCAGGGGTGTTTCCCAGGGGCAGTCGCCCAGCCTAGGTCAGCACAGCACCTCTAAATTCTGCTTCCCGGTCTCCCAACAAGCCCAAGTCAGTTCCTTCGCGCCCGACCCGCCACTGTGCACAGTCGCTCATATCTGCAGGACGCTGCAGCTCCCTGCACTAACCTCCATGTCAGAGATCCAAGCCCAGCGCAGAACAGGACACTCGCCTAACTTTGGGGAAAAGCGAAGTATGAAGATTATAGTCAAAGCGGAAGCTCGATAGCCACAGCGCCTTCTGGTGATGTAATAGTAGTCGGGACTACATTTCCCACAGGTCAGTGCGAACAACTTCTAGGAATCCAGAGAAGAGGGTTTGTAATGTGCTTGGGCTCGCGTCCAACTGAGCAGGTGCAGTTGGAAGGAAACAGGCTGCAGTTCTGGGACAGCCACAAGGGTTTAGTTTTAAAGACCTGCGGTCCCAGCACCCGATTTAACCTGTGAGTTGCACCTTTCATAGTAACGTTTATCACGTTTCCCAGTTATTTCTGATAAAAGGTAGTGATTTTAAAACTCAGGTCTACTTATTATAAGATTGATCTTTTTTTGTTATAAACATGGAAGTAGAAAGCTAATGTAAGACTGTGCATCATGTCTTTAAGATGATTATTGAAACCGTCTTGGATGATCCTGCCCAGTATCTCAGGAGCTTCAGACAATGCAGAAAAAAGGCTAAAGCGGACAATTTATAGACGTTGTATGGAGAAAATGTAGAGGGAGCTAGCTTAGGGTAAAAGCACTTGGCTATAATTTACGTGGCTTTGGTTTATAACCAGTAATACAAATGATAAACAAACAAATAAACAAAAAGTAAATAATCTTGTTGTCCAGTGCTGACACACTGAGTGAGCCACGCTTGAATCAGACTCCACAGGTAGAAACAGTGTTCATGTGATTACTGGAATCTACACAATGAAGGGCGTGGGTCAGGGCCACGGGGATGTTTCAGATCATTGAACAAAGTTAAAAGGACAGGTCTCTGACGCTTGCTTGGAATGAACTTCTCGTATCTAGATCTGTGTAAGCAATTTAGTTTTTGTGTTTACTCCAGCACCACTTCAGCTGCTTCTTCCTGGCTTTTTACAAACTTAACCAAGTTCACCAGCAGGACGTGTTTTCCTCCTCTGCAACTCTCCCATGAGGAGGGGCAGAGGCCCTGGAATCGCGGTGTGTGTACTGACTCTTGGTCCATTGTGCATTATAGGATATTTCCCTCTGCTTTAGGGTTCATGTTCCTTATTGAATTTCTTGTCTTACCTCTGATCCTGTCAGTGTTCAAAATTGACACTATTTGAACATCAATGGTATCTGCCTTAAACTTCCAATGTTGTGGAATACAAGCATTTGAAGCAAGACCTGATCATTCTTTGGATTTCCTCAGTGTCTGTTGTTATATGCCCCTTTTAATTTCTGAGTTTTTAATTTGGGTACTGTCTCTCTGTCTTTTAGCTAGTTTGGCTAGCAGTTTGACTATTTTGTTTATTTTCTCAAAAAAACCAACTCTTGGTTTTGTTGATTCTTTTTTTAAAATAATTATTTTAATTTTATTTTATGTGCATAAGAGTGAAGTTGTCAGATCCCTTGGAATTGGCATTACAGATAGCTGTGAGCTGCCATGTGCATGCTGGGAATTAAACCTACAATTTTTGGAAGAGCAGAAAATGTTCTTAATCACTGAGCCATCTCTCCAGCCCCTTGTTGAGTCTTTGTATTACTCTTTTATTATTATTATTTATTGATTTCAGCCCTGAGTTTATTTCCTGTCATCTGCTCCTCTTGGATGTGTTTGCTTCTTCTTTTTTTCTAAAGCTTTCAGGTGATCTGTTAAATTGCTAATATAGGGTCTCTTCAGTTTCTTTACAAAGGCACTTAGTACTATGAATTTTCCTCTTAGCACTGCTTTCATGGTTTCCTGGAAGTTTGTATAAGTTGTGCCCCCATTTTCATTGAATTCTAGGAAGTTTTTGTTTCTTTGTTTCTTGCCTCACCCAGTGATCATTTAGCAAGGAGTGGTTCAGTTTCTATGAGTGTGTAGGATTTTTAACACTGTTGTTGCTGTTGAGGTCTAGCTTTATTCCACAATGATGTGGTAAAGAACACTGGGTTAATGCAATTTTCATGTATCAGTTGAGCTTTGTCTTGCGACTGACTATATGGTCAGTTTCAGAGAAGGTTCCATGTGGTACTGAGAAAAAGGTACAGTATTTTGTGTTTGGTTGAAAAGTTCTGTAGACATCTATTAGGTCTATTTGATTCATGACCTCTGTTAGCTTCATTATTTCTCTATTTAGCCTCTGTGTCGATGATCTATTGTTGAGAGTGGGGTGTTGAAGCCTCCTACTATTGATGTGTGGGGATCAATGTGTGATTTAAGTTTTATGAATGCTAGTGCCCTTGTATTTGGGGCATAGATGTTCAGGATTGTGATGTCCTCTTGGTGTATTTTTTCCCTTTAATGAGAATGAAGTATCATTCCCATCATTTGTTGCAGAGGTATGTTTTTGGAATTCAGTGGAATGTTGGATCCTGTTTCTGCAACCATTCTGTTAGCCTGTGTCTTTTTATTGGAGAGTTGAGTCCATTGATGTTGATAGATATTAGTGACCAATGATTATTAATTCCTTTTATTGTTGTATTGGTGGTGATAGTTTTTGTGTGCTTGTTTTCTTTTGGTTTTGCTGGTGTGAAATTATCTATATCCTGTGTTTTTGGGGTGTAGTTGACCTCTTTTGGTTGGAGTTTTTCTTCTAGTATCTTCTGTAGGGCTGGGTTGGTGCACAGATAGTGTTTAAATTTAGTTTTGTCATGGAATATCTTGTTTTCTCCATCCATGATGATTCAAAGTTTTTCTGGGTATTGTAGTCTTTGTTGGCATTTGTGGTCTCTTAGTGTCTGCATGACATCTGCCCAGGCCCTTCTGGCCTTCTTAATCTCTGTTGAGAAGTCAGGTTTGATTCTGGTAGGTCTACCTTTATATGTTTCTTGGACTTTTTCTCTTGCTGCTTTTAATGTTTCTCTTTGGTCTGTAGATTTAGTGTTTTGGTTATTATGTGGCAGGAGGAATTTCTTTTTCTGCTCTAGTCTGTTTGGTGTTCTGTAAGCCTCTTGTATGTTTAATGGCATCTCTTTCTTTAGGTGGGGAAATTTTCTTCTCTGATTCTTTTGAAAATATTTTCTAGTCCTTGGAGTCTGGAATCTTCATTTTCATCTATTCCTATTATATTTAGGTTTCATCTTTTCATGGTCTCCTTGATTTCTTGGATGTTTTGTGTCAGGAGTTTTTATGTTTTAATATTTTCTCAGAGAGATGTATTAATTTCTTCAATTGTATCTTGAATACTTGTGAATCTTTCCTCCATCTCTTGTATTTTGTTAGTGACATTTACTTCTGTGGTTTCTGATCTCTTCTCTAAGTTTTTCATCTCCAGGGTTTTCTCAATTTGTGTTTTCTTTATTGATTTTGTTTTCTGTTTTCAGGTGTGGAAGAGTTTTATTAATTTCTTTCACTTGTTTGATTATGGTTTTCTGTTTGTCCTTGATAGCCTCTATATGTTTGGTTATATTTTCCTGTATTTCTTTGAGGGATTTATTAGTTTCCTCTTTATATTGCTCTAATAACTGCATAAACATAGATTTAGGGTCATTTTCCTGTGTTTTAGCTGTACTAGAGTATCCATTGGTTTTTTTGGGGAGTTTCTGGTGGAGCTGTGAAATCCTGGTTTTTGTTGATTGTGTTCTTATGTTGGACTTTGGACATGTGATTGTCTATAGTTTTGGCTGATTGTTCCTGTATCCTGCTGGTTTTCTCGGGTCTTCATGATCAGGACCTGCTGGTCTTCTCAACTAGAAGAACTGTCCAGAAGACTAGATCCACCTGTCTCTGGAGTTTGGAATAGTCTTCAGGATGAGATAGGTCCAGGGAAATATGAATGGGTGCTGCATTTCTGATGCAGCCATGTTGGGGTGGTCATTTTGGAAGGCAGGGGCACAGGCACAGGTGCCTTGAAGGGCAAAGGAGTGGGCGCAGGTGCTTTGAAGAGCAGGCAAGTGGGTACAAGTGCCTCAGAAGGCCGTTACAGGGTCACTGGTGTTTTAGGAGGCAGCCTCAGGGCCCTGGAGGCTCAGGTGGTAGCCATGGAGGGACGAGGTGAAGGTGTCTCTGGTGGCTGCAGAAGCAGCAGCAGCTCAGGCTCCTCAAATGGCAGCCACTAGGGCATGGGCTCCTCAGAGGCCTAGCAAATGCAGGGTTCCTGGAACTCAGGTTTGCCTGGGCCCTGCCATCTTGCATCTAGGATTCAGTATGATTTTATTGTCCACCTGGTCTCCACAGGGGGACCAGTAGAACAATGGTTTGGAGATTGGGCTGCTGTCCCTGGACTCTACACACTGCCCTTGAGAGTTCCTGGAACTGGGGGCTTGGCCTCGCTCTAGCATGCAATAAGGGCAGGGGCTCATAGTTCATGGCTTCTGGACTTAATGAATGACCATGGTGGGGTGTTGGGGGGGACTGGAACTAATTGTCCCCCACTCCCAGTATGTCCCCTTCAGTCTGGGAGGCACCAAAGTTGGTGTTCTAAATTCAGCCACTGTTTACTCACCAGTTTTGCAGTGTCTTATCTTCTTCCTCTTAGATAAGATACACTAATAATGCCATCTTTAACTCCTGGGAGTAATTTTCATGGAAGAAATGGGGAGGATATTTGACCAAATCACCTTATATATCTATTTATCTGATGTATCTGAAAAAAAAAATGCCAGTTTGGCTTTTGAGAATATCTAAAACTGACCTCTTGCAGTTATGATTTCAGTCCATGACATTGCCTATTGAAAGTTTGTAGAGAGATATCATCTGACTATAAAGGTGTGATGAGGGAGCAAGAGAGAAGGCTCCCTCAGCATATCAAATCTGAAATTTTGGGATCTCATTTGCGTGTGTCAACTCAAGGAAGAGAAAGAAGATATCTCAATGAAGAGAGAAAATGGGGCCAGACTTTGAATCTCTTTACTGCCCATGCAATGACACACAGAGTTTTTATTAACATGAGAGCTTGGCCTTAGCTTAGGCTTGTTCCCAAGTAGCTCACATAAATTAAATTAATCGTTTATACTAATCTATGTTCTGCCACGTATTACTTCCCCTCAGTTCTGACACAGGTGTTCTTTCTCCGTGTCTGGCTGGCGAATCTCCCCACCCTCCCCCCACCCCTGGTTCTTTCACAGAGTTCCTATATCTACTAGATGTTCCACCCATCCTCTCCTGCTTTGCTATAGGCCTTTCAACTCTTTATTAAACCAATCAGAAGGTGATGAAGAAGATTACAAAACATTGAGCTAGGTGATGCTTCATAAGAATAATAATACCAAAGTTCTCTGCTGGTACAGAAGTCCATATTTGACAAAGACAGCCTTTACACGTTGCAGAAGAGATTATCCCAACACTTTGCCATGAGTACAGCAGAGAAATTATGAACAATAGCCTTCTTCAATCCATCTTAAAGACAGTTGGATTTGCCACTTGTTAGTGGTCATACTAATCAGAAGACATAAAGACAGTCTCTACATGTTGTCAAACAAGACATAACTACCTATTGTAAATAATTATACACTGAACCATAAGGTCTCCAACTTCATCCAGATTACACTGAAAGCCATGGAAGTCCCCTTTGTTCAGACACAGTAACAGTGGGACACTTCATTGCTGTAATAGCATTTCTAGATAAATCCTCTTAAAAAATATGTAAGGAATCCACAGAGTTAAATATCCCAAACAGTAACTGAACTTAAAAGATATCCACAGAACATTATACCTGAAAATTAGTGAATGCACATTCTTCTCAGAGGTTCAGGGAACTTAAAATGCTTATTACATGCCTCAAACCAAGCATTTATAGATTAAAAACAACAACAACAACAACAACAAAACAGAAATAACCCTGTACATCCATTAATGAGACACTGGGCTAAGATAGAAATGAAAAAAAAGAATAACATTAGAAAATGCAGAAATAATTAGTGACTCATTACTATACCTTTAAGTGAACAGTGGCTCATTGAATATCTCCAAGAATGTAGTCCTAAGTGAGATGGTTATACTGAAAAGTTCTTAATTTTAATTTTATCTTCTTTAGTAAGTAATCTAATGGTCCAACTCAAAGGTAGAGAAAAAAGATAAGCCTAACTTAGGTACAGAGTTGATGAGAACTAGTAAATAAGAAAAACAATAAAAATCAAGATAGAATTTATGAAGTAATGACTTGTATAACAATATAAATATTAATCAAACAGTTGTTTCTTTTATACATTGAAGAAGATTCTTCACCTTTTAGCGAAACAAAGGAGAGAGCAAAAGATAAAAGACTGAGAACCTAAATTAATAAAACTCAGTATAAAAGGGAGTAGTTAAATCAGACTCCATTAAAATCCAGAAGATTGTCACGATAAACTTTGAAATCTTATATTCCTACAGGATAGAAAATATAGTAAAGGGTAAATTTCTGAATACTTATGAATGACTAAAAATACAGCCATAAGATCAAACACCAGAACAGACCTGTAACAATGACAACACTGAAGCAGTAATTAAATGCCTCACCACAAAGTGAAGTCCAGGGCAAATGGTTTTACTACTGTATTCTACCAAACTTCAACCAGAGGTCTAGTAATAGCCTAATCTTACTGCTTATCCAATGCTCTCATAGAATAGTACGGGCATTGGCTCATTCTATGGAGCCAGTATAACTCTACTACCATAACTGGGTAGCCAGGTGCAGAGGTGCAAACCTTTCCTCCCACTACTTAGAGTGTGAAGCTGGTAGATCTTTCTGAGTTCAGGGCCCTCCTGTTCTATATAGAGACTTGCAGGCCAGCCAGAGCTACATACAGAGACACTGTCTAAAACAATAATGACAACCACAAATGAAACCTTGATTAAATCATACCTCAAAACAATATCCTTAAAAAACATAACAATTTTTAAAATCTACAAATGAATCCCCACCTAGATCATGCTTTATAACTGAACTGTTTTCATCCCTGTGGCATAAGGGATGAAAATCTGCTCAATTTGTGCAGATCACTTTGTGTAATGCACTATATTGATAGGGAAAAGGAAAGAGATCACACAGTTGTCTCAATAGTTGTGGAAACGGAAAAATACTCCGATGCATATGTATTAAATGTCAATACTTTTATTTAGCATGAAACTTTAATAATTGTTCCCACTGCAATGATAAAATGTGCACACAAGAGCAACTTAAAGGAGAAAGGGTCTAAAGGACAATGGTTCAAGACCACTGTCTACCACTGTGAGAAAGTTAAGACGACAGGAGCTTAAAGCAGCTGGTCACGTTACTTCCACAGTCAGGTGGCAAGAGATGGATGAATGGTTACTCTTAGGGTATTCTCTCTGTATACTATCCAGCATACTTCTTATACCACACCAGTCCAACCGATGGCTCCCCTCAGTCAACAGGTCTTCCGACCTCAACCTAATCAAGAAAACCTCTGCAAAGGAATGGCCACCAACTTGCCCCCCACTTGATTCCACATCTCATTGTGTTAACAAGTGAGACATAGGTATGACCTTGTGTTACGAGCGCTTGATTATGCCAGAGCACTTTAACCCAGGCGCCACAAAGGGTGGCATGGTTTTGATAAAAGCCAACGCCAAAATGATTTTTGAATGCTGCTTTAATCACACAAATCACACAGATATCTAAGAATTACATAGCACATTATACATCGTACGGGGACTACAACCTGGACACAGGTACGGGCTTAGACACCTTTGCTGCCGGCGACGGTGGCTTCTAGGCCCTGGAACTTTGCAGTTCCAGCCGGACCTCAAACGCGTCTTCTGATGACTTAATAGGCCTCGGAGTTTCTCTGCTCCAGCCGGGCCTCAGATGCGAAGGAAATGCGGTTGATCGGGAGTCCTTTCAGAGCCTGTTTGTTAAGGTGGTTTGGGATTTCCAAACAGCCATTTGGGAACAGGCTGAATATTAGTGATCTTGTGGCTTCCTCATCATGAGTCTAGCCTGCCGCGCCTGTGTAGGCTCAGGCTGCAGTTTATACACTTTTTGGGGCATGGCTTGGCTTATTGCTCTTTCACACGCACATGTACAAGCTGCTAATCAGCTGACATTACCCAATTTCATTACTTAATGTCTTAAGGGAGTTACTTTAATTTTTATACTTTATTTCAGAGCATCGCTTAGCTTATCATCCTTACACACACACACACACACACACACACAGGCCAGCTGCCTTAAGGGCGTTACTTAGTTACTGTCATTAGGAAAATCTTCTTATCTATCCTTGACAGCTCTGCTGTCTTACAAGCTCTCAATGTCTTAGGGGTGTTGCCCAGTCACTGTCACCAAAAATGTCTCTTAACTTTGCTCCTGACAGCTCTGCTGTCTTATAGGCTCATTACACCATGTCTACATGCAACACAAACACAGCTAAAATGATACATTTTAAGTTTATTTTGCGATGTGTGTGTGTGTGCACATATGAACACATATGGTCTGTGTGCTCCCATGCATAGAATTCAGAGGACAACCTTCAGAGGTAATTCACTCTGTGCTTACCACTGTTTTGTCAGTACTGGGAATACAAATACAGGTGTGGGTCTTGATGGCAATCAAGCTTGCTCCCAAAGCCATTGTGCTGGCTCCAGCTACATAAATTTAAATTATAACACTCTTTTTTTTTCCCCAAATCTTAATTCACCTCATAAGTAAAATAGGATCAGGTTTGAAAGGTCCACAGAATACTTAACAATTTCAAGAGTTAAAAGACTTCAGTGCACATTTCATCAATGACTCAGGCAACGTCTAAACTGTGGGCTTCTAGAACTTAAAAACAAATGACATACTTCCACTATGGGGAGCCACTGCTATACCCAGCTGCTTTGTTATTTTGATCTCAGCAGAAAGACTGCTTTCACCCTGGCCTTCACTGGAGTCAGCAATAAGCTACCAAACCTATCTCCTTTTGTTTGGGACAGCATGTGGGATGTCTTGTCAAGGTCACACCTTTTGCTTGACTTCCTTCTGAATTCATTCATTGTACTCAGGTGCTTTTGCTCTGACTTAAAAGGAGTCTGGAATACAAGCAAGGCATCTAGCTTCTACTAGAGCCTCTAGGAAAGGTCCCATGTATTGTATGTTGGTTTATTAATTTCAATCCTCACTGCCGGCTCAAGAACCATTCAACTTTGTTGGTGGGCTCTGGCATTCCACCAAAGATTTTCACAGAACAAACATTCCTATTCTAAAGCAGAATAATCATAACATAGCAAGGAAGGATCAGACCAAAATCCAGGAGGCAAATGCCCAGCCTGACTACACTTTTCTCATCTGGGACTTGTGATGCCCTCATGCTGGTTCCTAGGAACTTATGTGGCTCTACCCTTCTAGCTTCACCTGAAGACCACAGAACCTCTTTTCTAGGCATGCTCTACCTATTGTTTGCAGCTTTCTATAGTAGATCCTGTACTTTCTCCCTTTATACTCCCAGGATTTCCAATATCCTGGGCTATGTAACAATTTGGTTTTATAACAAATCGACATCCTCCGACTTGAGTGCACTGAATGATTCTGATATCGATGACTTGCTTCTTTCCATCACATCAAACAATAATGGCACATAAATTCCAAGCAATACCTCATGTTTTCCAATGTAACACTTTAATGTTATTGTCCTCCTACATTAATTCCCTTATATTCATTACTAAGGTATGACAACACTTTGCTCCACAATTTGTCTTTATACAATGTTTTCTGCTGTAATTTGCTCTATGATGTTTATATGTTAGACAAAATTTCTGCCTGAGTCATATGAATTCACTCATCACTTATTAGAATATTGTTTTCCATCATGGAGGCTCTGATGATAAGTGGGATGTAAAGAGTGGAAAGTGTCCTACATTCCTTACTGTATTAGTTGGATCTCTGTTGCTGTGATAAATGCGATAACCAGAAACTACTTAGCGGGGGGTAAGGGTCATTTCAGTTCACTGGCTGTACTTCATCATCAATGGGAACCAGGGCAGGAAACAAAACAGGAATCTAAGGCAGCAAGTGAAATAGAACGAGAGAAGAATTCTGCTTTCTGGCCCATGCCCTTTGACTTCTGCTCAGCAAGCATCTTCTACAATCAGGAGCACCTGACCAGGTGTGGCAAAGCCAAGGTGCACTGGCATCATACAAATTTGTCTAGATTCTCTCACATCAATAAGCATCCACGAAACATAGACATGCCCATGGACCAATATGATCCAGATTGAGAGTCTCACATATTGCTTGGCTGTGTGAAATTGAGAACAAAAGCAAAATAGGACATCAGCATTTGAAGAGCTTCTTATCAATGTAGATTCTTTGGTGCTGATAATGATCAAAAATATTTTTTTAATTTTTCCTCACAGTTTGGGTGTAAAGAGTTTCCCTCTAGAGTATTCTCTGGGGACACTTCAGGTATAAAGGTCAGGTACAATCTGAGCATTTGTAGTGTTCCTTGCAAACATGAACCCCATGATTTTTCCAGAGGACTAAAGAACAGCTAAATATTGTTTTGCCCAGTTCACGAACCCCAAAAGACCAGGAATAAACAGACTCTGCTGTAAATACATGAGGTTCTTTTTTATTGTAAATTACAAGCTGCAGCTTGGGCCCACACACCCCCACCGCCAAAGCAGATGGGAGCCGAGCACCCCATGCCCAAGTTAGTTGGGTGATTTAAAGATTCTGATCCATCCCAGCATGCCCAAGGCAGGGGCGATTCCTGCCTGGCAAGCATCTATTGGCTAAAATGCTACATTTTGAATCGGTTGGCTATAGGAAGATTCCCAGACCATAATAACCTGGTGGTGTCCCTCCCTAGGGGGGGATGGGCCAGTTTCCTAGCAACTGTATCTTAATGGGTGGGGAAAAATGCAGTAAGGAGGTCCTTCCCCTCAGGGCATTACTAGACTTCTCCACTCACCTAGTTCAGGTCTTTAATAAATAGCAGCTAAGAATTCTTTCCTAGCAACCAAGATACAGTTGCTAGGAAACTGGACCATCCCCCTAGGGAGGGACACCAGGTCATTATGGTCTGGGGACCCTGTAGCCAATCGATTCAAAATGTAGCATTTTGACCAATAGATGCTTGCCAGGCAGGAATTGCCCCTGCCTTTGGCATGGTGGGATGGACCAGAATCTTTAAATCATCCAAGTAACCTGAGCACTGCGCTCTGGGCTACCACTGCTTTGAAGCGGTGGTGGGTATGGGCCCAAGCTGCAGCTTGTAATTTACAATAAAAAGAACCTCATATATTTACAGTGGATTCTATTTATTCCTGGTCTTTTGGGGTTCGTGAACTGGGCAGAACAAATACAATGGCCATATTTTGTACATTTGCAGAGACTCTCTCATGTGTGACTTCTTTGAATGTTCAACAAGGGCTGAGTAAGAGTAACATACAAAACATATAGAACCTCAACACTCTTTACATTTGGTAGGTTGTTGTTCAGTATGAGTGCTTTCCTTTTAAAGTCTAAGGTGACTTTAAAAACATTGTCACACCTGTCACAGTTGTGGTGTCTCTCTGGGATAAGTTCTGTGGAGGTCAGAAATGTTGATTGCATCATAAAACTGCTTACCACATTCTTCACTTGTGTATATTCACTTCTCTACTTTCAGTTTTTTTTTTTGTGTGTGCTGAGTAAGGTCTCAATGATTCCAAAGGCTTTCCCACATTCCCCACACATACAGTTTCTATTCAGACTGAATCTTTAAAATAGTTTATGTTTATTTTATGTGAATTGATGCTTAGCCTGAATGTATGTATGTGTGAGGTGAGAGACCAAAAGATAAATTAGCAGCTAATTTATATATAAATTATGTATAAAGGTAAATTATTAAGGCCTGAACTAGGTAAAGAAGTACATACTCTTAACCACTGAGCCATTTCTCCAGCCCTCAGATTGAATTTTTTGATATCATTTGAAGTGTAAAACATTTTATGAACATTTTAACATTTTTACTATTTGACTGCACTTTGAACTACCTTCTGTTGAGGAATATTAGAAAGTGTATTAAAGGGCTTGCAACATTTTTCACATCTCTTCAGTATAAAGTCTTAGGTATTTTAAAATTTCTTAGTACAAAAGTCATTGGCATGGTCTTAACATTTGTGTGGTTTCTCTCACAGATGAATTCTTTGATGCTGCTTAAGACCAGAAGACTGGTGAAAGGTTTTGCCACATTCGCCACACTTGTAACGTTTCTCTGCCGTATGAATTCTTTGGTGTTTCGAACGTGCTGTGTAAGTTCTGAAGTCTTTGCCACATTCGGTACACTTATAGGGTTTCTCTCCAGAATGAATTCTTTGATGCTCCTTAAGGTTTTTAGTACAGTAGAACAGTTTGCCACATGCTTCACATTTGTAAGGTTTCTCCCCAGTGTGAGCTAATTTGTGTTGAGAAAGGTACGAATGAGTAGAGAAGGCTTTTCCACATTGTTCACACTTGTAGGCTTTCTCTCCAGAATGGACTCTCACATGACTAGAAAGTTGCCAGGAAGTTCTAAAGACCTTGTCACATACTTTACACTTGTAGGGTTTCTCTCCAGAATGGATTCCCAAGTGAGTATAAAGATGTGAAGAAGATCTGAAGGCCTTGCCACACACTTCACACTTGAAGGGTTTCTCTTGAGAGTGACTTTTTTGATGCTCCTTAAGCTTTGAGGAATAATAAAACATTTTGCCACATTCTTCACATTTGTAAGACTTCTCTTCTGTATGGACTCTCTGGTGCACAGAAAGTAATGATGGAGCATGGAAGGCCTTGCCACATTCTTCACACCTATAGGGCTTCACGCTTAAATGAATTCTCTGGTGTTTAATAAGGTGTGAGTTCCAATCAAAGGCTTTGCCACAGTCTTGACATGTATAGCATTTTATTCCTGGCAAGTAAAAGTTGAAATATGAATAAAAGCAGAGCAACATTCTTTGTGTTTACAATGCTTTTAAAAATGAAGACATTTACTCAGACTTAAATTTTTCTATACATATGATGAGCTACATTCAAATTTCTACACCTGTATTCATTGAAACATAATTTAAAAACACAATAGGTAGAAATCATCATGTAACCCTCCTCTGACATAAAATCATGACAACATAGAACATGGAAACAAAGGAATATTAATCAAAGTCAAACATGCAGGAAGGCATAACACCATTGATCAAAATAACTCTTAAGAGCATTATGCTAATAAAAAAGGCCCATTAAAAATATAGAGATTTTATGACTAGATAAAGTATAATAGTCAAACTTGGAAAACACATGTATACACAATACCTAAGTGCAGCTTTTAGTTTTAGAAGGTATGAATGTTAGACTACAGAATAGGAAGACTGTGTATAATAATATTAAATAATATTTTAAAGATATACAAAGGAAGCATTATGTATATTTTATGAAGAAAATTAGTACCTGAAACAATTTATGGAAAATAAGTCAAGTTCACCTAGAAATGACAGAGCTTAGGAGTCACTATAAACACAAGCTGACCTCAAGGGAGTATAAGCCAAAGCATAGGAGACCAAAGGTATTTCAAATATCTGAGAGATGCCCTCCTTCGACAGCAAAAGACAGAACTGGAGGTCCTTAAAAAATGATTTTTACTGTAATGTAGCATCTACTGACATGGTGAAACCTTGCTCTCTGTTAGATCTCTGACCTCCGCCTCTATCCTGTGAGCCCCTAATTCCAACAAACCTGGGTGCACGGCAGCTGCTGCTTGTCTCTTCACCTCCGAAGGCTCTTGTCTTTGCTCCAGAAATGTCACGAGGTATGGCTTACAGGAAGCAAGACCTGTTTGTGGAAAGGGGGAACAACACTGTCAGTGTGTTCTCCTGGAAAAGAATGTGTCCTGCTCACCCATGTGTGTAAAGAATGAGAAGCTGCAGTAAAAGACTGTAGAAGACCAGTTCTTGTTTCCTGACAAGAACAGCTGAATGCTTCAGAGGAATTTACGATATACAGGCCCTGAGCTTCACTCCACCCATTTAAGGAAAGACATTAAAACTGAAGAGTGTGACATTCTCTACAACACATATGGCCCTGCTCCTGCCTCTTAACTTCTACACTACCACTGATGTGGAAGATACTTGTAACAAAACAAAATTTTTAAAAAGGTCACAAGCACAAGGAAACAAGATAGTTCTAAGGTAAAAGAATAATCTCAATTCTCCTTAAATGTAGCCCAATGAACCTCATTGTTGGAAGCACAAGTTTCTATATGATGGTGTACAATGGGAGCAAGTTTTATATTGACAATAAATTAAAAATTCACCATGGAAGTATTCCTCACCCAGGAACTCAAGGTTGCTGAAATTCTCCAGCATCACATCCCTGTACAAATTCCACTGAGTGGGGCCTAGGCATTCCCACTCTTGTGCCGAGAAATAAATGGCTACATCCCAGAATGACAGCAGATCCTGAAATAAAGAAAACAAATGAACACTGCACATTATGTTAATTAAGACTGTCAATAATAACACAAATACCAAGAGGCATCATGTACTTCTCTGTACAAATCTAAAGGTCACCCAGCATGAGTGGAGAGCTGGAGGTGTTTCTGACATAGGGAGGTAAAGATCCCTAAAATAGTTCTGAGGTGGTGCTAGGATGCTACAGAAGACTCATCATTAAGAAAAATAAATGGCAGAAGAACCCAGAAAGTAGTTTTAAGGATCATAAAATGGAGAACAAATGCATCTGCAAAACAGAATTTGGATCAGTGTGTTAGCACACGCCTTCAATCCCAGCACTTGGGATTTAGGCCAGCCTGGTCTACAAAGAGAGTTTCAGGACTGCTAGGGCTGTTACACAGAGGAACTCTTAAAGACCAAAAACCAAAAACCAAAAATCAAACTCAAAACAAGAGGTTAATTCCCAGCACACACATGGCAGCTCATAACTGTCTGTAAGTCCAGTTGTAGAAGATAAATTTGTTAGACATGCATAGTAGTAAAACAACCATACACATAAAATAAATAGTCCTTACCCTGGTGACTAAGAATTCAGATATATGAGCCTATGGGACGATTCTTATTTATTCTACCACAATCATCATGGCTGCCTTGACAAAAGGATCCTAGATATGTACAAGTCTATTCATAAATCTTAATAATTTTTACTAAGGGCAAATTCAGAGAAACAAACAATATGAAATCAAATAACTATACTTACAACAGATTACAATGTCTGTTTTCCACAAAATAGAGAGGAATATGAAAATGTAAATAGAATGGATCCTATCAATCAGAGTGAGGTCTGTTGGCTGCTTTATAGTAAGCCTGAGAATATTCCAGAACACATCCCTGAATATTTCTTATAGTTCTTACTTCGGAGCTATGTTCTTCCACTGCATTTTTAGAAGCCACAATTGTTTCTTGTGTCACTGCCAGCCAGCATGAGCCCCTCATAGCTACTTTTCTCCTTCTTCATTGTAGGTAGTTCCTTACATTTTTTAGTTGTTGTTTTTGGTTTTGTTTTGTTTTTTGCAGCTGTCCACTTGAGTTTCTGGAAAATTTCACAATCTTTCTCCTTTCTTCAGCATTGTAAAGACATGGCCTCTTGTAGAGACATATGTTCTTCTAAATACTCTCCGTTTCCATGACATTGTGCCAAAGACTGAGAGCTGAATGGATTTCCTAACTCATGCACATAAAGCTTATTGATCCACCCAAAGGGATAGAAAGATAACACTGTCATATCCTAAGATTCCATAAAGATACAACCATTCCCCATGGAAATGCGGGGCACCTATGCCTCCCTGAGGATGAGATGTGCCAGAACAAACCTTTGTGAGAAACCCACAGACTGCTGATTAGTGTCAGCACAGCAGAAGGTGGCAATCCAAAGAAGAGTGAAAAAGGGGCTGGGAACACAGCATAGTGCAGACATTCTTGCTTAGATGCAGAAGGCCTGGGTTCGATTCCCAGCAAGAAGAGGTGGACAGAAGGAAAAGTCACGGTGCCATGCTAGCTCATGCCCACTCATGTGTGGACTAGCAAGGCAGGATTTGCTGGATACTCTACAATTTTCTGGCTCCTTCCTCAGGATATTAAGAGTAGAGAAGACATTTAATTTCTGTCTCATTTCAGCATAATCAAGGGCCAAATTCTTTCTTGCCTCCATCAGAAAGCCAATGGGAAAGACATGCCATCTTGAATGGCCAATGAGAAGAGGCTACAGTCCAAGAGACAAATTCCTACAAGATGGTAGAGAAGCCACTGAAATCCTAGCTGGAGGGATCACTGTGATTCTTAAATCCTAATGTCAATAAGCATTGTAAGGCCTATGAATAGAAAATATGGACAAGCAATAGAAAAAAAAAAAAGAAAGAAAAACAACGAAACTACAAATATGCTCTGAACATAAGGTCTATGGTAATGGTCTGAATGAAAATTCAGGAAAGTACACAAAAAGTCAGAATAATAACTGCAAATGTAAGTAAGAACATTAGAAATCAAACATGGCAATAAAGTATGAAAAGCACAGGCTGAAAATGCTGTCCTTAATGGCAAACAATAAAGATCCAACACCACACGTGGCAGAAGGAAGGTTGGACAACAAACAGGCTGCCAGGTGACAAGTGCATGAAAACATTTAAGAACTCTAAGGGCATCAAAGCAGCTGCTGAAACGCATAAACAAACTTTGGGCAGAGTGCAGGTAATCCTATGAAAGAAGGGGGAGATAGTGGGACCTGGAGAGGACAGGAGCTCCACAAGGAGAGCAACAACCAAAATATCTAGGCACAGTTGTCTTTTCTGAGACTGATACTCCAACCAAGGACCATGCATGGAGATAACCTAGAACCCCTGTACAGATGTAGCCATGGCAGCTCAGTATCCAAGTGGTTTCCCTAGTACGGGGAACAGGGACTATCTCTGACATGAACTCAGTGGTGGGCTCTTTGACCCCCACCCCTAGGAGGGAGCAGTCCTACCAGGCCACAGAGGACAATGCAGCCAGTCCTGATGAGACCTGATAAGCTAGGGTCAGATAGAAGGGGAGGAGGACCTCCACTATTAGTGGACTTGGAGAAGGGAATGGGAGGAGATGAGGGAGGGAGGGGGGATTGGGAGGGAATAAGGGAGCAGGCTACAGCTGGGATACAAAGTGAATAAACTGTAATTAATATAAAAAAATAAAAATTTAATAATAAAAAAAAGAACTCTAGATGCCGAGGGACTGCTCAGCTGAAAAGGTACCTGAAATCCAGTCTGATAATCTGAAGCCAGTCCAGAAGGACTCACATAGTACAGTAAGAGAAACAATTCTCAAAACTATCTGTACACACACAGCATGCCATGCATTTCTACACAAAGAGTGATTCTGATAAACCTCACGCTGACAAATTCAAAGAGTGTATAAGAATTGAAACTACACACTAAGAATTAAAAAGACACACATGGTATATACTTACTTATAAGTGGATATTAGTCCTATAACATAGGATAAACATTAAAATCTATAGTCCTAATGAAGCTAAACAACAAGGAGGACCCTAGGGAAGATGCTTAATCCTCATTCAGAAGGTCAAACAGGATAGACATCAGAAGTGGGAGAAGACAGGGAACACAACAGGAGCCTACCACAGAGGGCCTCTGAAAGACTTCCTAGCAGGGTATCAAAGGATGCACTGAGACTCATAACAAAGTTTGGGCAGGGAATCTTATAGAAGAAGGACAAGACAGAAAGACCTGGGGACAGAAGCTCCGCAAGGAGACCAACAGAGCCAAAATACCTGGGCCCAGGGGGTCCTGCAGAGATGAATGCTCTAACCAAGGCAGGCCCATGTATGGAGAGGACCTGAACCCCTTGCTCAGATATAGTCCATAGGCAGGTCAGTTTCCAAGTGGTTTCCCTAGTAAGGGAAGCAGGGATTGTCTTTGACATGGACTCAGTGGCTGGATCTTTGATCACTTCCTCCTGAGGGGTGCAGCCTTGCCAGGCCCCAGAGGAAGCTGATCCAGCCAGTCCTGATGAGATCTGATAGGCTAGGGTCAGATAGTACTGGAGGAAGACCTCCCCTATCAGTGAACTCGGGAGAGGGGCATAAGGGGAGAAGAGGGAGTGAGGGTGGGACTGGGAGGAGAGGGGGGAGGGGGCTACAGCTGGGATACAGAGTGAATAAATAGTAACTAAAAAAAAAAAAAATTGAAACTAGACAGTGGGCCCTACTGCTGGGTATTCCTGAGACATGGAGTCTCTGGCCTGTGATACTCACTGGCAAGGTGAATTTGAGACTGGCCTCCACTAGCTGATGCTCTCAAAGAGCTTCTGAACCTCCACTGTGCCATCCTCCCAGCCTGCCACAATGAAAGACTTTATAGTGGATGTGGTCTAGCCTGAAAAGCTCCTGAAGCACCCTAACTGGAGAAGATTCCCCAGTGGAAGCCTACAGCATTTCTTGCTCCTGTTCCCCATCTGATGAGATGTATAGTCTTTATTGACAGTATGACATCCAAGGAATGTTTTTGTGGCTAAGCCAAACATACTGCACAGCGCCTCACAGCCCACTGGCCACACACTCTGCAACAGAGTATAAGTCACAAGAACTCTTGTATCTCTTTTTTGAGCCTCAGGGAAATTTTTTTGGGGGGGTCAGAGGGAGTCAGACAACTCCGATGACAAGAAGATTGTGAGATGTCAAATACAGCAAAATGGGGCTGGATTCTTGACCAGCCTCTAACTACTTTCCATTGAAGGCCTACTGTATCTATCAATTACAGATCATATTAGAAACACCAGTAAGAAGCTAATTCACATGTCTCTGTCCAGGATCTTGACCCACAGAAATGTGACATGCAACAATCATTAATTCTTAAGTGAACAAATTTGGTAATACTTTGATGCACAGCAACAGATTTGCTATTACTTTGAATCAAAGCATATGACTGGAACATTGAAAAAGACATTGCAGACAATAGGGAAATCTCGATGTTAAAAGAGACTTTAGATGGGATAATTTATAAGTTTCAATGTTATATGTCTAAGTATAAGTGTAAATTTTACATACTCAATATATAGTTGTTGCCTGTACCTAAAGAAATAGTAGTGTACTTTAACTTGGAAACAGTTGGGATTCATATTCTCTTCCATCTGAATTGTTTTTATATAGCTGCCACGAACAAGAAAACAATTAAATATATAGTCTTTGGTAAGAGTTTGCTAGACAAACTGCCACATACGTTTCAACTCAAAATATGTCATTGCAGTTGAAAACTGTCATTGGACAAAGTTGACAGAAACTTATAAACTCAAAAGAACAAATGACACCAACCTGTGACTCACTCATTTTGAGTCCTATCATAATCTGTCTAAATAACATTTGTGTCTTCTCTGCATGGCTTCTGGCATGTACACAGCCATGACCAGGTTCTGAATGACATCACTCAGTACCTTGTGAGTTTCGCAAGAACAACTGGTTAAACATAACAAGGTTACTATCTGAGTCTATAAAAACCAGTAAGTTCTTCATTCATTCCATCGCTCACCCTAACATTAGGATAAAATGCAAACAGCCTGTAAGAAAAGGCCAGGACTGCACACCATGAAGGACTGGACTCCTCCCTGATGAAGAGGAAGGAATTCCACTATAAGAGTTTATTTTACTGGCTGGATGGCGGTGATACCACATGTGAAGGACAGTGGTAGATGTGGTTATCATATTACATTTGGAGAGCTGGAATTCTGTTCTGGCTAAGTGTAAAGACACATTCCATTACACGCTTGAACCTGTTCTGTAAGGATGAATGTCAATACTTGGGAAGGTGTTCAAGTTCTAGAGAATCAGTGAAGGAGAACTGCCGAGTGGGATCTGAGGGGATGTAGCTCAGACTGGAAGAATTCAGGTAAAATCTGAAGAAAGCACCATGAGGCCATGACAGAAAATAACAGAGAAGAGCACGCAAAGATAACTAACATTCCCTGCAAATACAGAGAAATAGTCAAGCAAGGCAAAGATAGAATCTTTCCCCACATAGTAAATGCAAACAAGTTCCTAATTAACACATGATATCATTAACAAAAGGATGCTAGCGAAAACCTGGAAATTAGATTTCAAACACAGTCAATAGAACTTCTCTAAGCACATGTGTAAGTTTTGATAGTAAGATGTCAATTGGATGGATTTCTGTCAGGTTGCTGGCGTTCAGAAGTGAGAGGAACCAGAAGTAATTACTACACCCAATTAACTATTTTTTAAGACTTTTAAAAACACAGTGTCTCATATAGCCTAGGCTTATCTTGAATATGCTTTGAAGCAGACTTTGAACTCTGTTTCCTGAATCCATCCCAAATGCAGAGATGAGAGGGATGAACCACAGAACAGTCTTAACTTCACCTGTTTACTTCTGTATGTGTGTGTGTGTGTGTGTGTGTGTGTATTTGGTGCCTGTAAGCTATATATGAGCATGCTGCTGTAAGGAAGTAAGCATGCTTCCCTGCACTGTAAGGAAGCTGTTCTGCTGTGCAAGGCAGTGAGCTTTTCCCACTTCAGATACAGTTACTATTTCCTACACATTAACTAGGGAGTGTGCTATTAGATATGGTTGGACACTCACCGAGAATTCCAGTAGACAGGGCAAGGTGGTTTGGAGCCCATGCTTCCTAAGAGTAACTTCAATGTTGTCAGACAGTCTGTAGCTCACAAACACTTGTTTGACGGTTGTGGCAAAATATATGAGGTGGACCCTGAGTGAACCGTGGCTTTCCAAATTCATCTTTCATTGTCTTTTATTTTTTTAGTGCATAATACAGTACAAAGCTTTAGGCAAAACTTTCTAGATTTAGGCAAATCTTTCAGGGTGGATCAGTGCACCCAGAGAGAATACATTTAAGAGAGTTTAGAAACTGGTGATAATGTGAAGGGACAGAAGAAAAGCATATGATGAGAGAATGATGGAAGGAGACTGTCCGAATAGCAGCGTCATCTCCCTTCCCTTTCAGAAACATTCCAGCCCTCTCCCTCAATCCCGAGGTCCATTTCTCTCATCACAGCAAGCCATCTCTCACATTTGAAAAGGAGTACAAATTTCAAGCACCACACAGTCTCAGAAAGATTGGATGTGCTATAACTGTCTAGTATTTTTTCACTCTGCAGTATAAAATTAGTAATTACTTGGACTAAGCAAAGCTGGAATCAAACCATTTACAGGATTATTCTGTGACTATATGGGAGTGTTAGTCCCGGGATTCAGGCCTGAGGAGGATATAGGAGGTTCCATTTCAAAGTAGCTATCCTGAAAACGATCAATCTATTACAAAGAATTGGGACTGACATCCCTTAAACTAATCGCCCTCACGACACTCTGTCTCCGTAACATAGGAACTTCTGGCAGGCTATAGATCCAGGAAGGGCCAGAGCAAGCCCCGCTTGCCCTAGATGTCCTGAGAAATCTTACAGCAGCCATGCGTGCGTGGACCAGCTAGTAAATTCCATAATGATTTTCAAGCCAAGCTGGCACAGGGGCTGCCCGCACAGCTTCAGGCACCAGAGTCAGCAGACCAGGGGGGGCCCTTGTAATCTGGTTGTTTCCAACCTTCTCCCTTCCTTGGCTACCGAGCCAGCCCTCCGGAAGCACAGGTGGACTCGCGTAGCAGGGCCGTCTTAAGAGACTGGACACTCACAGCACATGGCTTTGGCATGATGCCGTCTTCCCGGGCAAACCTGAGCCCAGGAGGAGTGGTCCAGACTAGGTAGGCACCGCACCTTCAGGTCAGCAGCTTCTCAAGTTTCCCAACCAGTCCAAGTCAGCTCCCTCTGCGCCCAACCCGCCACCGTGCACAGTCCCTCATCTGCAGGACGCCGCCGTCCCTGCACCAACCTCCATGTCAGAGATCCAAGCCCAGCGCTGAGCGGGACACGTGCCTAACTTTGGGGAGAAGCAAAGTTTGAAGGCAGAACCACAGAAGTTCGATATCCACAGCCCCTTCTGGTGATGTCATAGTAGGACTACATTTCCCACAAGTCAGTGCGAAGGACGGCCAAGAACCCAGAAAAGATTTGTAAAGTGCCTGGGTTTCTGCCTAACTGCGGGAACTGGAAGTTGGAAGGAAACAGGCTTCAGCACGGGGGGCAGCCACAGGGTATTCTGGCTGTTTTAAAGTTCTGTGGTCAGAGCAACCGATGTTAGCCTGTGAGTTGAGCTTTTCCCAGTAACGTTTATCACGTTTTCTAGTTATTTCTACTAAAATGTTTAAAGCTCAGGTCTACTTATGCAGTCTTACCACAGCATGGAAAATTCTGATTGATCTACTTTATTTAAAAATAAGGAAGCGGAAGTTGATGTAGGCCTGAACAGTATCATTTTAAGATGCTTAAGGAAGAGGAAGTTGATGTAGGCCTGAGCAGTATCTCTTTAAGATGCTTATTGAAGCGTCCTTGGTGACCCAGCCTATCATCCAGTTTGTCAACAGTTTAAGACAGAAGAATCAGAAATCAAGGGCAATGTGTAGTTTATAGATGCTTTATATCTGAATACAAAGTAGAAAACAGGCAGCTAGTTTAGGGTAAAACACGTGGCTATATATAATGAAGGCAGCTTTGGTTTTAAACCCACTAATACAAATTAATTTAATTAATCCTTGTTCTCCTGTGCTGACACACTGCGTGAGCCATACATGGATCAGACGCCACAGCTTGAAAAAGGGTTCATGTGAACACTGGAATCCACACATTGAAGAGCATGGGTGAGGGCCATGGTGATGTGTCAAATCATTGAACACAGTGAAAAGTGCAGGTCCCTGACGTTTACTTTTGGAGAAATTCCAGAATCCATTTGAAGATCGTTCCATCTGTAAGTTCCTTGACTGTACTTTCATCCACTAATCTGTGTGAGCAATTTAATTTTTGTATTCACTCACCTCATCTACCACAGCCACCTCACCCTGGCGTTTTACAGACTTAACCACGTAGTCAGCACCAGGTGTTTTCTTAGCATGTTTTCCTCCTCTGCAACTCTCCCAGGAGGAGGGGAGAGCTCCTGGGATCACATTGGTATGTGTAATTAATCTTGGTCCACTGTGCATTATAGGATATTTCCCTCTGCTTTAGGATTCATGTTCCTTATTGACTTTCCTGTCTCTCCTCTGATCCTGTCAGTGTTCGTATTTTACACTATGTGAACATCAGCGGTATCTGCCTTGAACTTCTAAGCAGAACACTGAAATGATTTCTCCTTGAATACAAAGTTACCAGGAAATGCTGTACCCAGTTCATGAGACCCCAAAGACCACCAGTAATCGACTCCGATGAAAGCACACGAGGGTTTATTTTAGGCACCAAGGCCATAACGGTCCTGGGCCAGCCATCCGGAGGATATCTGCTCATGAGCAATGGCTGTGATATCTTGTTACGTGGTGATTAAGCTGCAGTTAGGGAGAGGGAAAGTGACTAGTACATCTCATGGTTTTTCTTAGAAGGGGAGATACGGACTATCTGGGTGGGAGACTGACCCCCATCTGGTCTGGTTGCCAAGCAATGCTATCTCTCAAGGCAAGGCGGGCGGGTCTGTCTTGTCCATTTCTTTGTCTAAGCTTGTACCAGGGACCTCAGCCAGGCTGCCCTAAAATTCTAATTTTTAAACTTTGGACCTCTCAGGTTCTGTTGTGTTGCCGTTTTTAGGGCTGCCCACTAAATCAAGGCCTCTTGACTTCATGGAACCTGTCCCATCACTCAGCTCCCTCCCACTTCTTTTTGTTCTTTTCTATACATGAGTAGCTGCAACCACACAGCTGCTCCTGGGCCTGTCTTCAAAATTCATTTGAAAGGCTTAGCAGTGACTTCCTATGTTAGTTTCTTGGTAATCATCTCAAAGTAAAAACTGAGTCAAAATGAATGTTTTATTCTGTTGTAAATTTCTGCACTAAGCAGACCTGAGTGTGAAAGCACAGTAAAGTAAGCAAAAATAACTAGTCAATGTAATAAACATTACGGTAAGGTCTCCACTCACATTCAGACATCTCAGGTGGTGAGTAAAGGATTTTAAAAGCAGCCTGACTCCCTGTGACTGTCTCCGTCTAGCGGCAGAAACTGCATGTTTCCATCCTTTCAGTCACAAGCCTCCAGCGACTCCTGAATCGCTATTACACAGACTTATGGGAAATGTAGTCTCACTCGATGTGACGTCACAAGCAAGGTAGCCTTGGAGCTTTTTTTTTTTTTTTTTTTTTTTAAGTTCTTTCTGCGCATGTCCCGCCCTTCACGCCGCTTTCCTCTTCATTTTGGGCTCAAGTTTCTTACCACCCCCGCCGTCCTAACGCGGGCTGAACTGCTGGGTCAGCGTTGTGCGTGGTGCTGGGAGCGACCCTCAGCCTGCTGCTGCTTCACCCAGGTTCTCGAGGTAGGGCGGGTCCACCGACTCCTTCCACCTGAGAAAAGGCTGGGAGCTGCACACCTTCTGGTACTGGCTGATTCACTCTCCCCCGGCTGTGGTCAGGTTTCTTAGCATGTCTAGAGAAAGTGGAGCTCCTGGCCCTTACTGCACTTTATAGCCACGTAGTGCTCGTGTTTATAAAATTTGTAACCCACCTACTGTTCTTGTTTTTGAATTTTATAAACTCTTACCTCATATTCTAGAAGAATGAGGAGGGGGGAAAAGGAGTGGGCAGGAAAAAACGAGGGGGTCGTTGAACCTACGCTAGAGAAGAGCAGTCAGATTTTTCTGGACTTCTCTCACAGAATATTTTTCTAAGGCACATAGAGGTACGAGAGTTCTCATGACTTCCGTTCTCTCCATTCTCTTCTTGAGAGACCAAAGAATTAAAAATTAAGTTTTCTGATTTATTGGTTTAAAGTTTAAAGCACAAACCTGAACAATGGTCAGACAGGTGGAAGCATGTCCAGTCACCTGCAGAGAGGAACCAGCCTTAATGCATTCTTTTCCTGTCCACTAGAGATACAGTTGCTAGGAAATGGCCCAGACTGCCCCCTTCCAAAAGCCAGTCAGTTTAAAATGCCACATTCCCTTTTGTGTTTCAACCAATAGACACTTGCCAGGCAGGAATTCCCCTGCTTTGCATGCTGGGAAGGACTTGAATCTTTAAATTAACCACCTACCCTGAGCATGAGGCTCTGCTCTCAACAGGTGCGTCTGTGTCGAGGGTTGTAATAAAAAGATCTCATGTCTTTTGCATTGGACTTGACTCCTGGTGGTCTCTTGGGCGATCTAGGCATAACATTCTAGGTGTGTGTCTAGAAGAAAGCAGGTTCCATTGAAGGAGGGGACAACGAGACTCCATGTTCTGATTAGGAAATGAGTATGAATATGCAGTAATTCTTAGTGAATCACATTTTGATCCCTGGTCAGAAAGGATTTGCGTTTCTTCCACCTAGAAAGTAAACTTTGCCAGCCTTAAGTGACCTGAAATGTTTCCTTTAATTGATTTTAGCTAAACCCCACCTAAATGAGACCATGGTGGCACGCCTTCTGCCCTCCACCCTCAGTGGCCTGAGCACAACAGACACACCTATATTGAATAGTGGTTGGCTGTGCTGGGCAGCATTAGGGAGTGATCCTTGCAGTTAATTCCTCCATTGGGGACCTGCTATAGCTCTGTCAGAGAACCCTTGCCCTCTTCACTCTGCTCTAGGCTCTTGCTGTTCTCTGAGCTGATAAGTTTTCCTGCTGACTGGGAGCCATCTCACAGGTAAAGAACAGTGGAAGGCATTTCTCGCTTATAGCAAAGCTTTGGCAATGTCTAATTTACTTTTCTTAAAGAAAATACTGGGTTTTCTATTAAACAACTTTCTTCACTCTTCTTGTGACTTGGGGATCTATTAGCCTTCTCCATTGCTGTTTTCTGCTCTGACTCTCCCTGTCTCTTTCTCTATTAATGAGTATGTTGCCTTCATGGGTGTCTGTAAACCACTTACATGCCTTGTGCCTGTTGAAGCTAGAAAAGGGGGTTGGGTTTTCCTGGAAGTAGAGTTGGAAATGGTTGTGAGCCAACAGGTAGGTACTAGGAAGCAAACCTAGGTCCCCAGGAAGAGCAGTCAGTGTTCTTAACCACTGAGCTATCTCCTCAGCCTCTGCTCTGCTCTTTTGATGGAAAGTATTTTGCAGGATAATAATTGTTTATAAAGTATAGGTTTTCTAGGTCTCTTCAACGTATCTTGTCCCTGACAGGATATGGGACAAGCCTTTTATTCTGTGGCTTCCTCTTCTCTCCAAGTCTATTAGGGAACAACTGGTCCTCATATTGTTCTTTTTCATCTGTCAATTGTGTCATCCCTCAGCTTCCCCAACTGCTGTTTCTGCTGAGATAACCTAGTGACGATTCTAGAGATGCTCCTTTGGTATCAGGAGCCACTGTTATCTTAGTCCCATGTGAATTTCTTTAAGGTTAGCTATACTGGTATTTGTTGAAATACATCTTTAATTTGTATGGATCACTTTTTCAAATAATGTAAGATTAAAGACCATATTTTTTAAAATAATGTTTTACACATTTCTCTCTGTCTTGTTTTTATGAGGGAAGACTTTACATATCACAGGCTAGCCTTGAACTCCTAATGTAGAGGAGGCTTGTGTTGAACACTTGGTATTGTGCCTCCCTCTTCCATGAACTGAAGTGATAGATGTGAGCCACCATTGTGAATGTCTTTTCTCTATATTTGTGACTTGGGGATCCGTTAGCCTTTTCCACTGCTGTTTTCGTCTCTCTCACTTCCTCTCTCTATGTCTATTTTTCTTTCTTTGTTAATGAGTCCTTTGCCTTTATAGTTATCAGTGAACTACTTGCATGCCTGTTGCCTATTGACACTGGAGGAGGGAGTTGGGTCCCCTGGAACTGGAGTTGCAGATGGAGCCAACAGGTGGGTGCTAGGAATTTAACCCAGGTCCTCTGGAAGAGCAATAAAAGAACAATAAAAGACCAGTCTATTTAATTAATTTATCTTTTCTGTATTGTGTCCCATGAATGCTCTTTATTATATTGGTTGACTCTCTGGTTGACTGTGTCTCTGAATACAGCAAAGTTTAGAGATTTGTTTCTTTCCTTCCACCATGTGGGACACAGGTCATCAGACTGGACACCAAGTGACTGCCCTGGGACACAGTTACTAGAACTTGTGATGTATAGGATTGTGTCTACTGGACTGTAGTCACTTTTCACTGGCCTTGATCCACTGTATGGATCAAGAACATCAAATGTATGATGTTCTTTCTCTTGTCTGTCTGAGGGAGGCAAGTGAGATTTCAGTGCCTTGGTCAGGCCTAAAACAAGCTAGGAATCAGAAACCTGTTCCATTTTTAACATCTGGAGGAAAAAGCCCGAACACCAGAGGCTGTCCTCCAAGTCAGGTCTTGCTGCTCTGTGTGTGAGCAGGGAGTGGAAAGCACAGCATCAAGACTTTTTCTCTTGTCCACCCAATCCTGGGAATCGAACTCACAGATCTGAGTAAGAACAACTGCTGTGAGCTGTGTTCCTAGCCCTTGCTGTTCTTGGTATACTTGCCTTCTATTTGTTATCTTCCTCAGTGCTGAATTTCAGCAATAGTTTGTGGGTTTCTCACCAAAGTTTCTTCTGGCACATCGTGTCTTGGTCAACACTCACCATGCATTCCCATTGGGAATATTTTCATCTTTCCGTTACTTCTGAGGAACTTATTCCACTGGGTGTCTTGACCAGCTTGAAATTCATGAGTTAGAAATAGAATGTTGGGAGGACATCCATTCAACCCTCACTTGATACACAGATATAATGGGATATATTTGGAGTAGGGATATATTTGGAGTACGGATTGAGATTGAAAACAGCTAAGTGTAGTTTGGCTTCATACATGGAATATCCGCTATTCATGGAATTGATACTTTATAGAAAATTCATTATAGTGGACAAGTGGATAAAAAAATTTAAAATATAGCCCCCAAAAAAGTTAATATGGAAAGGAGCAGCTGTCACATTGTTACTTTTTGTTTTTCTTTCATGCACACCTCAGTGGTATCAATAGAAAGAGCCAAAGCACCCTTCCTCACATAGTGTATGCTCTGCAAACTTGCACATCTTTCCCCATGTCGGAGCCACATACACATCCTGATGGTTTCTCGAATGTATAGTCCCATTTTCACTCTCGCTGAAGCAGATATAAGTATTGTTTTATCACATTTCTGTGTGAAACTTACTCAGTTTCATCATTTCTGTTACCAGAGCAGATCTCTTTGTATGCAAATATGTTTTGTATACAAACTCTTTTGTATGCAAAATATGTTAATTTTTTATACTTTTTTTTCTAACCAGAAGGTTGTCTAAAATTGGACGAAATCTGACTTGTAAAGTTCACTTGATTGTTGATAATGCCATAAAAGAAAAAATAATCAAAAAGTGGGATACATTTTTGCATGAATTCTGTTCAGGTCCATAAAAGGGTAGAGTTCTGTTCCATTCCAGTTACTTTTTCTTTCTCCCCCTCCCCTTTTGTTTTTCTCCTTGAGACAGGGTTTCTCTATATAACCTTGGCTGTCTTGGCTGTCCTAGAAGTCTAGACCAGACTTACGTTGAACTCACAGAGATCCACCTGCTTCTGCTTCCATAGTGCTGAGATTAAAGGCTTGTGACACTCTCATCTGCCTTTGGTTACTTTTTTCATCCTTTCACTTTAAGGTAGTTCCTGCTTTTAAAACTAAGATTAATTTCTTTTCAACAACAGAAAGGTAGATTTTGTTTTTTAATCCATTCAGTCAGCCTGTGTTGTAATAGAAAGTCCATTAATCTTTAAAGTTATTGCAAATTGTTCATGATTGCAGTCCTTTTGTTGTTGTCCCCTCTGTGCCTGCCACCACTATGAGGCAGGGTTTCTCTATGTATCCTTGTCTGTCCTAGAACTCACTGTATAGACCAGGCTGGACTCAAACTCACAGAGATCTGAGTGTCTGTGCTTTAGAGTGCTGGGATTAACGGTGTGTACCACAACCACCTGGCTGTGTGTGTGTTGCTGTTTGCATTCTTAGTCATTATACTTTCCTTTGCTTTCTTCCTATAGTCTCTTTCCTAGCTATGATTATTCCTTTCTCCAGTCTAACATCCTGATGCCAGTATTTTTTTTTTTTTTTTTTGGCAGCGGCGGGGTGGGGAGTTGATCCACATGAATTCTATTAGCCTGTTTGTGTCCTAGAAAGTTCTTCTTTCTCCTTCCAACTATATTAGATAATTTTGCTCAGTGCAATGGTCTAGGTTGGAATCTCAGGTCTTTTAGAACTTGGAATGAATTGTCCGAGGAACTTATGGATTTCAAAAAAAATCTCTGAAACTTAGTGAACTTAAAGTAATCCTATGATGGAAATTTATACCTTTAAGAGTATATGTTAAGAAGAAATAACACAAATAAATGACTTCATGACACAACTAAAGAATTAAAAAAAAAAAAAAGAACAAACCAAACACAAATCCAGTGAACAAAAATAAGTGCATAAAGGGATGAAACAGAAACCAAGAAAACCAAAAACAACCAGTTATATTCAGAAATGCTTCTTGGGGTAATAACAATAGAAATTTGGCTTAGGTGACTGAAAGGGAGAAAAGGATGATCAGAAAACACTACAGCAAACACCAGAGAAACCCATAGTCTTATAAGGGAATATTCCATTTCATCTCTTGATTCTTCTAACCCACCCCGTATTAAACTAAGAGGAAATCAGCAACCTTAACAGACCATATAAATGAGGAGACTGAAACAGTGATGGGAAACCACACAAAAAACAACTACCTCTCCCTTCAAAAACAAAAAACAGAGGCCTAAATGGATTCATGGAAGAATTCTAACAGGTGTTTAACAAAAATCGATAGTCATATTTTTACATTCTATACTTCTTAAATCACGAAGAAAAAAAAAAAAAGGAAAGAAACAAAGAAATAGCAGCACTTCCAAACTCCTACAAATTCAGTATTATTATTGAACTCTGTGCATAGCAGGAAACCCAGACCTCAAGCCACAGAGCCTGAATCTGCATTTTCGTTTCATTTCACATTCATTGTTCTGTGTATTAATGTTGAGAAGTAACTTCTCATACAACTATGACTTTTTCCTGTGAGAAATGTGTATGAAGTGGTGCCTAATACGAGTATATGACTTACATTCCTCGTTAGATGCATTCATTTTACATTTTAGCATTCTTAACTGTATAATAGCTTTATGCATGTTTAGGTTTTTTGTTTGTTTGTTTGTTTTGTATTTTTGAGACAAGGTTTCTCTGTGTAGCCTTGGTTGTCCTGGAACTTGCTTTGCAAACCAGGCTGGCCTTGAACTCAGAGATCTGCCTGCTTCTGTCTCCCAAGTGCTGGGATCAAAGGCATACGCCACCACTGCCTGGCCAGGATCTTTTGCATTCTCTTAACTTAAGGTGGGTACTGTGTGAGAGCATGTGACTACATCAAAAATAAATTAGGAATATCATTTACCCATGCAAGAAGCATTTCTAGCTCTTTTAGCCTCTGTAAACTTTAGAATAGTGTTCATGCATGTAATGCCTATTGGTATTTATATTGTTATTAATGGTTTAAATTAGTTTATTGAGTGGTATTCATTCATTGATCTTTGTTTCAGAAAATGCTGTCATTCAAGGATGTGGCCATTACTTTCTCTCCAGAAGAGTGGAAATACCTGCAGCCTGCTCAGTGGAATCTGTACAGGAATGTGATGTTGGAAAACTACAGCAACCTCGTGTTTCTGGGTGACGATCACTTTTATAATGAATTCCTAATTCACTGCCAATATGTAATGTCCTTTTATAGGACATCTCATGGGAGCTTGCACTTTCTAATTGGCCTGTTCACCTGCCCTAAGTTTCTCTGGCTGCCCTGGCACTTGCTCTGTAGACCAGGCTAGCCTCAAACTCAGATATGCCTATTCTGCCTTCCAAGTGCTGTGGTTAAAGGTGTATGCCACCATGTCCAGGCCACAGTCCTGCTTTTAAGGAAGAATTGTTGGTATAACAAATTTCATCTTGTGTTTTTAACCTATTTATTTCATTGTGTGCATTCTTCACTATAGTTGTAATGCCAGACATTAAATGGAATGGGGCATGGAACACACATGGAAAAGAAAATGTTATATTCTTGTATGACTTTATAATTTTCCTTGTAAATGACAGAAATGAACATCTGTGATTATAAACTCCTAAGTATTCTAAAATTCCCTTCAGGAATGATTTGGGGTGCTCATTTATAGATTGTCTTGTTTTTCCTTATAAGCACAATACTGGAATGAAAATGTTAATTTTCTCCTTTTCCACTTCCCACAGGCCTTTCTTTGTCCAAGCCATTGTTGGTCAGATTTCTGGAGAAAAACCAAGAGCTTCGGAATATGAAGAGAAAAGCAGCAGCTGTGTCCAAAGGTGTGTAGGTGTTAGGGTCAGAGGGCCAAGTGGAAGGTCAGATCCAGCATAGGAGTTAGAGGGCAGAGTGGAAGGTCAGAGCCAACAGAGGGGTCAGAGGGCAGAGTGGAAGGTCAGAGCCAACAGGGCATTCAGAGCGCAGAGTGGAAGGTCAGAGCCAAAAGAGGGGTTAGAGGGCAGAGTGTTTGGTCCAACAGAAAGCCAGGCTTTACCACGTACATTGAGGGGTCATTTTCTGGTGGAAATCATTCTATAGCCATCTTCTATTATGATATTTTGCTGTCAAAGAAGGGCATCTGTTAGCTGTTCATGGTGCTTTAAGTCTCCAAACGTTGTTCTTGATGTCCAGAGAGTCTTGCTGATGTTTGTAGTGACTGCCAAGGTACTTCATTTTGGTAAGAGTTTACATTGCAACAGACTTTTCACCATTTCCTATACCTCTGAAATGTTGCACACTTTTAAAGACCTATGTGTGAAGCCTCTGTATGCTGTAACTCATGCATCTATTTCTTTTTAAAAAATTGTTTATGTTTGAGATTCTACCATTTTCCCCTTTACTATTTGCTTTTATTAATTACAGTTTATTTACTTTGTATCCCAACTGTAGCCCCTTCCCTTATCCCTTCCCAATCCCACTCTCCCTCCCTCATCTCCTTCCAATCCCACGCTCCCTCATCTCCTCCCATGTCCCTTCCCAAGTCCACTAATAGGGGAGGTCCTCCTCCCCTTCAATCTGACCATGGCCTATCAGGTTTCATCAGGACTGGCTGCATTGTCTTCCTCTGTGGCCTGGCAAGGCTGCTCCCCACAGGAGGAGGTGATCAATAAGCCAGCCACTGAGTTCATGTCAGAGACAGCCCCTGTTCCCCTTACTAGGAAAACCACTTGGAGACTGAGCTGCCATGGGCTACATCTGTGCAGGGGTTCTAGGTTATCTCCATGCATGGTCCTTGGTTGGAGTATCAGTATCAGAAAAGACCCCTGGGTCCAGATTTTTGGCTCTGTTGCTCTCCTTGTGGAGCTCCTGTCCTTTCCAGGTCTTTCTATTTCCCCCTTCTTTCATAGGATTCCCTGCACTCTGCCCAAAGTTTGGCTATGAGTCTCAGCATCTCCTTTGATACCTTGCTGGGTAGAGTCTTTCAGATATCCTCTGTGGTAGGCTCCTGTCCTGTTCCCTGTTTTCTTCCTCTTCCGATGTCCATCCAGTTTGCCTTTCTGAGTGAGTTATTTTATGTTATTAGTGGCTATTGTAAAGGGTATAGTTTCCCTATTTTCTTTCTCAGCCCTTTTTTCTTTCATATACAGGAGGGCTGTATATGATTTTTTTTTTTTTTTGAGTTGATTTTGTATCTAGCCACTTTGCTGAAGGTGTTTATTAGCTGAAGGAGTTCTCTGGTTGAATTTTTGGGGTCGCTCAAGTATACTGTCATATCATCTGTGAATAGTGATACTTTGACTTCTTCCTTTCCGATTTGTCTCCCCTTGAGTTGTCTTATTGCTTTAGCTAGGACTTCAAGTACTATGTTGAAGAGATATGGAGAGAGTGGGCAGCCTTGCCTTGTCCCTGATTTCAGTGGGATTGATTTAAGTTTCTCTTCATTGAGTTTGATGTTAGCTATAGGCTTGCTGTATTTTGCCTTTACTATGTTCAGGTATGTGCCTTGTATCCCTGCTCTCTCCAAGACTTTAAACATGAATGGGTGTTGGATTTTGTCAAATACTTTCTTGGCATCTAAGGAGATGATCATGTGGTTTTTCTTCTTCAGTTTGTCTATATGGTAGATTACATTGATGGATTTCCATATATTGAACCACCCCTGCATGCCTGGGATGAAGCCTACTTGGTCATGGTAGATGATATCTTTGATGTGTTCTTAGATTTGGTTTGCAAATATTTTATTGAGTATTTTTGGATCAATGTTCATAAGTGAGATAGGTCTGAAGTTATCTTTTTTTGTTGGGTCTTTGTGTGGTTTAGGTATCAAGGTGACTGTGGCTTCATAGAATGAGTTTGGTAATGTTCCTTCTGTTTCTATTCCTTTCCTTCTTCTAAACCCTCCCACATACTCCTCCTTGCTCTTTCAAATTCATGACATTCTTTTTAATTAATAGTTGTGACATGCATGTATGTGTATATACTTATTCCTAAAGAAGCTGCTCAGTCTGTATGTTACTTGTATTTTTTATTTCAGGACTGAACATTGGAGAATCAATTAATATATTTTTCACTGAGGAAGACTGTTTCTCCCTCTCTCCATATTTCTTGGTTGCTTTTGTGTACATTTGAGGCCTAGTGGGCTTTCCCTTGTCCACGATCCTTTGTCTGTTGGTTGTCTATGTTGCGCTCATGTGTAGGCAGTCAAGTTAGTGATACTTTTGACTGTAGCTTCTGACATTACTAGGAGACCCTATCCCACAGTAAACTCCTTGATATTCTGGTTCTTAAAGTATTTTCAGTTCCTCTTCCACAATGTTCCCTGAGCTGTAAGTATAGGCATTTTTTTGGCTCCACAACTGAATGTTTGGATCATCTGTAATTTTCTGTGATTGTCTCTGTTTGTTGCAAAAAGAAGTTTCCTTGATGAGGGATGATGACTAAACTTGTCTGTGGGTATAAGGAGAAACATTTAGAAGGTAGTTAGAGATTATGCTAATTTAGAAAAGTGGTGGGTGTAGGTTCTTCCAAGATTCACAACTTCACTAGCCATGGGTAGTTGGCTAGGTTTCCAATCCCAGACATGATTTCTTTCTTGTTGAGTCTTTTGGAGCTTATCAAAGTATGCTTGTCAATACTGCACCCTTACAGTTGTGCTGTGCTGCTCATTGTTGTGGCTCATAGGCGCCATGACAGGGTAGAACTTTTGGCTACTTTCCTTCTCTGTAAGCTTCCATGGTGCCTTCTGTTACCATGAAAATTGGTCCCCAGGGAAGAGGCATTCAGGTCATTTCCAGCTCAGGGGTCTCTGGGTCCTGTGTCTTAAATGCCTAGTGTCTTTAGCAGTACAAACTCACCTTCCACTTCAGAGGAACAACCAAGGCATTAGCAATATTCTGTAATGTTTTGGGAGGCTTTTGGACCACCTTGATTCATTACTCAAAAGAGTAATGCGTGGTGTTCAAGGTTTTTGTTAGATTGTCTTTGGCTCTTGGAGGGAGCATTGACAGCACAAATGGGAAAACTTCATTATTTTATTTAATTATAAAAATTTTATTATTTATTTATAGCCAGATTTGCATGTACCGTAAATACATTTTTAGGTAGATAGTTAATAGTATGAGTCCTTATGCATTTTTTAGACAGTCTTACTCTTATTTTACCTCCTCCCTTCTTTTTTTAGAGTTATCTCTCTCCCTCTCCTTTTTTCTGTCACATCTTTATCTCGTTAATTAAATTGCCTTTCAAAGTGCTATCTGAATTGTTGTATTCAATCTTCATGTTTTCTCCCACACAGTGTCAGTGATTTAATGTGTATACATGTCCTTTGAGGGTAGATAGTTATGGGTAATATCTGTACAAGTCTAGAATATTTCTTCCAGTAGTTGAGAATTTTGTGAGTTTGAGATTCTTCGATCCTCATTTGCAGCTCCATTTTTTTCTGTTATAATTTTGCCATCTAAGCAGCTTGAAATCATCTCCTTGAGACCTAGTGTGTGTTTCTGTAGATGGGATACCTGCAATTAAACATTTTAAGACTGAAAGAATTTTTAACATCTATGAAAAATCTATATTAAAATATCTATTTCTGTGACGAATAGAACTGTGCATTTCTACTTACATGTATAAACATGGTCCTTGTATTTCCATGCCCTGTATATTTTCATTTGGTTACTCAGTAGTTATTTAGCTTGGAAATTAATAGTTTTTGGAAATTAGGCTTTTTTCAATAATTGTTTAATTTAGTTAATTGATAATTATGTTCAGTTAGCAAAATTATGTCGTTTATAGCAGAACTTGAATTTTTTCCCTAATTATATATATATATATATATTTGGTATTTATGGTCTTGTCATTAAAATACAATGTAAAGCCTGCTATCTTAACTTGATAAAAGATATTATTTAATGATTTATGAACAGTACTCTTATTATGCAGCTTATGCTTTTTACCTCCCACAACTAAAACTTCATACATATGATAAAACATTGTCTTTCCATGTCAGACCAGTTTCACACAGTCATCGTTAACTTTGTTTTCCTAGTTTGGCTACTTTGTAATTTTCATGTATATACACTCATTCAGTTTCTTTTTGTTTAATGGCCTTTGTTCTTTTATCATAATTTCTGAAAGTTGTGTTACAACTTTTGTAGTTATTTTGAATTATGTAAATTTGAATTATGTTCCAATATTTCTGTAGTCTATTTTGTCATCATCTTATTTCAGCTGAAGTTTAAATGATTTCCATCTACTGTATTTTCTAAATACAGGTACAGTGAATATAGGTGTTATAATGTATTATAGCTTTTATTTATAACAAATGACAATAAGTCTCTATATTAAAGATAAGCTTCATAATTATGACAAATGTTCCTAAGCTTGTCTTCTTATGTCAAATTTTACTCACCAGGAAAAAAACCCTTTAAATGTAAAAAATGTGGCAAAGCTTTTCCTAAAAAGTCAAACTATACTTATCACCTGAGAATTCACACCGGAGAGAAACCCTACAAGTGTAACATATGTGGGAAGGCCTTTTCTCTACAGTTCATACTTAGAAGACACCAGAAAGTTCACCCTGGAAAAAACTCTGACAAGTATGGCATATGTGGCAAGACCTTTGCTGTGCGCTCCACACTTACTCACCACCATAATATTCACATCAGAGAGAAACCCTACAAGTGTGTCGTATGTGGCAAGGCCTTCAGTATGCCCTCCACACTTACTAACCACCAGAAAATTCACGATAGACCCTACAAGTGTGAAGTATGTGGCAAAAAGTTTTCTGCTTCCACAGATTGTATAAAACACCGGAGAGTTCACACTGGAGAGAAACCCCACAAGTGTGAAGAATGTAAAAAACCCTTTAGAACTCTTCCAGAGCTCATTAAACACAGAGTAGTCCATACTGGACAGAAACCCTACACCTGTGAAAAATGTGGCAAAGCCTATAGGAGGAGTGATAACCTTCATCAACACCAGCAAGCTCATACTGCACAGAAATCCTACAAATGCAAAGAATGTGGCAAAATGTTTCGCTATTCCTCAGGCCTTACAAGACATCAAAGGATTCATTCTGAAGAGAGACCCTATAAGTGTGAGGAATGTGGCAAAGCCTTTCCCTGGCCTTCAGACCTTACTGACCATGCAAGAACCCATAAGAGGATGAAGCAGTACACCTGTGAAGAATGTGGTGAGTGCTTTACTATTCAAACAACATTTTCTAATGTCCAAAAATTTCGTCGTGAGGGAAAACCTTCTAAATGTGAAAAATGTCGAAAGAGCCTTTAAAGGTTCGTGGTTACATAAAGCACACAAAAGAGTTCAAACAGCTAGCCTGAAAATATGAAGGCCATGGCGGATGTTTTGTGTATCATTCAGCTGTTGCTCAACCTCAAACAATTTATATCTGAGAGAAACCCTACGCATGTTCAGAAAAGGACCAGGGCTTATGTCATGTCTGTATAAGAATTGAAGAATTCATTCTGATGAGGAGGTCTAAAAGAGCAATCAGTGTGGCAAGCTCTTTACCTGTTCTTCACACCTTAAGTATGCCCAGAGACTGCATTCTGCAGAGGCACTTTCCACATACAAACGCTGTGCCTGAGCCTTGAATAATCATTCAGGTCTTCATCAGCATTGAGGAATTGCCAGAGGTGAGAAACCCTGCAAGTGCAGATGTCCTTGTTAGCTGTTGATGCCACATCACACAGCCCAGCATCATCTGCGGGTTTCTCACCTAGGTATTTGAATTGCTCAGGTTAGCCTATAGGCATATTTTGGGGGGCATTTTCTTCATTGCTAAGTGATGTACATTAGTCCATCCAAGGGTAAGGAGTGCCATTCCAGGGCAAATGTTCCTGGGTTATGTAAGAATTCTGTGTGATAGAGCATATTAAAGAACGATGGAGCAAGCAAAGAAGGAAGTAACTTTTCTCTATGGCAGTAGGTCTCAACTTTCTTAATGCTGTGACCCCTTAATACAGTTCCTCATGTTGTGGTGACCCTGAACCACAAACTTATCTTCACTGCTACTTCATAACTCTAATTTTGGTAGTTATGAATCGTAAATAGATGATATGCAAATGACCCCTCAACCCACGGGTTGAAACAGATGCTCTGTGGTTTCTGCTTTAGCTTCTGCTCTGGCTTCCCTGGATACCGAAACTAAGCTGAAACAAACCTTTCTTCCCTAAGTTGTTTGGGGTCATGGCATTTGCCATGGGAAGACAAATCAAAGTGAGACAGCAGTGAATGTGTGAAGGATTTTAACCCTTCCTTATACTTACTAGACTCCGTGTGGGAGATGAGGACACACAGCCTTTAGATTTGTTCGAGCTTCACTGGAGACCAGAGCATTCACATTGAGGAAAGCCCTATTTATACAAAGAATGTGGTGGGAGTTGACTTAGAGCCACTGTGTATTCAGGTGTTAATTGCTTGCCCCTGAGAGTCTTCCTGTTCTATGAGCAATCCCCCACATATACCAAAATGACATTTATGTGACCTTGCCCCCCAAATTATTCCCAGCAGCTGAATAAAGTGCGGACACTGGGCTGAGCGGGTTAGAAGGGGCAGAGCGAAGGTTCATGGAGAGACAGGAGACAGGTAGAGGAGAGAGGAGGAGAGAGGGTGTAGGATTGCTACAGAAGAAGCATGTGGCCGGAAGGAGCCTCCTTCATGGAAAGGCTTGATGGCGGAAAGCAGCCCACATGAGAAACATACATGAGTATTTATGGAAATTTTGGATGGCAAGTAACCCAGAGAGAATCATTAGAGCAGTTGGCAGGGGATTTGGAGCTGGGAGGATAAAGTGTGCCTTAGGAGGTTAGTTTTTGCCTCCTCCAATGTATAGGCATATTAAAAATATAACAGGTGTCTGTCTTTTATTGACATGGTAGCAGGTTAAATAATCTTGCCACATTAATTATAGGCTACTAATAGTAAACAGCTCGTTTTTTATATTCATCAACAGACGATAATGAAGATTTTTTTAATTGATTGTGCTTAATTAAACATTGAATAACTCTTACTAGAGAAGAACTTTGTAAGAACAAAGATATTGGATAACTACTGAACAGTGTTCTACTCTCATGTGGTATTTTAAATTTATACATACAAGAAACCCTGCAAATCCAGGTATGAAGAGAAATTATTTAATCTTCATAGTTAAGAGAATTTGTTTTGTTGAGACACCTCCTCCGAAAAGGCTACACCTTCTAATCCTTCCTAAAGCATTCACCAGCTGAGAACCAGACATCCAAATATATGAGCCCCTGAGGTCCATTCTTATTCAAACCGCCAGATCATACTCTGAACCAGATTATACTCTGAGCCAGAGTATGCTTTTTCTTTCAAATTGCTCTTATATTTTATCACAGTAACTGAAAAAGTTACTAATAAAAATAAAAGTGTCATTTGACCTTTAATACATATACACGAAAGTGTTTTCTTCCTACTTTTTCTTTATTTCCTCACTGCCCCTTTGTTACTCTATTCTCTTTCTAAACTGTTTCAGTACATACACACACACACACACCACCATGCACATACAGTCACAGATGTGATAGGAATATAACTTTTCTGCAAAAGTGCAGAAGAAAGAAAAGTGATGTGGATGTTGAACTATTAGTTACAATGATACTTTTTGCATTTCAGTGTTACATTAATATCTTTCATCCAGCTTGAATTTATTTTTGTAGGATAAGTGGAATAGATCTAATTTTATTCTTCCTTTTAGAAGAATTTGGATATCCAATTTTACCAGCATTATTTGTTGAAAAGGCTGTCTATTCAGGCACATATTTTTGTAAATTTTGCCAAATATTATGTGTCCTTTACCTTAGTGTTTTCTCTCTGGGTAGTATTTTATATTCCATTATTTTCATGTTTGTTTTAGGGGAGTGCCATGTTATCCTTATCACTATGGCACTCCCCTATGGATAGTTTGAGGTTGTTAAGTAATATACATTTGACTGTTCTTTATGCATAAATTGCTTATATGTGGCCATTTTTATTCTTTGGTTAAGGTTTGTCTCTTTTAAAAAAATTTAAGACTATGGTGACTAGGTGCTATTTTTTCTAATAACTTTCTTTGAAAGTATCTTGTTGGTGTATATAAAGGCTAATGATACTTTGTTAATTTTGTGAACAGCTCTTTTACTGATAGTGTTTATCTATGTCTTAGTTAGGGTTTGTATTGCAGTAGAAAACACCATCACCAAAAGCAAGTTGGGGAGGAAACAGTTCATTTTATTTTATACTTCCAGGAACAATCCATCACTGAATGTACTCAGGGTAGGAAATCAGGTAGGGCAGGAACCTGGAGACAAGAACTGTAGAGAGCCCTTGGATACTGCTTACTGCCTTCTTCTGTATAGCTTGTTCAGCTTCCTTCCTTCCTTCCTTCCTTCCTTCCTTCCTTCCTTCCTTCCTTCCTTCCTTCCTTCCTTCCTTCCTCCCTCCCTCCTTCCCTCCCTCCCCTCCCTGCCTCCCTCCCTCCTTCCCTCCCTCTGTCCCTCCCTTTCTTCTTTCCTTCCTTTCTCTCTCCCTCTCCCCTCTCCCCTTTCTCTCTTTCTTTCTAAAGTGGAATTCATCCCAGGGTCTTGCCCACACTAGACAAAGCTGACAGTATAAACCACACTGTGTTGTATAAGGCTCTTGTTCTAATAACACCAGCACAGGGGCTAGGCACAGAGGAGGTGAAGAGTTGGACCTAGCCAGGGTTTGGAGGCCTGGTGGAGGAGGGGCAGGGTATGACACATTGACAGAACCTGGATCCCAATCAGGGAAAGGACTCAGAAAGCCTGAGGCAGTGTGGGCTGTAGTCTTTTTGGTTCCAGAAACTACAGGGAGTCAGAATTCTGGAGAAGAAATGGGGTTAGGGCACAGAAAGAGGGCTGTATATATTTCTAGAGGTAGCACTGTGATGGGTAATGATGAGGTTTAAGGAGTTCTCTGCCTGGACAGTACAACATGAAAGCGAGAGACAAGTTTTCATGGGTTTCCCTGGTTGATGCTGACTTTGCCCAGAAATGTCCAGAGTCATTTGAGGACAAACGGGTCAAGGGGCCAAGACGATGCATAAACAAGGAGAGTAGCTGCTAGAGTGACAACAGTAAGCAGGATGCTGTAGTAGGTGTGAGGTAATGGCCCATCTTTCATAAGAGCAAAGTTTCTGAGGAAGGAGACATCATGTGTAGAATAGCAATGTTAAGCTTGTTCAGGTCCTTCCTTCCTTCCTTCCTTCCTTCCTTCCTTCCTTCCTTCCTTCCTTCCTTCCTTCTTTCCTTTCTTCCTTCCTTCCTTTTCTTCTTTCCTTACTCCTTTTTCTTTCTTTCTCAATAAATATTCTTATTTTAACTAAAATTTGTTTATGTGCATTGGTGTTTTGCCTGTATGTATGTGAGGATGTCAGAATCCATGAAACTGGAGTTATGGATTATGAGTTGCCATGTGGGTGCTGAGAATTGAACCTGGCTTCTCTGGAAGAACAGCCAGTGCTCTTAAACATGAAGCCATATCTCCAGCCCCTCAACATGCTTTTTTAATAGCACGCATGACCTCCAGACCAGTTGTGGCACTGCCCACAGTGAGTTGGGCCCTCCATCATCAGTCCAATCTTGGACCTGACTGTGTCTAAGGGGATCAGCAAGCATTTACAGTCCCACGAATCTCTCCTGACCTACCTCACCTTCACACAGGAGTGGGCTGGATTATGCTCTGCCTCAGCTGAGCCTCACCCAAGCCTACTGGGCTCCCATTGGTGCAAGGGGCTGATGAGCAGAGGCCCAGACCTTCTTTTCTAATTAATGGTTCTTCTTTTGACCAGTGATCTGGAATATCAGGATGCTTCCTTCTCTGAGAAGCCTCAGGCCTGTTGGGAACTGCCACATCTCAGTCCTCCCTTACTTAAGGGATCAAACCATGACTGAAGCCAGGAAGTTGGTAGTGGGTCTCAGGGTAACCAGGATAGATGCAGAAAGATGGATTGAGTGTATATTTCGTCAACTTTATCAATCTGGATCCCAATCCTGACCAAGGTAAAGGGCACTAGATACTTATAGCCAGGTCCTACTGACTGGCAAACACTGGCACCTGGACATCACTGAAGTTATTCTGACAAGTTTGGCTACTGATATTTGCTAGGTTTTTGCAGTGAGCTTTTTAGGATGGGTAGAAGCTATTTCCACCAGATCAAAAATGGCTAATATATTTGCCAAGAAGTTACTGATGGAGATCACCACATATTTGGCCTTTTCTACTCTTTAGAGCCTAACAGTAGCTCAATATTCACTGCCAAAGTATCTCAGCAAGTGGCTTAAACTCTAGGAATGCATTGGAACTTACATTGTGTCTATGGGTCCCAAAGCTCGGGACAGATAGAGCTAACAGGACTATTAACTAAATTCATTGCAGAAACTGTTAGGGGGTAGACTGAGATGCTCCCTACATTCTTTGAGGACCAGGTGCTGCCTCTACAGGGACAAGCCAACACCACTCTAATTGGCACCAGTCTCTTTTGTCTTGGTCCAAATGGTTTACTACCCTTTTAGCTGCCATAGCTAGACTTATTCTTTTACTATTTCTTGGTGTTCCGATCAGCCCTTGCATTTTAAATTGGTTACTAACAGACATTTAAAAAGAATCAGTTCTGTTAGGACATTAGCCCTACAGGCTCATTATCAACCGTACCTCAACATGAATTAATTTGATTCATATGATCTAGAGGAATGTGATGACTAAAGAAACCCATTTTGTGCTAGACATCTAACTGGGCACCGAATAGCAGTTTGTCACTGATTCAAGTTCCTGGAAGATAAGGTGCCAGCAACCCTAACAGCCTGACCCCGACTCAGAAATGTTCAGCCATGACCATCTGTTTGTTGTGATGTGACTAACTGCTGATTTAATTTCTGTAGCTTGCTTATGTAGTCATTCAGTCTATTTTGAGGTCACCTTGATAATTCAGTTTTGGCAGAGCAGAGTAGCTCTTGTGGTTTTTGCCTTTAAAAGCTCTTCACCTACCTCTGGGCACATTTGGGTTCGAGACTGTGGTCCTGCTATCAGATTTAATAAATTAGTTTAATTATACTCTGAGTTGAGTCTGGGAATGTTTACCCTGTGGTTATAAACTCCATAGCACTTAACAGCATTAATTATCCTACTAGAGAAAAAGTTTCACTTCAGTGCTTTGGGTATCTTGTTAATTACAGCAGATTCTTCAGCCCCAGCTAAGAACCACACTTTCTGAACTCAAAATATGCAACAGCCCCCATAGATTCTTCAAGTGACTCTCAAACTTCCTTCTGAACTTTACCCAAAAGGCTTTCATACTCTGCATTTCTTTCAAGATTCTTATTTACCAGGCTCCTATAGAACAGCTCACCAAATTTTGGATTCTCAGTGTGTTTTCTAGCCCAAAGTTTTTGATGCAAAAATACTCAACAAAATACTCATAAACCGAATCCAAGAACACATAAAAAATGTCATGCACCATAATCAAGTAGGATTCATCCCAGGCATGCAGGGGTGGTTCAACATATAAAAATCCATCTTGTAATCCACAATATAAACAAACTAAAAAAAAGAAAAGCACACGATCAACTCATTAGATGCTGAAAAATCATTTGACAAAATCCAACATCCCTTCATGTTATAAGTCTTGGAAAGATCAAGGATACAAGGCACATGCCTAAAAATAATAAAGGCAATATACAGTAAACCTATAGCCAGCATAAAATTAAATAGAGAAACTTAAAGCAATCCGACTGAAATCAGGGATAAGACAGGGCTGCACATTCTAATTATGTCTCTTCAATATAGTACTTGAAGTCCTAGTCAGAGTAATTAGACAACCAAAGGAGATAAAGGGGATACAAATTGGGAAGGAAGAAGCAAAATTATTGCTATTTGCAGATGATATGATAGTATACATAAAGCACCTGACAAATTTCACCAGTGAACTCCTACAGCTGATAAACACCTTCAGCAAAGTGGCTGGAGACAAGATTAATTTAAAAAAAAAAAAATCAGTGCTCCACGATACAGAAGACAAAACGGCTGAGAAAGAAATTAGGGAAACAACACCCTTCACAATAGCCATAAAAGACATAAAGTGCCTTGGTGTGTCCCTAATCAAGCAAGTCAAAGACTTGTATGAAAAAAATTTCAAGTCTCTGAAGAAAGAATTAGAAGAAGATATCAGAAGATGGAAAAATCTCCCATGCTCATGGCTTGGCAGGATTAACAGTAAAAATGGCCATCTTACCAAAAGCAATCTACAGATTCAATGTAATCCCCATCAACATTCCAATATAATTCTTTGCAGACCTAGAAAGAACAATTTTAAACTTTATATGGAAAAACAAAAATCCAGAACAGTTAAAACAATTCTATACAATAAAAGGACATTCCATCCCTGACTTAAAACTACTACAGAGCAATGGTAATAAAAACTGTATGGTATTGGTATATAAAAAGGCAATATGATCAGTTTGAAGACCCAGAAATAAACCCACGCACCAATGGACACTTGATTTTTGACAAAGGAGCCAAAACCATACAATGGAAAAGAGAAAGCATCTTCAACAAATGGTGCTAGTCTAACTTGATGTATATATGTAGGAAAATGCAAATAGGTCCATTTTTATCATCCTGCACAAAGCTCCAGTCCGAATGGATCAAAGACCTCAACATTAAACCTAGATACACTAAGTCTACTAGAAGAGAAAGTGGATAAGAGCCTTAAACTCATTGGCACAGGAGACAATTCCCTCAATAGAACGCCAGCAACTCAGGCTCTAAGCTCAACAATTAATAAATGGGACCTCTTGAAACTGACAAGTTTCTATAAGGCAAAGGACACTGTCAATGGAATGAAAAGGTGGTCTACAGATTAAGAATTCCTATGAAGGGCTAATATCCAAAATATATAAAGAACTCAAGAAATTATACACCAAGAAACAAACAAAAATCCAATTAAAAATGGGACACAGAACTAAATGGAATTCTCAACAGAGGAATCTTGAATGGCCGAGAAACACTTAAATGCTCACCATCCTTAGTCATCAGGGAAATGCAAAGCAAAATGCCTGAGATTCCATCTTACACCCATCAGAATGGCTGAGATAAAAAACTCAAATGACAGCATATGCTGGTAAGGATGTGGAGAAAGGGGAATACTCCTCCATTGCTGGTGGGATTGCAAACTTGTACAACCACTTTGGAAATCAATCTAGTGCTTTCTCAGAAAATTGGGACTAGATCTACCTCAAGACCCAGCCATACCATTCCTGGACATAAAACTGTAATGCTTCACTACGCAACAAGGCCATTCACTCAATTATGTTCATAGCAGCTGTATTCATATAGCTAGAATCTGGAAACAACCCAGATATCCCTCCACCAAAAAATGGATAAAGAAATTGTGGCCCAATGGATAAAGAATTGTGGAATACTACTCAACTATTAAAAGCAAGGAAATCATGAACTTTGCAGGCAAATGGATGCAACCAGAAAAGATCATTCTGAGTAAGGTCACCCAGGCCCAGAAAGACATACTTAGTATGTACTCACTTAAACGTGGATTTTAGCCACATAGTGAAGTGTAGACACTACAATTTACAGACCCAAAGAAGCTAAGTAACAAATCAGAAGGGGAAGTAGAATAGAAAGAGTGGCTGAAGAGAGGGAACAAGGGAGGAGAAGGCTCACAGAGAGAAATGAGGGTGGAGCCTAGACATGCAGAGGTGGAAGGGTGGAGGACAGAGGGCCTACAGAGAGAAAAACCATGGGCATCTCTGTTACAAGCTGGAGACCTACCACAAGATAGGCTTCTGGGAGGATGTGTAGGTGACTAGCTGAGACACCTAGTAGCAGGGTTTTTAAAGACTGAAGAGGACACCCTCTAACTAGACAGGACTCCCAGTGGAGGGAGGGGACCAACTCAACCACAAAAATTTTGACTCAAAATTTACCTTGCCTAAAAGATGTGCATGGATAAAAACAGAGCAGAGATTGAGCGAACGTACAACCAATGCCTGGCCCTTCCTGAGACCCACCCCGTGGGTGACAGCCAACCCCTGATACTATTAATGATATTATGCTATGCTCACAGTCAGGAACCTAGTATAGCTGTTGTCTGAGAAGCTCCACCCAGCAGCAGTTTGAAACAAATGGTGAGACTCACAGAAAAACATTGGGCGAAGCATGGGGTGTCTTGTGGAAAAGTGGGGGGAAGGCTAGAAGGAGCTGGAGGTGACAGGAGCTCCACAGGAAGACTGACAGCCAACTAACCAAGGCCCAGAGGGGCTTGTGGAGACTGAAGCACCAACCAAGGACCACGCATGACCTGGACCTAGGTCCCCTACACAGATAAAGCAGGTGGGCAGCTCAGGCTTCGTGTGAGTTGCCCAGGAAGGGAAGTGGGGGCAGTCTCTGACGAGGGCTCTGTGGCATGCTTTCTGGTTACTTCCCTCTGGCCTCTGGCAGGGCTGCCTCACCAGGCCACAGCAGAAGAGGACTTGCTCAGTCCTGATGTGACTTAATGAGTTGGAGTGTGTGTGTGTGTGTGTGTGTGTGTGTGTGTATGTGTGTGTGTGTGCGCGCGCGCGCTTGTGGTTGCTCCCCTTATCTGAGGAACAGCGAAGGGGTGGATGGGGAAGAGAGAGGGAGGGTCAGGACCGGAAGGAGAAGAGGGAGGGAGTTACAATCGGGATGTAAAGTGAATTAAATATATAAATTAATTTTTAAAACGTACGTAAGTAATGCATATTTAAATATAAAAATTTTAAAAATAGAGTTTGTGGTGTGTCCCAATGTAGCTTCTTAATTCCTTATTTTAAATTAAAATTGAGTCAAATGCCATTAATATCTACACTTGAACTTTTCAAGCTACAACATATTAATCAGAGTAAGAAGTAAACCTAATACACAATGCTGTCCAAGTCTGGACTCGTATTTCCACAACATCCTTAATAAATCTCGGATCTTAAGAGCAGCCTAATTCCAGTGACCATCCATGGGCGATAAACTGTAAACCTTGCACTCTTTGGTTTGGGGCAGTCCTTCGCATAGATTTGTGGGAAATGTAGTCTCTCATCATGACGTCACGAGGCAGGACTCTGCTCTCTGCTTCCGCGTTCATTTTTGTTTCTCCAAACTGCGGCTTTCTCTAATTTGGGACAGTGTCGCTTAAGCTAGGTGCTGGACATGGAGGTGGGTCAGGGTGCAGCCCAGCCTTGCAGGGCTCAGGGAGTGTGCGGGGTGGACCGGCCGTCCTGGAGGGAGCGGAGGAGGGGCGGGCGGGAGGCGGGGAGAAGCCGACCAGGGCGTGCAGTGCTTGAACTAGGCTTAGCCTAAGTGCTGCGACTCCCTTTAGGGCTGGGGAGAAGGCGTGCTGATGGCGGGGAGTGAATGCTCCGTTAGGATCTGGCGGCTGACTGAGACAGTCTTGTTTTCAGGGACTGGAGAGCTAGCCTGCTAGTGCGAGAATGGATGGCGAGCGGGGAGGGTCTGGGATTGTTAGAGCAGGTTGGCTGGGCTGACTGAGCCCGGGCGGTGATGGGAGCTCACACTCCACCCTGGCTGGGGAAGCTTGCTGTTATCAGCTCTCACATTGCTGTCATCAGATTTCTCAGGACGTCTAGAGCAAATGGGTTTTCCTGGTTCCTCCTGTACTCCGGGGCCGGCCTAGGACTCTGGTTTTGAGTTCATGTAGCACGCAGTTTCCAGGACTGAGCGTCCTGCGGTGAAGTTTGGTGTATAGGGTATTAGTCCCATTTTCTTTGGAATAAATTGTTGATTTTCAGGGCAGCTCACTTTGGATAGGAATCTCTCATGTATACTCTCTGTGACTGGAATCTTCATACTCACACACCCACAGAAAAATCTCATAATGCGGACACTCTAAGATTTGCATCGTCTGAACGATCACTGATCCTACACTGCAGAGTGAAACATACTAGAAAATATTACCACACCCTATTCCATCAGAGACTGCTATGTCAGAAATTCGGTCTCTGCTGAAGACCAGTTTCCACATTAACAGGGAAAACGGAGGTAGGGCTCATATCCAGCTGCTGGCTGGTCGCCCAGCAGACCTGCTCTGAGAGTAACTTTCCAGGCTGGGGCCGACAGGTACCGATCTTGGCCTTGCACTGAGAGTGGCAAACTGAGGAGCCAGAACTTAATTGTTCATGTTGGTGGGCCAGTGCTGGTGGCTTCCTGAAATGGGCTTACACCTATTATGGTAAGAGGGGCCTAGGGCTGTTGGTTCTAGTGCGTGCTTTCCACTGCTAGTGGCAAAGTGTCTAAAAAAGAAAAGAAAGAAGAGAAAAGACACACACTCACACTTGATGATGAAGTAAGACAGATTCCAGCAGGTAGGGTCCAACAGCCTCCTTCTTCCAAGCTCCTCTAACTTTACACATACATACATACATACATACATACATACACATGTACATGTTCACACATTGGATAGGTAGAAATGGATTCTAACCCAACCTTACACACACATACACACACACTCACACAAACACGTGTGTGTGTGTGTGTGTGTGTGTGTGTATGTATGTTTGATGAATGGAGCAAACCCTGAAGGGTGAATTCTGTGTAAATATAACCACAATTTCTATATCAATTCCTCAGCTGAGGGACATCTAGGTTGTTTCCAGATTCTGGCTATTATGAATAATGCAGCTATGAACATAGTTGAGCAAATGTCCTTGTTGTATTGTTGGACATCTTTCAGATCTATGCCCAGGAGTGGTATAGCTGGATCTTGAGGTAGCAGTATTCCTAATTTTCTGAGAAAGCCCAGATTGATTTCCAAAGTAGTTGTACAAGTTTAATTCCCACTAGCAATGAAGAAGGGTTCCCTTTTTTCCACATCCTCTCCAGCATGTATTGTCATTTGAGTTTTTGATCTTAGCCATTCTGATTGGTGTAAGGTGAAATCTCAGGGTTGTTTTGACTTGCATTTCCTGGAGGACTCTAGGGAAGATGCTTAATCTTCACTCAGAGCAAACAGGATACACATCAGAAAAGGAAATGAACAGAGAACAGGACAGGAGCCTACCACAGAGAGCCTCTGAAAGACTCTAGCCAGCATGCTATCGAAGCAGATGTTGAGACTCATAGCCAAACTTTGGGCAGAGTGCAGGGAATCTCATGAAAGAAGGGGGATATAGAAAGACCTGGAGGGGACAGGAGCTCCACAGAGAGATCAACAGAGCCAAAAATCCAAGGGTCCTTGAAGAGACTGATGAATCAGCCAAGGACCATGCACAGAGAGGACATAGACCCCCCTGCTCATATGTAGCCCAGAGGCAGCCCAGTCTTCATGGGGGTGCCCTAGTGAAAGGAGCAGGGGCAGTCTCTGGCATGAGCTTGGTTGCCTGCTTTTTGATCACTTCCTACTGACAAGCAGGCCTTGCTAGGCCAAAGAGAAAGAGGATCCAGACAGTCCTGATGAGATCTGATAGGTTACAGTCATATAGCAGGGGAGGAGAACCTCCCTTTCAGTGGGCTAGAAGAGGGGAGGGACATGGGAAGGAAGAAGAAGAGAGGGTGGGACCAGGAAGAGATGGGGGTGGCTACAGCTGGCATACAAAGTGAATAAATTGCAATTATTAATAATATTAATAATAATTAATAATAATAATTGAAAAAGTTTTTGGCTTTATTAAGAATGTACTTTTCTGAACTTTAAATTGTTCTCTAAGATTTTTTACATAAGAGCCACTAGCAAAAACATCTTTACCTAATCTTCCTAAACAATCATTTTCTAAATTCTTTCTAAGGGCCATTGTTAATCTATATCTCAAATCTTTTCAAAGCTGGTGGGTGAATCATTAATCTGCTCTAGTAGCAATGCTTGGAAGAGATCAAGCATTATTATTGTGTGTGCCAGTGATACTGCACAGTGAGGGGCTAGAAGCCCCATTATAGTTTTTACACAACTCATATATTGTAAGGGATGTGGTGACCACAAGGGCTGTTGTGCCCAGATCTTAAGGTTCCCAATGACCACCAGGAGCTGGACCATGTATGCAAGAGCAAACAGCTTTATTTGGGCTTAAGCTTGGTCTCTCCATTGTCATCAAAGCAATCGATCAGAGAGGAGAGCCCTGAGCAGCTACACACCACGGTTTTTATTTGGGGTTTGAGCAAGAGCCGGAATTCCCAGCTTAGCAGTTACAGGATTGGATGGTATTTAGCAAGGGCAAGCTTGTTACAAAGTGATTGGCTGACTAACATAACTAACATTCAGTGAGCTATATATAGACCTCAGGAATGTTAGTTCGGTGGACTGCCCAGCACAGATGTCCCACCCTCAGGTGAGATACCTTCTCATTTTGTGGTTACCTCCAGGCTATTCATTGGGTAGGGAATTTTGTGATTTTCTTATTCCTGGAATTGGCGACCTATGGTCTAGTTCCTGGTACTGATGACTTTTGAGGGAGGGGGTCATGCCTGGTTCTTCTATTCCCCCCTTGAACAGGATAAAATCTCAAATCTTTGAGATGGGTCCAATGGCTGGTATTGAGACTTTTTTTTTTTTTTTTTTTTTTTTTATGCTAGGCATAATCTTGCAGGGGGCACAAAGCATGACCAGAAGAGACAGAACTAAAGGCCAATTTTCTGGCATGTTAATTGACAACATAGGAACCCATTTTTTTTATGCCAGGGGATCCCTTTTGACTTAGCATTTTAGCCTGTTAGGTAGAATAAAGGCCGATGACTCTCTTTTCTGAAATTTCTTCAGTCTGACATTGGGGTGGAGATATTGGGGACCCAGGAAGGCTGAAAGGCTAGTCAAAAGCTAGGCAACAGGGCACCATATAATTAGCGATCCAATTGAAGAGACAGGGAGCCATCACATCGGCTGGACTGGTTTACTTCAGCTTTCAGCAAGTCCAGATTTCAGCTTGCAGTCCATAGGTGATCCCTGAATGGAGTCTATCAGCCAGGTGAAAATCTGCTGAGACAAATTCAGACAAGAGACAGAAGTAAAAATTTGTCTAGTAAATGGGGAAAGTGAGGAATCCCAAGACCAAGGGAAAAATTCATTTGGGGTCTGAGCTATGGTAGATCCAGGTCTTCTGACTTTTTTGATTTCCTGAAACTCATCTGAATTTTAGTTTACAAAATGAAGTATATTAGTATCACCATTGTATTGAGATCCATATTTTAGAAAAAGTAGGTAACAGGTGTCTGCAAGACAGCAGGAGTAGACTCATGACATTAAGACCTAGCAAAAGCTATGGCTTGGATCAGAGATATATACATTAGATAGATATATATTTTTTATTTTATTATTATTTTTTTTATCAGTTACATTTTATTAACTCTGTATCCCAGCCGTGTCCCGATCCCTCATTCCCTCCCAGTCCCTCCCTCCCTCCCTAGATAGATATTTTTAGCATGATGAGAAGTACCTTTAAGTCTGTCTCCAGAAAACAAAGGGAATTAAAACCTCGAGTTTGTGACTGAATAATAAGTAGTCAGTGCTCCATCAGCTTATTAGAATTCTACTGATTAATTTCATAACTCTGAACTTTTAAAATCTTATAGCATAAGCACAACAATAGCTTCAGGGGTGGGGGGAGAAATCTGAAATATCTCCCATTTGTAATATGCCTTAAATTACTTTCTTATATCATTACAACTTGCATTCACAAACCTTAGACCCTCCAATCTTTCTTGCATTTACCAACTTTGAAACATCTTTCTAGAGCCTCAACTTTTTTTAGACCCTCATAACTTAAACTTTCATATCCTTAGACTTTACATAAACTTTACATCTTTCTATCCAGTTATTTACCATAAGACACGGGCAATTAACATGAAGCCTGTGAGCAAGGCAAACCTCTTTGCATTTCTAAATAAGAGATTTACTACCTAGTAGTTCTAACTGGCTAATGAATTGACCAATGAACCAACAGTGGATCTAATTGTCTGCTCTTTAGCTGCAAAGCTATCGTTCACTTAGCTTAGCCATCAATGTGATCAGAGACCTGAGAAGAATTAATTATAACCTAAATAAATGTACCAATCTATGTACCAATAAAAATGACAGAGACGACTAGTCAGTCTATCACCTAGGCAGTTGTTCCTGGCTCCTGTGGTCTCATGGTATCATGAGCAGACACAGTCTAGCCATCAGGCACAGAAGATGAGAGCCTGTTTCTGTGGAAAAAGAATATGAGAGACTGATCTTACCTTGCCTCCAGCAATGTGAAACAATGACTCTCCAGGTGTACACAGCTTTGTCCACAGTTTAGGCTGGGCCCGAGCAGTGGGCTAGTTGGGGCAGTCTCATGCAGTGGTTAGCATACCACAATCCAGAGTCAATGTCATCTGTTGTGCCCAAATCTTCTCAGAGAGCTTATAGAGCTACTGCCATGATTTTGGGACTCTCTGTCATAATAAAACCTACATTCATTGGATGCCATATTCATCAGATCTCTGACAAGCTTGAGGGCCAGCATATCTGAGTTATCTTTGTTTGTCTTTAGTTAGCTGCTCTAAAAACAGAATGCTATAATCTCCAATTCTGGAATTTTCCTTAGATAAGTGTTTTAGGACCATATCTATTTCAAGTAGATCTACATAAGCAAACTTTGTAGTTACCCATCCTAGGCTTAACCTTGAAAACATAAACAAGAGACTAGGCAAAGCTAAATCTTGTAACCAACTGCAGCCATTAGCATGACTTTAAATATATTTCTGAACTAAAATCAAAGCAAAACTTTTAATCGTACAGTTCATAGAGGACTGGCAAATCTTGCTGTTCCTACCACATTGTATTAAGAACGAACAACAAAAAGCTTAAAGGACAGAAGTTGCACTTAGCACTAAACAGGGAACTGAACATAGCTGGCAGCCCTCAATAAAGATGGTGGTAAAACCATGGCTCCTCCTCGTTATCCCTGACCCAACATGGTGGCCAGCTATGTGTTGTTACAGACTGTGGCTGGCAATTTAAAACATAGCCATTAGGTGTCGCTGCCTCCCACAGTATAGCACTGTGGAGCATTTATAGTTTCCCATAACCAAGTTCTAACATTGTAATCAAATAAGTTTTAGAACCAACTGCATAATAGAACAGTATAGAATAATTTAAAAACTGTGCTTGAACTATACCAAAGCTATCAGCCAGAAAGAAACAGCATTGATCCATTCATTTAGGAACAGGCAGCCAGATACACATTTCAAAGAAGCCTGTTAATCTGAATAGACCTTTACAAGCCAGGACTAAATCACATGTACAGCATGCCTCAAAAATATGATCCTGAAATATATATATATATATTCCATAAAGACATTATTATAAATTACTGATAAATTTTAAAATGTTTCATAGCCTTAAACATAGTTTTAGAAGAAATCTGTTTTTGCAATATCAAAATAAAGTACACTTTTTAGGAGTGAAGTCAGAAAGCATAATCACAATTTTAAAAGTCAAAACCAAATTTTACTAGTGTAAACAATGCAATCTCTAAAATAAATACCAATTTAAAATGAGACTTGTCTTCTTAGTCTGAAAGGAGATAGAATGATAAATCGAATTCATTATGACTAAGAGTTCTGTAATTTTACCCTTGGCCATACCATGTCTCCTCTCCCCCGAAGAGAAGTGGCCATTACCACCATTTTTCCTCCCAGAGGCCAGGCTTGTACACCTATGACCATTGTTGGTGGCCTGCCTGCCTTCCCAGCAGCCTCTTTTTCTACCCACAGCTGAAGGCTAGAGAAGCAGAGTTTGTGCACCATGGCTCGACCTGCCCTGCCAGGGACCTGCGGCTTGTGCTTGAGCCACCATAACCCACGGCTCTGCTGGCCTAGAACTAACTCAAGTTTTACCCATGGTTAAATCAATTTAAGAAGACCCACCATAAAACAACAAAAAGGACAAGGACATTCACAAAAAGACACTAATGATCTCAGGGAAAACTTGGTCAACCAGAGAAATGTGGTGGTACCGTTTCCTGGATCCAGAACCAAAGAAGCAATTTGAGAGCTCCCAGGCTCTCCCCAAAACCAAAACCAACGAGAACTGAGGTTCTCCCAAGGAGGCAGCAGGAACATCTTCCGCACCTTGGGGATTTATAGCTCGTCTGCTAATCCCAAGGGCCAGTTCCAACAACCAAAGAACCCTGAAGAACTACTCCCAGAAGATAGTAGCTCAATGCTGCTGCTCTCATTCTCATCACAGCCGATTTTTCAGTCTCAGTGAAGCAACATCAACCATCCCAGGAAAGAGCTCATGTCAGTAGTGCTAGTCTCTTGTCAATCACAGCTCATTCTTCAGCCCCAGCTGATTAAAGAAATCATAGGTTCTTAATTCAAAGTTTCACAGGAATGGCTTTGATAGATACTTCTCAAGCCAAGCATCCTTCATCTGCATAGTTCTTTGAATTCTTTTCTTCTATATTCCTACAGAATAGCCTATAAAGCTCTATGAAGTCAATGAACATTCCAGGCTGAAGTTCCCAATTCCTTTCACATTTCTATTACTAACAACACATTCCAATCTGCCCCAGCAACACTGGACTTCTGGCAACAGTTTATGAGCTTGGGTTTTGTCTCCTTCGATAAAGACTATGACCAAAAGCAACTTGGGGAAAAGTGAGCTAATTTCACTTCCATCATGAAGGGAAGTCAGGGGCTGACTCAAGGCTGGCATTTTGAGGCAGAAAATGAAGCAGAGGCCATTGATGAACACTGTTTACTGGCTGCTCCACATTCTTGCTCAGCCTGTTTTCTTATGCCACCCAGGACCATAGGCCCACGACTGGTTCTACCCACAATGAGATTGGCCCTTCCCCATACATCATTTTTTTCTTTATTAATTACACTTTATTCACTTTGTATCCTCTTTCCCCCCCCCCATACATCATTAATCAAGAAAATGCCCCACAGGCTTGCCCAGTGATCAATCTGGTGGTAGCTGTTTTTTGTTTTTGTTTTTTGTTGTTGTAGTTGTTGTTGTTTGTTTGTTTCATCTTACCAAATGGTGTCAAATTGACAGAAGCTAACCAGTCTGGTTACTAGGAGATAGTTGTTGGAACTCTGAAATATTGTTTATACTTTCTTTAAATATTGTTGTTTGAAACATCTTTTTAAAATTGTTTTCTTTTGTCTTTGATTTTGTGATTGGTGGTTTTTTTTGTTGTTGTTGTTCTACTTTGTTTTGTTGGTGATTTTAGAGAGAGGATCTCCTATAACCCAATCTACCTTTGAACTTAAATTCACTGCCTCTACATCCCAAGTAGTAGGATTACTGGCTTGTGTCCCCTTGCCTGGCTTCTTATTCCTTTCCCCCACTTTTTGTGTCTCATAATTTTTTTTTTTTAATATTTTCTTCACAGTCCTCTTGTGTGAGGAAGGCCACCATGTTGTCTCAGGCTTTCTTTCATATGTTTGGGTCTTGGGTTGGCCTTCTGTATTTGTATTTGGCCATCCAGTGTGTCATGTTAAGCCCTATTGCTTTTCTTTTCCTCCTGTATTTCACTGTTGATTTGTTGATGACCTCACTTATTTAGTAGTCACTTTCTTGATGTGTCTTTATGTATTTCCCTTCAGATAACATAAATAGCTTCTTCAGGAAATCTGGGGGATGTTTTCTTTTAACACATTTTTCCTACTTTGGTTTATGTCTTAATTCTTACTGGATAAGCTCTCACCATGCAGCTGTAAGCGGCCTTGAGCTCTCTGTGTAGACCAGAGTATCCTTGAACTCAGAAAGATCTGCCTACCTCTGCCTCATGCATATTGAGATTAAAGGATCATCATCAGGCCCACACCATATAGTTCTCATTGATATGTGGACTTTAGTATAACAGTGACCTTTGCTGGGCTGGAATTTCTGGAACTTCTCAAATCTATTCTGAGAATATGTCTAATGGCCTGTTGTCTGTATTTTCACTGGCCTTGAACCTAGCATCAAGTTATAATTCTTTTAGCATTCACTCTCTGAGGGGTGGAAGTCAGAATTCACCATCTTGGTCAGGTCTGAACAAGACCAAAAATACATGCGTAACCCACTCTTAACTGAGGAAGGAGCCAGAAATTTGGAGGCTGTTCTCCAATTTCTGCCTTGGGGGTCTACATGTGGGCAGGGTGTTAGCAAGCACAACCTTGTGCCTTTCCTATTGTCTACTGCTTTTCACTAGGCATTGAACCCAGGCCTCCCACACTGAGCAAGTCTCTCCAATGAGCTGTATTGAAGTTCCCCCCTTTTCTATTTTTTATGCTAGTCTTGGTTTTGTCATCTTCAGTTCTGCATCCAAGCAACAGTTGGTGAATTTCTCTCAAAGGCTTATTTTGGCACATCCTGAGAAGAAAATGTTTAGAGACTGTGTTCAGCTTAGTGCTGGAATTGTTTTCTACTTTGTTTCATTTTCAACTGTATCTCTGTTAATTATTATTGGTTTTTTTTAAAGGTTTAAAACCTGAATAATCAATGCACCATAGTATACTTTGAGCAACAGTATGCACAAAACAGAAAAAAACCTTCTGTGGGAGTTTGAATGAAAATGGGCCCATAAGTTCATATACTTAAATACTGGGAAGGATTCAAAGCTGTGGCCTGGTTGTAGGTGTGTAGTTGGAAGCAAACTTGAGGTTTCAAAAGACTTTCACAATTCCCTGTTTGTTCCCTCTGCCTTCTGCTGGCTTCTCTTCATCTGGGGCTGAAGAATGAGCTGTGATTAACAAAAGACCAGCACTCTTTACATGAGCCCATTACTTTACTGGGGCAACTGGTGTTCGTTTTTAGCTGGGACTGAGAAATCAGCTGTGATTAAAGAGAGGCCAGCAACACTGAGGTACTATCTTCTGTGCAAATTTCCTCAGCACACAGAGCTGTGGGCTGGAGGGCACCAAGACTGCATTTCAAGCTAGCAGCTGGACTTGGTAGTGTGAGTCTCCCACATGATTCTGAAGTAATGAAGAGGTGATGGAGAGCAGCTAGGGCTTAGCACTGTGAGAAGCCTGGAAAGGCCATTGTTGACAGTGCTACCTCATTTGCAGTGGAGACCCCATGAGTGGCAGGGTCATGGAAACTGGATATCTGCAAATATCAAGACCAAGGCCACCCACCATGATTAAGTTGCTTTTATCCTGGAAATGCCAGGTTGGTTCAGTTCCTCTGGAGGTGTCTAAGTGGAATTGGAGTAGCTGGATCATTTAGCTAGTTATATGTTTAAGTTTTTGAAGAATGTGGACAGTGGTTTTCATAATGGCTCCTCCGATTTACTTTGGCACCAACTGAGTATCAATGTTGCCATCACTCACGATTCTTTCTAATAGCTTTGCTTTGCTCATGTCACATGAGAATAAGGCTGTGGGATACCCTCTGACTTTGCACTTTACCATCACTATCAGGAACCTTTGGGGAAAATGCAGAAAATCCTGCAGAGAAAGCAAGGGAGAGGTGCTGCCTATGTTCTTGATGCACACACACACATGTGCAGTGCAGTCCTGTTCAACCTCAAATCATGGAGTTGATTCTGACAGTATAGATGGAATTGTTGTTTGACACCTGGGAAAACAAGTAGCATATGATCTCAGCCATATCACACTCTGAAGAATTTGATCTCATGGAAACTGAAGGTAATATGGGTGTTTCCAATGAGCCAAGTGACCTGAGGAGGCAAGGAAAGGAAAGTATTGATCATTGGGTGCACAGTGCAGTTAGGTAGAAGCTCAACGCTTAGGATACTATTGCACAGAATTGTGACTGTACATAACAATACTGTAGTTTGTATTTCAGAAGCCTGAAAGACAGGGTTTTGAACATTTTAAATATAAAAGTAATTTTTAAAAACTTTTTTAAAAACCATGCAAAGTATACATCTAGCATTACCTAACAAAGTATATACCTAACATTTATCTAATATCACATAACCCTTCATTAATGTGTAAATCTCTCATTTTATAAGCTAATCATAAACAATAAAAATATTGCTATCCTCATAGATCATTTTGAAACTTCGTACACTAAGATAAAAAGAACAGGTGAGCTGAATTGTAGAAAATTTAAACATAAGAGAAAAAATAAAGTGTAATGTCATGTGTTGATAACAGTGGACCTTTGAAGAGCAATGCAATTGGGTAATGAGTTCAAAATCTGCTTTAGGAACATAGCAGATACATGAATACATGACAGAGGGAGGGAGAAAGAAAAATATTACAATTACATGTAGTGTATATAAAGGTTAGGTTCCCAGTGTGAAAATACTCAGAATGCTATTTTTGCTGGTTTTAAATGTATAAATGTATACAATTCTTGCACTTGCATTTTATCTCTGAATTCTTCCTTTGTTCTCTGCTTGTTTGCTCAAAGCCATGTCCCTTGGTGCACTTGTCCTTGCTTCCCAGTGAAGTGATTGTGTACTCAGAAACGTCAGACTGGAGCTGCTGCATCAAGGCCTGCATTCACTACATTTCACCTGCAGGGTAGTGTGGACCAAGTGTTGACAAATTCCTTCTGTAGTGACAATTTTGGAATTTTGATGTCTTAAAAAAACAGCAGTATCATAAGAACGTGTTTTTATTTTAATCCCAGGTGTAGGATATGGGGTTGCTTCAGGCTGAGCACAGCACCTGACTATGATTTGTCTTGTGCTCTAGCAGAGGCGTGTTTTTGCCAGCTGCAGATAGTTTCTGTGATTGTGTGACCTTTGGAATTCTGGAAACGTTTCAGAGGGTATATAAATGCTAGGACACTGAGTGTTGACGTTGGTGATTGTTGGTCATTCAGGGGGTATTGGTTGAGGTTTGTTATTAGTCGTGCTTAAAGAAGAAATAAGAAGAAAGGAGAAACTGGATTCAGGGATCTCTTCATCTTTTTGACTCCCTTCTATCCTTGATTCTCTCCTATTCTTGTGTTAGGGGGCATGAAGGGGTGGAAAAAGGTGAAGAAGGGTGGAGGAAAGAAGAATCCACAAAGTAGCAAAGACAGCACAAGGGTGGAAAAAGGTGGAAGAAAGAACCCACAAAGTAGCAAAGACCAGCTCCAAACATATTACCGTGTCTTTACCCTGTGAGAATGTCCTAATGTCTGGCATATAATGGAAGCATACTACACTAAATGCCTGTATTTGTGGATGCCTAAATTTTACACTTTATATTTCATAAAATTACATTCATGTAAGTTTATTTGCCCTTATGTCATTATCTCTTCTTTTAAGTAAAGATAGTAAAACTTCATTTTGAAGAATCTATTTAACATTACATAGCAATTTCAGAAATATTTCAAGATCTCCCTTCACCTTTGGCATTGTGACTGCAAGCTTGCCGACTTTGGTATTTACTTTATTGTCTTATTTAATTAATTGCTATTCATTTATTTTATTTCAGGAACTTCTGTCATTCATAGATGTAGCCATTGATTTCTCTGCAGATGAGTGTGAATGCTTGGACTCTGCTCAGTGGAACTTGTATAAGGAAGTGATGTTGGAGAATTACAGTAACCTTGTCTTTCTGGGTGAGGATCACTTCCGTTGTGAGCTCTTATTTCACAGTCAATATGTGACTCCCTCCCTGCCTAGACAGACTATCCTATGGGAGCTTGTGCTTTTGCTTACTTTTTTCCTTTTATGTTCTTGTTCTTCTTGTTCTGGTTCTGGTTCTACTCCTCCTCCTCCTCTTCCTCTCTCTCCTTTCTTTTTGGTTTTTCAAGACAGGGTTTCTCTGTGTAGGATCACTACAGGGTCGCTCTATGGACCAGTCTGGCCTCAAACTCAGAGATTTGTCTGCCCTCTGCCTGCTAAGTGTTGGAATTAAAGGGGTGTACCACCACTATCCAGGTGTTGATTTGTTTTATATGCCCAGTTTAAAAGCATTACTGATATAGCCAAGGAACTTTTTTTGTGATTTATTTTTTATAGATTTGTTTTCAAAGTACTCATCCTGTAGGGTCAATGTCAGAAGCTCAGTGGATGAGGCACAGAACATGTGTGTTAAAGAAAATGTCTCACCCATTAGCTTTAATACTTTTCCTTGTAATGAGGCTCAGGATGTGCAGGCTGTAAATGACTCCTAAGCATCCTGTCACTCAGGAAATGTTTAGAGACAGAATTTTCCAGGATCTTTTATCATCTTTTTTTCTTTCCTTCTAAGCACAGAACTGGGTTCAAATGTTAATTTCCAGGAGAAAACACCTAAGCATCTTGTTCCTTTTTCCAAACAGGTCTTGCTCTCTCTAAGCCATACCTGGTCACATTTCTGGAGCAAAGTACAGAGCCTTGGAGTGTGAAGAATGAAGCAGTATCTGCCATTCATTCAGGTGTGTAGGAATGAATGAAAAGCATTCAAAGTCTACAAATCACAAGTCAATTTGTAAAATGTGTTTTGAGAAGTTATGTTTTGGTAGACATTGTTCACTAGCAAATGTTTTTTTTTTTTCCTGCATGATGTTTACCATGATAATCCTCTTCCTTTCCAAGAAGCTTTGTATGTATTTACAGTGACTTCCAACGTCCTTTATTTAATTTGTTTTCTCGTATCTGTGTATGTAGAGTTCTTGTCTGTATTCAAATTTGCATGTGTATCTTTGCCTGTGTATTGGGGCATGTGTGTGTACAGGTTCACATGTATGAATGTGCTTTGGTGTACCAATGTCAAAGGCTGGCTTTGACACCAGGGTTAACCAGGTGGGATATAGAGTCTCTGAAAGGGTCCAAAAAGCTGGTTTCTCGGGGCTTCTCGGGGCCAACACTATGCCTGGTGAAAAGCTCTAATATCTCTTTACATTTCAGGGCCAGTACTTTGTAACTGGTTATCAGCTTCTGCAGAGCAACTCTGAACTTTCTTTGACTCTTTAACAGTTGGACCTGCAGGTTCTGGTGGCTGTCTTTGCTGGTTGAAGTAATAAACTGAAAGAGAAAGGAAGAGGAGGAGCCAGAGCTTCTGGCTTCTGGCATAGGCTGCTGATAGAGAAAAGAAAAAGGGGAAACAAAATTACACACTCACACACATACACATATGGTCGATGAAGCAAAGGCAGGCTCTAATGTGCTTCAACAAATTCACACATACATACACATACGCATACACACAGACATACAGACAATCAGACTGACAGACATATTTGATGGATGGTGGGGGAGCAAAGCTCCGACTCCCGCAATAACCACACTTTATTTTCTCTCTTAGCCTTTTTATATTCCCTAAAACGAAGTTATTTATCTAAAAAGAATTACCTCATAGCCATAAAAGCAATCATCAAAAATTTGTTACACAAGAGGGAGTTACAGCAGGATTATTGATTATGTTTTTCTATTAAAACTCGTATCTGACTAAACAGTCTTTATCTATCTTTTAGCACCAAAAGTTCATTATAAGTTCCAAGCAATAGTTTTATCTGTCTTTCATTTCACAAGCTCAATATAATTTCAAGACAATAGTTTTTTATTTATCTTCCATTTCACAAGGCCATTATAAGTTCAAAGCAATAGGTTTTTATGCTATAGGTTAACAAGGGTTTTACCCAGAAACAGTGATCTGTCTTGTACTTGTTTTTGAAGTCTTGTATACTTAGATTAGTTAATCATCCATGTTTGTGGCCTTAAAAAATCATGGTACACATCAAGATTTGTGACTGCATCCCTGGATCTAACTTAGCATGAATTTTTTTCTTGATAATAAATCTGTGCCAAACCTGTTCTTCTTCCTAGTGCAGTTTACATGCTTGTGACACAAGAAGTCTCACAGAACTACCTATGCAGTTTTTGCTATTCTGCAGAAGGGCTTAAAATTACTTTAATCAAATCAGGAGTTCTATAAAATTATTAATAAATTCATCTAAACAGCATTATTTTATAAAGTTCATTTTCATATTGTTTTGCAAGAAAATGGCCCAAATGAGTCTGCTGTCACCCAGGAAATAATCACACCAGACCTTATATAGGTGGTGAGGATTTCCTCACTTCTAGCTGTATCATGCTAGATGTATGAGAAATACAGAACTGGCAAGCATGGAAAGGTACATCAGCAACAAGGAGCAACCCAGAGATAAAATCCCTGTGGTCCATGCCTCATAACAGCATACCCATCGCAGCCATGCAAAAATGGTGGGTGTCTCCAGGAGGCTCGCTTGCTTGCTACAGTTCCCCTTTCCTGGACTGTGCCACAATAACATTGATATTGCGAATCTCTGTTTTGATGGCTCTTCTCCCTATTCTCCCTAGGCAGGGTCTCTCAGTCAGGGTCTCAGAGCTTGTCTCCTTAGCCAGTATGCTCTAGTGATTTCCCTGTCTTCCAAGCCGGGAATGATAAGCTAGCTACCATCCTCACCCTGCATTTACAAAGGTTCTGGCTATCCAAACTCCAGTCCTCTCTCGTTCTTGTGTGGCAGGCATGTTAACTGCTGAGCTGTCTCCCTGGTCCCAGTCCTTTTATTTTTCCTGGGAGGGTCTAGATTAGAACAGACTTGTCTTTACTTTCTATGAATTAGAAAACATGTACACATTTCTAACAGCCTTAGGGACACAGTACCCCACAGATGAGCACCTCTAATTGCATTTATATGCTCAATAGCTGACCAGTTTCATCAGAGCTCTCATTGTGTGCACATGACACTGGTCCTTTTGAGGGCAGATGGCAAAATTCAAGGGTTGATTTTCTCCTTCACCATGTGGGTTGAGGGATGCAGAGGAGATGTTCAGGCTTGGGGTCAGTGCTCCTTACCTTCTGAGCCATCTTGCTGGCCCTATAATGCAATCTTATGAGGGCTGTGTTTATTTTATCTTATTTATTTATTTATTTATTTATTTATTTTTGCCACATACTTAGTGACAGTATTTTAAAGTTCTGTGCTTTGTAACAGTGTAGTCATAGCTGAAAAGTATACATATTGGTAAGATTTGTTTAGTATATTTTTGATAGTCTTTCAAAATAGTCATTTATCCCAAAATGATTCTTTTTCTTATTTTGCAACTCTATTATCTGTGTTTGATTTTTAAGTCTACACTTCTTTATATTATATGATAATGTGCTTCCCTGTGCCCAATATATTTTCTAGATGACACTTGATTACTGTATTTTTTAAGGATAATGTATGACATTAAGATGTGTAGATCTTTTGAAAGTGATGTTATCATTTGACTATAAAATATTATTCCTAATTTCAAGCTTTATGTATGACGTCTCTTCATTGGTTACTCAATAGTTGTTGTAGCCTTCTAAATGAGTGTTCCCAGAACTTATGTAACTTTTGTATTTACTGACAGATATGTTCCCCTATCAGAACTTATATCACTTCTAGATGAACTAAAAAGGTTTTAATAATTTTATTTTTAAGTTTTTTATGTCATTGTCAGCAAAATTTATCATTGTCTTAAAGATTTCATAAATCTGTTTAAATGTGTTATACAGCAATCTTTATATAATTTCATAGCTTTGAAAACTTAAACCATATACTTAAAAATATTTTGAATTTTACCTCCAACTAACCTAACACAATTGCCATTGACTCCCTGTTTGACGTGTTTTCCAACTTTGAGTTTCCATTTAAGACTATCAATACAATGCCCTTTAAGAAGTTTTTAGTTAGGTGTTATATCAAGTCTGGCTATTTAACTTTAATAGTTTTCCATATTTGTTTGTTCACACTGTCTTCATCGTCTCAGTATAGCAGCGGATTATGTTGCTTATACCTGTAGTTTCTGAATGAGGCTACTGGGAATATGAGTGTGCAAATGTCTATACTTTTGCATTTATATGATGCTTAATTTTGTGTCAAAATGAAATCACAATTTTTAAGTATTCATATTAAGAGTAAGCAGTATAAATATAAAGTGTGGTGGTATGCTTTTACTGATATTTCAATACTTTTTTTTAAACAGGATCAAAAACCTATCAATGTAAAGACCGTGGGAAGGTCTTTGATAGGAACTCAGTCCTTATTCAACATAAAAGAATTCATACTGGAGAGAGACTCTGTGCATGTGAAGAAAGTGGCAAACCTTTTAACTATTCTTCCAGCTTTAAACAGCACCAGAGAATTCACACTGGAGAGAAACCCTACAAATGCAAAGAATGTGGCAAAGCTTTTAACTGTTCTTCCAGCCTGAACCAGCACCAACAAATTCATAGAGGAGAGAAACTCTATAAATGCGATGACTGTGGGCAGGCCTTTAGCTGTTCTTCTTATCTGTATAAGCATCGGCGAATCCATACTGGCATGAAACCCTACAAATGCAAGGAATGTGGCAAGGCCTTTTACTGTTCTGTAAACCTTATTTACCACCAGAGAACGCATACTGGAGAGAAACCATATGAATGTGATGAGTGTGGGAAAGCCTTTAGCATTTGTTTAACTTTCATGAAACACCAGCAAATACATAGGGGAGAAAATCCCCCCTATAAACGCAAAGAATGCAAGAAAATCTTTAATAATTGTTATAATTTAATTCAACACCAAAATATTCATCCTGGAGTGAAACCATACACATGTAAAGAATGTGGCAAATCCTTTAACTATTCTTCCCGCCTTAAGCAGCATCAAAGTATTCATACCAGAGAGAAACCCTACAAATGTGAAGTCTGTAGCAAAGATTTTAAGTGTTCTTCATATCTGGGTAAGCATCAAAAGATCCATACTGAAGAGAAACCCTACAAATGTGAAGTATGTGGCAAAACTTTTAAGTGTTCTTCATATCTGGGTAAGCATCAAAGAGTCCACAGTGGAGAGAAACCTTACAGATGTGAAGAATGTGGTAAACCCTTTAGCATTTTTTCAACTTTTATGAAACACCAGCAAACACATAGTAGAGAAAAACCCTATAAATGTAAAGAATGTGAGAAAGCCTTTAGTAATTTTTATAATTTAATTCAACACCAAAAAATACATACTGGAGAGAAACCCCATGCATGTGAAGAATGTGGCAAATCTTTTAATTATTCTTCCCGCCTTAAGCAGCATCAAAGTATTCATACCAGAGAGAAACCCTATAAATGTGAAGTGTGTGGCAAAGCTTTTAAGTGTTCTTCATATCTGAGCAAGCATCACAGAATCCATACTGGAGAGAAACCCTACAAATGTGAAGAATGTGGCAAAGCTTTTAAATGTTCTTCATATCTGGTTAAACATCAAAGAGTCCATACTGGAGAGAAGCGCTACAGATGTGAAGAGTGTGGCAAACCTTTTACTAATTGTTCAGGCCTTATTGTTCACCGGAGAGTTCATACTGGAGAGAAACCCTACAAATGTGAAAAATGTGGCAAAGCCTTTAGTGTTTTCACAACGCTCTCTAGACATCAGAGAATTCACTTTGGAGAGAAACCTTACAACTGTGATGAATGTGGAAAGACATTTAATATTCATTCAATGCTGTCAAAACATCAGAGAATTCATACCAGAAAGAAACCCTACAAATGCAAAGACTGTGGCAAAGCCTTTAATTATACTTCAAGTCTTGCTCAACATGAAGAATTTCACACTGGAGAGAAACCCTACAAATGTGAACAATGTGTCAAAGCCTTTCAAAATTGTTCAAACTTTACTCAAAACTGCAGAATTCATTGTAGAGAAAAATCCAGATTATTCCAAACACTGTTGCAAACGCTTCCATAATTGTTTATTGATAACTCAACACTAAAGAATTCATATGAGAGAAACTTTAGAAATGAATAGATAAGGGAAGGGCTTTAATAACAGTTTAATCCTTACTCAACATTCACCATTATATACTGGAGAGATCTTGTAATGGTGAAGAAGATGGCTGTATTGAACATTCTATAATTATGCAATATCAAACATTTTAGAGAAATTCTACAAATGCAAGTAATGTGGGAAATCCTCATTAACTATGAGTGAATTCTAATAGAACTTTATACATGCGTAATGTCTTGGGAAGAAACATTGTCAAATAAATAAAACTGAGAAAAGCAAACTATTATAGGAAAAAGCACTGTGTAATCAGATTTGTACATCATGCAAATCTTAAGAGACATAAGGGAATTATTATAAGAGACATATTCCATGAACTGTATAGAATTGAGGAAAGCATCAAATGCTGCTTATAATTCATAGAGAAATATTTGGTGTGATAGAAAAACTCATTAGAGACTTTGGAATCGTGATGATAGCTCATCTGTGAAGACATCAATATGTTATAAATCCAAATTAGAAACTCAGTTTTGAAAAGCAAAAAGATAACTTTGGGTGATTTTATCAGAACAAGATGGAGTCTAAGACTTTAGTATTTTCCCCCATAGTCATATAATACATTATTAGAATATGAAATTCTTAGTGCGTTGTTAATGTTGTGTTTAGAATTATGGTTTTTTTTTTATTTAACTAAGTTTATATTTATTTATTTATTTATTTATTTATTTATTTATTTTCATGACAGGGATTCTCTGTGTTGTCTTGGCTGTCCTGGACTTGCTCTGTAGACCAGGCTGGCCTCAAAGTCACAGCAATCCTCCTGCCTCCGCCTCCTGAGTGCTGGGATTAAAGGCATGCACCACCTTACCCAGGTTACTTTTTCCCCCTGAGTTAAAAAACTACCATAGGTGTGAAGGCTAATCTTGGCTGTCCACCTGACACATCTAGGAAGAGGCAACTTTAAGTGAAGAATCATCTCTATCAGATTGGCCTGTGAGTGTGACAGTTACATTTTCTTGAGTTGCAATCAATGCAGCAGGGTCCAGCCCATTGTGGACAATTGTTTTTGGAGTTTATTTTATTTGGGGTTCCTTATATCTCTAACTCCCTTCCAACACCCTTACCCTAAGAAAGAATGTTAGAAGGGATGGAGGACATATACCTCTTTACCTGCTTCCTGCTGGCTAGGGTTGTTGGGTTCACTGGGGCAAGTCCAGTCTTCATTTCACATATCTCCAACTTCTCATCAAACTTCAACAACAGCAACTGAGAGTAGCAGGGGGAGTAGCAGCTTTTTTCCTCGGAGCATTGTCTCTTTAGAATTTCTCCTTGAAATATTCTTTTCCTCTCTGGGCCCCCTCAGAGTCCTTAGAATTTAATTATCTCTGGCTGGCAAAGACCATGCCCCTCAGAAGACAATCATCAGCTGTGAACAAACTAAAAGCAGTCCCATATATCACACTTGGGATTAAAATAAAAACATAACATAACTGAATTTTTAAAGAAACCAAAATGTCCACTACATACAATACCATCTCTAGGCTGTGGGTCTGGGCAGTATAAGAAAAGAAACTGAAAATGAGACTGGGAATAAGCCAGTAAACAGCATTCCTCCATAACATTGCTCAGGTTTCTGCCTTTAGTTCCTGTCTTAGATTCCTTTCATGGTGGACTGTAGTGTGTAAGATGAAAGAAACTCTTTTTTCTCCAAATTGCTTTTTCTCATGGGGTTTATCAAAGAGGTAATTTGTAGCATATTATCTTTTATATCATTTTCCATCCACTTATCATTATTAATTTTATATCTTTTGTTTTGTTGAAATAAAGTTATGCTCTTTTTGACTCTTGTATTTTATTTCAAATTCTAAGAAATATTTACTCTAGAACCTCTTCAGTCTCACAGTGCACACACTTCTTGTAGTCATTCACATTGGCTGAAATATGCAATTATAACAAGATAAGCTTTACCTTTGGGAGAACTGTTGAAATATGTTTTCAAAGAAACTTGAGAATAAAAGAGAACTGCTAAAATACAAAGTAATTTTGAAATACCTGACTTCTCATTATCAATGGTCAACAAAACATTTTATAATGCACAAAATTACACCAGAACACCTGATCTTTGTAGAACTCTTCTCTGACAAATTATTTTTTCAATATTTTGATGCTAATTCTAGTATCATTATTCATGCATCATAATACATTGTTTATAAAAGTATATAAAGGTTTATTTTATGAATTATGTGCTTTTAATAGTATTTAATATTTAATGAGGGAAGGAGGGTGGAATAGGGAGGGCAGAAGGAAGGGAGCTGTAGGGATAAAAAGTGAATAAACTAATAAAGATAAAAAGACAAAAAATATTATTTAATGGTATTCAGGAACATACTAAGATGCACATTCATTTATTATTGCATCTCATTTAAAAACAATTCCTGCAAAGTAAATTTCATTTGCCTGATTTGTCATCTCTGAGGCTTACCACCTCTGTCTGCTAACCTAGACCTAGTCCTGGAAGCTTCTAGCCTCCATACAATCTAATCTAGGCCTAGAATATTTTCAGCCTCTGAGACTTACTGCTGGTAAGCTTACCCTTTCTTGCTCTTTTTGAACTCTGGCTGGCTAGTTTAACTCAGCTGTTCTGGCTCAAACTCCTTTCCAAGATGACTGATTCAAACTGGCTTCTCTCAGCTTTGAGTGAATTGCTCTGCTTGGCCTCAAACTCTAGTAATCTGTTCTACTCTTCTGGCTCCTTCTCATTCTTTGACTTGTTCTGTCTTCAGCTGTGTCTAGCTTATTCTCTCTTCATCCTTTCTCTGTAAAACTCTTCCGGTAAAACTACCTCTCAATTCCATGAATTGAACTGCCATGAACTTAACTCCACTCACTGCCTCTCAGCTAACTGATTCAGCCGAACTGACTAGATTTCAGAGATCTGCATGCCTGTTTCTCCTGAGTGCTGCGATTAAAGGCAAGTACCACCATACCCTACCCGGGCCTAAGTTTTTCTCTCTGTGGAACTTGCTCTGCACCAGGCTGGCCTTGAACTCAGAAATCTATTTGCACTCCCACCAGCAATGGAGGAGGGTTCCCCTTTTCAAATCCTTGCCAGCATGTGCTGTCACTTGTGTTTTTGATCTTAGCCATTCTGATAAGTGTAAGATGGAATCTGAGAGTCGTTTTGATTTGCATTAACCTGATGACTAAGGATCTTGAGCATTTCTTTAAGTGTTTCACTGCCATTTGATGTTCCTCTGCAGAGAATTCTCTGGTTAGCTCTGTATACCATTTTTAATTGGGTTATTTGGTTTGTTGGTGTATAATTTTTTTGAGTTCTTTATATATTTTGGATATTAGCCCTCTGTTGGATGTAGTGTTGGTGATGGCCTTTGCCCAGTCTGTAGGCTGTCATTTTGTTCTGTTAACAGTGTCCTTTGCTTTACAGAAGCTTTTCAGTTTCAGATGGTCTCGTTTATTAATTGTTGATCTTAGAGCCTGTGCTGTTGGTGTTCTGTTCAGGAAGTTTTCTCCTGTGCCAATGAGTTCAAGGCTCTTCTTCGAAGCTTTTCTTCTAACAGATTAAGTGTGTCTGGTTTTATGTTGAGGTCTTTGATCCACTTGTACTTTATTTTCATGCAGGGTGATAAGCATGGATCTATTTGCATTTTTCTACATGTAGATATCCAGTCAGACTAGCACCATTTGTTGAAGATGCTATCTTTTCTCCATTGTATGGTTTTGGCATCTTTGTCAAAGATCAGGTGTCCATAAGTGTGTGGGTTTATTTCTGGGTCCTCTGTTCGGTTCCATTGATCTACCTTTCTGTTTCTATGCCGGTACCATGCTGTTTTTATTTCTGTTGCTCTTTAGTACAGCTTGAGATTAGGAATGGAGATACCTTCAAAAGATATTTTACTGTACAGGAATGTTTTAGCTGTTCTTTTTTTTCCCCATATGAATTTGAGAATTGTTCTTTCAACGTCTGTAAAGAATTGTGTTGGTATTTTGATGGGAATTGCACTGAATCTGTAGAGTGCTTCTGGTAAGATGGCCATTTTTACTATGTTAATCTTACTGATCCATGAGCATGGGAGATCTTTCCATTTTCTGATAGCTTCATCAATTTCTTTCTTCAGAGACTTGAAACTTTTTTTCAAGTCTTTCACTTGCTTGGTTAGAGTTACATCAAGATACTTTCTGTTTTTGTGGCTACCGTGAAGGGTGTTGTTTCCCTTATTTCTTTCTCAGCCCTTTTGCTTTTTTATACTGATTTTTTTTTATTTAATTTTTTTTTATCCAGCCACTTTGCTGAAGGTGTTTATCAGCTGTAAGGGTTCCTTGATAAAATTCTGGGATCACTAATGTATCCTGTTATTCCATCAGCAAATAGTGATACTTTGACCTCTTACTTTCTAATTTGTATCTTCTTGATCTTCTTTAGCTGTCTTAATGCTCCAGCTAGGACTTCAAGTACTATGTTGAAGAAAGTGGGCAGCCTTGCCTTGTTCCTGATTTCAGTGGAATTGATTTTCAGTTTCTCTCTATTAAGTTTGATGTTGGCTATAGGCTTAATGTATACTGCCTTTACTATGTTTAGGTATGTGCCATGCATCCCTGATCTCTCCAATACTTTAAACATGAACAGGTATTTGATTTTGTCAAATGCTTTTTTGATAACTAAGTAGATCATTATTTGTTTTTTTTTCAGTTTGTTTATATCATTGGTTACATTGATGGATTTCCATATATTGAACCACCCATGCATTCTTGGGATAAAGTCTACTTGGTCATGATGGATGATATCTTTGGTGTGTTCTTGCATTCAGTTTGTGTTTTATTGATATTAAGCAATCTGATATAGTTGGCTAAGAATTGTCACTGTTATTTCTTCCATTATTAGTGGTGTTCCCCACCCCATGGAGAAGCAAAAGACATATGATCCCATTTGTTAATGCCAATGAATATTTCTTATGCTACTGGAATCTGGTTACCTATCCTTGTAATTTGGAAGTTTAAAATCTTTGATCTTTGATTTTTCTCAGCAGGGTCAGAGATGTGGATCTACTTGCATTCTCCTCTATGTGGAATCCAGGTTTCCCAGCATCATTTCTTAAAGAAGTATTTTCTGATGTGGAAGGGACACTACACTCTTGAGATTTCTCTACCCAAGCTAGTTCTTAAATAATTGAGACAGAACCTTTAGAATTATAAAAACTATAACTAAGCCATTTTTCTATTCCCCAGATACACAGCTCAAACTTATTTTCCAAAATTGTTCTTGGCTGAACTGCTTCTGTTCCATCAGGCCAGCCCTCATAGCCACATGTTCATGGTCCATACTGCCCCATGGTGACTTCCTTCTCTTTGGTTTCCCCTCTTTTTGCTACATATTCTGCTTCTCTTCTCCTCCTGGCCTTCCTTGTTGGTCCCTCTTTGACCCCAAGGCCCAGGAACCTAAGCTTAGCCTACTTCTCTTCTGCCCAGATATAGGCTAACAGCTACTTTATTTACCAACCAACTTTAAATTGGGGAGAAAGGCTTACATAACATCACTTGGTGTATGTAAGAAAGTGCTTGTCTGGATAGCAACCAGATCTTGGGGGTCAGTATTTAATATTAGAAACACATAGCACCAGACCAACTTTCAACAATTTTCTTCAGTATATGTTTTTGATAGCATTTCCAAAACCTGGGACTTTCACCATTTGGTTTGTTTCTATGACTTGTATTTTACTACACTGCGTTACATGTCTGTTTCTGAGATGTGCCTTGTAATTTGTGTTACTGTGACTCTGTAATATAAGATGAGGTTAGGCATTGTGTTACTTCTAACAATGCTCTTTCTACTTGAGGTTGCTTTAGCTAGTCAGAGACTTTTATGCCTCCTTATGAATTTTTAAATTGCTTCTTTTTCTGTTTTAGTGGTCACTGTCATTGGAATTCTTCCATCCCTTCTCAGAATAACTTTCTGAACTTCTCAAGTAATTCCCCATTCCTCTGTCTAGTTTTCTATCTTTGGAGCTTTTTAGAGATGTCTAATGATTTATTAGTCATGAAATAATGTTACATTTCTTGACTTAAGGAGTCTTTCATATTAACTTTGTCATTTCATTTTTAAGCCTTTCTAAGAATTTGGTCAGATTTTCCTCCTTCCTCTGTTGAATATTAAAGACCTTCTTCATGATTTATTATCTGTCGACTGAATCCCTGACTCCTTGATAAGCTCCCTCAGATCACTCATATGTTCTTGATGGTTCCTGAGATTGTTATTCCAATGGGGGGTCCTGGGTAGGATATTTAACATCTGTGGCCAAGACCGTGGTAGAAATTGGATGGTCCCTCCCAAATAGCCAAGACAGCCTACCTTCTTCTTCCATAGGAAGAGAATGTCCTGGATCAATACACAGTTCATTTTATGTTCTCAGGAACATAATTCTGAAGCCTTTGTATTCAGGATATAATTGTTTCTCAACTCTGAGTTGGGGGTGGTGAGAAAAGTTCAAGGAGGACACCCTTGGTTTTCAACACTTTACTTAGGAGCAATTTCAGGATTGTAAGAAGGAACCAAATGAAGCCATTTTGAATAAAACTTCCCTTTTGAATAGGGGTCAAATAAAGTTTAAGTTCCCAAGACCTGTCTGGGTAACTGTCAACCTGGTTGGCAGAAAGAGAGATGTACATGGGTAACTGACATCCTGGTTGGTAGGTTGAGGCATGTTTGCTAGGCAAATTGCCTGGACACAGTTGAATAACCCAATCAATGGATACGGGATAAGTGTACAACAAAGACATGTTCCCAGGGAAGTCCTCTATCCCTAAATCCTGAGTGATGGGAAAATGTAACTGTAACTTGGCACAGATATTTATGGTTTTCAAGATCAATAGGTCTGTAACCTTCTGGCTTGGGGTCACACTTCACCTCTTGAGTCTGTTCTGTGTCCCTAATTGATCAGAAGTGGCTTGGTTACAATAAATTTTTGTCATCTGCATTGAGCTGGTGTTTGAGTTGCTTTTGATCTAAGAAGCCCTCACAACAGGATCAGGGAACGTACTGAGAACTGAGATTGAACACTGATCAAGTTTAATGTGGAGGAAAATCCAGCCAGACAGATGTCACTTGTTCACTCAGGGTGCGTACTCCACCCTCAAAGGGAACTCCGGGCTAGGCACAGCATGACAGCCTCCTTTTACACAATATGAGTAGGACATAGATTGATCTCAACACTTCAAAAGAGACAGTAGCCGCCCTCAACAGGTATCAGCCTTTTATCCTATCTACTGTCTTTCAATTGCTAAACTCCTAGGTATAATAGCATCTAGGTAGGTTAGAGCGATAGCACCAACTTCCCAAATTACAACCTCAAATGAGGACCTCCGTTAATCTGATAAACAATGGGTTTCCCCTCTGTCTACTCCAAAAGAAATTTCCTTTGTTTTGTGGGTTGCTGCTGGATTGCATATTCCCGCTTCCCCACTGCAAATGGCTGTTATTATTAAAAGACTTAATCTCCCGAAATAGATCTCTAAATATCTGCATACAAAGTTGGAAAGAATTTTTAATATTTAAAAAAAAATTGTAGTAAGCAGGTCGAGTTTTAATATTACAACATACGGACCCAAAGTATCCAGTATACCTAATAAACATTGCTGTCAAAGGTTCAACTCACATTCAAACATCTCATTCTGAGAACCCGTGATTTTAACCGCGGCAGCCTGACTCCCTGTGGCTGTCCACAGGCAGAGGTGGCTTGTTTCTACGCACTTTCTTTAATGAACAGCCCAACACTGAGACAGGAACTCTACAAATCACTTTCCACGACTTCCTGAAAGTCCTTCGCACAGAATTGTGGGAAATGTAGTCTCGTCAGCGGCAATGTCACAAACAGGGACTCTGGGAAGGGCGCTTCCGCGTTTCTTCTGCGCCTGTGCGACTCCACTGTGTGGCCATCTTCTCTAAAGTTGGGCCAGTGTCCGGTCTTTTTGGCGCCCTGGTAGCATCTCTGACATGGAGGTTTGTCCAGAATGTAGTGCGGTCAGAGGGACATTGTGGGGTGGGTGGGTCTGGCTTGTTGGGAGCGGACCTGGGGTTGATGGGAGGCCGGAAGAAGCCGATTAAGAGGTGCTGCGCTGACCTAGGTAGGGCCACTGATGCTGATTAGCGCCGGAGAGAGGGTGTTGGGGTTGGAGCTGGGATTGACCGCTCTGTTAGGACGTGGCTGCTGCAGTCTATCCTGCACTTCTGGGGCGGGAGAGCTGGCTTGGTAGCCCAGGAGTAGAGAAAGGTGGAAGGTGCGGGGTTGCCCCACGCAGGGTGCATGTGCTCTCAGCCTATCCCTGAGGTGTGGAAGTATGCTTTTACTAGTTGACACTGTCTTGATGTCTGCTGGGCTCATGAAGTTGTTGGTCTATCTAGAGGAAGTGGAATTTCTGGGCCCTCCTGCGCTTATAGCCTGCCAGAGCTTTCTCTGAGGGTTACTGATGTATTGGAATCTTGACACAAGCTAGTGTCATTTGGAGATTGTCTAGATTAGATTGGCCTGGGGGATTGCTTTGCTTATGTAGTTGATGTGTAGAGACTCACCCAGCCCATTAGACTGTGTAACAGTGAAGAAGCCGAGCTGAGCACGAGGAAGCCTGTGTGCGTTCCTTCTCACCCCGTTCTTGACTAGGGTTGTGACTAGCTGCTTTAAGTTACTGATGTCTTGACTTCTTGCCAGTGATGGACTATAACCTAGGACTCTGAAGTTTTTTCTCCTGTTTTTTGTTTTGTTTTGTTTTGTTTTTTGTTTTTTTTTTTTTTGGTGTGTGTGTGTGGTAGGGAGGCTTGGGGTATTTTATCACAGCAACTGGAAAGAAATTGAAACAGATGACTGTTAAACCATAATTTATTAGTTAAGACAGGACCTAATTACTTCGCTAATTAGTTTAGGAAGTGGAAGAATTCCCTTGGGGATGGAAACAATATTTGAGACGTACGAAGGAGATGCTTATATATGGGTGTGCTTTAATTTATAAAAAATTATCAGTGAGAGGTGTTTAAAATATTTATTGCTATTAGATCTGAAATACTCCATTACAGCTCAGTAACATTGATCAAGGCATGGTGCCATGTTACATTTATAATGTGTGTGGGTGTTGTTGTGCATTTACTCTTGGGTTTCCACCAGAGAATTTGTATTAAGAAAGTCATATAATATGGATTAAAGCATAATGTGGAATGCCGAGATCAGAATAAACTATGTAGTCTGAAGATATTTATTACATGCCTGGCCCAGTTGGTAAGCATAAGTGCTGATTCTATTCTGCTAACTATTTGTTGATGCTCAGAGGTATTTATGATCATTCTACTTAGAGATGGGAAACACAACCTGTTTCATCTGTGGTGTAGTAGGTAACGCAACTAAGAACTGCGACCAACAGCCTGAAGACTTCTCTTAATCTATTAGGGACCTCCACTCAGTAAAGTTGCTTCTTGGATTTTTGTCATAGAAAATAATGTTGAGATGAGCCAGTGTGAAGCAGAGTTGGAGTTTATTAACAGCGGAGAGTTGGGCAGAGTTGGGGAAGAATAAGGCACCCCAGGAAGCATAGGTGTGAACTTCTCAAAGGAGTGTCTTCGCCTTAGCACTTGCTAGAACTCAAAGGGCTACTGAGAAACCTCAATTGAGAAAATGCCTCTATAAGACCTGGCTAGGGATCTGGGAACATGAATATTTTGACCTGCTGCTGCTTTGTTATCTTAGACTACTAGCAGTTATTTGGTAACAGTTCCATTCAGGTTTTTTTTTTTTTTTTTTTTTTAAAGCAGGGAGATGTTTGGGATTTTTTTGTAATAATTTTTATTTTTTTTAATATTAATCACAGGTTATTTACTTTGTATCCCAGCCGTAGCCCCCTTCCTCATTCCCTCCCAATCCCACCCTCCCTCCCTCAGCTCCTTCCTGCCCTTTTCTAAGTCCACTGATAGGGGAGTTCCTCCTCCCCTTCCATCTGACCCTAGCTTACCAGGTCTCTTCAGGATTGGCTGCAGTGTCCTCCTCTGTGGCCTAGCAAGGCTGCTCCTCCCTTGGTGGGGGGAGGTGTCAAAGAACCAGCCATTGAGTTCATGTCAGAAATAGTCCCCATTCCCCTTACTAGGGTACCCACTTGGATACTGAGCTATCATGGGCTACATTCAAGCAAGGATTCTAGGTTATATCTATACATGGTCCTTGGTTGGAGAAACAGTATCATAAAATACCCCTGTGCCCTGATATATTTGGTCCTTCTGGAGCTCCTGTCCTCTCCATGTCATAATAACTCCCCCTTCTTTCATATGATTCTCTGCACTCTGTTGAAGGTTTGGTTATGAGTCTTAATATCTGCTCTGATACACAGCTAGGTAGAGTCTTTCAGAGGCCCTCTGTGGTAGGCTCCTGTCCTGTTACTTGTTTTCTCCTACATCCAATGTCCATCCCATTTGTCTTTCGAAGCGAGGATTGATCATTTTACCTTGGGTCCTCTTTCTTGTTTATCTTCTTTAGGTGTACAGATTTTAGTATGTTTATCCTATCTTATAGACCTAGTACCTACTTAAAAGTGAGAATATACCGTGTGTGTCTTTCTGCTCCTGGGATACCTCACTCCGGATGATCTTTTCTAGATCCCACCATATGCCTGCAAATTTCATGATTTCCTTGTTTTTAATTGCTGAGTAGTATTCTGTTGTGTAAAAGTACCACAATTTCTATATCCATTCCTCGGTTGATGGACATCTGGGTTGTTTCCAGGTTCTGGCTATTACCAATAAAGCTGCTACAAACATGGTTGAGCAAATGTCCTTGTTGTGTACTTCAGCATCTTTTGGATGTATGCCTAGGAGTGGTATAGCTAGATCTTGAGGAATCACTATTCCTAATTGTCTGAGAAAGCACCAGATTGATTTCCAAAGTGGTTGTACAAGTTTTCATTCTCACCAGCAGTGGAGGAGGGTTCCCCTTTCTCCACAACCTCTCCAGCATGTGTTGTCACTGAAGTTTTTGATCTTAGCCATTCTGATGGGTGTAAGGTGAAATCTTAGGGTCGTTTAGGTTTGCATCTCTCTAATGACTAAGGATGTTGAGCAACTTTTTAAGTGTTTCTCTGCCATATATTCTTCAACAGAGAATCCTGTGTTTAGCTCCATACCCCATTTATTTTATTATTATTTTTTTACACTTTATTCACTTTGTATCCCCCCATAAGCCCCTCCCTCCTCCCCTCCCAATCCCACCCTCCCTCCCCCTTCTTCATGCATGCCCCTCCCCAAGTCCACTGATAGGGGAGGTCCTCCTCTCCTTCCTTCTGATCTTAGTCTATCAGATCACATCAGGAGTGGCTGCATTGTCATCTTCTGTGGCCTGGTAAGACTGCTCTCCCCTCAGGGGGAGGTGATCAAAGAGCAGGCCTTATTAGATTGTGTCGGAGGCAGTCCCTCTTCCCATTACTATGTAACCCACTTAGACACTAAACTGCCATGGATTACATCTGTGTAGGGGTTCTAGGTTATCTCCATGCCTGGTACTTGGTTGGAGTATGGGCCTCTGGGAAGACCCCTGTGTTCAAATCTTCTAGTTCTGTTGCTCTCCTTGTGGGGGTTCCTGTCCTCTCCATAACCTACTATTTCCCACTTCTTACATAAGATTCCATGCACTCTGCCCAACAGTTGGCCATAAAGTCTCAGCGTCTGCTTTGATAGTCTGCAGGGCAGAGCCTTTCAGAGGCTCTCTGTGGCAGGTTCCTAGGTTGTTTCCTGCTTTCTTCTTCTGATGTCCATCCTTTGCCTTTCGGGATGGGGATTGAACATTTTAATCAGAGTCCTCTCTCTTGATTAGTTTCTTTATATGGACAGATTTTAGGTTTATCCTATAAGTCTATATGAGTGAGTATATATCGTGTGTGTCTTTCTGCTTCTGGGACAGCTTACTCAGGATGATCCTTTCCAGGTCCCACCATTTATCTGAAAATTGCATGATTTCCTTATTTTTCATTGTGCAGAGTAATACTCCATTGTGTAGATGTACTGCAATTTCTGCATCCAATCTTCAGTTGAGGGGCATCTGGGCTGTTTCCAGCTTCTGGTTATTACAAATAAGGCTGATACAAACATGGTTGAGCAAATGTCCTTATTGTGTACTTGAGCCTCTTTTGGATATATGCCTAGGAGTGGTATGGCTGGATCTTGAGGAAGTGCTATTCTTAGTTGTCTGAGAAAGTACCAGATTGATTTCCAGAGTGGTTGTACAAGTTTACATTCCCACCATCAGTGGAGGAAGGTTCTCCTTTCTCCACAACCTCTCCAACATGTGTTGTCACTTGAGTTTTTCATCTTGGCCATTCTGATGGGTGTAAGGTGAAATCTCAGGGTCGTTTTGATTTGCATTTCCCTAATGGCTAATGAGGTTGAGCATTTCTTCAAGTGTTTCTCTGCCATTCGATATTCCTCTACAGAAAATTCTCTGTTTAGCTCTGTTCCCCCTTTTTTAATTGGATTACTTGGTTTGCTGATTTTTAGCTTCTTTAGTTCTTTATATATACTGGATATGAGTCCTCTGTCAGATAAAGGGTTGGTGAAGATTCTTTCTCAATCTGTAGGTAGTAGTTTTGTTTTGATGACGGTGTCCTTTGGTTTACAGAAGCTTTTCAGTTTCATGAGGTCCCATTGATTGTTGATCTTAGAGCCTGTGCTGTTGGTGTTCTGTTCAGGAAGTTTTCTCCTGTTTTCTCATGCCAATGATTTCTAGGGTATTCCCCACTTTATTTTTCTAGCCGATTTAATGTGTCTGGTTTTATGTTGAGGTCTTTGATCCACTTGGACTTTAGTGTTTTTTTCTTTTTGTTTGTTTTTTTGTTTTTTTTTTCAATGCACTTTATTCAGGAACCTTGAACAATCATCTGACCCTGGGGAAAGCCAGCCCACAGCTTAAATAGCCTCTGGGTAGCCAACCCAGGCATGCCACATGGGCAATGCAGATAGGTCCACATACATGGAAGCAAGCCAGATCCTCAGCCTTAGCCAAATGTGGAATTGTTCGTGACAGAGAGCACTCATCATCGGGAAGGTAGAAGGCGGAAACCAGCTCCATCTTTAAGGCATAGCATTCCGCAGCTCTCTACAGTTCCCCGTTTTTGTTTTAGACGCATCAGGTAAGAGTAGAGGTCTGATCTCTGATATTAGAAATAAATTGGGACTTTGTACCGATGTTCATTTAGGTGTCATCCACCCAAAGAGCATCAGACTCGTCCGATACCTTTTTCTCAGAGGCGGGACCTGGGGCATCAGCCCGCATGCAACCAGACATGCTCTTCTCTGGGTCCAAAGTGGCTGACCCTGAGTGCAGTGCTTAGCCTCGCATCCTGAGCGTAACATTTTAGCTTTTTATGGTATCCAACCATGCTTGGGGCGAATGTCCTGCTTCAATGGCTGTAAAGGCCTGAATGATCATGGCTGCATCACACTGTTGTGAGACTCTAATCTTGCATATATACCACAGGCAAACCAAGGAGACCAACACCAGAAGGCCTGCTAACGCTCCCATGACCGCCCATTCCTTCAGATGATTCATGGCTGCAGCAATCCATGATGATAATCCTGTGGCTAGTCCTGTGTCCACTCTGGTAGAATTTACCGTGACAATGGCCACTCTCAGCTGCTCCATAGTAGTATCGAATTCTCCAGTCCAATTACCTAAAATATAGCTCAACAATTGTTTAGACAGATTTGCAGCACAGGAAAAATTCTCATGTTATATGCTAGTGACTCAAAGTCCAGCATATTTTCATTGACAGCCAAGTTGAGCGATTTGCCATAGGGTATCAATTTGCTCCTGCACGAGGTCAATCCTCTGATTGAACACCATCAAGCTTCCTTTCAGTTGAGCATTAATTCCTTTATGTACAACTAAGTCATGAGCTACATTGGCTAAATGATTGTTCAGGGTCTGAGCAGTCTGCCCAGTATGACTCATGGCTAATGCCCCGGTGGTAGCTCCAACAGCCGTCAGTGAGATGGTAGTAACAATCGTGGCTGTAGTTCCAAGATCCCTTTTCTGTCTGAAGAGAGTCATAGCGTGAGGGGCATCAACGGGCACAGGCACGCAGTGAGGCATGCGAGTAACCAGGGCATACCTAAATTTACTAGCATTCCAGCATTGGGCAAAAAAGCAAGTATCATTACTACAATTACTTGGCTCTATCTGGCTAATAATGAATAAAAATGGGGGATATAGACAAACAGGTGTGGGCTTATAGGAAATATTATGAGAAGCCTTAACCCCCTCGTTGGAACATCCTGCGTCAGTTCTAGAACTAGCAGTGGTGGTGTCCGAGGTCTGAGTAGGTTCAGGAGACCATTGCCCCCAGGGGCGAGACGTGCTCCATGCCAATTGACTAACTCCATGTTTTCCTCCACTTTTGAAAGTCATTTAAGGTTCTTAAATTATTTTTTCCCTTTTTTTAAAAATTTTTCATCAATTACACTTTATTCATTCTGCATCCCCCCATAAGCCCCTCCCTCCTCCCCTCCCAATCCCACCATCCTTCTTCCCTCTGCTTGCATGCCACTCCCCAAGTCCACTAATAGGGAAGGTTCTCCTCTCCTTTCTGATCTTAGTCTGTCAGTTCACATCAAGAGTGGCTGCACTGTCCTCTACTATGGCCTGGTAAGGCTGCTCCCCCCCAGAGGGAGGTGATCAAAGAGCAGGCCAATCAGATTATGTCAGAGGCAGTCCCTCTTCACATTACTATGTAACCCAATTGGACTCTGAACTGCCCTGGGCTACATTTGTGCAGGGGTTCTGGGTTATCTCCATGAATAGTCCTTGGTTGGAGTATGAGTCTCTTGGAAGTTCCCTGTGTTCAAATTTTCTTGTTCTGTTGCTCTCCTTGTGGAGACCCTGTCCTCTCCAGCTCTTACTATTTCCCAGTTCTTACCTAAATTTCCATTCACTCTCCCCAACAGTTGCCCATCAGGCTCAGCATCTGCTTTGATAGTCTGAAGGGCAGAGGCTTTCAGAGGCCCTCTGTGGTAGGTTCCTAGGTTGTTTCCTGTTTTCTTCTTCTTCTGATGTCCATCCTCTTTGCCTTTCCGGATGGGGATTGGACATTTTAGTTAGGGTCCTCTCTCTTGCTTAGTTTCTTTAGATGCACAGGTTTTAGTGGGTTTGTCCTATGTTGTATGTCTATATGAGTGAGTATATACCATGTGTGTCTTTTTGCTTCTGGGACAACTCACTCAGGATGATCCTTTCCAGATCCCACCATTTACCTGCGAATTTCATGATTTCCTTATTTTTCATTGCTTAGTAATATTCCATTGTGTAGATGTACCACAATTTCTGCATCCATTCTTCAGTTGAGGGGCATCTGGGTTGTTTCCAGCTTCTGGCTATTACAAACAAAGCTGCTACAAACATGGTTGAGCAAATGTCCTTTTTGTGTACTTGAGCCTCTTTTGGATATATGCCCAGTAGTGGTATGGCTGGATCTTGAGGAAGCGCTATTCTTAGTTGTCTGAGAAAGCGCCAGATTGATTTCCAGAGTGGTTGTACAAGTTTACATTCCCACCAGCAGTGGAGAAGGGTTCCCCTTTCTCCACAACCTCTCCAGCATGTGTTGTCACTTGAGTTTTTGATCTTGGCCATTCTCATGGGTGTAAGGTGAAATCTCAGGGTTGTTTTGATTTGCATTTCCCTAATGGCTAGTGAGGTTGAGCATTTCTTTAAGTGCTTCTCTGCTATTCGGTATTCCTCTACAGAGAATTCTCTGTTTAGCTCTGTTCCCCAATTTTTAAGTGGATTACTTGGTTTGCTGCTTTTCAGCTTCTTTAGTTCTTTATATATACTGGATATGAGTCCTCTGTCAGATAAAGGGTTGGTGAAGATTCTTTCCCAATCTGTAGGTGGTCGCTTTGTTTTGATGACGGTGTCCTTTGCTTTGCAGAAGCTTTTCAGTTTCATGAGGTCCCATTTATTGACTGTTGCTCTTAGAGCCTGTGCTGTTGGTGTTCTGTTCAGGAAGTTTTCCCCCGTACCAGTGAGTTCTAGGGTATTTCCCACTTTTATTTCAAGCCAATTTAATGTGTCTGGTTTTATGTTGAGGTCTTTGATCCACTTGGACTTCAGTTTTGTGCAGGGTGACAAGTATGGATCTATTTTCATTTTTCTACATGTAGATATCCAGTTGGACCAGCATCATTTGTTGAAGATGCTATCTTTTTTCCACTGTATGGTTTTGGCATCTTTGTCAAAAATCAGGTGTCCATAAGTGTGTGGTTTTATTTCTGGGTCTTCTGTTCGGTTCCATTGATCCACCTTTCTGTTTCTATGCCAGTACCATGCACTTTTATAACTGTTGCTCTATAGTACAGCTTAAGATCAGGGATGGAGATACCTCCAGAAGATCTTTTATTGTAGAGGATTGTTTTAGCAATTCTGGGTTTCTTGTTATTCCATATGAAGTTGAGAATTTTTCTTTCCAGGTCTGTAAAGAATTGTGTTGGCAATTTGATGGGAATTGCATTGAATCTGTAGATTGCTTTTGGTAAGATGGCCATTTTTACTATGTTAATCCTGCCAAGCCATGAGCATGGGAGATCTTCTGATATCTTCTTCTAATTCTTTCTTCAGAGACTTGAAATTTTTTTCATACAAGTCTTTGCCTTGCTTGGTTTAGGGTTATACCAAGGTACTTTATGTCATTTGTGGCAATTGTGAAGGGTGTTGTTTCTCTAATTTCTTTCTCAGCCCTTTTGTCTTTTGTATACAGGAGTGCTACTGATTTTTTTTTGAGTTAATTTTGTATCCAGCCACTTTGCTGAAGGTATTTATCAGGTGTAGGAGTTCCCTGGTAGAATTTTTGGGGTCGCTCACGAATACTATCATATCATCTGCAAATAGTGATAATTGACTTCTTCCTTTCCAATTTGTATCCCCTTGATCTCTTTCATCTGTCTTATTGCTCTAGCAAGGACTTCCAGCACTATGTTGAAGAGATATGGAAAGAGTGGGCAGCCTTGCCTTGTCCCTGATTTCAGTGGGGTTGCTTTAAGTTTCTCTCCGTTCAGTTTGATGTTGGCTATAGGCTTGTTGTATATCGCCTTTACTATGTTTAGATATGTGCCTTGTATCCCTGATCTCTCCAATACTTTAAACATGAATGGATGTTGGATATTGTCAAATGCTTTTTCAGCATCTAGGGAGATTATCATGTGGTTTTTTTTCTTTCAATTTGTTAGTATGGTGGATCACATTGATGGATTTCCATATATTGAACCACCCCTGCATACCTGGGATGAAGCCTACTTGGTCATAGTGGATAATATCTTTGATATGTTCTTGTATTCGGTTTGCAAGTATTTTGTTGAGTATTTTTGCATCAACGTTCGTAAGGGAGATTGGCCTGAAATTCTCTTTCTTTCTTTAGTCTTTGTGAGGTTTAGGTACCAAGGTGACTGTGGCTTCATAGAATGAGTTGGTAGTGTTCCTTCTATTTCTATTTTGTGGAATAGTTTGAAGAGAATTGGAGTTAGCTCTTCTTTTTAGGTCTGGTAGAATTCTGGGCTGAAACCATCTGGTCCTGGGCTTTTTTTTGGATGGGAGACTTTTGATGATTGCTTCTATTTCCTTGGGGGATATAGGACTATTTAGTTGATTTACGTGGTTCTGATTCAGCTTTGGTACGTCAAATCGATCAAGAAAATTGTCCATTTCATTTAGATTTTCAAATTTTGTGGCATTTAGACTTTTGAAGTAAGTCCTAATGATTGTTTGGGTTTCCTCAGTGTCTGTAATTATGTCCCTCTTTTCATTTCTGATTTTGTTGATTTGGGTGGTGTCTCTCTGCCTTTTAGTTAGCTTGACTAAGGGTTTGTCGATCTTGTTGATTTTCTCAAAAAACCAGTTCTTGGTTTCATTGATTCTTTGAATTGTTTTATTTGTTTCTAATTGATTGATTTCAGCCCTGAGTTTGATTATTTCCAGCCATCTACTCCTTTTTCTAGGGTTTTTAAGAAGAAGTGTGTCTGCTTTTTCTTTTTCTAGGGTTTTTAAGTGGGCCATTAAGTTGCTTGAATGAGCTGTCTCAAATTCCTTCTTGAAGGCACTTAGTGCTATGAACTTTCCTCTTAGCACTGCTTTCATTGTGTCCCACAAGTATGGGTATGTTGTGTCTTCATTTTCATTGAGTTCTAGGAAGACTTTAATTTTTTTCTTTATTTCTTCCCTGACCCAGCTGTCATTTAGTAACAAGTTGTTCAGTTTCCATGTGTGTGTACGCTTTTTGCTATTTCTGTTGTTGTTGAAGTCCAGCTTTATTCCATCGTGATCAGACAAGGTACAAGGGATTATTTCAATCTTCTTGTATGTTTTGAGGCTTGCTTTGTGACCAACTATATGGTCTATTTTGGAGAAGGTTCCATGAAGTGCTGAGAAGAAGGTAAGTTCTTTTGTGTTTGGGTGTAAGATTCTGTAAATGTCTGTTAGGTCCATTTGATTCATGACCTCTGTTAGCGATATTGTTTCTTTGTTTAATTTCTGTTTTGTTGACCTGTCCTTTGTTGAGAGTGGGGTGTTGAAGTCTCCCACTATTAATGTGTGGGGATCTATATGTGGTTTAAGTTTTATCAATGTTTCTTTGACAAATGTGGGTGCTCTTGTATTTGGGGCATAGATGTTCAGGATTGTGATGTCTTCCTGGTGGAATTTTTTCTTGATGTGTATGAAGTGTCCTTCCCCATCTCTTTTGATTAATTTTGGTTGAAAGTCTATTTTATCAGATATTAGAATGGCTACTCCTGCTTGCTTCTTGGGTCCATTTGCTTGGAAAGTCGTCTTCCAACCCTTTACCCTCAGGTAATGTCTATCTTTGTGCCTTAGGTGTGTTTCTTGTATGCAACAGATTACTGGGTTTTGTTTATGTATCCATTCTGTTAGTCTGTGTCTTTTTATTGGAGTGTTGAGTCCATTGATGTTGAGAGAGATTAATGACCAGTGGTTGTTAGATCCTTTGATTTTGATGTTGGCTGTGGTCATAAGGTTGTGTGCTTGGTTGCTTTTTGTTTTACTGTAGTGAGGTTAATTTTTTCCTGTGTTTTCTTGAAAGTAGCTAGTTTTCTTGGGTTGTATTTTCCCTTCTAGTGTTTTCTGTAATGCTGGATTTGTGTGTAGGTATTGTTGAAATTTGTTTTTGTCATCGAATATCTTTTTTTCTCCATCTATGAGGGCTGAGAGTTTTGCGGGGTATAGTAGTCTGGGCTGACATCTGTGTTCTCTTAGGGTCTGCATGATATCTGTCCAGGCCCTTCTAGCTTTCATAGTCTCTGTGGAAAAGTCAGGTGTGATTCTAATAGGTTTGCCATTATATGTTACTTGGTCTTTTTCCCTTGCGGCTTTTAGTATTTTTTTCTTTGTTCTGTATACTTACTGTTTTGATTATTATGTGGCGGGAGTATTTTCTTTTCTGGTCAGATTTGTTGGGTGTTCTGTAGGCCTCTTGTATTCTTATTGTCCTCTCCTTTAACTTGGGGAAATTTTCTTCAATGATTTTGTTGAAAATATTTTCTGGGCCTTGGAGAAGGGAATCTTCTTTTTCCTCTATTCATATTATTCTTAGGTTTTTTCTTTTAATATTGTCTTGGATTTCTTGGACGGTCTGTGTCAAGAATTTTTTGGATTTAACATTTTCTTTGATAGATACATCGATTTCTTCCATTGTATCTTCTACATCTGAGATTCTTTCTTCCATCTCTTGTAGCCTGTTGGTTATGCTTACCTCTGTAGTTTCTGTTTTCTTCCCTAAGTTCTTCCTCTCCATTATTTTCTCCATTTGTGTTTTCTTTAATTTTTCCAGTTCTATCTTCAGATCTTGAGTTGTTTTGTTTACTTCCTTCACCTGTCTGATTGTATTTTCCTGTTTTTCTTTTAGTTCCTTCAGCTCTGTTTCTTTTATTTCTTTCAGTGATTTAATTATTTCTTCTCTGAAGGCCTCAAACTGTTTGGCTGCATCTTTCCGTATTTCTTCACAGATGGCCACAATCTGCTTGTCTTTAACTTCCTCCATATCTTTATGGATAGCCATGATCTGTTTGGTTTTTAATCTTCCTCTAATTCTTTACATATTTTATTTGTTTCCTCTGTTATCCTCTTCATCAGCATAGATGTAAGGTCATCTTCTTGATTTTCTATTATGCTGGGTTGTCCAAGATGGCTGGGTTCTGGAGATGCCATATTGCTCTCTTTTGTTGGTTGGGCTTTTACACTGACCTCTACCCATTGGGCTGTTTTAGGTGTTGGCTGTTAGTTTCTGTGCTTCCTGGAGTCCTGAGGTAGGGAGAATCCCCTTGGCCAGAAGATGATTTCTCCTGAAGGAGTCCTCCTCTGCTTTTTGGGTATGGTCACTGTATGGCCAGTGTTTCTCAGGAATTACCACTGCTCACCTCAGGTGTATAGACCTGAGTAGTAGCTGTGGTCTTTGTCAGTTAGGGGGGCTCTCCTCTCACGGTAGAAGTTCTCAAGACAGTTGCCCCGCTGCTGGGTTTCTCGTTCTGAATTTAGTGAGATGTTGTTGTTGTTGTTACACTGTTTTCCAGGTACAGCCCTCTTGAAGATCCTGCTGATTCCCTAGTTGTGGGTTTTTTTCCCAACAGGGAAACTCAGTCTGGTATCCTGGAGCACACAGTTCTGTTCGGGAAAGTGAGAGGAGCATCCAGCAAGTTTCTGGGCCAGGGGCTGAGTGCTCCTGGAGAATGTGCGCCTAGGTTGAGTTGGTGCCTGGGGGCGCCGCTCTGGTCTGGATGCTGTGCACACCTCTCTAGGCTGGCAACTGAGGCCTCCTCTCTTTTCTGGAGGCTGGGTGCCTCACTCTGGGTGGGAAGCTGTGTGTCCCTGTCTGGGATGGCGGCTTCGGGCGCCGCTCTGGTCCGGATGCTGTGCACCCTGGTCTGGGATGGTGGCTGGGGGTGCCGCTTTGGTTCAGAAGCTGTGCACACCTCTCTAGGCTGGCAACTGAGGGCTCCACTCTGGTCTGGAGGCTGGGTGCCTCACTCTGGGCCAGAATCTGTGTGTCCCTGTCTGGGATGGCGGATGCGGGCGCTGCTCTAGTCCAGACGCTGTGCACCTAGGTCTGGGATGGCGGCTGAGGGTGCCACTTTGATCCAGAGGCTCTACACTCTGATCTGGGTTGTCAATGTGTGTCCCCTTCTGGGCCAGATTGGGGACCCGCTATTCTGTCTGGGATGGCAAGTAGAATCCGCAGGCTCTGCCTTTCTGGCCTTTGGGAGTGGGCATCTGCCTAAACTGGGTAATTTTCCTGAGACCTTTTCGGGGTAGGTTGACCAGCCGATTCCCTCCCCGTGGGTTTGCACCCGATAGTCTCTGGTGCCCTGGGGCCCACAGTTCTATCTGAGGCAGTGAATCATGTGCGCAGGCAGGGCTCTGTGTTGCCGTCTGGGTCCCCGGCTCTGGCTCTGGGCTGGCTCCTGGGGCACCCGTGGAACCTGAGTCTTTTCCAGGGGATGTCTGGGTGACCTAAGTTCGGTCCCAATCGTTTCCTGCACCGTGGGGTTATCTATCGACTGGAGATTCCAGGCTCTGATGTTGTGGTGAGCATAGGTCAGTCTGGGACCGTGACCAGAGCACACTGGCGTCTGGCTCTGGGCTGGCGACCAAGCATCTGGCGGAATCGGGATCTCTTCCTCGGTTTAGCCGGGTGAGTTAAAAGCTGATTGAATCCCCCACCGTGGGGTATCCTCTCACCTGGGATATATAATCACTTGTGTTTTATGGCCGTGAGTTCTGATTGCTGGTCACTGTGCCGATCCTGCTGTGCTGCTGCTCAGAATGAGAGTCCTCCCAGCACTGCCATCTTGCCTTCCATACCCCATTTTTTAATTGGATTGCTTGATTTATTGCCTTTTAACTTCTTTAGTTCTTTATATATTCTGGATATCAGCCCTCTGTCAAATATGGGGTTGGTGAAGAACCTTTCCCAGTCTGTAGGCTGTCGTTTTGTTCTGACGACAGTGTCTTTTGCTTTACAGAAGCTTTTCAGTTTCATGAAGTCCCATTTATTGATTGTTGATCTTAGAGCCTGTGCTGTTGGTGTTCTGTTCAGGAAGTAGTATCCTGTGCCGATGAGTTCTAGGCTCTTCCCTCCTTTTTCTTCTAACCGATTTAATGTGTCTGGTTTTATGTTGAGGTCTTTGATCCACTTGGACTTTAGTTTTGTGCAGGGTGATAAATATGGATCTGTTTTCATTTTTCTGCATGTAGACATCCAGGTGGACAGCACTATTTCCTCTACCACTTTATGTGGAAGAGTGAGTGTCATGAGCTATGGCTTCATACATGGAAGTTTGTGTACTTCTTGCTTAACTTTGCTAAGTATCTGAGGTTGCTCAGTTTTTAAAATAAGAAAAGTGATATTTATATGTGTGTATATATATATACACACATATATAATACACGTATGTACATACATATATAAATACATGTGCATATATATATATATATAGAGAGAGAGAGAGGAGGAAAATGAATTCAAAGAAAGAATAATGGCCTTTATATGAGAATGCCATGATGAAACCTATGATTTTGTATGGTACCCTAAAAATGAAAAAAAAAATTTACTCTGAACCACAAAACATGAGGGAAGCATGGGTATGAATGTACTGTATGTCTCAGGGAAATGGACATCCAGTCTGTTGTGAGCTGTCTAGATGAGAATGTGTGCTAGGATTAGAACTCCTGGCCTGGCTTGAATCTCTGTCTCACTCAACATAGCTGTCTCTGAATTTAGGTGTTAGTTACTTTTCTGTGGCTGTGATAAGACACCATGACCATGACAGCTTGTGGGAGAAAGAGTGTGTTTGGAGCTTACGTTTCAGAAGGTTAGACAGAAGGTTAGTCCATGACCGTCATGGTAGGGAGCATGGCAGCAGTCGGATGAGCATGGTGCTGCAGCAGTAGCTGAGGACTAACATGGCGAGACACAACCACAAGACAGGGAGGGTGGGGGCAGGAAAACCACCTGGGGACTGGGTGTTTAGACATTAGAACCTCTAGGGGCCATTCTCATTCAAACCTCTACAGTTTGTCATGTTGAACACATCTATTTGTGATTTCGAGCTCTGTGTACATTAACTGCATTAACATCATCAGCACAACATGAAACAGAAATATTTCCAAAGAGCATGATTAAGGTGGAATCCATAAAGGTGGACATCTGACCTTGTATTCCCTTTGTTTTACACTGTTTTTATAGTTGAGATGTTTGGAGTTGTGGATGACAGGGTGGGTGCTCTGAGATGATGAGATCTCAGTGTTGATTCAGAGGGATCAGGTTCTCCTCCCAGTCAGTTTTAGAGTATTTGCTGCTAATGATGTTTTAGTTTAGCCTTAGGTTCACTGCTATTCCTGAGGTCAGGTCCTATTTCTTCCCTTCGGTACATCCAGGCACTGACACTGACAGATGCTGGAATCAAAGGATGAAGCTTAGCCAGGCGGCTGGGTTAGTAGGGTCTTGGTCTGGCAGTGAGTACCAGGAGGGTAGGGCGATGCTGTCTCTGATACACCTCTTTCAGGGAGACAGCCCTTTCAGTGACACAGCTCTCCCAATGACACTCCTTTTATTGTGGGGGCATGAGGGCTATATAAACCTTGGGGAAGTAGGTAGAGGTTTTTGGTGTGAGTGAACATCATTGGCTGGGGCTAGAGTGCTGGGAATGTTTATTTGCATGGAGAGGAATTCCAGGTGCTAGCTGGACCTGTCCTTCTGAGGAAACCTGATACCTGGCCCTCAAGCTACATGACTGCCTCAAGAGTGGCCGATGTGTGTGTCACAAGACTACATGCATTGGAACCTGCAGGTCCAGAACTGGGAGGGAGCAATCCTTAGCCCTGTCCATTTCAAGATTGAGATTATTGGGGTTTGGACTCATCTTGACCCCATCTTGCTCCAGGCCAGTTCCCCCACTGTGGGTTCACGTGTCCCCAACCCCCAGTTTAATTTATAGTGGGAAATAGGTGACTTGCTAGTCATGAAGAATCTAGGGACTTCTGTGCACAACCCTCTTTGAGCCTTTGCTTATCTCTCCAGCAAATACATGAATGCTTGTCTAAAAGGGACAAGATGAGGAGGGGAAGAAGAAAAAGAAAAGAAAAATTCAAAATGATTCCTAACATTTTAAACATTTAAAAGGCATTGTACTTAGACTTTTCAAATGTATACATTTGTTAAAAATCTTCCTGTTCCTTTTTCTTTGTGAATTCTTCCTTTATTGTTGCCGCCTTGGATACTCAAACAAATGTGTCTTCGTGTACTGTCATTTACCTCAGTACTGAAGAGGGTGCCTGTTACAGGAGAGGGTACATGTTCTGAGACCCAGGTCTTACCCAGGGGCTACTGCATCAGAATCTGCATTGTCATTTCATATGTAGCAGTTGAGAAGTGTCACTCTAACTCAGTGTAACGCCCTCCTGTGAAAAATGTATATGCCACCAGCACAGTCCATGAAATACATATTGTTATTCTATTCTGTATATTATGAAATATAATATCCATATGGGTTCATTAGGGCATATGCCATTCTCTTCCCTTGAAGAAAGATAAGGTTTAATATAGTGTGTAAAAGTATCTCATTCATTATACTACTCTTCTTTCATCTTGTGTAAAATTAAAAAATGTTTCCAACCACACTTATTTACTTATGTATTGATATTAAGCTCTAAGTTACACTACTTACCTAAATTAACATATACTGTTCATTTATTTTTATTTCAGGGACTGCTCTCCTTCACAGATGTGGCCATTGATTTCTCTGCAGAGGAGTGTGAATGCCTGGACCTTGCCCAGTGGAATTTGTATAGGGATGTGATGTTGGAGAATTACAGCAATCTTGTATTCCTGGGTGAGAATCACTTCCATTATGAATTCTTAATGCACTATAAACATGTAACTTCCTCCATTTATAGCATATCTCACAGGAGCTTGTGCTTTCCAATAATAACTTTTAGATTCTTGTGTTATAACAATTATTTCATAATTTTACTCATATATGTAATGTACATTGACTATACATTATCCTCTGACTCTTTCCACTGACCTATTTCTTCAACCCATGAAGTCCCTGCCTTTCATCTATTTTTTTCCTCTGGTCCATTATATATGGGTACTGTTTGGCTACATGAGAATGGGTAGGCGGTGTTTACTTAAGCATGGCAACTTGTCAGGGGGCTAGACCACCCAGAAGTGTTTTCTTTCCCCTCACAGCCATCAACAATGTTGAGCTCTGGGGGAGTGGTGGGGCATTATGAGCCCCCTGCCCCACTCATGATGGAATGTTGATAGACCCTGTCCGATGTAGGTCTTGTGTAAGTGATCTTTGCTGCTTTAAATTTCTATGTACAGTAGCTGTGTACTGTCTAGAAGAGAGTTCTCAACAGTCCTTTTCAGTGCTCCAACTCTTAGATTGTTTTTCCAGCCCCTCTTCCATGATATTTACGGAGCCTTGGAAGGATTGTTGCAGATGCCTCTTTGAGGCTGATCACCCCGTAGTTACCTTTCCATAGTACGTACTTTGGCCAGTTATGAGTTTTGGCATCAGGTATTACCACTGCAAGCCACAGCTGCTCTGATTAGCAATGAGAACAACACAAATCAATGTGTATAAATACAAACATTTACAAGTCAGTTTGACATCATGTGTGTATTGTAAAACAACAGCTGTAGGGCCTAGGACCTCTCTAGCCATGGGCTTTTTTTTTTATAGTACCAGTTTTTATAGCACAAGTTTTATAGCACCAGGCATGAGTAATTGCTTACCACATAATAAAACCATGCCACATTTATTCAGTTGACAGTTTCCTTTGCTGTTCAGAAGGTATTTTAATTTAAGATCTAGTTCTTCAGTCGTTGACCTTATTTCTTCAGTAATCAGAGTCCTATTCAGAACGAACTTATTCATTCCTGTATTGAAGTGTCCTGCTCTTCTCTTACAAACTCCAGGCTTTCTGATTTTGCGTTGAGACCCTTAGTCCATTTTAGAGTTGATTTTATTTAGTTTTATTCCTATACATAGAGATAGCTAATTATTCTCATACTGTTTATGGAGAGCCCATTTTTAATGTGAATTTCTGGAATGTTTGGCTGACATCCGTTGGCTGTAGTTTGATGGAGTTATATCTAGATACACTAGTCTATTTCATCTCTCTGTGTGTCTGTTTTTGTGTCACTATATACTGTTGTCATTACTATGACTCCATAGTAGGACTTAAACTCAGGTATGGTTTATTCTTATGGTATTCTTTTTGGTCAGTAGTATGTTGGTTGCTGAGGCTCTTTTATGCTTTTATTTGAATTTTACGATTAAATTTTTGTGTATGTGTAAAGAATGGGACTAGAATTTTTATTGCATAGAATATGTAGATTGCTTTTAGTAGAATGGCCTTTTTTTTTTTTTTTTTTTTTACAATATTAATTCCATCAATCCATAAGCATGAGGAGTCTTTCCATCTTCCAGTATTTTCTTCAATTTCTTTCTTTTCACTTTATCCTTCAGTTTGCAGAGTTATTGTATTTCCTGGGTTAGATTTATTCTTCTAAGGTGTCCTGTTTTCTTTTTCTTTGGGTCAGGGATAGGTTTGGTGAATGGGAATTTCTTTCTCAGTATGTTTGTTTCTGGTAGATAAGAAGACAACTGATTTTTGCTGATATTTGTTTGTATTTGCCATTTTGCTGGAAATGTTTTTTCAGCTCTACTTGTTTTCTGGTGGAGTCCCTGGTGTCTTTTATATAAATAGTCAAATTTTTTTTGCAAATAGAGGTACTTTTTGGGATAGTTACATCATTTCTTTCGTGAGTCCATTTATGTAGTAAATTATATTGTGTAGTAAATTTCTTGAGCAAATTATTTTATGGAGTAAAGTTATTGATTTATGTATGCTGGACTCTACCTGCATGTGAGGGATGAAGTTCAGACGTTGTCTATGATCATTGTAATATGTTCTTGCAAATATTGAGAAATTTTGCATCTATGTTTATCATATAGTGGGTGATCATTTCCTTTCTCTCTTTTTTTTGTGTGCCTTTATTGGTTTTGACATCACTATAATATGTGCTAATAAAATTAAGTCAATGTGAGATAAATAATTTAAGCAGATCTACAACGAAATTAAAGTTGTAATAAAAAAAAACCTCCCAATTTTAAAAGCCAATGTCCACATGGATTTCCTTCATATTTCTACCAAACTTTTAAAGAAGAACTAAGAGTAATATTTTTCAAATTATTCCAGAAAGTAGAGAAGGAAAGTCTCCAAACTTCTTTCACAAAGTCAGATTCCTACTCTTAAGGGAAACGGAGAGTTGTAGCTGTAGCTGATGAAGTTAACTATAGTTCTTGTTGTTTTGGTAGTGTGACACCTTCTTTCTACTTGGAATCTTAGAAACTGAGAGATGTCAAGTATGGAGCATACATCTCAAAGTAAAATATGTTACTCTTCAGCTTTAAGTTTTTTTCTTCTTGAGGGAAAGCTCCAAGTATAGAATATATCTATCAGAAAAAATATAAAGAAATATTCTGCCATCTTTTATTGTATTCCCTCTTTCTTTATAAATATAATAGTGATACAGAAATGTTATTTCTGGAGAACAACATACAATCATCATGTTTGTCTTTCCTTCTAACAGGTCTTAGTTTCTCTAAGCCATACTTGATCACATTTCTTGAGCAAAGTAAAGAGCCCCAGAATATGAAGGGACCAGCAACGGTAGCTCTATACCCAGGTATGTGGAAATGAGTAGATCAGAGCACAGAAGTAAGAGGTTGAGAGATGCCACAGAAAGGCAGACATCAAAAGCTGGATGGCATAGAGGCTCTGTTTTAGGGGATGGTGTTTTAGAGTACTGTATTTATTATCTCTCAAAGTAAGACATTTTCTGACAAATGTTTATCATTCTTTTATTTCCTTATATCTGTCCTTCCTCTCTAGTGATAGCTGCAGGCATTTACACTGACTATAATGTGTCCTTTTGTAGGTTAGGGTTGAGATCATTACGAACTTACTGCTTTCTATGCCTCAAAAATTGTTCATAGTTCTAATGACCTATTTTGTAAACCTTCATATAACCTACAAATAAGTTTCTGTAGTTACATTTACATCCTCAGTAATTAAAACTATATCATTAGATTGTTCTATGAATTATTATAATATATTTCTGTGACATTTTCTGCTATACACTGATTGTTAGTGTTTTATAATGCATTGGCTTTGTGGATATGTGATAGCAAAAACTTATACACAAGTAGAAGAGTATTTTTAGTAGCTCGCCAATATTGTTTCAGAATTTTTCTGAATTTGCAATTCCATTTTCTGTGTCTTACATTTGAAAGTTCCCTCATATCTGTAGGTAATGTTCTTAGAGGTAACTTCTACAGTGTGATTGGATGACAGTGTTTAGTAGTGGCTCTTTAGGACAGTGTAGGATAATAAAATATTTACAAGCCTGTGACTAGGGCTAATAAAATTGGTGTTCTTACTGGAAATGCTTCAGATACAGCTGCCTAAGAGCTGATAATAGCACCCCAGGGAGAAGTGTCAGCTCCCTAGAAACCACAACTTTGATTCCTGTGAGGAGGCCCTAGACAGGCCATGCCAAGTTCACTACTGGACAAGTACACAGAACTAATGTCCCCTTTCTCCTTTCATTAGGGTTTCTAAGAAAGTCTTGAATTGGTCTGGCTTCCCACACAAGATTTTATATTTTGTAAAAATAAACAAGCTCAAACATCTCAGTAGTATGCAAGTTTGTTTTAGTCTTTAATAGTGGTAAAATTATACGCATGTTAAAGATTTTCTTTAAAATATATTTCTGTGTGGCTATTAGTAAAAAAATTGATGTTCTTTATGTATTAAATGTTAATTCTATATATTCATGCTTTGTATATTTGTTATTTATTTGTAACTTAATAAGTTTTTTATCCCGCTAAATGAATATTTCCAGAAGTTATTATAATTTCATAAACAATTGATAAGTATGTTACCTCTACTGACACTTCTGGGATTTAAAGGTAAACTTGAAAAATTTTAAATCATTCAATAGCCTTTAGGTTTTGTTTTCTTTTTAACTGAGATTAAAAAACATATAACATGAAATATATTATCTTAAATATTTGGGCATTGTTCTATACATTGAAATTGTAATGCCACAAATCTTTCAGAAATACTTTAACTTTCAAAACAAAAACATATTCTTATGAAAATTATTGTATATATTTTTTGTCCATCCATCTAGTCACCATTCAAATTTGTGTTCTACAAGTTTTTCTATTTTAGAATTTTCTTGTATTTCTAATGAGATATCTGTTGTATGTAATGAGTATACTTCATTTAGCATACTTTCCTTAAGAGTTATTCTTATCATAAATATTACATATTGACTACGTTGAATGTGTGAGTGTGAATGTGTGTGTGCGTGTGCATGTGTATGTGTGTGTGTCCTGAGGGCTTCTAGTTCATATGAATGACGGAAGGCAACTTTTAGGATTCAATTTGCTCCTTCCACCATGTGGATCCCTGGGAATCAGGTGCCTTCATCCACAGAGCCATTTTACTGGCTTTAGAATACTTACTTTCAAATTGTTAAGTAAGGTTCCATTGTTGTTCACTGGAAATTAGTGTTGTTTCATTTGTTATATATTTTTTACTAATACGGAATACAGTTATGGAATTATATGAGAATACATTGCATTAAGATTTGTATCTAGAGGTGTAAGTATCTATATGAAAGATAAGCTTTATAATTAGAGTTGTATGGTTAATCATTTACTGATCCTTCCACCTTTACTCAACAGGAATAAAACCTTATGAATTTAACGAATGTGGCAAGACCTTTCCTTCGAACTCACTTCTTAGTCAACACCATACAATTAATCCTGGAGAAAAACTTTACAAATGTGATGAATGTGGCAAGACCTTTAATGTCCGCTCAACACTCTATAAACACCATAGAATTCATACTGGAGAGAAACCCTACAAATGTAAAGAATGTGGCAAAGCTTTTACATGTTCTTCAAGCCTTAACCAACACCATAGAATTCACACTGGTGAGAAACCTTACAAATGTGAATGTGGCAAAGCTTTTAATAATTCTTCAGCTCTTACTCAGCACCAAAGAACTCATACTGGAGAGAGACCATACAAGTGTGAAGAATGTGGCAAGGCCTTTAACAATTGCTCAGCCCGTACAAGACACCAAAGGATCCATACTGGAGAAAGACCCTATAGGTGTGCACACTGTGGCAAGACCTTTAATTTTCCCACATCACTTTCTCAACACCAGAGAATTCATACTGGAGAGAAACCCTATAAATGTGAAGAGTGTGGCAAAGCATTTAATTGTTCTTCTCATCTTAAACAACACCGTATTATTCATACTGGAAAGAAACCCTACAAATGTAAAGAATGTGGCAAGGCTTTTAACTGTTCTTCAAGCCTTAACCAACACCATAGAATTCACACTGGTGAGAAACGCTACATATGTGAGGAATGTGGTAAAGCCTTTAACAATTGTTCAGCTCTTACTCAACACCAAAGAATTCATAGCGGAGAGAAACCATACAAGTGTCAAGAATGTGGTAAGGCCTTTTATAATTGCTCAGCCCTTTCTCGACACCAAAAAATTCATACAGGAGAAAAACCCTACAAATGTGGAGATTGTGGCAAGGCTTTTATTTTTCGCTCATCACTTTCTCAGCACCAGAGAATTCATACTGGAGAAAAACCCTACAAATGCAAGGAATGTGGCAAAGCCTTTAACTGTTCTTCACACCTTAACCAACATGGAAGAATTCACAGTGGAGAGAAACCTTATAAATGTGAAGAGTGTGGCCAGATGTTCATCTGTTCTTCATACCTACATAAGCATCAGAAGATTCATAGTATTGAGAAACTGTATGAATGCAAAGAATGTGGTAAAACGTTTAGCTGTTCTTCATATCTTAAGTATCATCAGAGATTTCATACTGGCGGGAAATCCTACACATGCAAAGAATGCAACAAAACCTTTAGGTCATCTTCATACCTTAGGAATCATCAGCGATTTCATACTGGAGAGAAACCCTACACATGCAAAGAATGTGGCAAAGCATTTGTTAGTTCTTCAAGCCTTCTTGTACACCAAAGAATTCACACTGGAGAGAAACCGTACAAATGCAAAGAATGTGGCAAGGCCTTTAGGTGTTCTTCATATTTTAAGTATCATCAAAGACTTCATACTGGAGAGAAACCATTTATATGCAAGGAATGTGGAAAGGCCTTTGCTAAATCTTCATGTCTTATTCTACACCAAAGAATTCATACTGGTGAAAGGCCCTACAAATGTGCAGAATGTGGCCAGGCATTTATCTGTTCTTCATACCTGAGGAAGCACCAGAGAATCCATTCTGTTGAGAAACCATATACATGTGAAGTATGTGGCAAAGCTTTTAGCATTTACTCAGCCTTCATTCAACACCGGAGAATTCATACTGGAGAAAAACCTTATAAATGCAAGGAATGTGGAAAAACATTTAATTATCGTTCAGCCCTAATTAAACATCAAAGAATTCATACTGGAGAGAAACCTTACACATGCAGAGACTGCAGTAAAGCCTTTAATAATAGCTCAAGCCTTCTTCGACATCAACGAATTCATAATAGAATTGAAACCCTAGAAATTCAAGGAATATGGCAAGGCCTTTAATAAGAGTTAACTCTTAGCTCCAAAAACTCATACTAGTGAGAAACAGTGGAATGGAAAAAAGGTGACTAATTAATAAATGTTCTATACATATACAATATTAAAAACTCACGCATGAAAGAAACCCTACAAGTTCCAATAGTGTTGCAAGTCTCTTAAGTCTTCTTCATGTCTTTCTTGACAGCAGAGAATTTGTATTTGGAAACCCTACAAATATACATAATGTATCAGGGTTTTTAATGAGTGTGCACTCTTCATCAATCAGTTTAGGCTTCATAGAAATCTTATCTGTTTCTTGGCTTGGGGAAGAATGCTGTCCAGTATGTGTGAGCATATCGGAAGACGTTGTCTAAATATAAAGAGTAGAGCATTTTAATGAGTATGAGAATTACTGTAGATGACAAATCTTAGGAATATATAGAAGAATGTAAAAATGAAACAAACATTGCTTATAAAGTAGGGGCATTATTTGACATGGTAGAAATAAATCATCACAGACATCAGAATAGTGTGCACAGTTTATCTCAGTAAGGATATGAATTTGTTAATGAAGCTGTATTTACTATGTATCCTTGTTTGAAAATGGAAGTTAGCATAACTCTCAGATTGTATTAAAAGAATAAAACTAGTTCCTGTTTGATTTTAGTCTAGTTTTTTTTCCTCAGATAACATATAGTAGATACAAAATAGAGATTGTGTGTGAAGCTTACTTTAAATAAACCAATTTGAGCAGTTCATATATAGTGTTTTTGTTTTTATTGGGTAACATATGATTCTATCATAGACTTTATAGTGTTCCTCCTTACTAAGGGAGGCAGGGGACAGATTTCAGTTGTCTACTGCCGAGAATTATTTGAACAATTGGTCATTGTATCAGGTGCCAGTGTCTTTCAAATGATTTTGAGGCTATTATTTAATATGTTACATATTTGTTTATCTCCTTCTATGGTAACTAGTAATTAAGAAATTTTAGTAGGGTAATTATGTCCTAGGTTTCAGAATCTTGAATTTTATTACTATTTATAAAACTTTACTATATGTATGTGCATACATACATATATATACACATATAATACAATTTGTATGTGTATACGTATATACAAATTTTATTATATGTACATATACATAGACATATATATGTAGTAAAGTTTGTATATATACCATGCCACCAGTTTCAAATATGTAAATATGTATGTACCAATTGTGCTATATGTATATGTACATGTATGCATAATACATATATACATACATGTATATAGGCGTACATATATGCATATAGTTATATATATACACACACACAGATATAGACATATATAACCATGAACTATAAAACCTACTCAAATCTTGGCGATTTATGACATTGTCGAAATACCCTACTTTTACAGTCAAACTAGGAATTAGGAGAACATTTGCAGCACCATGTGAATGTACACACTTTTACATAACTGTAGCTGGCCTGCCTGGCGGGAATTGATACAGTGTAAAGGAAACCCTGGCCTCCTGTCTTTGTTTTTCAAGCTATTGCAATCTATTCAAGAAATTAGAATTTCCGTAAGAATATCCTGCTGGGAGAAGAAAAAGCCTTGTGGCATCCAAAGGAGAGACTTGCATTTTGGAGAAAGACTTAGTTTGTCTGAGACTTAGCTTTTTTGGAAAGACTAATCGAGCAGGAGAGACATGGATCTGTGACTCTAGTGGGCAGGGGACCACTTCTTGGCTGTGACTGCGTTGAGCAAGGGATCACTTCTTGGATGTGACTGTAGTGGGCAGGGGATCACTTCTTGGCTGGACTGCTTAGTTATGTGTCCCTTTTGCCTTCTATTTAAATTGTGCCATTGTGTTAAGATTCTGAAGATGGACTGGCAAGTTATTGGGATTATTTTATTTTTATTTTTTTTATACTTTTTCTAGTGTGGTTACATTGAGTATGTCTTTTTATTTTTTTAGCTTTTGCTTTTCACTATTAATTTGAGTGTTAGTTGCTACTTGGATTATAGCAATGGGTGCAGAACCTGGCTAGTTGAGACAGAATGTAAGAGGAAAGAGAAATTATTGAAATAAAAGTTAATTTTGAAATAGTTGACACACTCTAGAAAACTTTTAAAAATTTATTTTTATTTTAATTAATTACAGTTTATTCACTTTGTATTCCCCCTGTAGCTCCCTCCCTCCTCCCTTCCCAGCCCAACCCTCCCTCCCTCTCCCCCACCTGTACCCCTAACCAAGCCACTGATACAGAAGGTCCTCCTCCCCTTCCCTCTGATCCTAGTCTTTCAGGTCTCATCAGGACTGGCTGCATTGTCTTCCTCTGTGGCCTGGTAAGGCAAGCTCCCTGCTGAGGGGGAGGTGATCAAAGAGCAGGCCAATCAGTTCATGTCAGAGGCAGTCCCTGTTCCCATTACTTTGTAACTCACTTGGACACTAAACTGCCATGGGCTACATCTGTGCAGGGGTATTAGGTTATCTCCATGAGTGGTCCTTGGCTGGAGTATCAGTCTCAGAAAAGACCCCTGTGCCCAGACTTTTTGGATCTGTTGCTCTCCTTGTGGAGCTCCTGTCCTTTCCAGGTCTTACTATCTCTAGAAAACTATTAACACTTTTTTTTTCTTTTTCTGAAATAGACATACAACACACACGCACACACGTGCACAAATTTCTTCAGAATGTCATGGTTCTCGGCTTTACTTCTTTTAATGCTAATTCTTATATCTTACAGGGGAAACCATGCATCAGGTAATATAGCACATTGTCCAAGTTTACAAAACGTGTTTTGGCCAGCTTAGTGCTTTTATGAATATTTCAATGGTATTTAATGGTTTTCAGAAGTTACTTTGAAAATTTAATCCCAATGTTTCCATATGTGGATACATTGTCTTTCATCATTATATATTTTCTTTTCAGCACAATAATTTCAGTCATTTTTTTTTTACTTGTTCCCATCAGTTTGATAAGCTACATCTTAATACTCAGTAAGTTTACTGAATCAGTTTATTCAGGTGAAAATTGGGAAGGTTTCATATATCTTGAGGTTCTGTGAAAATGTGTGTGGAAGAATCACAGTGCAGGCATATAGTGGAGGTTAAATGGGCTTAGAAAGCTCCACGGGCACCAAGGACAGAGACAGTGGTGGGGAAATCCCACCAGGGAAAGAGGGAGCAGTAGGAATAACCAAGGCATGGCCAACTGTTGAAGCTGAAACCTGTGTGGGGGACGCAGGTGTGCAGAAAAGAAAAGAGATTGCTTTTTATAGGTGATCTTAGGAGAGGATTGTGAGAGAACCAGGTAAGGCACATAGGACATCTCTTCAGCAGCTGAGGGGCTTGTGACAGGGCATGAAGTCTGGACACAGAATTTCTGAGTAATATGCCAAGGTATGAGAAAATGACATGTAAGTATAGGAATACAGTTATAGCTTAATGTGTCAATAATCCACCAGTGTTCTTATCCTTGGAGTGGGTTAAAAGGTGAAGTTTTGTTTCAAAGGAAAATTAGATGGGTGATCTGGCTTTTTTTTTTTTTTTTTGAGAGTTTGAGTACCAAACTTAGACCAGATTTTTAGACTGTATGCCAGGATTGACATCGGAGGGAATAAGTGATACAGGATCCATTGCAGTTCCTACTAGAAGTGCAAGAGTTTCTCTTTAAAGTCCACTAGGATGTCTATCATATGTTGGTGTTAGGATTGAGATCCAGATGCATAACATTGACATTACTGAGATGTGCTCAAATGGGTTGACTCCATGCAGAGAGATCTCTTGGCTTCTGGATCTGAAACATAGTTTTACTCCAGATCCAAACAAATCTGGTGGCTCAGGCCAGGCTGTCTGTCCTTAAAGGAATACTTGCAGACTTCATTTAGTTCATAGACAATTTCATACATGTATGTAAGGCTTTATGGTTACTCTTTACTTTATCATTTATCATACCTTTCACTTGCCTTTCTCCCTGCTGGTCTCTCGGCCAAATTCCTGACTGTATTGGTTGGGTTACATTGTTGTTTTGCTCTGTTTTTGTTTTGTCAACTTGTTTTATAAACCCAATTATATCTGGGAAGAGGGAGGGTGAATTTTGAGAAACGCTTCTATAAGAGTGGCCTGGAGGCAAGTCTATGGGGGCATCTCCTTGATTATGATTGATGTGGGAGGATTCAGCCCACTTGGGGTAGTATCACCTATGGGCAGGTGGTCCTGGGGTGCATAAGAAGGCATACTGAGGAAGCCATGGGAGCAAGCCAGTAAGCAGCATTCCTGCATGTCCTGTGCTTCAGTTCCTGCCTCCACATCCCTGCTGTTTGAGTTTCTCGATGAACTACGATATGGAATTGTAAGCAAAATAAACCCCTTTCTTCCCAAGGTTCTTTGGTCATGCTGTTTTATAACAGTGATAGAAGCCCTAAGTAAAACAGAAATTGATACCATGACTAGGGTGTTTATGTGACAAACTTGACCATGCTTTTGGGAGGTTTGTGGAACTTTGGACTAGAAAAGCCATCCATTGTTAACAAACTATTTCTGGAACGTAGACAATAATGTTGAGATCAGTGTAAATGATAGAAGTCCAGCTTGTGATTTTAAAAGGGAAGTTTTGACAGTCGCATAAACACTATTCAGACATTTGATATTTTGAATTAAAATTTTGTGGTTCAAGTTAGCTGAGGTTGAAAAATTGCCTGTGGTTAAAAAGACAAGATCCACTAAAGTAAATGATTTTTTTTCCCCTAGAATAATCAATACTGGTCAGCTGGGGTGGAAGAATTCAGAGAACAAACACCGCCATCACTGAAGCAAACTAGTCAATGTTTCTGCAGAGTAATTGCACAGAAACTCTGTTCCAGAGGTGGACAAAGTTGAGTGGGTTTCGTAGGTCAAAGGGTGGCTAATAATACTCTATAGTGGCACGTGCACTCGAGCACACATAGCCCTGCACTCACATACATGAATGCATGCACATGCACATATGCGCAGACACCACAAACATTTAAAAAACCGTCTGAGGACCAGCACCCATCTGTCTCTGCTCCCTCACTGTAGACACAGAGTGACCATTATCTCAAGCTCTTGTCATCATGCCTTCCCTTCCACAATGGATTAAGTGCTCAAGCTGAGTGAAAGTGAACCTTTCATCTCCCAGAGGTTTGTGAGGCACCTCTTCGAGGTAACAAGAGTTGTCATTAATATAAAAGAGTAATTGTAAACCTATATGGTGGCACTCCCCTACATACAATCCAAGTAGTTAAAAGGTAGAGACAGGAAGATTGAGGATTCTTGGCAATTACTCTGCTTCTTTAAATTTTTTTGTGCTATTTAATTTGAGAAAAGTTCCAAATTACCCACTTGCTCTTGAAGTTACCCAGAAGCTCACACAGCTCCATGAGTCAAAGCGACCCTCATGCGCAAGGCTCCGGAGTAGCTGAGAAAACCAGCCAGGCAACATGAAACTTAGATAAAGATAAATCATCTTAAAGTGGTAGTGACCTATTTGTTTCCTGTGTAAGTTCTTTAAAGTAACCTTGAGCCAAGGTGAATTTTCCATGCTGTAATAAGATTGTATAGGAAATAGACTCTAAAGACTTTTTAAAATTTGTTTTTGAGGCATCTGTGTGTTGGAAAGTGGGGGATGTCCTGGTGTGTATGAGAGCAGGTGCTCGCAGTGGTCAGAAGAGGATGTTGGCTTCCTTGGAAGCTGGGCTCACAGGATGTTGTAAGCCATCTGATGTGGGAACTGGGAAATGAAGTTGAATCTTCTGAAAGAGTAGTACATGCCCTTAACTTATGAGCCATCTCTTTAGCTAGAGGTATGAGGTTTTTAACTCACAAAATACTGACCAGAGCTAACAGGCAAATGTGATGGCTGTGACTGTCAAAAGCCCCTTTCACAGGAAAACATGTCAACTCATACTATCAACCTGGAATTTAAAAAAGAAGAAGAAAGTGTTTGGTTAGCCCAATGGCTCTACTCCTGCACCAGTGGCCAAATATTACCAAGTCAGTCATTACTGTGGCTGGCAGAGTTCACAGCTGAAGAAGAATAACATGCCTTTTCCTCCCCCAGTCTGCAAAGCCTCTTCCAACACTAAGAAGCTAGCCTGAAGAGATGATGTTTCCATGTCAGTACCTGCTTGACATCTCCATGTTCTATGACTCAATTATATGGTGTCTTCAGCAATAGGGTCTTACCATCAAGTTCTGGAGAGCAAACAATAGAGGACTGACATTCATCTGTATGAATTCATCAGTGCTCTATGAGCCTCCAAAAGAGACAGCCAAAACCTGGCACTGGGCTTTTGTTAGTTTATGTGTAATATAGAGATATTATCACCCCATTATAGGGTGACTCACTTAAACTCTATATATGTATATACTTTAGGAAGGGTATATGGGAGTAGGCATCCATGTGACTTTTTAAAAAATCTTTTATGCTTATTATCACCCACCCCGCATTCCCTTCTCTACCTTGCTCTTCCAAAGAGCAACTATAACAGAATATTATGGGGAATGTAGTCTGGAAGACTTTGACATCACAAACTTGGCTTCTGTAAACTGAACTTCACCTTTGATTCTTGATGTAAATGCCTCCGCAGAGCGACATCAGAATTTTGAGAAATCCTATTACATATTAGAAATGTAGCAAAGCCATTAGCTTTTACTCAGCTTTTCCTTGACATCAGAGAATTCATATTGGAATAAAACTTTACAACTGTAAAGAATGTTGTAAAACTTTTAATTATTATTCAGCCCTAATTAGACATAAAAATTTCATGCTAGAGTAAAACTGTACAAATGCAAAGATTGTGGCAGTGCCGTTAGCAGTTGTTTAAGTCTTATTCAACATCAAAGAATTAATAATTGAAAGAAACCTTAGAATTAAAAGGATTTTGGTAAAACCTTTAATTATAATTCAAGCATTACTTTATACCAAATGATTTATGCCAGAAAGAAACCTTATAATGGTACAAATGTGACAGTTTCCCAAAGGTCTTATACTTATCAAACACCAAAACATTCATGTAAGAGAAAATCTTCACATTCAAATATGACATCTTCCTTAACTATTAAGTGCTTATGCCTTAACAGCAGAAAACAGTATTTTTGTTGTTGAGAAATCCTCCAAATATAAATGTTGTTATAATGTTCTTTTGAAATGTATACACCTTACCCTTGTTCATTCAAATGCTGATTTCTCCCCCCACTCTCTGGTTTCAATCTGAATATTGCATTGGGATACTCATTCTAAGCATTCTGTCTCAGCTTGGTGTAACTTCCAAATAAAGCAACTAGACACAATGTTGAGCTGGGAGGAGCCAAAGGATAAGAAAGAGGGGAGGAGCTAGAGGGCAGAAAATGAATGGGAGGAGAAGGGATGAGAGGAGAGCCTGGAGGAGAGAGATCTTGGAATTACGTGGAAGGATGGACTGGACCTAAGATTTCACAAAAAGCAAGGAAAATGTGGGAAATCTAAATGTTAGGAAACTGAGGGCTTGGAGGTTTAGGATGGAATAGGCGCAGCATTGTGTTCTAGATTGATTAAATAAATCCCAGTCTCTGTGTGGTGATTTGGGTATACAACTGTTTAGGACTAACAGCAGGATTACCAGAAGATAAATCCATAGTAAATATTAATCACCGCCTATAACATATAAATAATACCACAAGCTTTGATGAATCTCAGTCAGAATTAACCACCTGTGATGATTAATACCAATCTGACAGGGTCTAGATTAGAATCTCACAGAAAAGCCTCTTGGTATGCCTGTGAAAGATTATCTTAGATTATGTAATTTGAAATGGAAAAACCCATATTTGGTGCAAAAAGCATCAAACTGAGAAGGAAATATGAGCTGGAGCATGCATTCTGCCTGATTATGGACACAATGAGATCATTGTGAAATATTGGTGTCATGATTAACATTAATTGTCAACTTTACAGGCTCTGGACTCAGCAAGGTGACAAGCCTCTAGAAATGCCTATGAGCAATTATCTAGATTAATGTTAGCCTCTGAGAATGTGCAAGGGATTATGTTGATCCTGTTAAATGATGTGAGAAGGCCCATCTAAACTGTGGATATGACATTCACTGCCTGGAATGTGGAAAAAAAAAAGAGGAGCAAGAGCCCTGAGCACAAACATTTGTAATGCTCTTCTTGACTACACAACAAATGTGACCAGCTCCTGCTGCTATGATTTCATTCACCTCGGAAATGTAAGCTAGGATAAAGGGTTCATCCTTTTAGTTTGCTCATTGGGTACTTCATTGCAGCAACAGGAAAAGCAACTGTGTAATTCAAATGCTGATTTTTGTACCCCCATAACTAGTTGCAGTTTTTGTTCTAAGAATCTCCTGTCTCAATGTTGTATAAATACTGTTCCCCAATTGTCCCCTGACATGCCAATAAAGTAACTTATAGCCAGTGGTTGAACAGGGGAAGAGAATAGAGTTGCACTTCCTGCTAGCCAAGGGAGGAGGAGTTAAAAGAGAAAGTAGGGGATTCAGCCACAAGAGAGGTTGGAGTGAAACCAGGAGAGGGACTGGAGCAAGAAACTATAAAGTGCAAGTACCTCTGGGATGCACGCTGGGAGGAAACCAAATTAGCTTAGAGGGTTAGGAACAGAGTATGTTATGCCAGGTTCACGGGACCCTCAGAGACCACCAGGAGATGACTCAATGCAATTTCAAGAGAGCTTTATTACGAGAGCGATCGAACTCGGGACCCAAGTCTCACTGACGCAGCAGTAGAGAAGTGGGACCCCGAGCTCTGAGTGAACAGGATTTTTAAAGGGAAAGTCTGTGAGCAGGGGGTTTCCATGGCAGCAAGCAGGGGGGCACAAGCCTTGGCGTTACAGATTTGGGTGAAGTTTAGCAGGGCGGGGTGACCTTTTCTGAGGCACACAATCACAATGGCTAAGGCATATAATCACAATGGCTATTTTTCTAAACCACATCTGAAACATTGGGGAGAATTTTCCCACCCGATTCTCAACCGATTCCCATTGATTATTGCCAGGGAGTTTGTCTCTATTTTCTATGAAGCATTTATTCTGTTATATTTCCTGGAGGCTGTTGCTAGGAGAGTTAACTCTGTTTTCTGCCAGGTGTACATTCTGTGATATTTCCTGGTACCTGAATTCAGTTCCCAGTCAAGATCTTTATTTCAAAATGGAGTTATATTCAGGCTATATTAAGCTCTTCAAGTAATGACTGCCCAGTTATTGCAGTGTGAAGCTTATTAAACACACATAAGAGTCTCAATTGTTTGTGTGATAGTTGGGTTAAGAGAGAAACTCAAAAACAAACAGTTTCATAAAAATAACTTTAATATAACTGAGTCAAATATTTTTAAAGATATGTCATTATGATCTCATTATTTCATTGGTATGAACTGTGATGCTTCATTTTTATAACTATCATTTAGACATTTGTGTCTTTTTTGATTAATTTGGCTAAAAGTTTTTCAATATTTTTGAGGAATCAACTTTTCTATTTCATTCCTTTTGTTAGTTTCTATTGTTGTGTGCTTCTATTTAACTGAATTGTAAGTTTTTAATTATTTCTTTTTAGCTACCACACTTAGTGTTGGTTTGTTCTTGTTCATCCAAGGCTTTATGTTATATAATTAAGTTAGTTATTTATAATCATGCTGAGTTTGTAATGTGAACAGTTAAACCTATAAAATCCCCTCTTAGGACTGCCTTCACTGTATCTCATACATTTTCACATGTTGCATTCTGTTTTTTATTTTGTGTTCAAAGGTTTTTATTTTCTTCTTGATTTCTTCCATGACCCATTCTTCTTTCATTAGTGTGTTGTTTTGTTTCTATGAGTTCATGTATTTTCTGCAGTTGCATTTGGTGTTGTTGTGTGGCTTTCATTGTGGTCAGACAGAACACAGGAATGTTTTTCAATTTTCTTATATTTGTTGAAATTTAATTTCCCTTTCATGTGGAACCCATTTTAGAGTAAGTTCCTGTGATGATTCGTATCGATTTTTGACTTGATAGGATCTGTGATTGGCTGAGAAAGGAGTTGCTGTAAGGGATTATCTAGATTATGCTACCCTCTGGTTAGGCCCATGATGAATTTTCTTCGCTAACTTGCTTAGGAAGACTCAGCCTAAATGTGGATGGTACCAGTCCCTGAGATGGGATCTGTATAACTGAGATGGGCACTGGTATTCTTCGTTTTCTATTGTTGGACTGTTGGGTAGCAGTATTTCTGGAGATATGAAAACACATGCCTACTGATCCCAGATAGGGAACTTATGAAAGATCAAAGTAAGGGTTGTACCAAAGTCCAACTTTGTGAATCACCGTGCTTTATTAGTGTTATCTACTGGGTGAGGAATCTGGGTGAGGAGTTACTTAGAGGAGTAGAAATAACTCAAAGACAGTGACATCATCATAGCCCATCCCAGCATGGGTGACAGCTCATGAAATATGGAAGTTGAGAGAGCACAGAAAAACCTGTAGGCTGTTCAGCAGGTTGGAGAGTTTCCTTTGTGGGGGGTCCAGTTGGTCTGAGCCTCTTTTAGGCAGCTTGTCTTTGAGAGTGAGTCTTAAAAATTGGTGCTGCTTGTATATTCTTAGGGAGGGAGGGGCTAATTTATCTCATCAGTTTTAGGGACTTGTTGCTGTTGTTATTTCCTGATCTTAACCAACTTCTGTGCAGGATAGAATGTTTCACCTTCATTTAGAACATTTGTGTCTTATCAAGTTTCTCTTCAAGATGAACAGTTCTATCTCAGAAACTTTTGCTACACAACAGAATTGTGGCCACCTCTTCAATCTCTTGCTTCTTTGATGTCCCTGCCATCATAGGCCGTACCCTCAAATTGTGAGACAGAATAAGTCCTTTCCTTTTTATACTGCTTTTGTTAGAATAACTTATTACAACAATAGGGACAGTAACCAAGATGGTTTCATGGACTGATTTTTAATATGCATTCTTTAGCATTTGAGTGAACTATTTTGTAGATATCTGTTAAGTTTATTTGAGCTATCATATAATTTAACTCTAATGTTACTTTTTTTTTTAAATCTTGTCTAGATGACCTGTCTCTGGTAGGAGTAGGCTACTGAAGTCACCTAATTCTACTGTATTTCTTAATATGTGTCTTTATATCCACTAGTATGTTTTATGAAAATTGAGAGCACCTGTGTTCCATGTGTATATGTTTAGAATTATAATGTCCTCTTAATCTTTCCTTAATTAGTATTGAATGCCTTCTTTATCTCAGAAATTTTACTTTCAAGTCTGTTTTTGAGCTATTAGAATTGTAATGCCTCTTTATGTCCTGATTCATGTGCCTGGAATACTTTTGTTCATTCCTTTTTCACTTTAAGGCAATAGCTATTTTGATGGTAAGGTATGTTTTGTCTAGGAAGCAAAATAGAGATCATGTTTTTGAATTCCGTCTTCTAGGCTGTGACTTTGGGTTGGGGAATTGAGACCATTAGTATTCAGAGTTGTTACTGTGTATTTTAGTTCTTGCTTCATTTTCTAAGTTTTTTGTCTTTTTTGTTTTGTTTGTTTATTTTTGGCTTAATGGCAGTCCTAGTATATGTTATTTCCCTATAGCATCTTGGCTGTGTTTATCTTTCTCTTCAGTCCACAGTATTCCTTTCGGTTATCTCTGTAGAATTCACTTAATGATCACGAATTCCTTTAGTACATTTTTCCCCCCACAAGATATTCTTATTTTTTCTTCAACTTTGAAAGATAATTTGGACGGGCATAGTAGACTAGCTAGTCATGCAGTCTTCCAGGGCCTGAAACACATCTTCCCATGCTTTTGCCTCCCCAAAAGAGTCTCCACTGAGAATGGAAACTGTTAATCAAATGACACTTCCCTGTATGTGATTTTATTCTTATTTTTAAAAATTTTTTAAATAAATTTAAATTACAGTTTATTCACTTTGTATTCCTGCTGTAGCCTCTTCCCTCATCCTCTTCCAATCCCATCCTACCTCCCTCATCTCCTCCCATGCCCCTACCCAAGTCCAAAGATAAGGAAGATCCTCCTCCCCTTCCTTCTGACACTAGCCTATCAGGTCTCATCAGGACTGGCTGCATTGTCTTCCTCTATGGCCTGGCAAGGCTGCTCCCAAATCAGGGGATGGTGATCAAAGAGCAAGCCACTGTGTTCATCAGAGACAGTCCCTGTTCCCATTACTAGGGGACTCACTTGGAGACTGAGCTACCATGGGCTACATCTGTGCAATGGTTGTAGGGATTCTAGGTTATCTCCATGCATGGTCCTTGATTGGAGTATCAGTCTCAGAACTAAGACCCCTGTGCCCAGATTTTTTGAATCTGTTGCTTTCCTTGTCCCCTCCAGGTCTTCCTATCCCCCCATATTTCATAAGATTCCCTGCTCTCTGCCCAAAGTTTGGCTGAGTCTCAGCATCTCCTTTGATACCTTGCTGGATACAGTCTTTCAATGGCCCTCTGGTAGGCTCCTGTTCTACTGCCTGTTTTCTCCCTCTTCTGATGTCCATCCTGTTTGCCTTTTCTGAGTGAGGATTGATCATCTTACTCAGGGTCCTCCTTATTGCTTAGCTTCTTTAGGTGTACAGATTTTAGTATGTTTTTTTTTTCTATATTATATGTCTAATATCCACTTATAAGTGAGTATATACCATGTGTGTCTTTTTGCTTTTGGGATACCTCATTCAGGATGATCTTTTCTAGTTCCCACCATTTGCCTGCAAATTTCATGATTTCTTTGTTTTTAATTGCTGATTAGTATTCCATTGTGTAAATGTACCACAGTTTCTGTATCCATTCCTCTATTGAGGGATTATTCTGGGTTATTTCTAGCTTCTGGCTATGACAAGTAAAGCTGTTGAACAAATGTCCTTGTATACTTGAGCATGTTTTGCATATATGCCTAGGAGTGGTATAGTTGAATCTTGAGGAAGCACTATTTCTAGTTTTCTGAGAAAGCATCAGATTGGTTTCTAAAGTGGTTGTACAAGTTTACATTCCCACCAGCAATGGAGGAGGGTTCCCCTTTCTCCACAACCTCTCCAGCATGTGTTGTCTCTTGAGTTTTTGATCTTAGACATTCTGATGGGTGTAAGGTGAAATCTCAGGGTCGTTTCAATTTGCATCTCTCTGATGACTAAGGACGTTGAGCATCCTTTTAAGTGTTTCTCTGCCATTCGATATTCCTCTATTGAGAATTCTCTGTTTAGCTCCGTAGCCCATTTTTTTAAATTGGATTTCTTGATTTATTGCCTTTTAACTTCTTTAGTTCTCTATATATTCTGGATATCAGCCCTCTGTCAGATATAGGGTTGGTGAAGATCCTTTCCCAGTCTGTAGGCTGTCATTTTGTTTTGATGACAGTGTCCTTTGCTTTACAGAAGCTTTTCATTTTCATGAGGTCCCATTTATTGATTGTTGCTCTTAGAGCTTGTGCTGTTGGTATTCTGTTCAGGAAGTTGTCTCCTGTGCCAATGAGTTCAAGGTTCTTCCCCACTTTTTCTTCTAATAGGTTTAGTGTCTGGTTTTATGTTGAGGTCTTTGATCCACTTGGACTTTAGTTTTGTGCAGGGTGATAAACAAGGATTTACTTGCATTTTTCTACATGTAGACATCCAGTTAGACCAGCACCAGTTGTTGAAGATGCTATCTTTTTTCCATTGTATGATTTTGGCTTCTTTGTAAAAAATAAAATATCCTTAGGTTTACTACTGGGTCTTTTATTCGATTCCATTGGGCCACCATTCTGTTTCTATATCAGTACCATGCAGTTTTTAGTATTGTTGCTCTATAGTACAGCTTGAGATCAGGGATGTAGATATCTCCAGACGATCTGTTGTTGTACAGGATCATTTTGGAAATTCTGGGTTTCTTGTTTCTCCATATGAAGTTGAGAATTGTTCTTTCAAGGTCTGTAAAGAATTGTGTTGATATTTTGATGGGAATTGTATTGAATCTGTAGATTGCTTTTGGCAGAATGGTCATTTTCACTGTGTTAATCTTACTGATCCATAAGCACGGGAGATCTTTCCATCTTTTGTTATCTTTTTTTCTTTCTTCAGAGACTTGAAGTTTTTTTCAAAAAGGTCTTTCACATGCTTGGTTAGAGTCACACCGATGTACTTTATGTTATTAGTGGCTATTGTGAAGGGTGTTGTTTCCCTAATTTCTTTCTCAGCCCTTTTGTCTTTGGTATACAGGAGGGCTACTGATTTTTCTGAGTTAATTTTGTATCCAGCCACTTTGCTGAAGGTGTTTATCAGCTGAAGGAGTTCTCTGGTTGAATTTTTGGGGTCACTCATGTATAATATATCATCTGCAAATAGTGATACTTTGACTTCTTCCTTTCTGATTTTTATCTCCTTGATCTCGTTTGTTTGTCTTATTGCTCTAGCTAGGACTTCAAGTGCTATGTTGAAGAGATATGGAGAGAGTGGGCAGCCTTGCCTTGTCCCTGATTTCAGTTGGACTGGTTTAAGTTTCTCTCCATTGAGTTTGATGTTGGCTGTAGGCTTGCTGTATATTGTCTTTACTATGTTTAAGTATGTGCCTTGTATCCCTGATCTCTCCAAGACTTTAAACATGAATGGATGTTAGATTTTGTGAAATGCTTTTTTGGCATCTAAGGAGATGATCATGTGGTTTTTCTCCTTCAGTTTGTTTATATGGTGGATTACATTGATGGATTTCCATGTATTGAACCAACCTTGCATGCCTGGGATGAAGCCTACCTGGTCATGGTGGATGATATCTTATATGTGTTCTTGGATTTGGTTTGCAAATATTTTATTGAGTATTTTTACATCAATGTTCATAAGCGAGATAGGTCTGAAGTTATCTTTTTTTGTTGGGTCTCTGTGTGGTATATGAATTAAGGTGACTGTGGCTTCATAGAATGAGTTTGGTAGTGTACCTTTTGTTTCTATTTTGTGGAATAGTTTGAAGAACATTGGAGTTAACACTTCTTTGAAGGTCTGGTAGAATTCTGCGCTGAAACCATCTGGCCCAGGGCTTTTTTTTTTGAAGAGAGACTTTTGATGACTGCTTCTATTTCTTTGGGGGATATAGGACTATTTAATGTATTTACCTGATCTTGATTTAATTTTGGTCAGTAGAATCTATCAAGAATCTATCAAGAAAATTGTCCATTTCAGTAAGATTTTTAAATTTAGTAGCATATAGACTTTTGTAGTAAGACCTAATGATTGTTTGGATTTCCTCAGTGTCTGTTGTTATGTTCCTCCTTTCTGTTCTGATTTTGCTGATTTGGATAGTTTCTCTCTACCTTTTAGTTAGTTTGTTAAGGGTTTGTATATCTTGTTTAATTTCTCAAAGAACCTGCTCAAGAAAATCTCATTAATTCTTTGAATTGCTTCTTTTGTTCCTAATTCATTGATTTCAGTTCTGAGTTTGATTATTTCCAGTCTTATACTCCTCTTGGGTGTGTCTGCTTCTTCTTTTTTTTTCCTAGGGCTTTTAGGTGTGTCATTAATTTGCTTGTAAGAGATGTCTTGAACTTCTTTCTGGAGGTCCTTAGTGCTATGAACTTTCTTCTTAGCACAGCTTTCATTGTCCCATAGGTTTGGGAAAGTTGTGTCTTCATTTTCATTGAATTTTAGGAAGTCTCTAACTCCTTTTTTCATTTCTTCCCTGACCACGCTGTCACTGAGTAGAGAGTTGTTTAGTTTCCATATGTATGTAGACTTTTTGTTGTTTCTGTTGTTGTTGAGGTTTAGTTTTAGGCCATAGTGGTCTGATAGGATATGAGGGATTATTTTGATCTTCCTGTATCTGTTGAGGCTTGCTTTGTGCCCTACTATGTAGTCAATTTTTGAAAATGTTCCATGAGGAGCTGAAAAGAGGTACACTCTTTTGAATTTGGGTGAAAAGTTCTGTAGACATCTATTAGCTCCATTTGATTTAGTGTCGCTGTAAGTGTCATTATTTTCCTGTTTAGCTTCTGTCTAGATGATCTGTTCCTTGATGAGAGTGGAGTGTTGAAGTCTCCCGCTATTAAGGTGTTGGAATCGATGTGTGATTTAAACTTTGTCAATGTTTCCTTTACAAATGTAGGTTCTCTTGTATTTGGGGTATAGATGTTCAGGATTGTGATGTCCTCCTAGTGCATTTTTCCTTTGATGAGAATGAAGTGCCCTCCTCATCTCTTTTGATTAATTTTGTTTGAAAGTCTATTTTATTAGATATTAGGATAGCTACCCCAGCTTGTTTTCTGGGTCCGTTTGCTTGAAAAGCCTTTTTCCAGCCCTTTACTCTAAGGTAGTGTTTATCTTTTTTGCAGTGGTGTGTTTCTTGGATGCAGCAGAATGTAAGATTCTGTTTCCACAACCTTTCTGTTAGTCTGTTTTTTTTTTTTAATTGGAGAGTTGAGTTTGTTGTTGTTGATAGGTAATAGTGACCTATGAATGTTAGTTCCTTTTATTGTGGAGTTGTGGTTACTGTGTTAAATGCTTGTTTTCTTTCAATTCTTTGTTGTGAAGTTATCTATATCCTGTGTTTTCTTCAGTATAGTTGTTTTCATTGGATTGGAGTTTTCCTTCTAGTACCATCTGTAGGGCTGGGTTGCTGTGTAGATACTGTTTAAGTTTAGTTTTATCATAGAATATTTTGTTTTCTCCATCTATGTTGATTGAAAGCTTTGCTGGGTATAGTAGTCTGCATTGGCAGCTCTTAGAGTCTTCATGACATCTGCCCAGGGCCTTCTGGATTTCATAGTTTCTGTGAGAATTCTGGTGTGATTTTGATGGGTCTACTTTTATATGTTACTTGGCCTTTTTCCGTTGCTGATTTTAATATTTTTTCTTTGTTCTGTGGATTTAATGTTTTGACTATTATATGACATGAGGAGTTTCTTTTCTGGTCTAGTCTATTTGGTGTTCTGTAGGCCTCTTGTATGTTTATGGACATCCCTTTAAGTTGGGAAATTTTTCTTCTGTGATTTTCTTTAAAATATTTTCTGGACCTTGGAGCCTTGACTCTCCTTTTTTGTTTATTCCTGTTACTCTTATATTTCCTCTTTTCATTGTGTCCTTGATTTCTTGGCTGTTTTGTGTTTGGAACTTTTCCAATTTTACTTTTTCTGTAAGAGTTATATCAATTTCTGCAATTGGATCTTCAGCACCTGAGATTCTCTCTTCCATCTCTTGTATTCTGTTGGTGATGCTTACCTTTGTGGTTCCTGATCTTTTCTCTAAGTTCTCCAGCTCTAGGGTTTTCTCTGTTTGTGTTTTCTTTATTGATTCTAATTCGGTTTTCATGTCTTGCACCATTTCCTTCATCCATTTGAATATGTATTCCTGACTTTCCATGATGGCCTCTTTTTTTAAAAATTTTTTAAATTACACTTTATTCACTTTGTATCCCCCCCAGTAACTCCCTCCTTCCTCACCTCCCAATCCCTTCCTCCCTCCCCCTTCTCCATGTATGTCCCTCCCCAATTCCACTGATAGAGGAGATCTTTTCTTTCCTTCCTTCTGGTCCTAGTCTATTAGGTCTCATCAGGAGTGGCTACATTGTCTTCCTCTGTGGCCTGGTAAGGCTGCTCCCCCCTCAGGGGGAGGTGATCAAAGAGCAGATGGCCTCTCTTTTTTTGTTTCTTTCCTCTCTTTATGCCACTAATTGTGCCTCTATCTGAGCCTATATTTGTTTGGCTGTATTTGCCTGTATTTCTTTTAGAGCTTTGTTCATTTCCTCTTTTTTGTGCCTCCAGTTGTGTGGCTATTTCTTTGAGAGATTTGTTCATTTCCTCTTTATGTGCTTCTAATAACTGGATAAGCATAGCTTTAAAATAATTTTCCTGTGTTTCCAGTGAATTAAAATATCTATTGATTTTGGGGGTTGGTGGTGAAGTCGTGATGTCCTGATTTTTTTTGTATATGTTCTTATGCTGACCTCTAGCCATCTACTTATTTATAATCTCTTCCCTACTTTTTCTTCTAACAGATTTAGTGTGTCTCATTTTATGTTGAGGTCTTTGATCCACTTGGACTTTATTATTTACATTTTCAATGTTAGTTACTTTTCAAATAAGCAGAATTTTGCAAATCAGTTTCTCAGAAATTGATGCTTGGCAGTTGTGAAACTGTGAGTTTTTTTTCCTATTCATTTAAAGTTTTTCTCTTTTAAAATTATTTTTTGAGAATTTTGTACCGTATATATATTAATTTTTATTTTTATTAATTATAGTTTATTCACTTTTTATCCCCCTGTAATTCCCTCCTTCCTCCCCTCCCAAACCCACCCTCCCCCTCCCTTCCCACCCATGTCCCTCCCCAAGTCCACTGATAGGGGAAGTCCTCCTCTCCTTCCTTATGATCCTAGTCTATCAGGTCTTACTGGAGTGGTTGCATTGTCTTCCTTTGTGGCCTCATAAGGCTGCTCCCCCCTCAGGTGTCAGTGATCAAAGAGCAGGCCAATCAGCTCATGTCAGAGACAGTCCCTGTTCCCATTACTATGGAACCCACTTGGACACTGGATGACATGGGCAACTTCATATGGAATAACAAGAAACCCAGAATTGCTAAAACAATCCTCTACAATAAAATGTCTTCTGGAGGTCTCCATCCTTGATCTCAAGCTGTGCTATAGAGCAACAATACTAAGAACTGCATGGTACTGGCATAGAAACTGACTGGTGGATCAATGAAATAAAATAAAAGACCCTAAAATAAACCCACACACTTATGGACACCGATTTTTGATAAAGTTTCCAAAACCATACAATGGAAAAAAGATAGCATCTTCAACAACTGGTGCTGGTCTAACTGGATGTCTACATGTAGAAAAATGCAAGTAAATCCTTGTTTATCACCCTGCACAAAACTAAAGTCCAAGTGGATCAAAGACCTCAACATAAAACCAGACACATTAAATCGGTTAGAAGAAAAAGGAGGGAAGAGCCTAGAACTCATTGGCACAGGAGACAACTTCCTGAACAGAACATCAACAGCACAGGCTCTAAGAGCAACAATCAATAAATGGGACCTCATGAAAATGAAAAGCTTCTGTAAAGCAAAGGACACTTGTCAGAACAAAAAGACAGCCTACAGACTGGGAAAGGATCTTCACCAACCCTTTCTCTGACAGAGGGCTAATATCCAGAATATATAAAGAACTCAAGAAGTTAAACAGCAACAAATCAGTAATCGAATTAAAAAATGGGGTACGGAGCTAAACAGAGAATTCTCAATAGAGGAATATCAAATGGCAGAGAAACACTTAAAGAAATGCTCAGCATCCATAGTCATCAGAGAAATGCAAATCAAAACAACCCTGAGATTTCATCTTACACCCATCAGAATGTCTAAGATCAAGTGACGACACATGCTGGAGAGGATGTGGAGAAACGGGAACTGTACAGTATATTTTTTAATCATGTTCTTTCTTATCCCCTAATTTCTCCCAGTTTCTTATCCCTTCCCTCCCTACCCAACTTCAATTTCTTTCTCTCTTCAAAAAGTAAAGAACAAAATAAGAGATCACTGAAACAAAGAAGTCCAATTTATGTTCCCCATTTATTCCTGAGAATGAGACCTAACCTGAATTTTAAAAATTTTAATAGTAGTAAAATTTATATAATTATATATATATATAATTCAGTATAACCACATTGACTTATCGTGGCTTTTTCTCAGTCCTTATACTGCTCCTTTTTTTTTTAAGTTATAAATGGTTCCTCTCCTACCTTTTTATTTACCTTTTCTTTCTTTCCTTCTTCCTTCCTTTTGCTTTCCTTCTTTTCCTCCTTCTTTCCTTCCTTTCTCCTCCTCCTGCTTTTTTTTTTTCTGAGACAGTATCTCACTATGTACACCATGTTAGTACTGAACCCACAGAGAACTGCCTGCCTCTTCCTTCTGAGTGCTGGTACTGAAGGCCTGCCCCAGTGTTGTAAGAGGTTATTAAAATTTACTATGGGTTTAACTTCTGGTAACCCTGCTGTTAATCCTCAGCAGCTGTATAACCAAATCACCACACAGACAGGGTTTTTAGTTAACCTAGAACACAATGCTGGGCAATATTTACTCCCTCCTAAACCTCCAAGCCCTCAGTTTCCTAACATTTAGATTTCCCACATTATACTTGCTTTTTGTGAAATCTTAGGTCTGGTTCATGCTCCAAGTCCTCCAAGCTCTCTCTTCCAGCTCTGCTCTCCTCGTGCTCCCCTCTCCTCGAGCTCCTCCTCCTTCTCCCCCTTCCTGTTCTCTAGCTCCTCCCCTCTTTCCTGTCCTCTGGCTCCTCCCATTGCACAACATTGTATCTAGTTGCTTTATTTGTGTCCTCTTTACACAAGAGTTGAGACAGGATGCTTATAGTGAGTATCACAATGCAATATCCAGATTGAAACCAGAGAGTTGGGGGTGGGGAAATCAGCATTTGAATTAACAAGGGTAAGGTGTATACATTTTAAAAGAACATTATACCAACACCCCAGCTTTCCCCACCCCTGCTTTCTGTGGACTCTATGTAGGCAGTCATAGCTAAGGGTGTTCATGAGTGCAGTGGCATGTCACATCCAGAATACAATTCTCTACTCTGCTCCTCCCATTCTTCATCTCCCAGCATTCTCCACCCCTATTTCTTGATGTCCTAGGGGCCTTAGAATGTCTGACATAGATGTCCTGTTTGAGGGTTAGCATTTGGCAGTCACTTTTTCTCAGAATTTTCCTTAACAGTTGTGAGTCCCTGTTTTGACCATCTCACACTGCCAAAAAATGCTTTTTTTTCTGACCAAGAATGAGGCCCATGCTAGTCTATGCATGCAAACATAAACATTTAGAAAGCAATTTATCTACATGCCTGTTTGGTGGAACATTAGTAATAGATTACTCCGTGGGCTCAGGTACTAGGCATGCATTTCCTCATGATCAGGCTTCAGTTCCGATCAGGAAGTTTTAGTTATCCACAAAGATTCCAAAATTAGGGAATGAGGCCTCATGAAGTGTCATTCTCATTCTCCAGCCTGGGGGCGGGGAGCAGATTTCAGTGGGGGGCTTGGAACTGGCTTTTGGATGGAGAAAAGGGGTTCTGATTCTCTCAGGAGTGGCTAGAGTGCTTTAGAGCTAGGCCCATGTGCTAGGCCTGGGTGCAGAAATGGTTTTTCATAGAGTGTTACAGTCTAGCTCTTTTGCTAGTGGCAATGGAAGCTTGGGAGTTCTAAAGCCTGCTTGGATACCAAAGTGTTAACAGCTCTTGATCAAGCTGCTGTGCTGAGAGAACAGCAGAGTGCAGGTGGAAGCCCATGCCTGGTGGCCTTGAAGCCAAGAGACAGGCCTGGTGAGGTCCATGCACAGTGTGCCCACGGGCAGGTCCGGTGAGACAGCACAGGCAGGTAATAAACGGTGAATCTCAGGTGGTAATGGTGGAAGGTTGATGGTATCACATGGGCAGTCCCCTGCTTTATTTGAAATCAGGGATTTATAAACCTTGGGCAGTAGGAGGAATTTCAAGGGTGAGTGTGTTTGATTCACTGGGGTTGGGGATTCTTGATTTACATGTAGTGGTACAGTGCCTCATTTTCCATGTAGTAGCATGGTGTTATCACAAGAAGGAAAATACACTACTTAATTATCCTGTGGGCGAGGGAAAAATCTCCAAGTCCACTTGAAGGTCACTGCTTATGACTAAGATCTCCTTAGCAGGGTGAGACATTTCTAGAAATTCCAGATGCTTGTTGGACCAGTTTCCTTAGGGAAGAGTCTGGCCTCTAATCCTCCCTGAGAGCTATGTGACCCTCCTTACAAGACCTGAGGTCACCCAGATCAGGAGGGGGCAGGAAGTTTTAGGCCTTTGCTGAGAAAAAGCAGTCCACCATCAATAGACTGAGCACAGATAAATTGCTCTCCGGAGATGTCAGACTTCAACCTAATCAAGATAAATCCCACAATGAAGGCGCAACTGGATATCGAGGAGATTTGAAACATGTCCTGGTACAAATTTCACCTAAAAGATTACTTTATGGAGACATCATGAGCTCACCCTTCTGAATGCATATAACTTTCAAGCATTTGGAGACACAAAACAAGTTGTTGTCCTCTGGCTTCTCAGGTTTGTGAGTGGAGAGGAAACTATCCCAAAGGACAAGGAAGCTACCCCCTGAGTCTGGACAGGATCCATCTCCTTTCAGGCAGACAGAGAGCAAAAGGAAGTTTTCTTTAGTGGAGAGGAGTTTGGAAGGAGGAAGAGGAAGGGAAGGGGGTTCATCCAGTCATTGTAGGAGCAGAGAAAGTGTGAAGACATAGCTAATGATGGGATGGCTAGCTGACCCGGTCATTGAGTAAGACTCGAGTACTCTGTTCAGCATGAGCCTTTCAGCCTCGGTCTGGTTTTGTCGCTTGGAAAACATTCACCAATTATAGCTTCTGCTTTTCTGTTGTTGTTACCTCTTAAGATGCACGTTTTTATATATGGGATTTTCTGCTTTGTAGGTGGTTGAAGCTGCCATGTGTGTGATGGGACTTGAGCTCAAGTCCTCTGAAACAGCAGCTAGTGCTCCCAACCACTGAACCGCCTATCTCCCCAGCCCTATGTCACAGCTCCCAACCACTGAACCGCCTATCTCCCCAGCCCTATGTCACAGCTCCCAACCACTGAACCGCCTATCTCCCCAGCCCTATGTCACAGCTCCTAACCACTGAACCGCCTATCTCCCCAGCCCTATGTCACAGCTCCTAACCACTGAACCGCCTATCTCCCCAGCCCTATGTCACAGCTCCTAACCACTGAACCGCCTATCTCCCCAGCCCTATGTCACAGCTCCTAACCACTGAACCGCCTATCTCCCCAGCCCTATGTCACAGCTCCTAACCACTGAACCGCCTATCTCCCCAGCCCTATGTCACAGCTCCTAACCACTGAACCGCCTATCTCCCCAGCCCTATGTCACAGCTCCTAACCACTGAACCGCCTATCTCCCCAGCCCTATGTCACAGCTTCTGTAAATATAACTGGAAAGGTAAGAGTATATTTTCAGAGAACCAAGACAGTGATGTATTTTGATTAAAATAAATATTTTCAGCCACATAATCTTAATCAAAAAATTTTATTTGTCATTTTTCTCCATTATGTGAATTTTTATTATCTGCTCTCTTTGGGGGAGATTAGTAAAAGCTTTACCCTGAAGATATTATCTTTTTAGGATGTGTAATTAAAAGGAAAATCTCTCTTGCCCATGTAAACAATCTTAGGTAAGGAAACCTGTTGCAAGAACCCGTCACACACCCCTGTGTGCACCATTCATTATATTGTTTGGTGTTACTGCCATCTTATAAATGCTAATAAACCATGTGTTGTGACTCTAATTTTACAAGATACTCAGAAAAGGAGATCACACTTTATAGACTTCCTGTCTCTGAAAGGGAACCAAGATTCTTGAGTCATTCTGTTTATCGTGAAGAATGTTTATAATAACAGCCCTAATGATTTAAAATTTCCACTCTAGACTTCAGTTTTCAACTTGGACGGGAAGAAAGAGAACTGATGTTACTGCAAGAAGTTCTTTTTTTTTTTTTTTTGAACCCACTGAATTTTATTTATTTATTTATTTTTACTATTAGTTACAGTTTATTAGCTTTGTATCCCAGCTGTATCCAGCTCCCTCATTCCCTCCCAATTCCACCCTCCTTCCCCCATCTCCTCCCTGCCCTTTTCCAAGTCCACTGATAGGGGAGGACCTCCTCCCCTTTCATCTGACCCTGGTTTATCAGGTATCTTCAGAACTGGCTGCAAAGTCCTCTCCTGTGGTCTAGTAGGGCTGTTCCTCCCTCAGGGAGGGGGAGGTCAAAGAGCCCACCATTGAGTTCATGTCAGAAATAGTCCCTGTTTCCCTTACTAGGGTGCCCGCTTGGATACTGAGCTACCATGGGCTACATCTGAGCAGGGGTTCCAGGTTATATCCATACATGGTCCTTGGTTAGAGAAACAGTTTCATAAAAGACCCCTGTGCCCAAATACATTTGGTCCTTGTGGAGTTCCTGTCCTCTCCAGGTCATACTAACTCCCCTATGTTTATAGCAGCTTTATTCGTAATAGCCAGAACCTGGAAACAACCCAGATGTCCTTCAGTTGAGGAATTGTGGTACTTTTACACAATGGAATACTACTGAGCAATTAAAAATGAGGAAATCATGAAATTTGCAGGCAAATGATGGGACCTTGAAAAGATCATCCTGAGTGAGTCATCCCAAAAGCAGAAAGACACACATGGTATATACTCACTTATATAAACCTATAAGATAGGATAAACATACTGAAATCTATACACCTAAAGAAGTTAAACAAGAAAGAGGACCTGGGGTAAAATGATCAATCCTCACTTAGAAAGACAAATGGGATGGACATTGGATGTAGGAGAAAACAAGCAATAGGACAGGAGCCTACCATAGAGGGCCTCTGAAAGACTACTATTAGTTACAATTTATTAGCTTTGTATCCCAGCTGTATCCAGCTCCTTCATTCCCTCCCAATTCCACCCTCCTTCCCTCATCTCCTCCCTGCCCTTTTAGTGTATCAAAGCAGATACTAAGACTCATAACCAAACCTTCAGCAGAGTGCAGGGAATAGAAAGAAGTTCTTGAGACAACCAGTTCATAAATAAAAGGGGGTTGGGTGAGGAGGTAGCTGCTGGTTTCAGCACTTCCAATGTAAGTCCCATTGTTTAAACCTGTGGGGAGGTACCCTACTAAGATGGCAATGGATATTACTGAGGCTACTCACCACCTGGCCATGGAGGGGAAAGGGTTAAGTCACCTTATCTGCTTTAAGGATACAGCCTGAAAAACCTAAAGATCTCCAACTGTGCCCATTTAAGGTTTCAGTGACCTCACATTGTCATGGTGAGGACCAGGGCTTCACTACATAGACATTTGAGGGCACTTGTGGTCCAAAGTATAGAAGTCACATATCCATAAGTAGGAAAAAAACCAGACAAAATGTGAATTAGTGCCTTTCCGTAACTATTAGGAGACTGAGCATATTGGACAAACAGTGTTGAACTTAGAGAAAGTCATCTTCAGGGTGTGATAAGAGGTGAGCATTTGCCTCCTGGGTTTTTGCTGTCATTTATCATACAAGTTGGGCTGAAGATTCAGCCACAAAGTGCTTGATCACACTCTCCCTCTTCAACCCATTCACTGTCTCCTGTCAACTCCCCATTTCTGTTAGTTCAGTTCTTTTATCACCCTCATGTAAGTGACATTATGTAGTATTTTATCTTTTTTGTGTCGAAGACACAAAAGAGGAGGAGAGGGCACAGTTTTCATTCTCTAGGTTCATCCATAAGTTTTATGACTTTTTCTGAACAAATTCAAACAAATGCCTATTCACCACAGAAAGGGCATTACCATAAGACCAAGGAAAAGATTCCACCCGAGCCATGCATGCTGAGTCAGTGGATTTGTGGGGTTACCTTCGGATGCGCAGCTGACTTGAAGGCAGCTGCCCCACTGAGACTCCACCATAACACGGGTCACAAAGCCTGGTACTCTGCCCAGTGTGCAGACAACCTCAACCACAGCCATTTCTGTCACCCAGCACCTGTTTAGTGCTTTTAGAACCATGCGGAGGGACCTTGTCAAATTCATAACTTTAGGAATCATGTGAGCTTCATTTCCTCAGAATTATGAGCCTCATCTTCTCTCCAGGAGGGAGCGTTTCAGTCAGAGGAAACAGTGACAGCGACGCAAAACCATGTAATATCTGTGTTTGTTCCCTTCTTTTAAGGCTAGAGTAATATCCTATGTGCATGCACATGTGAACACACACACGCACGCACGCACGCACGCACGCACACACGCACACCAGTTTATTTACTGAATTACTGATGAACACTCAGGTTATTTCCTTCTGTTGGTTTCGGTGAAAATGGAAGTGAAGAGTTCCTTTTGGGACGATGCTCTTATTTCTTCAGGCGTAAAGCCAGAGGTAGGTTTGCTGGCTTGTATGGCAGTCCTTCGTTATTGTTATCTTGAAAAACCCCTAACGGTTTTCCACAGTGCTATTTTAATATACATCCCCACTGACAGTGTTTAAGGGTCCTCTTCATTCTCATAATTTATTACAGTTCAAATGCTTTTTATATTTTATTTTAATTTTTCATAGTTATATATATTCATAAAGCACAGGGTGATGTTTAAATACTTGGGAACCTTGTATAATGGTTAATTAGATCAAGTCAGTTGGTTGCCCTTCACCTCTAATGTTTATCATTTGCTTGTGTTGGAAATATTAACAATATTTTCTACTAACCTTTAAAATAATTTTAATCAATCTATAGCAAGTATTCATGTTGTACTGGACAGAAACGAATGGTAATCCAACCCACAGGAACTTTTAGGGAACAGCCAAAGCAAAACTTAGATGCACTTGTAACTTAAATTAAAAAAAATGATAGATCTCAATTCTAACTTCCATTTCAAGACAATTAGGAAAATGACAGAAGGGGCTAGAGTGATGGTTCAGTGGTTAAGAGCACTGTCTGCTCCTCCAAAGGACCCGGGTTCAGTTCCCAGCACCCACACGGCAGTTCACGACTATCTATCTATAACTCAAGTTCCACTGGATACAATGTTATCACACAAACATACATGCAAGACAAACACTAATGCACATTAAATAAAAATAAAAATTACAAAAAGGAAAATGACTGAAAAACATTACAAAAATATAAGGAAATGATAAAAAGTAGGTGATGAATGAAGCTAAACAGAGAACGAAAGAGGAGCATCTACGCACTTCAGACCTTGTTCATGCTGCCTGTGTCTCTGAGGCTCAAGACTTGAGCCAAGTGTGAGAGAAAGCCCTGGTAATGATGGCAAACACTGCTGTCCCCACACAGCATCGCCTGAAAGCCTCAAGACCGTTTCCAGACCTCGTGCTAGAGAGCTCAATACCAAGGTAGAATATTTAACAGTGCAAATGAAACAGCTCTCACCTGTCCGAGAGTTTAAACAGTATTCCCAGGTCTCCAAAGACCATTTCCAGAGTGAGGTAAGTAAAACAAAAGTGAAAAATAGCATTCATAAATGCAACTAATTTAAACTAAAAAGCTGCCATATGGCAAAAGAAACAACAGAGCCAAAAGGCAAACTAAGAATGGGAGAAAGTATGTACAAATTATACATCTAAGAAGATTTTAATTTCTAGAACAAAGACTAATAACTCAATAGCATGGGAGCAAATGATCTAAGAAAATTGGACAAATAGTCTAATAAAATAAAAAAATGAGTAAATGTTTTTCACAAGACAAAATATGCTTCCTAATAGTTATATGAAAAGAGCTCAAAACTATTACTCATTAGGGAAATGCAAAAGGAAGCTACAATGAGATATTGTTTTAGACCAGTGAGAAGGGCTATCAGAGAGAAAATAATTACTTACAGGTTAAATGTAGAGACAGAGGAAGCTTTGTATGGACAGTAAACTATCATAAAGCACAGAGAATTGTATAGATGTTTTTGAATAAAATCAAACCAGTCACCATATGCTTCAGATATTCTACTGGATGGACATCTAAAGAAATTGAAGTCAGCATATGACGGAGGTACTTCCACCTACAGTTTATAATGCTGCACTACCCATAGGAGCCATGGATGTGAGGTCAGGCTAGATGCCCATCTACAGATGAGCAGATGGCACATATACGGAATGAAATTTTATTCATCAGTTAAAATAATGCTATCATGACCTTTGTACAAAAAGTCACTGTTAACTGAAATGATCGAATCTAGTTTTATATAAATATATACCATGTGAAATTATACCATGTATAGTTTATAATAATAATGTAACAAATATAATGTAACAAATAACAATGTGTAAAGGGAGAGGAAGTATAAAGGGAGAGGAATGGGAATAAATGGGTAAAGACAAATATCACGTATTTTCTCTCATATCTACAGAGTCTATATTTCAAGCTGTCTCTCTCCACATGTGCGGACGTATATAGAAGAATATGAAAGAAAGGACTATTTGGGAGAACAAAGAAGAAATGGGAAGGGAGGCGAAAGCATAGCGGTGAATGTGAACGAAATGCAATAGGGCATTGTGGGAACTGGGATCCAAGAGGGGTTGAGAGAGGCAGAGTCATGGACCGGGAAACAGGCTCTGGAGACCAGCATCAAGGTGCAGCAAGCATTTTTTGACAGCCTTTGGGCCAATGGGGAATCAACACGAGCTCCATCCTGCTGGCACTATGGGGAGGTGCCGGGCTGCCAGCACCTAAGGGACCGAAGATGGCGGAAGCAGCCACTGCCCTGTTCCAGGCTCCATTCTGAGGTTCTACTAGTTTGCTAGGATCCTGTTTTGTGTCACGCGGTATGGCAGTAGACATGGGCACTCATGTATGTAGGCCTCCCTCACCATCCCCCGGGCCCACCCGCGGACTGCAGCATCCACATCCAGCACCCACAGGGCATACATATGAAAATGTCATAATGAGATTAAATATTTTGCAGGCTTAATAAAAATAAAATAAAAAATTATAGGAAAAAAAAAACCCTAAAAACTAGTTTACAATCCAGCAAAGTCATTGTTAAAGTAACTCCCAGAGGAAATGAACCTGGTATGTGAAAATGATGGCTAACCTTGATTTCCAGATTGACAACATCTGAAATCAACAAAGCCTGAGCTGCTGGACATACTCTGCAGTGATTTTGTTCACTGGATTATTTGACATAGGAATATCCACCCAGAATCTGGGCCAAAGCTTTTGGTAGCAGCCCACATAAAAGGATGTACAAGAAAGAAGCTTTTGCTTTTTCCTTGCTTGCCCACACTCTTCCCGGAAAGTTCTTCTATCCTCTTGGTGAGGTATTCTTTTACCCAGAACTCACTTCTTCACAATTCCAAACTACACTGAAGACACCCAGCCTTATGAACTGAATGACTATCAGACTCTTGGTTTTTCTGTTGAGAGACAGACATTGTTGAACTAGTTGGACAATAGTCTGTAAGCTACTGTAATAAATGCCATATATAATATAATAGGTAGTAAATCTCATATATATACATGTATATGTATATATGTATAAGGCATATGTACAGATATATATTCATTGTATCAGTTCCATTTCTCTGAAGAACCCTAATATATGAAGGCATAGCTGTATTCTTGCACTAACTGTAGAAATATTCACAATAGCCAGACTACTAAATCAACCAATACCCATGACCCATTGAGTAGAGTTTTTAAAAATTGACACACACACAGAGAGGTAGAGAGAAAGAGAGAGAGAGAGAAAGAGAGAGGATGACTAACTGCTAGACATGATATGGACCAAGAACTCTTACTCATGGGATGTAAACACAAAATCCCATAACTAATTTGAAATATGGTTTGGTAGCTCCCTATTGTTAGACATGCATTCCATTGTATTCCCCTGCAGTTCTATTCTGAGGTATGTATTAAAGTGTATTGAAACCTTAAGTCAGCTGTTCTCAACCTGTGGGTCATGACTACTTTGGTGGTCCAGTGACCCTTTCACAGGGTCACATATCAGATATTGACATTATGATTCCTAACAGTAGAAAATTACAGTTATAAAGTTTTTATATTTATAGTTGCAGGGGTCACCACAACATAAGGAACTGTATTAAAGGTCGCAGCATTAGGAAGGTTGAGAACTACTGCCTTAACTAGACACAATATACTCGATTTTATGGTTGCTTTGTAATAATTACCTAAAACTCTAAACTTGTGGATACCTTGAATGGCTTTTAGCATGTGAAAGGAACAGAAAGAAAACTAGTCATGAATGATCCTATAACTCTTAAACGTGATTTGCTAAATCAACGTGATCTCCAAGGCAGCACATGTTAACTCATTAATATTTCCCTGTGGAAGAAGATAAACTGCAGGGACACAAGAGACACACCAGTCTTCCTGGAGGTTTAGTGTGTGTGTGTGTGAGGGGGTGGGGTGAAAGATATGCAGAAATTCTCAGCTTAATGGACCCTCTCCTTGTAGGGCTGTGGTGAGAGATCTGTGACTTTGTAGCTGTGAAATGATAGCCCCTAATTGCCAGATGTGGATTTCAACACAAAGCACACAAGTCAACCAGAACGTTAGGAAGAACCATGTGCTGCAGATTGTGAGAAATGAATGAGCTACATGATGGTTTCATGGTGTAGTTTTACACTGAGGGAGGGTGGGGAGACCGTTGGAAAACAATGTTTTGTATGGAATCTGCAGGAATAAACACAAAAAGAATGAGACAAACACGGTCTCTTTGGTGAGTTCATTTTTTTCCTCAGGGTTAAGCTTCAACAATTCTGAAATTAGTCTCAATGCATATTAGAATTATATAGGTAGGTAAATTACCATAGAAAATACGAGTATCATATTTCCTATTATCTCATTGGCTGACAAAGAAGGTAAGAGCAATCTAGCAGCGTGGAAAACTAAAATCCTAAACAAACCCAGAATAACTAATTCCTTCCATCTCAATATATCAGCCAGCCTTTCTCCATCTTTGCCTCTCTCTGTCCCCACTCTCTGTTACCTGTTATTCTCTTCACAGTATTGACAAGAGCATCTGTGGTGTTTGTCTTCCCTGTTTGGCTAATTCACTTTACCTGATTTAATTGAAACTGGATGAATATAAGCAACCATATGTATCATACTGGCTACAGATGTAGTTCAAGGTAAGCACTAGCTCTGAGATTAATCCTAGCACTACAAATGACAAGAGCAGCAAAGCATCTGCATAGCTATTTTGAGATAAAACAGATGGGGAGGAGAGGGGAAAGAGAGAGGATAGGGCTGGGAGGAGAGGAGAGAAGGGGCTACAAGGATGTAAAGTGAATAAAATAAATAAAAAAGAAAAAGAGATAAAAGACAGGAATTAGAAGTGTGGATGTGCTAGGATGATCAGCTAATATGTAAATGAGACAAAACAGTACATTTAATATGTCAGTGAAATAGAATAAAAATTTAGAAAAGAGATGTTGTTTTGGGGAATGGGAACAGAGCAACCGAAGGAGAAACCTGGATACATGTCATGTTCATTCAAGTTAAAGACACCGTGAGCTCTTAGGGATGGACTCCAGCTTGTTTTTATGTAGCTTTCCATCTTGAAATCAGGGTGTATCCAATTTGGGATATGTCAAACCTCTGTCCACTGAAAGGAACCAAAGCCACTGGCAACTAGGAATAGTCAGCACAAAGCCCTGAATCTTGTTTCTTAGCTCTGATCTCCAACATAAGATTCTTTAGAGATCTGATTCTAGAATTGTAACAGTATAATGAAACAATGAAAGACTGTTTACAGATATCTGGTTGGTCCAGAATGCAGGTGTTCCATCAAAAAAAAAAAATGGGGTGGAGGAATGTTTAAAGAATAAAAAAAAAAAAATGACACTTGTGAACATAGCTACCCTGCTCATAAGCTTTGTGATAGTTTCTGCCTGTGACTGTGTGGCCATTGGAATCAGGAAGCTCTATGTCATCAAAGACAGAGCCTCTAGAAACTATGCCAATGTCATCTTATTCCTTCTTCAAGGACAGCAAGAGGCAGAGACACTATCTATACCTCTAACTGAGCCTGTGGACTGGGACCTCGGGTCTACACTTATAGGCGCAGTACAGCAGAGGGAAGCTTGCATCTCACAAGAGGAAGAAGCTGAAGATGATATTCCCTCTTCTATTTAAAATCGCAATGTCAAATTTTAAGTTATGCTTCTTACTAAAATGCAATTTGCTATGAATCTGACTTGTGCCACTTCTGACTTATAGAAATCGTAAAACAGACATTATCTTTGAGTCTCTAACAAAAGTGGATGGAAAAAGAGAAATGTGGGTACTGTTGCATGTAATTCTTAAGGCTGGAGAGGAATAGATGTGGTGACCAAAAGGGAACAAAAAATAGGAATGAGCAGGTCTGCCTGCACGATAATTCCATATGTCTGTATGTACCTGCATACATGTACAGAATTATATTTATTGATAATCCATACATAAAAAAGGAACTATATTTTTGTTCTGCAACACTGCTTTCAAAAAAGTGATAAAAATAAAATCTCTGAGAAAAAATGACCCAAAATTTATAGAAACACTTAATATTGAGAAATTTGAGAGTAAAAAGAATGAAGAAACCAGTGCAATTTGGTGCCTGCGTGTGGGTGTAGGTCTCTTTACAGTATGCTCTTAAGAGTGGTTTATAAAATTACTTAGTATGACTTATGCTTACTTATTTTGATTTTTAAATTAGAAATGAATGTTTAATGAGTTAACCAGAAACATCATAAGTAAACCTTATGAGTATAGAAAGACATTTGAATGAAAGATTAACTTTCCCCAGCACTTGAGTGCAATGAGATTCTATGAGTTCCAGGGAGCCTGGATGACAAAGTAAGATCATGTGCTTTATTTTATTATTTTATTTTATTTTTGAAACCATTAACTACAGTCCAAAGATGCTGTTAGTATTTTAGTTAAAGTTCTAAGTTATCTGAAAACTAAGGTTTAAATGGAAGAATGCAACAGTTTGCAGCGGTGTGTCTTACCAAATGCTTCAGCTCTCAGCTGAAACGCCTGAGACTTTGAGTCCCATCTCTTGGGGAAAGGAATAGTTCTGAGCCTAAATGTTTGATATGAGTTTTGGGTAGAGAGAAAGTGAAGCACCTAGAGATAATTTCCCAGGCTGGGGTGTTAAATGATTGACTGTGGCATGACATTTGCTGAAAAAAAAATACTGAAGAAATTCAAAGCAAAGTTTTGGAAACAAAGACTCAATCATTTTATAAATAGGTTGACAATATAACTTACAAGTCAATCTGGAACACTTTGGAGATGGAGACAGAATGTTGTAATTGTGCCAAGAAAATTAAAAGTGTAAATCAGAATTTATTTTTAGAATTGACCTTAAGAAATTGGCATTTCACCAGTCTCTTGAGTTGATACATCAATGATGACACATTTCTATATTATACATTGACAATCTGTAGAATGTGGCATGGCTTATTGGTATCAGTTTGGTGCTTAATGTTACAGATGTCTATGCAATTGAGTGTACCTAAGATTCTCCCTTTACCTTTGTGATGCTATTTTGAATACAGAGACAATTGTAAAAGAAGTGCTCATTAAGCCATTCTAATTTGAAATGTAAAGTATCAAACTCACATATTTGAAGTGATTTACAAACCGAGAAAGGATTATATAGCTAGACTCTGTTTCAAGTTCTGGGCTTCATTCCATAAACTTCCCAAACAAAACATATTTTTATTACTTGTCTTACAAGTAAGAGCTTTCATCTCTTGATGGGATATACATGTAAAGATTAAATTTTTTAAATCATTTATTCTTGTACTTGGGGTTTAGTAATCCCAACACATTCATCTTTTGCACAAACCTAACAGCCATGAAATGCTCTGTAAACATTTTCCAAGCCCCATCTTCCTCCTTTGGTGAAATTTATTATGAATTAACATGTAGTGGTAAGATGATGAATTTTAAATGATGGATGTAGGAGAGACTGAGAAGTTGTGATGTTGGTGTCTGTTTTCATCTCAGAAGTGAAGTGGGGGAGTGCCTGCTCTATTTCCAAGGAACTTTTATGAGAATGTCAACCTGTGGATCCTTGAAGTGTTTATCCTTCTTGAACTTCAGTTTCTGGTCACCAGTAAGTGAAGACTAAACTATCTCTCTTGGGGACTATGGGGGTGGCAGACACCCGAATGCCTCACATGCCTGGCACATGATTAGCACAAGGAGGCCATCTCTTTAAAACAAACCTTCTGGGACTGTGACGGAAGCTTCAGAATAGGCCACACACTGACTAACACAATCTGTCCTATGACCTCAGGGAAGTTTGGAAGGGATCACTCATTTTTTTTTTTTATCACATCACATTATAATAATTTCTTGTCATGCTTTATCCACATCATGACCCACTGGTCAGAGCAGACATTGTGAGTTAGAAATGTAGCATTAAATTCCATGTTTGTTCCAGTGAGCACAGGGACACATTTGGAAGCATGGTCAGCCAGTTTGCGGTCACTGTTCGTACTTTGTAGCTATTTCTTTTTTTTTTCTTTTTCAGAATTTATTCATTACATATTCTGATTGAAGGCCCCTCCTTAAACTCCCTTCAGTCCCATCCTTCCTCCTTCTTCCCCCCATCCCCTTACCCTAGTCCCTGGAAAGGGGGAGTTCTCCACTATTGCCATATCTTATCTTCATGTTAAAGTCTTAGGATTTTTCCTGGATCCTAATATTTCACTCCCCATCCCTGCCTCTTTGCTTGTTCTGACACCTTCATGGCCATTTATTAAATGTCTCCATTAGCAAATGTCACTGGACAGGAAAATACTAAGATTATATTCTTCACAGCTTTGAGAACTCTGCTATCATGAACTAATTGCCTCCCAAGGGTCTCAGCTCCCAGTTTCATGACCGTTAGGTTAGGATTTCAATGTATAACGTGACTAGATGTGAACATTCAGGTCACAGCCCTTCAGTGAGGGGCAAACAGATCAGCCTCTTACCTGGGATTTTCAGCTCCCAGATAACAGCAAAGTGGACATTTTGTGGATTTTGATGAAAATAATTGCCTATAGTCATGGATGGTCCATGAGCCTCCGTATGTGTGTGAGTACAGCCGGGCACATGTGTGTATGCTAGTCTTTTTTTTTTTTTTTGTAGGTAGTAAGTTCCATGGCACAGCATACACCAAACAACCACCAATGCCATTTGATGCAACTGACTGCCATATATGGAAATTACTTACAAATAACCAAATATATACTTTATGCCTTTTTTCCAAAAACAATTTTAATATTAATGAAAAACAAAGGATAAAACAATAAATTACTATGTTTCTTTCATTAAAATACATTTCAAATAAGGTAAATCCTCCCAATACTGTATACAACATGAAAGAATGTGAACAAACAAACTATGTCACACAAGTATTTGATGACTATGTTTTAGCTTTTCTGCTAACACCTAGATGTCGTTTAGGCATGTGTTGTGAACGCAGGTTCCAAGATATACACACTTAAGGGCTTGAGAAGTCTTTGGGGTAAGGAAAACCAAGACTTTATTAGATATGTAACCAATAGTTTCAATTCTTCTATATTATAGCCACTGACTTTAAAATACAAATACGTGCTTATGCCTTGGGCAAGCTAGTTACTGTGTGTGTATACTCCTGCAACCTGCTTTCCTTTCTCTGGGATTTGTTCTATAAACTGGAGCAAGAGCTTTATTATTTCTGAGTTAGTACAGATGGTGCTTAAAGCAGTGCCTAGGAAGTTATAAATGCTCTCCCTGAGTTATGTACCACAATCATCATTATTTCCAATAACTGAGTAATAATTCAAAAATAATGAACAGAAAACAGTAGTTATTAAATAACGGTTATAAGATTAGTGGATAAGCAGGAATTCTACAATATTTCTTCATTATTTTTGTTAAAGAAAATCAATTAGTCCTATTGAGTTACTTTGCTGGGATTGCATTAATAAAGTAGTACAGGTTTAGGCTATGGAAATGAATTATGGCATAGTTTGGCATCCTAGGAATCCGAAGGCAAGCTGTCTGCAGGGTTGGATCCACTGGGAGATAGGACAGAGAATGCATTCCAAGCTTTTTCCTAGCTCTTGGTGATTTGCTGGTACTCATGGTATTTCATGATTTTCTTAAAGCAACATCTGAGCTTCTCCTTAATCTTTGATAGTTGCTGTAGTGTGTCTTCTTTTATGAAAACAGAATCTCCAAATATAATCATGTTCTGATTTATCATAGCACTGTTTAGGTCTTTAGCATGCAAATATGAGTGTAGATGCTCATGGAGTCCAGATGACGGTGGAGTTACAAGCAGCTGGGAGGTGCCCCATTGGGTCCTGAGAACCTAACTTGGGTCCTTTGTAAGAGCAACAAGTATTCTTAACCATTGAGCCATCTCTCCTTTCTTAGCACATGAATTTTTAAGTGATACAGTTTGATCCGTAACAACTGAGCCTGTATAATTATATTTTTGCTTTAATAATCTCACTATCTACATTTTTCTCTAGCTTGTCTATTCTATATAAAACTTGTTCTGCACAGTATGCTTTCCGCTGCTAACCCCCAATTGAGAGGTATTTGCTTCCTCTGTAATGTGGTATTTTGTTATTTAAAGTAACAAAATATCCTTTGGTAAATAGTTTTAAATTTCTTTATTTTCTTTATTTCTTTTTTAGTTTATTTTTTTATTGGTTACAGTTTGTTCACTTTGTATCCCAGCTGTAGCCCCCTGCCTCACCTCCCTCATCTCCTCCCATGCTCCTCCCCAAGTCCACTGATAGAGGCACGTCCTCCTCCCCTTTTTTCTGACCCCAGCATATCAGATCTCATCAGGACTGGCCATTGTCTTCCTCCTGCAGAGGGAGGTTATCAAAGAGCAGGCCAACCACTGAGTTCATGTCAGAGACAGTCCCTGTTCCCATTACTAGGGTACCCACTTGGACACTGAGCTGCCATGGGCTACATCTGTGCAGGGGTTCTAGGTCATCTCCATGCATGGTCCTTGTTTGGAGTTATCAGTCTCAGAAAAGACCTCTGTCCCCAGATTTTTTGGTTGTTTTTCTCCTTGTGGAGCTCCTGTCCCCTCCAGATGTTTCTATCTCCCCCTTCTTTCGTAAGATTCCCTGCACTCTGGCCAAAGTTTGGCTGTGAGTCTTAGCATCTGTTTTGATACCTTGCTGGGTAGTCTTTCAAAGGCCCTTTGTGGTAGGCTCCTGTCATGTTCCCTGTTTTATCCCTTTTATGCTGTTCATCCCATTTGCCTTTCTGAGTAAGGAATGATCATCTTACCCAGGGTCCTCCTTCTTGATTAGCTTTTTTAGGTGTACAGATTTTATTATGTTTATCCTATATTATATGTTTAATATCCACTTATAAGTGAGTATATACCATTTGTGTCTTTCTGCTTCTGAGATACCTCACTCAGGATGATCTTTACTAGTTCCCATAAAATTTCTTAGTAAAAATGAATATTGAGATCAAGTTTAACCTCTGTTATTCATACCACCATTATTCCAAATATAAATGATAGTCTTTTTATAAATTATAAAATAAGTAATCAATAATGATTTAAATTGACAATTAAAAAATAAACAGTATAGTTCTGAAATGAGTTAATGTCTTAAAGTAATTATTGGCTTATACTTATGTTGGTCAGTGCTCTTCTGAGATATAGATCAATAGGTTAAATGCACATAAACATATATACATAAAATATATATGTATATACAATTTTATTTTCAAGAATTGCATCAATCAGTTTGGGGAAATAAAAGGTATGAATCTTCAAGGTAAATCAGATAAATACACACAGAGGAACTGAGGTTTCATTCTCAAGTCTAAATGTAGTCTGCCAGTGGAATTCTCTCATCCCTGGTGAATACCACCTGTTTTTCTTAATTCATTCATTGATTGGATGAGGCCCACCTACATCATGATTGATAATATAAAATTTTAAGCCTACTGTTTTAAATGTTAATGTAATCTACAATCTCTAATGATTAGCATCTAGGCTGGTGTTTCATGAAAAGCTTAGTTTTATAGTGAGCAACTTTGACATAACACTAGCCATCGTAAACTGGCATGGTTAACTCAGTTGAGAACCAAAATGAATCTATATGGTGTGGCTCAAACACCAGGAAGAAAAGCACTGGCTTTAAGTGTTAAGCTGTTGGCCCATTAAAAATGATTGGAGTGGAATGGAAAATTGCTTATAAATTGCTAGCTTAGTGGAGTGGGGTGGAAATTTGCTAATAAATTGCTAGTTTATTTCTAAAAAGAATTTATAGGACAATTCCTAGAGGGAGAAAGTGCAAGAAAAGGTTGAGGTTTGAAAGATGCACACCTGCTATTGTGATGTTCTGTTGAATCCGAATCCCTATACTGTGGATCATTCTGATTTCTGAGAAAGTTACCAAAGGGCATATAGAACATACAGAAGCTTTATCTTTTAAATCAAATTAATTTGACAGTTTCAGACAACTAAGGCTACAGTAGCTAGCAGGGTCTTTGATATCACATGATGACCTGTGAGCCACCAAGATATCAACAACCATGGTATTTCAAAACTTGTCCTTACCAGTAGCTTGAACAGTTCAATGTTAAGGGAAGAGAGTTTGTAAAAGTTCTATAGTCAGCTGAGCACAGTGCAATCACAGAATGGTTAAAAGAAACATAATCTTCTCTCTGTCTGTGCTGCCTCATCCAGCCTTGATGTAAGGTATGTGCCTAGTTTTACTATAACTTGTTATGCCATATTTGGTTGTTATCTCTGGGAGGCCTGCTCTTTTCTGAAGGGAAAGAAACAGAAGAGGAATGGATCTGGTAGAGGGGAGGAAGGGAGATAGGCAGGGGACTGGAAGGAAAAGAGAGGGAAAACTGCAGTTAAGATGTAACACATGAAAGAATAATAAATAAATAAACAAATAAATACCCTTCAATATTCTCAAAGTACTGCCAATACTAAGTCAAATTTATGTATTTAGTGTAAATTAAGTGCCAGCTACTCTTAATTGCTAAGGATGTAAACTCTTAATTGCTAAGGATTGGTAAACACGTTATGAGGCCTTACTTCCAATGAGAAAGCCACAATGCAGATAATAACCATATAGAACTGCCATGGCAACCTGAGCACACAGGAAGAATTCCTCACTCTTTCCTGTGGATTATCAATTCCAGATTTTTCAGTTCATCAGAAGAGGGATAGGCACATGGTAAGTCTTCAAGAAATGTCTTCTTTAAAAAAATTTTATTATTTATTACAATTTATTCACTTTGTATCCCTGCTGTGGCTTCCTCCCTCATCTCTTCCCAATCCCTTCCTCCCTCCCTCTTCTCCTTCTAAGCTTCTCCCCTGGTCCAAGAAATGTCTTCTAATAACAACAATTATATATTTCCTTTTGTAGATTAAGAATTTGTTTTACAGAATAAATATTTCTATATAAGAATAACGAGCAGAGGTGTGGACTGTCAAGTGACAAAAATTCCATAGCCCTGAAGTGGCAGAAACACATATTTATGTAATGCAGTCATATCTTTGTAATTTAATGCCCATCAGTGCCTTTTCCTTTTTTATGTTTTAACCTATTTTCCAATTTGTTTCTTATGTGTGGGTGTTTGTGTGCGCGCACATGTACACGCATATGTAAGTTTTCTCCTAGAGATGTATTGAGGCTGAGAGCTAAAGCCATGTGAAATGCTGAATCTGGAAGAAAACTCCAAGCTGAGGGGCAAGAAAGGAAAGGTTGATCTCTAGATCCCACCATTCTCCTGAAAATTTCATGACTTCCTTGTTTTTAATTGCTGAGTGTATTCCATTTTGTAAATGTACCCCAATTTCTGTATCCATTCCTCAACTGAGGGACACCTGGGTTGTTTCCAGGTCCTGGCTATTATAAATAAAGCTGCTACAAACATGGTTGAGCAGATGTCCTTGTTGTGTACTTGGGCTTCTTTTAGGTATATGCCTAGGAGTGGTATAGCTGGATCTCGAGGAAGCACTATTCCTAATTATCTAAGAAAGTGCCAGACTGACTTCCAAAGTGGTTGTACAGGGTTACATTCCCACCAGCAATGAAAGAGGGTTCCTCTTTCTCCACATACTCTCCAGCATGCAGTGTCACTTGAGTTTTTGATCTTAGCCATTCTGATGGGTGTAAGGTGAAATCTCAGGGTCGTTATGATTTGCATTTCTCTGATGACTAAGGATGTTGAACATTTCTTTAAGTGTTTCTGAGTGAAGTATCCCAGAAGCAGAAAGACACACATGGTATATACTCACTTATAAGTGGATATTAGACATATAATATAGGATAAACATACTAAAATGTGTACACCTAAAGAAGCCACGCAAGAAGGGGGACCCTGGGTATGATGATCAATCTTCACTCAGAAAGACAAATGGGATGGACACTGGAAGAAGGAGAAAACAGGAAACAGGACAGGAGCCTAACACAGAGGGCCTCTCAAAGACTCTACCCAGAAGGGTATCAAAGTAGATGCTGAGACTCATACCAAGCTTTCAGCAGAGTACAGGGAATCTTATGAAAGAAGGAAGAGATAGTAAGACCTGGAGATGACAGGAGCTCCACAAGGAGAGCAACAGAACCAAAAAAATCTGGGCACAGGGGTCTTTTCTGAGACTGATAACTCCAAATAAGGACCATTCATAGATATAACCTAGACAACCTAGAACCCCTGCTCAGATGTAGGTCATGGCAGCTCAGTATCCAACTGGGTTCCCTAGTAATGGGAACAGGGACTGTCTCTGACATGAACTCAGTGGCTAGCACTTTGAGCACCTCCCCCTGAGGGGGGAACAGCCTTGCCAGGCTGCAGAGGAGGACAATGCAGCCTGATGAAACCTGATAAACTAGGGTCAGATGGAAGGGGAGGAGGATTTGGGGAGGGGCATGGGAGGACATGAGGGAGGGAAGGTGGGATTGGGAGGGAATAAAGGAGGGAGGGGGCTACCACTGGGATACAAAATAAATAAACTGTAATTAATACAAAAATAGAATTTAATTACAAAAAAAGGGTGGAAAGGTTTAAGGAAGCTTGGTACTTGGTGATCAAATCTTTGTGCTCTGAGGGAAGAGGGACAGAATGAGAAAGGAAATGAGCTGCTGAGCTAGTGGCACAGATCTCTTGGAGCTCAGGTTTCACCCTTGGGCAGTAAGAAGTTTTTCTAAATGACTTTCAGCAGGGAGGAGTAAAAATCAGCTTATCAAGGTAGAGTTCTTAATGGCTCCATATCTCATGGCAAGTAAGGAGGGAGGCAGAGAAGTAGTTAGGAAGCTGTTTCCCAAAGACTGGAAAAAACAATGGAATCTTTATGGAGACAGTGCAAGTAGAGGCAGAGCAAAGGAGAGGGAACTGAGGAGGGCTTGGTAAGAGGCTCAAGGGTAATTCTATGTCCCAAAGGACTTAGAATTCTTTTCTTTGGTAGAGATGCTAAGTACCCAAGGAATATATAGCATTATGTGAAATAGTAAACAAAGTTGACGATCAAAGCTAAAAGCAATGAAGATGCCAACTATTTTACATGACAAGAAGAAAATCAAATCTTGGAGATCACATGGTCACACTACCAGAAAGTAAAAGAGGACCGTTTTAACACTTTGAAAAGCATGTTTCTAAGGCCTGTACACACCTTCTATCAGATATACATACACATACCTGCAGGATACAGTATGGAGGAAGTTTACACATCCTAAACAAAAAGAACCTTTTCTTTGACCCCTCTTACTTGACGTTAAATGTTTTCCTCTTTCTGTGTAACTGACCCACTGAATCACCCTGTGGCTCAAGGGCCCCTCTGTGAGATCCTAAAAGATCTCACTAACTTTGTAACCTATGTTTCTTTAATTGCCTTATAATTTATATTTTTAAGTTTTAGGCCCATGTTAATTAAAGCCTCTTAGTGCTTCTCCAGAGAGCCGAGGAATATAAAAGTTCCTGACATTAGCCATCTGTGAGGGCAGAGGTAAGGAAGAGAACAAGCAGAGATCTCTACTAAATGGAGAGAAAATCACTGGCTGGCACCTGTGAGATGAGCTTTGTTTGGAAACTAGGCCAAATGGCCCCAATCCTTCTCCTGAATAGCTCCTGACCTTTGATCCAAAGCCTGTAAGCCCCACTCCTCAGAACAGACACGGGATGAGTTAAGCACTCTCCCATCTTTATCTGTGGCTATATATCATATGGCAGGAAATTCCAAACTGACTTGAAGATCAGATATTTACGACAGGGCTGACCGGACTTAAGAGTGCCCAGAACCAACCAATTATTTTAAAAGTTAAATGCCTCATCCAATCATGAATTGCCAAGACTGCAACCTCTGGAAATTCCCGCGCTTTGTCTTTTAAAAACCTAAGGTCTTTGTTTCCCGGTGCCACTCCTTGCTGATCAGCAGGGGTGACCCCATTGCGCAATGGTCAAAATAAACCTCTTGCGATTTTGCATCAATGATTAATTTCCTGGGTTCTCTTCATACCTTCTTAAAATTAGGCTCATGCTGGGCCTAACAATCCAGCCTCAGTACATCAGCCTCTTCTGGGAATTTTACTTCTTGAGAAACCTGTAGAGCCATTTGACACTAGTTACAGGGGATGCACTTCTACACCCATCCTCACAAAGGCATTCTCATGCAAACATAAACGCTAAGGTCGACAAAAAGCATATGCAATCCATGGAAATTTAAGCTGCCAAAAATGTTTTAATCATGTAAAGTAACTGGAATTCCCAGGCATATTCTTTTCATAATATCATGAAGTTTGGATTACTTTGTTAAATGTTAAACAGAGCACATGCAGTCACATATTAACAAAATTCCACTAATCATCTTCAAAGACTTTTTTTTTTTTTTTTGGTAAGGAGATGTTTACAAAGTTCATGGTTCATGTTTTATGAAGCTAGAAATGCATGTTTTGAATTTTTTTTGTTAGTATTACTGATGACAGTTTGGTTGATTGAACCTTCCTAATTATTATTATTTTTTAAATACTTCTGGATAAGGGTGAAATAGTTTGGGAAATACATAAATGTATTGGATGATTGGATTTCTCACAACTACAGATTGATGTGTTTCATGCTTACATCATAGGCAAGAAACTAGAGCTGGCAAAGTCACCTGCCTTCTTTGAGTGGCCAGGTGTAACCAGGACAGCCGATGGAATGCTAATGTGGATTCTGACTGATTCTTGCTATATAACCTTTAATTTTTAATGACTCTTTAATCGTGTGCTTCTATGAGTTGTATTTTACATATGTGAAGTAATAATCAGAGGCTTTGCATCATTTATAGTCCTGGTTTAAATATAAAAATACTATTAATATCTGAATAAAATAGTGGATGATCTGGAAATGTGGCTTAGTGTTGAAAATGAGTGTGTCAGTTTTTGACCTATGACTTTACCAATCATGATCAGCTATTGGGAGGTGTTAGCATGTAAAGCTCTTAGAAGCAATTTCAGTAGCTGTGAAAGTGGCTGTGGAAATAGTGAATTAGAAAGAATTTTGATATTTAGAATAGCTAAATTGGAGATTTGGTGTGGTCAGCAAGAAACAAATAGCAGGCAAACAAATGCCACAGTTAAAAAGACAAACATTATCTCCAAATATCTTTTTTTTTTTTTTTTGCAGTATCTTGGAAAGCAATCTATTAAGCTAATTATAATGAAAGTTAATTAACACACCTCTATACAATGAGTAAACAAATTTCCCTAGGGGAGGGCAGGGCCTGGAGGAGATGAGGGAGGGGGCTATAGCCAGGATACAAAGTGAATAAATTGTAATTAATAATAATAATAACAATAAATTAAAATATCCAAGCACCTTTAACATTTCTTCAGTTAGTTTGTGTGTTTAGACTTTTCCCTGTCAGAAGCTGTCCCTGAATATTAGTCAAACTGTCCATGGTTTCATTTGGGACACCCACGATCTGCCTTTTCTTTCTCTGCTCTTTCCTAAGCGAGCTCAAGAAAATTCCCTGCCCGGATGATTTTGACATTCAAAGGTCATTCAAAATCCTCTAACTCTTGTCTGGTGCTGCAGTAGCAGGAGCGAACTGCAGGACTCCCATGTGTTAGCTGCTCAGCTTCTGTCTCCTCACGTCTCTGAATGACCAGTGTGGGACCCAGCGCTGACTTGTAGTGGGTGTGAAGTATGGGTAAAAAATGTACAGTAATCTCCTGGGATTTGGTGATTGGTTTGTGATCACAGAGATTCCATTATGTCAAAGTAGAGCAATCAAGCTACACTCTCGTGTTCTTTGTTACACAGTTACAGTGTTCCCTATAGATTTCATATTTATCTTATCACCCCTGTATGACTTTACATACAAAATAAAATGTAACCACCCCAGGCCCAAATAATAATGTCTACCATTTCTATTTGTAATTTGTCAAAAACATAGAAATACTATATTATGTTTATATGTGTATCAGGGTGATTATTATTTAATAGTGGCTTCATATTTAAGACATGAAATTGTGAAGTATTTAGTAGAATCATGTTATTAAGATCACTGATTTTTAGAATGACTCTAGTACTCTGTAAGACACACTGGACTAGCAAGTCACCCATCTGAATAGATAGAATTTTTATTACACTCATCATTTAAGGACCCCCATGGGAAGTTCACAGAGAGATGTGAAATTTTGGGAATTTTCATCTACTTATGAGATGTTTCCAGTTTTAGCTTGAGTGTCTGCTGCCTTTTGCCCTCCTTGACATAGGGAGCTATCTCCATTTCCTTCCACAAAGCCTTAGTGTGAGAGAGATTATACCTGGGCCATGGAAAGGAACCAAAGGCAAAGGCGTAGTTATTTGTGTTGAAAATGCCTTGGCAGATAGCCATTAAAAAGATGAAGATTTTATGTGGTTCCTGTTTATCCCTCATCTTTTCCCATGCTTAGCTTGGTAGCATCTTCCAGGAAGAAAATCTGTGACGGCACTGGTCTAAAGCTAAGTAACGCTGAGTGGCAGGTGCAACAGCTCAGCTGTGGAGACAGAGAACTAGAGATCAGTCTCTGGCTTGTGATTGGCCAAGTGACAGTCTGAAGTTTATCTGTTTTGAAGTTTTAAAACTACAGCAGTGTGGACAAAGTTCTGGCTCAACCAAAATTATATAGATACAATGAACAAAACTTTAATAGGAACATTTTCTTTTAATTTTAAACACTGATTAATAAAACAAATAATGACTATTGCCAATTGCTGCTTCATGATTTCCTGTTATTAGAATATCTAATTTTATTGTCTGCTGCATTAAAATGAGTCCTGCTGTGGAAATGTTAACAAAATGGAGAAGAGGCAAATTAGGCTAAGATAAATGGCCTTTTGGAGAACTGAAGATGGCACCTCTTGGGGAACAAAACAATATTTCAAGACATATGAGACCCTGCTACTAAAGAAACTTACACACACATAAAGAGTGAGCGAGTGAGAGAGAGAGAGAGAGAGACAGAGAGCTAAAGTTACCCTAGAACAGGGCAATGAGACCATTACTAGACACCCAGGGCCTAACCAGATTAAAAAAAAAAAACAACTTAGGGCCAGGAATGGATTAAGCATTTGTAGTAGTTGAACATTTAGGCTCCACAAACTCCTCAAACATCCAGGTTATTGCCATTGCTCTTGGTTACTCTCCAGAACTTGATGGTAAGACTTATTCCTAATGACAGCACATACCTGAGTCATGGAACATAAAGAAACCTGGTAACATGGTTCCTTTTTGCTAGCTTGATCATTCTAGAAGGTGCTCTGCAACCTACCAGGAGAGAAAAGCAATCACCAGTGATGCCCAGCTATAAACTCTGCAAGCTACAATGACTCTCCTGCCAAGATACACCCGCTGCTGCATGGCGGCACGGCATCACGAGACTAACCACCATTTTCTGATTGGATTTAAGTCCTGCTCCCCAATACGAAACCAAGAGCTGGTATGAGACAGGCTATAGGTCCTAGGAGAGACCCCTCTACATGGGCATAGCATTAAACCTACTCCCGAAGATTCATTGCATTTATAGAACAATGCATTCATAAGCTCTTAGATGCTTTTATTTGCAGTAGATGATAATTAACAAAGAGACTCACAACTGGCCAAGGTGCAGAGAATAAGAGTCTGCACAACTGTCATCCCTAAAATGAATATATATTTCACACTTTATGATCCAAAGCTTAGGGCTTACTGCAAAAGAAGACACAGAATGCATGTGAGAGCCACAGGGAATAGATAACTACTAGGAAACCTCTTTCAGACACAGCAGGGAAGCTGCGTGGATGAACCTGCAGTAGCTGTGATAGTATGCTCCTAGCTCCGAATCTTCAGATTTGAGTACAAATCCTGGAATAACTGCAGAAATCAGGAAAATACCAACACCAGGCATGAGAAACCCTCTTCTGAGTTGTTGGTCTTGGTTGTCCAAGAGACCCCCCCCCCACCCCAAAGACTACAGGCTACTGCTATCGCCTTTGGTTGATTCCCAGAGATGGAAGGCAGATCCCTATTGGTAAAACCACCATGCCCTGAGCTGGAACTTAAAATCGTTTCCCTGATGGTTGATGGTACCAGAACTTATGAGGCAAACTCCCAAAGGAGGTGATCAACCACTGATTACAACATCTATGAACTACAACTATGACCAACGGGAAATGACAATCCTAAGCTTGCAGCACTGGCACTCATATCTTGTCAGAAAACAGAGTTTTTAATATCCCTTGGATTTTCATGGCTAGATATTTTACATTAGGAAATAGTCTACTATTAAAATATTTTATCAAAGAGGAAGAGTGTAAATGTGGATGAGTCTGACTCATCTATTTGCCATATATTTTTTAGTGTTTCTGTGTATAATCTCTTAGCCAAAGAGGTAAAAACCCAATTCAGATGCTGTAAGGTAGATAAGCTACTTGTAATTTTCTGTCTGCCTACAGCAGGGCTCCTTCTGAAGGAAGCTGAGAGTGTTAAGCTCCATGTCAAATGCTGTATTGAAAATATAGCCCTAATGCCCAGAACAGGCCTGGCAGAAACCGTCATTCTTCAGTATTAGAAAAAAGTAGTTTGCTGTTCATATCAAAACCTTGACTCTGCCCTGGGACATGAGTAAACTCATACAATATCCAACATGGTAGGTCTGAGACAATAGTAAAATGAGACAAACCATTCTGCCGCTCATTGTGGTAGACATTCCTGACACTAAGAAAGTGCCTTGGCTTTACCTACTATAGACTATACCCTGCTATTATCCCTATATACAACAATTTAATGTGGGGTCCAGTTATAGAATTATCCCAATATGCTGAATCTAGAGTACACTATTTTTAAAAAAAGACAATCTTCTCAAGGCCTCAAATCATGTAAGAGGTTCATTGCAGCATGCTTTCGCTGAGACAGTCCATGATTCCTGTATGGACTGGGAGATTAACATTGCAAGAAGTAATAAACTGGGCATTTTAAGCCACAGGAGCATTCCTATTGGCTCTGGATAAAGGACATTGACATGTACATTGCCTGCTTAATGGTCAGATGTAGGTACCGTTATTTTCATTTTGTTTAAGAGGAACCTTAAGTTCTCAAGGCTCAAGAATCTTTTCCAAGTTTGTGTGGGTAAGAAGTGGTATAGCTGAACATTGAGTTAGGTTTGTTTTTTCTCTCAGTCAGTGGTCTACAAAGAACAAATTTATATCAGTACAGTATTTTATATAGGCAGAATAGTTACATACATGCAAATCACAACACATAAGATACACAAATTTGTTTTCAGATTTAACTTTGGGGAGGCATGTTAGCTCTGTTATAATGTTGTTTCCTCGTGCTTCAACGCTCAGAGTATTGTGTTTGTCACAACCTTCTTTTCTTGACATAATGAAAAGGCATCTCACACTTACAGGGCAAAGTACAGGTATAGTACAAAGAACTTCGTTGTGGCTATGTGACAACAGTTTGTGAACTTAAAACTCCATCATTCCCAAAAATGCATCTTAGTGTATATTTATCAAAAGCAGAGTGTGATTCCTAAGTGCTGTGCAACCATCAAAATCATGAAGCTGTAGCTGATACACTATTCTAATAGCTGATTTTCATCCTGTCTTACAGATTATTGCATTAATTCCCTAAAGTGAAAGTGGTGAGTTCATATAGTACATGTAGGTTGTCCCTTGGTCCTTGGCATTTTCTTAGCTTTCACGATGACTTTTAAAAGTTCTGACTTGGTGTTTTGTCTAAGTGTTCTCAGTTTGAGTTGATATTTTCTCGTGACTAAGTAACGTTGGCAGAGGTATGACAAAATGATCTCTGCGTTCACATTGCATTCCATTATGTAGGAAGTGGCTTCAGTTACTTCTAGTTTTGGCCACATTTATTTTGATCACATGATTAAAATGGTCTTTCCAGAATTCTGCTGTACAGTTATTTCTTCTACTTCTTAATAAATGCCATTTTGTACGAAGGCCTTCAAAATTATGTATCCAGAATATTCCCCATGAAACTTGTTAACCACATTAATATGGACACTGATAGCTTCCTTTGCCTCATCCATTGTAATCCATCACTGATGATTTTGCTGTTTAAATTGTTTCAGGTTTGGCCAGGGAAAGATCATTCATGCTGGAACTCTAATCTTTCCAGGAAGTTAGCACCTGTATGTCATTCTTTCTTCTATTGGCTTTTGGCTCAAAATGATGTTTCAAATTCTTCTTATACTGGGGGTTTAAGCCTACCAAGAACTAGCCACTTATGCAGTAAGCCCTGGTTGCTTTTTACTGGAGAATGATATTATACACCAAATATGGGGTTCAGGCATTCTTACAGTATGGGATAGCACTGTTTCCAGTTATCTCAGTGTACAGAGCTGACAAGTAGAAATACCTTTTTCTTGAAGGTCAGGTTTGAACACGCCAAGCTAGGCACATGTCCACATCCTCCTCCCTGCTGGTATGCATGCCAGGAAAGTTTTTGCATGGATGCCCCTCCCCCCCAATTTACTTAATTGTGGGCACTTCTCTCTACGTTCAGTCCCTTCTCTTTGTGGACATTATTGCATTCTGAATGAATGCATCATTAACGTAAATTAAAAATTACACAAAACAGTTTAGATGATTCTTGAGTGCAGCATGAAATTCAAGAGTCCAGTGTGAGTTAATTAATGAACATCTAAGTTTTCTGTAGGGTCAGGGTTGAGGACCATGTCCCTGAGAAGCAGCCTTTCTTCCTGTTTCAAATATCTATCGGGAATGCAAATTTAATTATCTTTCCTTTGAATATACATGTTAGTTTGTTTCCTGTCTCCTTTATAGAATGTGTCACTTCATGTGTGTGTTTTGTATAAAGTCTTCTGGTATTTGTAAATATGTAAACACACACACACACACACACACACACATTCACTCATGTGTGTGTGTGTGCTTGTGCAATTCTATAGCATGTTCCCCACAGTGGAGTTGCTGGACTCTTAGTAACACTAATGTTCACATTTATATGAAAACATTATGTATTTTAAAAGCACCCCTTCCAACCTAGAGTCTAGTCAATTCTGTATAAAAGTCTCTATTAATTTTTCCAATTACTAAAAATCTTGGCAGTATCAGATTATTTATTTAAAAAACTTAAGTGCTGAAACACCTAATTATGGACTTAACTAGCATGTGCCTTCCTCACGGATACACTTGTGGATCCTTTTTGTATTTTGATAGAAAAATTTTGTTGTTGATTCAGAAATATTTTAGCTATTCTAGGTTCTTTGTTCCTCAATATACAAGTTAGTATTAGCCTTAATATGAGCTCCTCAGCCTTCGTGCAGAAGAGTTTTAGAAATTTGTTATATTGAGTCAATAAATCAATTTTCATAGAATTAAAATCTTGATCATTTTACAACTTTCTGTCTTTGAGCAACTTATTGCTCTCCATTTATATGGATTTTTAATGTTTGTCAATAAACTTTTACATTTTAATGTAGGTTTATATATCTTTGGTTAATTTTATTCCTAGATATAAAATATCTCCCATTGATTTTAAATTGTGTCTTTCAAGAAGTTACATGTTCTAAATCATAATTACTAGTGTATATAAATATAGCTGTTTTTTTCTATATTACTCTTGTGTATGTAGTAAACTTGCTATATGTGATCATAAATTTTAATGTTTTATAGAAAAAAGTCTATAAATACATGTTGCATTTCTTGTTTTGCATTCTTCATGTTCCTCATTTTTTGTTTTTCACCATCCAGCATCATGTAGTACTTTAAAAAAATGACACTGGCTCTAAGTAGCAATAGTATGCTTATCTTTATTTACCCTTTTAAAATCTTTGACAATTTTATATATATATACACATACATACATGCATACATATATATAATGAAATTTAAACATTTTTACATCCTTGAATTGATTAGTTTTTTTGTCAACTTGCTACAAACTAGGGTCATCTGGGAAGAAGGAATCTTAGTTGAGAAAATGCCTCTATAAGATTGACGGGTTGGCAAGTCTGTGGGGGCATTTTCTTCTTCTTCTTCTTCTTCTTCTTCTTCTTCTTCTTCTTCTTCTTCTTCTTCTTCTTCTTTTTCTTCTTCTTTTTTTTTTCTTTTTTGAGATAGGGTTTCTCTGTGTAGCCATGGCTGTCCTGGACTCACTTTGCAGAGCAGGTTGGCCTTCAACTCCGAGATAGATCCACCTGCCTCTGACTCCCCGAGTGATGTGATTCCAGCCATCCTCCATGGTGCTTAGTGCTGTTTAGTGTTTTAATCATCATTCCTAACCTCCCAGCCTTTTCCATATTATATCATATGTATATATATATTATGCAAATATACATATGATATAGTTACCAATCATGATGTTTCTGATTGAGGCTACCCTTCTTGGACCATTTTCTTTCTATGTGACATCTTTTATAATTTCTATTGTTGAAGAAACCATAATTATTTAAATATGGTTAATTTTTGTTCTTGATTTGAGAAATACTGCTTCAGGTTTGTGGTCATATTATCTCAGTGCTTTGACTATTATTTCACATGTTTCTGTAGTCTTTTGATGTTGTTGATAACTCTTAAGACATGATTCAGTTGTTGATCAATCACTATTGATAAATGATCAAAGAAACACATTTAAGATGTTTCTATCTTAAATGTGTGCTCTAATTTTACTGTGGTATATTGTGGGTTTGCTTTTTTGTTTGCTTATTTTCTGTGCATTCATGTTTTCATCAGTTCTCAAGCTTTATTCGTTGTTTCTTTAAACTACTGAAATTGTCATAGTTGACTACACGGTGCTGTTGTGTTCATACAAAGTTGAGATATTATAGAAAACTGTGAACTTTCAGTGAAAGGACTATTACTATGTATTCTGATTTCCTGTCACTTCACATCACCATTTATTGTATGCAGTTCTCCTTAATTGCCTAGCTAGTGTCTAATATTCCACAAGCATTATTGTTTCTTTGCATGAAAAATATCAATCCTGCTTGATGTGGGTTTGGACAGTCTTGTCTCTCTTCTACTAATGACTTAGGAAAAGACATATTGACTTAAATATTAATTAACTTTCCAGGCTTTTGTTCAGTGGTTGTCTTTTTAAAAGCTTAAGACCTCCTATAAAGCAGCTGTTAAAAGAGCTCAGGACCCTTCACATTTTAACTGTTTTCCTTTATTCTTAGACAGGTTTCTGATTGGCAGCAATCTTTATCAAGCTTGTCCTTTGAAGGTCTTTTGTTGTGCATGTTCTTGCCTGTTGCCCACGGCTTTCAGCAATGGTTGTCACATATGTTAAAGACTGCATTTCCCACTTTTTTTTCAAGCCGATTTAATGTGTCTGGTTTTATGTTGAGGTCTTTGATCCACTTGGACTTCAGTTTTGTGCAGGGTGATAAGTATGGATCTATTTTCATTTTTCTACATGTAGACATCCAGTTGGACCAGCACCATTTGTTGAAGATGCTATCTTTTTTCCATTGAATGGTTTTGGCGTCTTTGTCAAAGATCAGGTGTCCATAAATGTGTGGGGTTATTTCTGGGTCCTCTGTCCGGTTCCATTGATCCACCATTCTGTTTCTGTGCCAGTACCATGCAGTTTTTAAAACTGTTGCTCTATAGTACAGCTTAAGATCAGGGATGGAGATACCTCTGGAAGATCTTTTATTGTAGAGGATTGTTTTAGCAATTCTGGGTTTCTTGTTATTCCATATGAAGTTGAGAATTTTTCTTTCCAGGTCTGTAAAGAATTGTGTTGGTAATTTGATGGGAATTGCATTGAATCTGTAGATTGTTTTTGGTAGGATGGCCATTTTTACTATGTTAATCCTGCCAAGCCATGAGCATGGGAGATCTTTCCATCTTCTCATATCTTCTTCTAATTCTTTTTTCAGAGATTTGAAATTTTTTTCATGCAAGTCTTTGACTTCCTTGGTTAGGCTTACTCTGAGGTACCTTATGTCATTTGTAGCTATTGTGAAGGGTGTTGTTTCCCTAATTTCTTTCTCAGCCCTTTTGTCTTTTGTATACAGGAGGGCTACTGATTTTTTTGAGTTAATTTTGTATCCGGCCACTTTGCTGAAGGTGTTTATCAGCTGTAGGAGTTCCCTGGTAGAGTTTTTGGGGTCACTCACGTATACTATCATATCATCTGCAAATAGTGATAATTTGACTTCTTCCTTTCCAATTTGTATCCCCTTGATCTCCTTCAACTGTCTTATTGCTCTAGCAAGGATTTCTAGCACTATGTTGAAGAGATATGGAGAGAGTGGGCAGCCTTGTCTTGTCCCTGATTTCAGTGGGATTGATTTCAGTTTCTCTCCATTCAGTTTGATGTTGGCTATAGGCTTGTTGTATATCGCCTTTACTATGTTTAGATATGTGCCTTGTATCCCTGATCTCTCCAATACTTTAAACATGAATGGATGTTGGATTTTGTCAAATGCTTTTTCAGCATCTAGGGAGATTATCATGTGGTTTTTTTCTTTCAGTTTGTTAATATGGTGGATCACATTGATGGATTTCCGTATATTGAACCACCCCTGCATACCTGGGATGAAGCCTACTTGGTCATAGTGGATAATATCTTTGATGTGTTCTTGGATTCGGTTTGCAAGTTTTTTGTTAAGTATTTTTGCATCAATATTCATAAGGGAGATTGGCCTGAAGTTCTCTTTCTTTGTTGAGTCTTTGTGAAGTTTAGGTACCAAGGTGACTGTGGCTTCATAGAATGAGTTTGGTAATGTTTCTCCTGTTTCTATTTTGTGGAATAGTTTGAAGAGAATTGGTGTTAGCTCTTCTTTGAAGGTCTGGTAGGATTCTGCGCTGAAGCCATCTGGTCCTGGGCTTTTTTTTGGATGGGAGACTTTTGATGACCGCTTCTATTTCTTTGGGGGATATAGGTCTATTTAGTTGATTTACCTGGTCCTGATTCAGCTTTGGTAAGTCAAATCGATCAAGAAAATTGTCCATTTCATTTAGATTGTCAAATTTTGTGGCATATAGACTTTTGAAGTAAGTCCTAATGATTGTTTGGATTTCCTGTGTCTGTAGTTATATCCCCCTTTTCATTTCTGATTTTCTTGATTTGGGTGGTGTATCTCTGCCTTTTAGTTAGCTTGGCTACGGGTTTGTCTATCTTGTTGATTTTCTCAAAGAACCAGCTCTTGGTTTCATTGATTCTTTGAATTATTTTATTTGTTTCCAATTGATTGATTTCAGCCCTGAGTTTGATTATTTCCAGCCGTCTACTCCTTTTTGGTGTGTCTGCTTCTTGTTTTTCTAGGGTTTTTAAGTGAGCCATTAAGGTGCTTGAATGAGCTGTCTTGAATTTCTTCTTGAAGGCACTTAGTGCTATGAACTTTCCTCTTAGCACTGCTTTCATTGTGTCCCACAAGTTTGGGTATGTTGTGTCTTCATTTTCATTGATTTCTAGAAAGACTTTAATTTCTTTCTTTATTTCTTCCCTGACCCAGCTGTCATTTAGTAACAAGTTGTTCAGTTTCCATGTGTGTGTAGGCTTTTTGTTATTTCTGTTATTGTTGAGGTCCAGCTTTATTCCATGGTGATCGGACAAGATACACGGGATTATTTCAATCTTCTTGTATCTGTTGAGGCTTGCTTTGTGACCAACTATGTGGTCTATTTTGGAGAAGGTTCCATGAGGTGCTGAGAAGAAGGTAAATTCTTTTGTGTTTGGGTGCAAAGTTCTGTAAATGTCTGTTAGGTCCATTTGATTCATGACCTCTGTCAGAGACAATGTTTCTTTGTTTAATTTCTGTTTAGTTGACCTGTCCTTTGTTGAGAGTGGGGTGTTGAAGTCTCCCACTATTAATGTGTGGGGATCTATATGTGCTTTAAATTTTATCAATGTTTCTTTCACAAATGTGGGTGCCCTTGTATATGGGGCATAGATGTTCAGAATTGTGATGTCTTCCTGGTGGAATTTTCCCTTGATGAGTATGAAGTGTCGTTCCCCATCTCTTTTTTATTAATTTTGGTTGAAAGTCTATTTTATCAGATATTAGAATGGCTACTCCTGCCTGCTTCTTGGGTCTGTTTGCTTGGAAAGTTGTCTTCCAACCTTTTACCCTCAGGTAATGTCTATCTTTGTGTCGTAGGTGTGTTTCTTGTATGCAACAGATTGCTGGGTTTTGTTTACGTATCCATTCTGTTAATCTGTGTCTTTTTATTGGAGAGTTGAGTCCATTGATGTTGAGAGAGATTAATGACCAGTGGCTGTTAGATCCCTTGATTTTGATATTGGCTGTGGTCATCAGGTTGTGTGCTTGGTTGCTTTTTGTTTTACTGAAGTGAGGTTATTTATTTCCTGTGTTTTCTTGAATGTAGCTAGTTTTCCTGGGTTGTATTTTCCCTTCTAGTGTCTTCTGTAATGCTGGATTTGTTTGTAGGTATTGTTGAAATTTGTTTTTGTCATTGAATATCTTGTTTCCTCCATCTATGAGGACTGAGAGTTTTGCGGGGTATAGTAGCCTGGGCTGACATCTGTGTTCTCTTAGAGTCTGCATGATGTCTGTCCAGGCCCTTCTGGCTTTCATAGTCTCTGTTGAAAAGTCAGGTGTGATTCTAATGGGTTTGCCATTATATGTTACTTGGCCTTTTTCCCTTGCAGCTTTTAGTATTTTTTCTTTGTTCTGTATACTTACTGTTTTGATTATTATGTGGCGGGAGGATTTTCTTTTCTGGTCAAATTTGTTGGGTGTTCTGTAGGCCTCATGTATTCTAATGGGCCTCTCCTTTAGCTTGGGGAAATTTTCTTCAATGATTTTGTTGAAAATATTTTCTGGGCCTTGAAGAAGGGAGTCTTCTTTTTCCTCTATACCTATTATTCTTAGGTTTTGTCTTTTCATATTGTCTTGGATTTCTTGGACGGTCTGTGTCAGGAATTTTTCGGATTTAACATTTTCTTTGACAGATACATCGATTTCTTCCATTGTATCTTCTATACCTGAGATTCTTTCTTCCATCTCTTGTAGTCTGTTGGTTATGCTTACCTCTGTAGTTCCTGTTTCCTTCCCTAGATTCTTCCTTTCCATTATTTCCTCCATTTGTGTTTTCTTTAATTTTTCCAATTCTATCTTCAGGTCTTGAGTTGTTTTGTTTACTTCCTTCACCTATCTGATTGTTCTTTCCTGTTTTTCTTTTAGTTCCTTCAACTCTGTTTCTTTCATTTCATTTAGTGCTTTAAGCATTTCCTTTCTAAAGGCCATAAACTGTTTGGCTGCAGCTTCCTCTATTTCTTTACGGATGGCAATATTCTGTTTGAGTTTATCTTCCTCTATGTCTTTACGTATCTTATTTGATTCCTCTGTTATCATCTTCATGAGCATAGTTGTTAGGTCATCTTCTTGGATTTCAGTTATGCTGGGGTGTCCAGGGCTACTTTCCCCTGTGTAACTGGGTTCTGGAGATGCCATATTGCTCTGTCTTTTGTTGCTTGAGCTTTTACACTGGCCTCTACCCATTGTGCTATCTTAGGTGTTTGGGGTTATTTTCTGGTGGTTCCTGGGGATCCTGTGGTGGAGAGAGTCCCCTTTGCAGAAAGCTGGTTTTTCCTGAAGGATATCTTCTCAGCTTTTTGTGTATAGTTCCTGGATGGCTGGTGTTTTTTCAGGAGTTGCTCACCTCAGGGATATAGACCTGAGTGGTAACTGTGGTCTTTGTTAGCCGAGAGGGTTCTCCTCTCACCCAGGGAAGTCCTGAGGGCAGCTGCCCTGTTTCTGGGTTTCTTGTTGTAAATTTAGGGATCAGCTGCTATGACCCAGTTGGACATCAGGCGCTCAGCAACTGTTTGTGCCTGTGTCTGGAGCACAGCTGAGTGATCGCGCCTCGGCCCCACTGTCTGCTAAACTTTTTCTAGGGAAGGATTGGGTGATTTAAGTCAGTACAGTTTTCTTCCTTCCCTGTGGATTCTCTGGAGACACAGACTCCCAGTGTCTCTTTTTTTTTGCCCTGGTGCACACTGCTCAGTGTCTGCCAGCTGGCTGGCCGCAGAAACTGCCTGTGCCTGGAGCACAGCTGATTGATGGCAGCTCAGTCTCCGCTAGCTGTCTGGTGCACAGAAACTGCCTGTGTCTACCTTTGCGGCCTTTGGGAGCCTGGGTGCCTCCCTAAGCTGGGTAATTTTCCGGGGACCTTTTCAGGCTGGGGGTGTCGGCTGAGTGCTCTGAGATCAGACCTGCCGTTTCCCTCCCTGTGTGTTTGCACCGGACAGTGAAACTCATTCGCTGGTGCCCTTGTGCCCACAGTTCTATCTTAGGTGGCGAATCAGGCACGCAGGCAGGCAGAGCTCTGTGCCCGGAGCCTGGGTCTCGGGCTCTGGCTCCGGGCTGCTCCGGGCTGGGTCTGGGGTGTCCATGGAACCCGAGTCTTTTCCAGGGGATGTCTGGGTGACCTAAGGCCGGTCCCAATCGTTTCCTGTACCCTGGGGTTATCTCTCGACTGAAAATTCCAGTCTCTGATAGTGTGGTACGCAGGGTTCAGTCTGGGACCTTGACTGTGGCTCTGGACTGGGGCTGGGGCTGGCGGCCGGCAGCCAAGCGTCTGGCGGAACCGGGATCTCTTCCGCGGTTTAGCCGGGTGAGTTAAAAGCTGATTGAATCCTCCACCGTGGGGTATCCTCTCACCTGGGAAACACAATGACTGTGTTTTATGCCCGTGAGTTCTGATTACTGGTCACTGTGCTGATCCTGCTGCTGCTGCTCAGAATGAGAGTCCCCCCGGCGCCGCCATCTTGCTCCTCCTCCTGTTTTTTTAATTTTTTAATTTTATTTTAAATTACACTTTATTTACTTTGTATCCCCCCTCTAGTACCCTCCCTCCTCCCCTCCCAACCCTTGCCTTCCTCCCCCTTCTTCACGCATGCCCTTCCCCAAGTCCACTGGTAGGGGGGGCTTCTTTTTCTTCCTTCTGATCCTATTCTGTTAGGTCTCACCAGGAGTGGCTGCATTGTCTTCCTCTGTGGCCTGGTAAGCCTGCTCCCCCCTCAGGGGGAGGTGATCAAAGAGCAGGCCAATCAGTTCATGTCAGAAGCAGTCCTTGTTCCCATTACTATGTAATCCACTTGGACACTAAACCACCAAGGGCTACATCTGTGCGGGGGTTCTAGGTTATCTCCATGCATGGTACTTGGTTGGAGTCTGAGTCTCAGGAAAGACCCCTGTGTTCAAATTTTTTGGTTCTGTGGCTCTCCTTGTGGGGTTCCTGTCCAGATCTTACTTTTTCCCACTTCTTTCATAAAATTTCCTCATTCTGCCCAAAGTTTGGCCATAAGTCTCAACATCTACTTTGATAGTCTGCAGGGCAGAGCCTTTCCGAGGCCCTCTGTGGGAGGCTCCTAACTTGTTTTCTGTTTTGTTCTTCTTCTGATGTCCATCTTTTTTGCCTGATTACAGCCCTGAGTTTGATGATGTCCTGTCATCTACTCCTCTTTAGTGTGTCTGCTTTTTTTTTTCTTTTGTTGTTACTGTTATACTTTCAGGTGTGCTGTTAAGTTGCTGGTATGGGTTATCTCCAATTTCTTTATGAAGGTGCTTAGTGCTATGAACTTTCCTCTTTGCACTGCTTCCTTTGTGTCCCATTAAGTTTGGGTATGTTGTACCTTCATTTTTATTGAATTCTAGGAAGTCTTTAATTTCTTTTTTATTTCATTACTGACCCAGTAGTTACTGAGTAGGAAGTTGTTCAATTTCCATGAGTATGTAGGCTTTCTGTTGTTTCTGTTGATGTTGTGTTCCAGCTTTAATCCATGGTGGTCTAATAAGATGCAGGGGTTTATTTCAATCTTTTTATATCTCTTGAGGCTTGCTTTGTGACCAAGTATATGGTCAATTTTAGAGAAAGTTCCACGAGTTGCTGAGAAGAATCTATATTCTTTTATGTTTGGGTGAAATGTTTTGTAGATACCTGGTAAGTCCATTTGATTCATGACGTCTCTTAATTTCATTATTTTTGTATTTAGTTTCTGTCTCAATGATCTGTCCATTTGTAAGAGTGGAGTGTTGAAGTCTCCCACTGTTAATGTATAGGGTATGATGCGTGATTTAAGCTTTAATAATGTTTCTCTTATGAATGTGGGTGCAAAGATGTTCAGAATTGAGATGTCATCTTGGTGTATTTTTCCTTTGATGAGTGGGAAATATTCTTTCCTATCTCTTTTGGTTAGTTTTTGTTGAAAATCTATTTTGTTAGTTACTAGAATGGCTACTTCAGCTTTCCTCTTGGGTCTATTTGCTTGGAACACCTTTTTTTCAGTTCTTTAGACTAAGGTAATGTTTATCTTTATTACTGAGGTGTATTTCTCATATGCAGTAGACTGATGAATCCTGTTTTCCAATCCTTTCTGCTAGCCTCTGTCTTTTTGTTGGGGATTTGAGGGCATTTGTGTTGGGAGATATTAATGACCAGTGGTTGTTAGTTCTTGTTATTTTGAAGTTGTTGTTGTTAGATTGTATGTGTGTGTTTCCTTTCTTTTGGTTTTGTGGATGTGGTATTATCTATTTCCTGTGTTTTTCTGGTTGTAGTTAAACTCCTTGGGTTGTATTTTTCCTTCTAGTACCCTTGTAGTGCTGGATTTGTGGCTAGGTACTGTTAAAACTTGGTTTTGTTATGGAATATTTTGTTTTCTCCATCTATGTTGATTGCTGGGTATAGTAGTCTGGGTTGAAATCTGTGATCTTAGTGTCTGCATAACATCTGTCTAGGCTGTTCTGACTTTCATAGTCTCTGTTGAGAAGTCAGGTGTAATTCTGATAGGTCTGCCTTTGTCTGTGACTTGGACTTTTTCCCTTACAGCTTTTTAATATTCTTTGTTTTGTAGATTTGCTGTTTTGATTATTATGTGGCAGGAGTATTTTCTTTTCTGGTCCAATCTATTTGGAGTTCTGTAAGTATGTTGATAGGCATCTCTTTCTTTAGGTTTTCTTCTATGATTTTGTTGAAAATATCTCCTGGGTCTTGGAGCTGGGAGTCTTCTCCTTCTTTTATTCCTCTTATTTTTAGGTTTGGTCTTTTCATGGTGTCCCAGATTTCTTGGATGTTTTGTGTCAGGGACTTTTTAGCTTCAATTTTTTTTTTTTGACTGCTGTATCCGTATGTCAACTGTATCTTCTATATTTGAGATTCTCTCTGCCCTCTCTTGTATTCTGTTGGTGATGCTTGTATATGCAGTTCCTGTTCTTTTCCCTTGGTTCTCCAGCTCCAGGATTGCCTCAGATTGTGTTTTTTTTTTTTTTTTTTTTTTTACTTCACATTCCATTTTTAGGTCTTGAATAGCTTTATTCATTTCTTTCTCCAGTTTGATTATATTTTCTTATAATTCTTTAAAGGATTTATTCAATTCCTTCATCAGTTTGAATGTATTTTTCTGTAATTCTTTGAGAGATTTCTTTTCCTCCTTTAAGTCCTCTATTATTTTTATAACCTCATATTTAAGGTCATTTTCTTGTGATTCAGGTGTGTTAGTATCTCTGGGGCTTGCTGTAGCAGGATAGCTGGTTTCAAGTGGTGACATTTGGCTCTGGGTTTTATTTCTAGTGTGCCTCTAGCCATCTGGGTGTCTCCTGATAGCAGCCCTGGTGGTCTCTGATGTCCAGGCAGTTTAGAAGGGGTTGGAGAGGTCTCTAAGCTGAATGTTGCTCAGGCCAGCACAGGCCTTCTTGGGTTGGTAGATATGGATCAGGGCCTGAATACTGCTCACCTCCTCTGCTGGCCTTGTCCCAAGTGAGACAGGTGCTGCCCTCAGGGAGGTAGGAGAAATCCAAGGGGTTTGGTTGCTGCAGCAAAGCATCCTTGTGACTGGGAACCTATGCTTGGTTTAGGCAGAGCTACACCAGGTGCCTTGGGATCTTATGTGACTCCTTGACCAGAGAGACAGCTGGGGGAGGGGGCTGGAATTGTGGTTCCCAGTTCCTGAGATATCTCCTACCATACAGGAAACACAATGTGTTTTGGCATCAGCTGTTAGATTACTCACTGTAACCACAGTCTCTGGTCATCTGTCACTCAGATACCATGCACTCTGGCCGCTGCCATCTTGGAAGACCCAAAGCTAGTTTATAACCTGTGTGTTTTGACCCATTTTCCCCCTTAAATATTTTCATGGAGTCTCTGTAATCACAGAGAACCATTTCTCAGGAAGTCCCTTGAAATCCAAATCTACAGAATGCCAGGCTTCGGGAAGGCTCTGCTGTTCTCATCGTGAGTCCTACCTTTTACAGAAGGGAGACACATTTTCACGCTACACTGAGTTTCACCACAAATTCTGTGTCTCGTGCTGCCCAGAGTCAGGCCTTGATAATTTTCTGAACCAGGCTTCCAACTTGGCCAAGGCACATTTTCCTCTAGTTGGGACTGAATCAAGTGCTCGTATTTGACTCTGTTTTCTTGTACTTACTCACTTATACAAACCTTTGAAGGGGCACCTTAGTTTAAGAAGTCAGTAATTTATTACAGACTTTTGCAGCAGACAGTGCACGTTTTTACAAGCTGCAATTTACAATTTTAAAGTGGAAATACACTGACTCTGCTCTTAAATTTAAACACAAAGTGGGAAAAGACCATAATAAACAAACCCCATGGCTTTCCTCAGTGTTTTAAAGTCTGTTAATAATGGTCTCAAAATGTCCACCTTTTGATGAAATGGTTCACCTGCAGTCCAGTAATGAGTCCTTCCTTTACCATGATTAATTTTTAATGTTAGAGATTAATGTAAGAACCCATTTAAATATTTGCCAGGAGCTCAGTAAAATAATTTAAAATCCTGTAGAGAAATTCTTTTCAGTTCTAGGCCCTCTGCCAGAAAGCCCTATATTTGATCCTTAAAATGTGGAATTCATTGTCACAGTGAGGTGTGCTTACGGGAGCAAAAAGCTAACCACAGTCTTGTTTTACTGGAACACTGATGGTGTCTGCTCTGTCAGGACTCCTACAGCCACCGAGTTAGCTATGCTTTATCTAGGCAATGTGTTTTCCTTAAAGAGTAAAATATTACAGTGGAGCCAAGATACATGATCAGTTCATAAAACAAGATGTCAAAAGGAAAGCAGATTTGTATTTCTGTAAAATATCACTTCTGGAAGGAAATGTTGAAAATATGATATTGGTTAATATCATGAAGATTGAATAAACTTGGAGAGTTTGTTAGTTGTAGCTTTCTGAACCATTTAAAACTGTAACCATTCATCAGGTGCGGTGTTTGTCTCAACAGCTGTATGTTCTTCCATATATTCATGTACATATTAGGTGAGTCTGACCACCTCTGAGACATGGCTGACTCCCAGACATAGAATATATTCCATGGGAGCATTTTCCTCATGACGGAGACTCTACAGGCTCAATAGAGGTTCTGTTGTCTAAACCACATGAATCAAGAAGTTACAGGAGATTATCACTATTTAAGAGGCCCTGGCTGACTGGAAGGAGGGCTAATAAGGAAGTCTTATTCCATCAGCACAGGAAGAGATACAGGGCTTCACAAACATGACTAACTTTAAACACATAAACGTGGTGCTGTTTCTAAGATTGAAGCTAGCAGCATATGACTTTGGGGTATCTCATACTTCTTTTCTTTTTACTCTTTAATTTTTAATTTATTATTATTTTATTGATTACAGTTTATTCACTTTGTATCCCAGCTGTAACCCTTTCTCTTCCCCTTACCATCCCATCCTCTCTCCTTTATCTCCTCCCATGCCCCTCCCCAAGTCCACTGATAGGAGAGGTCCTCCTCCCCTTCCATCTGACCCTAGCTTATCAGGTCTCATCAGGACTGGCTGCGATGTCCTCCTCTGTGGCCTGCAAGGCTGCTCCTCCCTTAGAGGGGGAGGTCAAAGAGCCAGCCACTGAGTTCATGTCAGAGTCAGTCCCTGTTCTCATTACTAGGGAACCCGCTTGTACACTGAGCTGTCATGGGCTACATTTGTGCAGGGGTTCTAGGTTATCTCCATGCATGGTCCTTGGCTGGAGTTCTCAGTCTCAGAAAAGTCCCTTGTGCCCAGATTTTTTGGTTCTGTTGCTCTCCTTGTGGAGCTCCTGTCCCCTCCAGATCTTTCTATCACCCTCCTCTTTCATAAGATTCCCTGTACTCTGCCCAAAGTTTGCTTATGAGTCTCAGAATCTGTTTTGATACTGTGCTGGGTATCAAAGTCTTTTTAATTAAATTTAATTAGAAAGAGTCTCTGAGTCTTTCAGAGGCTCTTTGTGGTAGGCTCCTGTCCTGTTCCCTGTTTTCTTCCTCTTCCAATGTCCTTCCCATTTGCCTTTCTGAGTAAGGATTGATCATTGTATCCAGGGTCCTCCTTCTTGCTTAGCATCTTATTTTGTTTATGTATGTATGTATGCATGTATGTATGTATGTATGTATGTATGTATCTATCTATCTATCTATCTATCTATCTATCTATCTATCTATTTCAGTTTATTCACTTTGTATGCCAGCTGTAGGCCCTCCCTCATTCCCTCCCAACCCCACTCTCCCTCCCTCTTCTCCTATTCCCCTCCCCAAGTCCAGTGATTGGAAAGGTATTCTCCCCTTCCATCTGACCCTAGTCTATCAGGTCTCCTCAGGACTGGCTGCATTGTCTTTCTCATGGCTTGGTACAGCTGTTCCCCCTTCAGGAGGAGGTGATCAAAGAGCCAGCCACTGAGTTCATGTCAGAGACAGTCCCTGTTCCCATTACTAGGGAACCCATTTGGACACTGAGCTGTCATGGACTACATCTGTACAGGGGTTTTAGGCTATCTCCATGCATTGTCCTTGTTTTCTCATACTTATTATTTTGCTGTTTTTGTTTGTTTATTTAGTGTGCTGCATCTCCATTCACTTATATCAGTAATAATAGCTCCATCTCTCCAGAGTTTGGCATCTAATGGCAGAAATATCACTCTCCTCATCTCTTGGCAACATGCCCTCATGAACTATATGAAATGTCAAGAAAGAAGAAAGATGCTTATTTATTGTCTTTTCTGTATTTGCCCATTAAGGATTAGGCTCAGTTATCTGCATCTAAAATCTAAAGTTCAAGGCTTAAGTACACAAGGTACACTACTGCAGCCAAAGAGATAGGGATGTTCTTATGCTTTTATGAGTCCATCAATTTTTATTCCATTTCCCCCCCATTATTGTTTGATTTGCATTGCATTGCTCAAAGTAGCCTTTGGAGGCGGTAACTGCATTGCTTTCCTACAAGCAGGGCACAGGAGATAGAGGCTTGTGTTTGCTCTGTTCTTTATGTGCTTTGGGGAAGACTCTCATGAAGTCGTCTTCCTTGTTTGCTTTCAATTGCCCAGGATGAACTATCATCTGGCCTCACTGAATGGCTGGGAAATATGGTACACAGTGGGGGACACCTCCACAGCTGAAACTTTCATTACTGTGAGAGAAGGGAGCAGAGTGGGCACTAAGAGAAATAGAAATTTCTGTCATAGACAGTGAGGAAAAGCTGGCATGAGAGTCCTCAGCACATTTCCCTCTACTTCCAGATTCAAGCAGTACCACGTCTGGGTATATTAATTCACAGCCTCATTATAAGGTGCCCAGTTAAGGATGGCATTTCTGGTTTTATTGGTGATATAGTTAGGGATCCCCAATTACTACTCTGACAGTTTCTAGGCCTATGTACCTTCTGAGTTGAATATTTTTTTGAGTTGCTCAAAATAAAGAGGCTGAGAGTCACTTATACAGATAGACTTTTCATAAAACAAAACAAAACAAAAAAACACCCTTACAGATTTGGCATGTAATTTAACTTTGAAGCTATGACATGTTGGGGAGCAGACTGAGTGCTGTCATAGTTACCCTCAGAAAAAGTGGGTGTCTATACTACACAATGGGCTGCCTACAAATTAATGTATTGTCACTATAATTAGGTGCACAATTATAAGCACAACTGTCAGGAATAAAGAATTGACTCCAAGGACGTCACACCACAAAAAGAAAGTTGCCAAGATGTCTGTCATTACTAAATATCCAAACAAAGCATGGCAAAACCATATAGACTAATAGTACTGAACTCTACTACGTGAATGAACATTAAAAATGCTGAAAAACAAGACACAGGAGACAACACATTATTTATTATATTTATATAAGATGTTTAGAAAAGAAAAATCTGTAGCAGTTATCTCAGACTGAATATGGAAATGGAGGTTTGCTTTAAATGGGCAAAGGGAGTCTTACTAAGAAGTTTAATAATGATCACATATAGTTCAATAAATGTACTAAAATTACCTAAGATGAGTGATTTTTTTTAAAGCTTTGTTTATTTTGAGACATGGTTTTGAGTAGTGCAGACTGGCTTTCCAAACTCGTCTGCAGCAGAGGCTTGCCTTGGCCTCTGGATTCTCTTGCCTCTTCTTCTCGAGTGCTGGAATTATAATCATGTGCCATTTTGCCAGATGAGATGGGTGAATTTTATAAAATGCAAATTGTATCCCAATAAGCTTTTGGTAAACTAGACTAATCTGGAATGATCTTCCCTTCCTTATACTTAACTATTCCATGATAATGCCTTTTGGGTGCCTATGGAAGGGGCCTCATTTGTTAACATTTTAAAAACTAGAAAAATATCACAGTGCTTTTGCTTGAAAATGTCAATTCCATTTCCAGATTCTCAAGTGCTATCATGGCCTTTAACTGGAGGGCCATCAGCACATTTAATGGCTGGCTCTAGTTTTTGACTCAATCTACATCTGAGCCTCCAATTCTAACATTTAAAATAATTAGTTGTTTTTAAAATAGAAATTTGAAGGAATTTTGACAAAAAAAGAATAACTAATTGTGCTGGATAGTTTTATGCCAACCTGACATAAACTAGAGTTACCTGAAAGGAGAGAACCTCAATTGAAAAAAAAAATGCCTGTATAAGATCCAGCTGCAATGCATTTTCTTAATTAGTGATTGATTGGGGGAGGAGCCAACTCATTGTGGGTAGTCCAATCCATTGATAGTCCTGGCTAGTAGTCCTGGGTTCAATAAGAAAGCAGGTTAAGCAAAGCATGGGGAGCAAGCCAGTAAGCAGCATCCCTCCATGGCCTCTGCATCCGCTCCTGCCTCCAGGTGACTGCTGGTGTGAGTTCCTGTCCTGACTTCCTGTAATGATGAACAGCAATACTGAAGGGTAAGCCAAATAAACCCTTTCCTACCCAACTTGCTTCTTAGTCATGATGTTTTATTGCAGAAATAAAAACTAAGTTAGGACTGAGACATTAATTAACCTAAAAGTTTTTTAGGAATGTTATCAGGCTTAAGATAAAAAAAAAAAACAAAAAAACCCAAATGCTTCTAAAGTCTTGACTACCATATAATTTGTAGGATTGTTTCACCAAAATGAAATCCTACTTTGTAAACCCACTTCAACGCATTGCTTCCAAAATTGCTTTAAATATTCTCTAACACAAAAGTACTAAGATTTTAGTTCATTGGGCATTTAATAATAGTAATGCCATTTGCACAAAATGGAATGATTTAAACATATACCTTTGGTAATGTTAAAGAGAATAGTATAGAAATCTTCCAGAAACTTTTGGTAATCAAATCACCATGACTTGTATAAAAGCACCAGAGATATCAGTATACAAGAAACAGATACCATGAGTATAATAATTCCAAAATATTAAGCAATAGCTTCAGTAACTGCTATTCTTTCATTCTTTTTAAGTCTATAGCATTAAAGTAGTTGGTCTGAGCTCTCTAAATCTCTAGGACTCTTGTTTTCATTCTGGCATTTCATTTCTGGCATTTTCTTTCTTTTTAGACTGAATGGAACATTGATATTAAATGAGATGATGGTCTCAAATGCAGTTTGGAGAAATAAAAATTAGGTGGCAATGTCAGCAGACAGCACCAAATTCAGTGGTTAACTGACAGAAAGAGAGATACACAGAGAGAGTCAGAGAGAGACAGAGTAGGGGAAGACGTGAGAAAAACCCGAGAAACAGACTATTTTTCTCCCCATAAAATTATAACTGAAAAACAGCACCATCAAAATGTAGGATGTTGAGGACATCACAGCCTGAGTCACATGAACAATTTCCTCACCAAGGGCTCGAAACAACCAAAATGCTCTGGCAGCGTTGGGGGGAGCTTTGTGTTTGAACAAGAACAAACATGATGCTTGTATTTGCTAGACATCAATCATTTCCAACCTTGTTTTATAAGCATCAATTTTCAAACGTGACCAGCTGTGACTTGAATAAATAAAATCTGAGATAGGCTTGCACAAAGAAACCAAACTCTGTTTGTATGCATTTAGAGAAATTTTACAATGCTAACTTTCTGCATTTGAAATTAACAGATAACAAGTAGTCATTGAAACTCTTAATTTAAAAATAAAACAAATATATATTTAGAGCACTAAATGAGTATAGGACAGGAGGTAAAGAAAGAAAAAGAAGAAATGAGAAGAGGAGGGGTGCCATCAAAAGCAAGAGTGAGAAGGTAGTAGAGCAAAACATCAGACATCAGAAAAGAAACCACAAAAGGAGTGGACGAGAAAGGGACTTGATTACTTTTCATAGTGAGAATTCTGGAATTTTGGTTTATTTAGAAAACAGAAAAATTTTCAGAATATGTTTTCACTTTAATCCCAGGTGTGGGGATATAGGGCTGCTTTTCAGAAGCTGACTATAATTTGCCTCATGCTAGAGGCATGATTTTGCCAGCTGCAGATAGTTTCTGCAATTGTGTGATGTTTGGAATTCTGGAAACTTTTCAGAAGGTATACAAATGCTAGAAACCAGAGAGGTGGGTTGGTGGTTCGTGGTCATTCATGGGGGGGTTGGTTTGTTAGTCATGCTTAAAGAAGAAACAAGAAGAAAGAAATTAGATTCAGGATCTCTCTCTCTCTTCCCTCCCTCCCTCTCTCTTACCCATGTTTTTCTCCTATCTAGTAGCTGGTGAAATGGGCAGGGGAGAAACAGGGGAAGGGATAAAGGGCAGGAGAAAGAAGAACCCACAGAGTAGCAAAAACAAGCTGCACATGGACTCCATTGTCTTGCATATTTAAGGCAGAGGACAGATGAAAAATGTGATTTGTAATTTCTACTTTTTATGTAAAGAAAACCCAGCTATACTCTTGCTCGGCTTTGTCGTATAGAAGGAAAAAGGATGTAGATGCATCCGTTAAACACCTGATTCAGTAGGGCTGTTTTCTTGGTTGTGATACTTAAGTTGACCCAGTCCTTAGTTTAGGTCCCTTGGCAGACTTACTTGTTTATATTAGTAACATTTGCTGATATTGTGATCTTCAATATTGAGACAGATAATCAGTCTCTGAGTGTACATTTTCTCTTAACTAGGAGAAGAGTACAATAGGTGGCTACCATATGCTGACTGAGACGCTGTGAGTGCGTTATAAGTATTCTTTAGGTAGGTGGTGCTCTTGGTCACATTGGCACCTGGTAGACATTGTCATTGTTCCTTTGTAGCTTCCCCCTCCCCACCACTGCTACTTTTCATACTTGTTAAATGACCTTGGAGGTGTGAAATACTCATTTTCCCATGACAAGAACCTTGTATCAGTCACCTGAAGTACATGCAAATCAAATGAGATAACTTGAAAAGCATTTGGAAGTGCAGTGAACAGGAAGCCATATCTGCTTAAGGATGTAAATCAACACAAGAGAGCCACCTCCTTCTGCTTTGTATTTTGATATGTATTAAAATGTTGAACCAGCTCTGGTGTGGGACTTTACCGCTGAGCCTGCAATTGGAGTGCCTCTGGCCTATTCTTATACCCAGAGAGCCTTGAATGCAGCTTAGTCTTACTTTAACATGCATTCTAAAATTTCAGACAGTCTGGTTTGTGCATACTTAACAGGGCACCTCCATAATTTAAAATCTTGCTCATCCTGGGTCACCAGATGAGAAGAACCACCGCTGGCCAACGTCTTCTGTCACTGTAATACATGGACTTTATATTGCAGGTCCTCTGGAAAATGAGAGGATTTAAGATGATAACACCCTAGGTATAACCAGATCTTATAATCCCGCATGAATTATTCTGTAATATAGCACTGTTAATTACAACTCCTTTTTCTACATTTGTGAAACATGGAAAACAAGAAACGCCTTGAATAGGGTCACCTCCCAGGCCCTTTTTCTGGCTCTTATCACAGGTCTCCTACATCCCTCAAGACTTCCTAGAACAGCTCACAGTCCCATTCTCAGCAGGCTTTTTAATTAGGCTCTTATCTGTCTTGCTGCCCCAGGTCATTCTTGCTGGGTTAAGCTGCTTCAGGACTTATGAAAGAGCTTCATTTGCCAAATGTAGGTATAATATTGGACGAAGTGCTTTGTGAACCTGCCTGCTTTAAGTTTTCCCCAAGGTTATTTCTCACTCCTGCTTCAACAGTCCCCAAATTGAAAGTTTCTCACCCCTGAGGATCTCTGACCTTTCTCCTTCCCAGCAATGAACTGGTTTGATAAAAAGCACAGACAGGAGAGTGTTTGTAATATGCTGTTGCTGTTGGACTTGGGGTTCAGATGCAGCTGTGCCATTTCTTTTATATGACTGTAACAATTGAAATATAATGAATAAAATAACTTTAACCAGATAAGTGCAACATGATTAAAAACAGCTTGGTGTAGTTTACTTTCAGAAGAGTGAGTCAAACAACAAAGAAAGAGGGAGCTGAAGACCCTGTGCAACGTTTGCAGTGAGGTAAAACACCTAGTGCGAGTGACTAATGTTATAATATGCACACAAATTTGTGCAAACCTTTAGCAATAATTATTGCTAGTTTTTTTTAAACATCAATAGGTATGCTGTCAAAAATCTTTGAAACACTGTTTCTTTTTTACCCCATTTTGTCTTTTTATTTCTTCTCTCATGCAATACATCAAGACCACAGCCTCCTCTCCTTCCACTCCTCCCAGTTTTCCCCACCTCTCCTCTCTGGCAGATCTAGGGCTCCTGTTTCCCTTCATAAAAGAGCAGCCCTCACAGGGTTATCAAATGAAAAGAGCATAACAGGATTAAGTAAGACTAGACACAAACCCTCATATTAAGGCTGGATGAGGCAATCAGTAGGAGGAAAAGAGTCCTAAGAGTAGGCAAAATAATCAGAGAGAGAGAGAGAGAGAGAGAGAGAGTCCCTACTTCCACTGTTAAAAGTCCTGCAAAAACCCCATGATAAACAACCACACACATTTCCAGAGAACCTAGAGCAGACCCATGCAGGCTCTGTTATTGCTGCATTTGTCTCTGTGATATCCTGTGAGCCCTGTTTAGTTGATTCTGTGGGTCATGTTCTCCTGGTGTCCTCAACCCTCTGGTCCCTACAGTCCTCATTCTCCCTCTTTTGCAGGGTCCCCCTCGCTCTGCCTAACGTTTGGCTGTGGGTCTCTGCATCTGCTTCCAGCAGCTGCCAGGGGAAGCCTCTTTGATGACAATTGGGCTAAGCATCAATCTATGTTTCCTTTAACCAGGAAAGATGTAGATAGATGATTCTTCCCAGCCTAGCTCCCAGTGAAGGTGGCTATAGAGACATGATCAGCCACAATGAGCTGCTGCCTCTGGAGGTTGTGGCTGATACTGTTGAAAGTGCTGGTTGTGGGCTTAAAAATATCTCTTGTTGATAGTTTATATGGATGCAGGCCTTTGAACACTTGATTCCCAGTTGGGCGGTGCTGTTTGGGGAGGCTTAGGAGGTGTGGTCTTGCTGGAGGGATAGTTAGTGGAGGTGGGCATTGAGAGTTATAGCCTCTGCACCATGGTGGACTATAACCCTCTGGAATCATAAGCCAAAACAAATTCTTCCTTCCTACAGTTTCTCTTGGACATGGTGTTTCGTCACAGCAACAGTGTAGTAACTAATACACTTTCAATAATGCACATGATGAATTTCTGTCATTCCTCCTCTCCCAGTTTACCCTTTCTTATCCCTTCTGTATTCTGAACAAGCCCCCTTTCTACCTTCACATCAGTTTTTGTTTGTTTGTTTGTTGTGTTTTTTGTGTGCCTAAGTCATGGAATTTACTTAGGGTTGCTTACATGAGCATGTTTGGGAAATTGTTTACTGGAGCATGTAGAACTGATCAGTGGCTGCATCACTGAAGAAAATGATAATCCTCATCCCTCTTCCGTGATGAAAGGTTGAGGGGTCTGAGCTTGTCGAAGTCTTGAGCATATAATCACAGCTTCAGTGAGATTATGAGTGAAACAGACATGCCATATTTAGAAAGAGTCACCCTTTAGGTACACCTCCTTGCACTGTGGCTGTCACCTTTTCTCTGTCCCCACTATGGTGATGGTCTCAGCACCTTGGAGGGGCTGTGTTGTGAATGTCTTTTTTAGGGCTGAGCACTCCACAGTCACTTATTCTCATCACTTTGGTGAGTAATGAGCCTTTTCATAACTTCTGCCCCTTGCAAAAAGAGGTTTCTCTGATACAGTTCGAGAGCAGCATTAATCTAAGCATGAGTACTTAGAAGGAACTTTGACCTCATGTCCATTTAACAAAGCATTACTAGTTTGTCCTAGTCAGGCTCTTGGCCAGGTTTCACGATCAGCGTGTGGTCACTTTTGTGCAATAGACCTCCAATACAATCAGGTTGTGGGATAATTTTGATAGTCTGATGGAGCTAAGGAATGTGATGTGTTGTGGTTATGGTGGATTTGGTATGTTTGATAGAGGCTGTATCTAGTAGTTCCTGTCTGTCTGGTAGATGGCTGTATTTGGAAGGAACCGGCTATCCCTGTTTTTTCTGTAACAAATGAGACAGTTAAAGGATACGTGAGAGGGATTTATGTTATTGGTGGTTACACTGAGAATGTATAAGGATTAAGAATCTTTGACCTCAAGGCTAGATCTCTTAGAAATACTCAGGAAGTTGCAAATTTGGCTTTTCTGAAACTGATCAGTTCTTTAATATGCTGTAATTATATCAAATTCTTTTCTTTTTTCCTATTTATTTATTTATTATTTTACAGTCTGATCTCAGCCCCACTCTCCCCTTTCCTCCAAGCCCCACCCTCAAGCCTCTCCCTCCTTTCCACCACTCAGAGAAGGAGAGGCAACCAAGGTACCAGCCCAACCTGGCACCTTAAGTCACAGCAGGACAAAGTAATTCTCTCTCACTGAGGCCTGACAAGGCATCCAACTAGGGGAAAGGGATCCAGAAGCAGGCAACAGAGTCAGAGACAACCCCTATTCCCATTGTTATGGAGTGTTAGGGCTTCCCACATTTTGACCAAGTGACACAGCTGTAACAGCTGTGTAGGGAGGTCTAGATTCAGCTCTTACATGCTCTTTGGTTGGTGGTTCAGTCTCTGTGAGCCCCATTGACCCAGGTTGGTTTACTCTGTAGGCCTTTTTGTGGTGTCCTTTACCCCTCTGGCTCCCTCCATCCTTCCTCTCACTCTTCCACAGATCTCTCTGAGCTCAGCCTATTGTTAGGCTGCAGGTCTCTGCATGTTTCCATCAGCTGCTGGATGAAGCCTCTCAGAAGATATTTATGCTAGGCTCCTCTCTGCAAGCATAGGAGAGTATCATTAATAGTGACAGGAGTTGGCTATCTCTCACAGGGTGGGTCTCAAGTTGGACCACTCATTCGTTGGCTGGTCTGTCAATCTCTGCTCCATCTTTATCTCTACACTTCTTGTAGGTAAGACGAATTTTGGGTCAGAGTTTTTTTTTTTTTAAGATTTATTATTTATTTATTAGTGTTTACAGACTGCTCAGACCCTAAATAAACTTTTAGCCAATGTAGCTCATGCCTTAGATGTACAAAAAGGAATTAATGCTCAACTAAAAGGAGGCTTGATGGTGTTCAATCAGAGGATTGACCTCGTGCAGGAGCAAATTGATACCCTACGGCAAATTGCTCAACTTGGCTGTCAATGAAAGTATGCTGGACTTTGAGTCACTAGCATACAACATAAGAACTTTCCCTGTGCTGCAAATCTGTCTAAATAATTGTCTAGCTATATTTTAGGTAATTGAACTGGAGAATTCGATACTACGAAGGAGCAGCTGAGAGTGGCCATTGTCACGGTAAATTCTACCAGAGTGGACGCAGGACTAGCCACAGAATTATCATCATGGATTGCTGCAGCCATGAATCATCTGAAGGAATGGGCGGGCATGGGAGCGTTAGCAGGCCTTCTGGTGTTGGTCTCCTTGGTTTGCCTGTGGTATATATGCAAGATTAGAGTCTCACAACAGTGTAATGCAGCCATGACCATTCAGGCCTTTACAGCCATTGAAGCAGGACAGTCTCCCCAAGCATGGTTGGCTACCATAAAAAGCTAAAATGTTATGCTCAGGATGCGAGGCTAAGCACTGCACTCAGGGTCAGCCGCTTTGGACCCAGAGAAGAGCATGTCTGGTTGCATGCGGGTTGATGCCCCAGGTCCCGCCTCTGAGAAAAAGGTATCGGCTGGGTTTGATGCTCTTTGGGTGGATGACACCTAAATGAACATCAGTACAAAGTCCCAATTTATTTCTAATATCAGAGATCAGACCTCTACTCTTGCCTGATGCGTCTAAAACAAAAAGGGGGAACTGTAGAGAGCTGCGTAATGCCGCGCCTTAAAGATGGAGCTGGTTTCCGCCTTCCACCTTCCCGATGGTGAGTGCTCTCTGTCACGAACAACTCCACATTTGGCTAAGGCTGAGGATCTGGCTTGATTCCATGTATGTGGACCTATCTGCATTGCCCATGTGGCATGCTGGGGTTGGCTACCCAGAGGCTATTTAAGCTGTGGGTTGGCTTTCCCCAGGGTCAGATGATTGTACAAGGTTCCTGAATAAACTGCATTGGAAAAAAAAAAAAGGAGGGGATGGGGAGGAGGCTACAGCTGGCATACAAAGTGAATAAACTATAATTAAGAAAATTAAAAAACAAAACAAAACAAAAAAGATTTATTATTTATTTATTAGTGTTTATTTATTTAATGTAGATGAGAGCAGTATGTACACCTATATGCCAGAAGAGGGCATCAGACCCCTGTATAGATGGTTGTGAGCCACTGTGTGGTTGCTGGGAATTGAACTCAGGACCACTTGGGTCAGAGGTTTTATGGGTGGCTTGCTGCTCCCTTTCTCCACTGGATGTCCCATTTGGCTACAGAAGGTGGCAACTTCAGTTTCCATATCCCTCACTGTTAGGAATCTCAGCTAGGGTCACTCCTCAGACTCCCAGGGGCTTCACCCAGAGATGCCCCCCCAGCTATGTCCATTCTCTCTCCTGGTCCTCCTCTCTGTTCCCTGCTCCACTGTTCTCCTCATGCCTGATCCCCATCCCTGTTACCCTCCCCAACCTCACTCCTACACAGCCACCTCCTTTCATCTATTTCAGATATCTATTTTATTTCTTCTTCTGAGTGAGAGTCAAGAATCCTCCCTTGGGCCCTCCTTGGCTTCTTTGGGTCTGTGGATTGTAGTGTGGTTGTTCTGTCCATTATGGCTAATATTCACTTATAAATGAGTACATACCATGCATGCCTCATTCAGGACCATCTTTTCTAGTTCCATCCATTTACCTGCAAACTGTATGATGCCTTTGTTTTTAATAGCCAAATAGTAATCTGTTGTGTAAATGTACCACATTTTCTTTGTCCACTCTTGGGATGAGGGACATCTAGGTTGTTTCCAGTTTCTGGTAATTATGAATAAAGTTGCTATGAACAGAGTTGAACAAGTATCCTTGTTGTATGGTGGAGCATATTTTGGGTATATGCCCAGGAGTGGTATAGCTGGGTTTTGAGGTAGATCTATTCTCAATTTTCTGAGAAACCTCCAGATTGTTTGGAAACATTGTTTTCAAAATGTTTGTACAAACTTGCATTCCCACCAGCAATGGAGGAATGTTGCCTTGTTCCACCTTCTCCCCAGCATGTGCTGCCATTTGAGTTTTTGATCTTAGCCATTCTGATGAGTATAAGATGGACTCTCAGAGTCATTTTGATTTGCATTTCCCTGATGAATAAGGATGCTGAACATTTCTTTAAGTGCTTCTTGGCCATTTGAGATTCCTCTGTTGAAAATTCTCTGTTTAGCTCTGTACCTCATTTTTAATTGGGTTATATGTTTTATTGTTGTTTAATTTCTTGAGTTCTTTATATATTTTGGATGTTAGCCTTCTGTCAGATGTAGGATTGGTGAATATCTTTTCCCATTTGTAGACTGCCATTTTGTCCTATTGAAACCTGAGTGCAATGCACAGCCTGCAGCCAGCTCAACAGGTTGGACAGTGCCTTCCCCAGTAGATCAGTAGGTCTGAGTGTTTCAGACAGCTTGACTTTTTTTCTCCCTCTTTTAGGGAACTTGGCTCAGCTTGTTTGAGACTGTCTCTCATCATTTATATAGATCACACATGCTAGGGGAGGGAAGAGTCTAGTGAATCAGTTAGTTTCAGGGAAACTTCCTGAAGCTACTGAGTTGCTTACTTCCTGAGCTTTGCCAGCTTTCCTGCATGATGAAATGTTTCTTCTCCTTTTAGAACGTCTTGTGTCTTAATGAGCTTCCCTCTAAAATAGGAAGTTTTATCTTAGACAAAACGCATACACAACAGTACGTCTAGTGGTTTGAGTGAAAATGGGCCCGATATGCCCATAGGCACTCTAGGAGATGTGGCCTTGTTGGAGTAGATGTGGTCTTGTTGGAATATGTCACTGAGGTTTCAGAAGCTCAATCTAGGCCCAGTGTCAGTTTCTGTCTTCCTACTGCTGATCCAGTTGTAGAACCTGGGGCACCTTCTTCAGCACCGTGCCTGCCTGCACATGACCATACTTACCACCGTGATGGTAATGCACTAAACCTCTAAATGCTTTGCATATTAGGAGCTGTAACTAAGACAGCATGTCAGCATAAAACGTGAGACTGGATCCCTAAACCCATATAAAAGCTGGATGCAGTAGCATCTGTAACCCCAACATTAGTTGGGGAGATTGGGTAAAGAGGGCCCAGTCTAGCCATATCCATGAGGTCCAGGTTCAGTAAGAGACGGTATCTCAAAAGATGAAGTGGGTAGAGATAAAGGAAGCAGCCTACATTAGACTTGGGACTCCTCAAGCATGCTCACAAGCAAGCAACCCCCAACCACACACACAAAAATGACACTGTATTTTAAAAAGTAATATGTATTTATAGTTTATATGATATATATAATATATTACTCATATTTACTTTTCAAGCTTATTGATTGAATTTCTGTTGTTTTCCTGTGTGACTTTTGTTTGAAAAGGAGCTTTTTTTTTAAATAAAAGCTGACAGAAAGGTGTTTATTGTGTCCAAGAATTATCACTAATGTTGCTTCATTTATTTCTGCAATTATTGTGCATTCACACTTCTAATAAATGGTCTGGAGCTTCTTTCTTCTCTTTCTGTTATTGTGTGACTGGTAGTGAGTGATGACCCACAGCTGCCTGTGAAGGGCCCCATACCCCAGCTTGCAGGAACTTCTGTATCACTTCCTGGAAAGGCAGGCCAGCTCTAGGCTCCCTCCAAGGACTTCTAGAACTAGATAACCTTTCTCCTGTTCTGCCAATGGACTCCTCTCCCACACATGGCGACATAATTATTTACCACAGCCAAGAAACAGCAGTGATAAACCCTATTTTCTTAACCCAAAAGAATTAACTAATATGCTTGATTTAAAACTCAGTTGCCATTTGCAAGAAACCCTCCATAACCATAAACCTTTATAGATGATATTTTTAAATATTTTCTTTATGAATGGTTATGGTGAGCTTTATAGCTTGGAGAGGGCTATTAAAAGTCTATTGTACTGACCATACAGTAATCTCCAGCTTTATGGCAGGAGGAGTTGTTCACTCATATTTCTCACACTGTCTTCGCAGCTGTGAGAAGAGTACCCTCCATTCTCCGAAGCAGGAGGTGAACATAAGCACGAAATAAGGAGTAACCAGAATGGTAGATGTAGCCAGTTTGCATATGTGACTATCCCTAGTGACTTCTATGCCACCAGAACTTTTACAGGAATTACTGGTACCAGATGTAAGAGTTGGATAGTGAAATAACAACAAAAGTTTTGGCAGAACATGCCAGATGTGCATGTAATATTGATGTCTAATCTGAAGAAGTTGCCATGCTTAAAAGCAACCATAATACGTGGTATGACTTGAGTTGAATATTTGCACAGGAACTGAGTGGCTTTAATAGAAAGCTAGTCACAAAGTTAGAATGTGGGCATTTATTCTGTGCCACCACCATTGTGTGTTGTAGCATGTTTGGCTATGCTCTGTCAGGGACTGTCATTCTAATTAAATGACTGCATGTATCTTAACTTGGCTGCTAGTTACCCATGTAGCCAAGGATGACTTTGCTTCTTCCTGCCAAATGCTGGGATTGCAGCTGTACCCCACCAAGCCCAGGGCTCTGGGCATGCTAGGCTAGACAAGCTACAGCTCTAGCCCTGACACATTCTTTAAAATATGAAACTACTAAATTTGAGGAAATAAAAAACTTGTGATCTACAATTGTTAATGAATTTATCTTGAAGTGTCTACAAAAAAATGCAGAAGGGACTGCCAGATTCCCTTACCCATTGGACCCTAGAAATGATTCCGTGTGTGCTTGAAGATATGGCTGTGCTGGGTGTTCAGATGATAGTATACAATGTCTCCAGGAAATGTTCTGGCTACCATGGTGTTTTAACACACATGAGGAAAAGTGTTATTTTGAATCTTGGCTAAAGTTTGATTAATTTACTTGCCAATAGATACACCATAAAATATCAAGGGAACTAGAATCTCTAAAAAGAATTTCTATGTGTAGTTTTCAGGAATACAGCAAGGTATCAATATTAAGTTGCACTTGTATCTTAAGACAAAGAAAAATAACAGAAATGGGGAATTCTAGTTGATCCAGGAAGTTCGTAGGAGGATGACACAGAACAAGTTGAAGGTTTCTTAGAACATCATTTGTCACTAAATTAGGAAAACCAGGTGGTCTTGATTTGATAGTAGGTCACAGTGTAAATTACTAAGGTGTTCCTATGCTCCAGTGAACCTGGAGGCCAGGTTTAAATGGTTCTGTGAGAGTCCTCTCAGTTGGCTTTACAGCGATGAACATCTGAGGGCCATCATCACCTAGCTAGGTGGGTAGGGGCCTTACAAGTCATCTCAGGACACACCCCTTCTAGTGTTCTGGACAGTGGGGAGCACTGTTCATACGTTCATCTACTTGCCCTGCGATGATAGGGCAATAGGGCCTCTGGAAGAGAAATCTCTTTATTCACCAGCTCAATCAAATGAAGGCTTGTACAGGGTGAATGCCTGGAAATGACCAGGATGTTGGGGATGACCTTTCTCATTTACTTGTCCTGATGAGAAATAAGAGGGAAGAAAAGAGTCTGTTTTCACATCTCCCAGCACTCCAACATCACAAGTAGATCCAGACACTATCATGGGTATTTAGGTTGGCTTTTCTGATTAAACTCTTTGTTACAGAATGTCGAAAGGCATGTAGTTTACGTTTATTCTCATTTTTTTCCTCTGAGAAAATTTAATTATATATTTCTGAGTATAATGATTTAACTAAGGTAAGTCATGCCAACATCCATAGCAAATCAATTAAGAAGTATAAAGAGGGAGGAGTGTGCTGAATGCGAAAAATGTTCTTATCCATACTAGTTCCTGCAAGGATGGTAATGTTAAACAAATCCAAGTGTAAATGCCATTGTTCGTGTCCCTGTGATGCAGGTGTGGGTGACTGGATGATGTTCTGGAAGAGGCCTGTGATGTGTGCTCCTGGGGAAGACCGTACCATTTCACCAAGCAGAGATGGAGACACTAGAACATAGTACTTTGCAAATAGCCAAAATATGGCTATAGATAGTACATTTCAAGTTTAAAAAGTAACAAGGCTTGTTGACCAGCATCCATAAATGCGCTATGGATATTTGTAGTCTGGGTGAAGCTGCTGCTTTAAGAAAAGGAAGAGCAAAGAACTTTGTCTGTAAACCTCAGTGGCAGAAGCAGATGGGAGATAGGCATCACCTGTGCCTACCTGTGCCTGGAAGCCTGGAGGATGGAAAGCTGACAGAATAGACCAGGACATTGCTGCTAATAAGAGGGATGCTATAAGTTTACCTCAGGCCTAATGAGCTTTTAATAGACAGGGCTCAAAGTATCCTGTGGAGATGGCATCAGAGAAGGGAAGGTTGGGGTGTAAAATGCAGATGTGGGAAATCTCTCACCCCTTTTAATAATAGATGCCCCACTTCTGGAACTTCCTTGCCCTTTCATCTTTTCTTGGGTCTGCCCTTCCCCCCTGCCTGATTCTATTGACCATATTTTATCTTAACTTCCTGGAACAGAAAAATACAGAATTTTGGCAATTTGTCTCTGTAAAAGTATTGTTTTCTACATTTGAATTTGAGTTATAGTTTGGCTTGCCACAGAATTCTATGTTGAGAATATTTTTTCCTCAACTTTTTTTTCCTGTTTGGAATATTTTTGAACTTTCTCCTTGTTACACAAAAAATAATCAGGAACTTGTCCCTTGCATGGCTCAATATTGACCAGTTGTGTTTGGGAATCAGTGGTCTTGAAATCTGCAATCTAGAAACTCTTGTTCGCATCCAAGCAGTTATTGAGCTGTTATTACCTACAATTTTCTCCTGTTTCCTCTATTCATCTCAGCTGTCTCAGAGAATCTATTCTCTGTATTATTCTGTTTTTACCATCTACCTTAATACCCTTACAAATGCATGGTTTAGTTTAACGACAGCATAGTATTTAAAGGTTAGTGTTAAGTGTAATAGCGTAATAATAATAGTGTAAAATGTAAAAGTAAATTAATAGACATTGATTCTTTGTGTGTTTTCTTTTATAAACAATGCCCTAATGACTATTTCTGTCATGCACTTTTGCACACATGTTCAGAATTCATAAATTTAACTGATAGGCTAGGGAAAGGGAAAGAGGCCATTTACCGTTCAGTACACATTTGTACTTGTTTGTGAGAGGTGTAGTGCCAGCCACCCTCCTAAACTCATCTACATTCTCACTGATGCTTCAGATGATCAGACCTCTTCACTTTTGCCAAAATCATGAATGAGAAATTGTTTCTCAGAGGAGTTTGAAAATAAAAGCTGAAAATGCTTCTGCACATTACTTGTACACCAAAGATTCCCTTCTGTGAAGTGGCAATTTATATAGTTTGTCTACGAATTTTAAACTAAATTAAATCCAGATATGACAAAAAGCATGCCTCAAAATGTAAAAATAAGGCAAAATTAAAACTGCATACAAGAAATACGGCTGATGCATAAATAGGATTTCACAATTAAAAGTTAAACAGTTGAATTTGAAAGAGGGTTACATTTAATAAAAATTATTCATAATTTCTATCCTACTTCATTATTTTCAATGAGAAGTCTTTTTTTAATTAAAATGGCAAACGAGCCATAAACATTGATTTACTCTTACATATTAATCATGTTGGACATGTCTTCATTGTTTATGGAACAGTGCTAATGTATCTCAGTAAAAGTAGAGTCAATTTCAAAACTTTTAAGCAAAAACATTAAGTAGTTTCTGTATTCAAAATAGAGAAGAATTAAGTATTAATATTTTATAGATTTTTCACTCTCCAAAGAGATGATATCTCCACTCTAAGAAGCAGAGAGAGGACAGGAAGTGGGACAAGGCACCACCTTCAGTGATGTACCTCCTCCAGCATGGCCACGCCTCCCTATAACCTTTCCAAACTACATCTCTGACTGGAAACAAATTCTCAAATGTCTGAGTCTGTGAGAGACAGATTTTCATTCAAACCACCACAAAAGAGTTTATTTTGTATTTCAGGTCACAGCCCATCACTTCGAGAAGTCAGGAGAGGAATTCAAGGCAGGAGCAAGAAGCAGAATCCACGGAGGAATCCTGCTTGCTGGCTTCTTCTCTGGCTTTTTTCTAGGTTTACATTTAGCCTTGTACATCTAAGGACCACACTATGGGATGGTTCTACCCAGGATAGACTGGGCTCTCCCACATCAATCACCAATGAAGACAATCTGTCACAGATGTATCTCTCACAAGACCATCTCTCATGGCCCATTTGAGATGGACAATTCCTCAAATGCTTCACCCATCCCAGGTGAACCTGTTTGTGTCTGCCCGACGATAGACCCTAACAAGCACACCAATCAAATTTAAAGTAAAGCTTAACCATGCAGTATAGCTAGCTAAAACTGACTTTGTATGAAGAAAAGACTTCAAGCTTGTAAATATGATATGGGAAAATTCAGGAACTTGTTGTGGAAAATGTGACGGAATGAGAGATTTCTTCATAGCTTGGAAGTGCAGGAAGACCAGTGTGAAGCATCTCGACGAGGAGGGAATAAGGTGTTTCAAGCAACCCTGCACATACGCAGAGCACCAAGTAGTTTCAGGAAAAGCAAAGCTGTTATGAGCTCAGGCGATGACAAGGATATTAGCTTACTTTTTCATCACTTTGACCAAAGAGCCAGCCAAAACAACTTAGTGGAGAAACAATTTGCATTGCCTCACACTTTCAGAGATTTCAGTTCTTGGTTTCTTGGCTATGTGAGTGTGGGTAGAGTACCATGGGTAGAGGCAGCTCTTCACTCCTTCAAAGATGGAAAACGAGGAGGAGATTCTGGAAGAGATTACGAACCTCAAGGATGCATGAACAGTAACCTATTTCTGCCCAGAAGCCATGGCCCCAACTTGTAAAGGGCTACAACAAATCAAGCAAGGGCCTAACCTGTTCATTAGAGATATCACTTGTCCAAAGAGATTAAAGTATCAAGCTCCCGTAATCTCACTGTGTATAGAACGACTTCACAAACACATTCAGAAGTGTGATTTATTAACAGGCACTTCTCACGCTATTCAAGTTGAAAATTAGAATTAACAATCGAAACAAGGGAGAAAATTGCTCCAGAAAAAATTTTAAAATTATTTAGGTATAAAAGATAGAACTCAAGAAAAATAAGAGAGTGTCAAGTGTCAGCAGGAAAGAGAAAAAGTAATTCTAGAATGTGTTTTCTTTCTTTCTTTCTTTCTTTCTTTCTTTCTTTCTTTCTTTCTTTCTTTCTTTCTTTCTTTCTTTCTTTCTTTCTCTTTCTTTCTCTCTCTCTTTCTCTCTCTCTCTTTCTTTCTCTCTCTCTCTCTCTTTCTTTCTTTCTTTCTTTCTTTTTCTTTTTAAGATTTATATACTATGAATACAGTGTTCACCTGCATATCTGCTTGCATACCAGAAGAGGGCACCAGATCTCATTATAGATGGTTGTGAGCCACCATGTGGTTGCTGGGAATTGAACTCAGTCCAAAGCACTTCAGCTCAGTGGTTGTTTGTGTCCTTTTTTACATTCATATTTCTCTATATGATCATGTGCTCTTTGCTCAAAAGCTTCAAGTGGGAATGCTATTAAAATACATAAATTCTAGAGGTTCACTGTTATGACTTCATCAATGAAGAATACTTCCTTGAATTATTATGAAGATATTAATTTGGAAAAATTATAAATGAAATAGCCATTTTATCAAAGATCTTATTGTTCTGTTTCCAGGATCAATTTATTTTTCACTGAATTCTTAGATAATAGAAGTAGTAAAAGAAATGATTACCACCAAATTGAGTCACAAGTTTTTGTTCCTTTTCATTTTTGAATGTTTATAATATTAGTGAGATATAACTTATTTCTTACAGTTTGTTCATTCACAAGATACATGGTGACTTTAATACATGTGCAGAGATATTGTATTATTACAAATGTAACTAAAAGAAATGTAACCAAAAGAAATCCTATACTTATCATTACATACCAATTTTTATTTAAACTGTACTCAGTATATAATTTTCATTTCCAAACTGTGTATTATAAGATTACAAAGGGATATATTTTTTTAGTATTTTAAGATATTTTTATTCAATTAATATGTCTTCTGGATTGATTGACAAATCTTCACCTTAGAAGCAAGTGATTCATGTCTAGGATGTATGAAGCCCTATCAACACACACACACAAAGTATCAATGATGTATATGAATAAGACAGCAGACACAAATGCTGGCACATTAATAACTATTGAATTCCAATAGTCTAAACAAACATAGATTGTCAGAATAAATTAAAGAACTTAGTATATCAACTATGTGCCACTTAAAATAAACTAACTCTTTTTTTTTTTTTCAGTGCTGAAGATAGAACCCAGGATTTTATACATACTGTGGAAGAAACTTCAGGTGAGCCTCTATCCTCAGGCTTGGAACTCTTTCTTATTATAGAGACATATAAACAAAAGAGTCAAAACAGATATGCAAGCAGCAATCATACAAAACTAAAGAGAATGTAGTAATGTGAGAAAAACTTTATTTTAAAAATATTCCAAGGGAACAGAAAATAGTACTAATGGACATCAAGAGAGAGGGCATGTGATGATTGCAACAGCTATTCTTCCAATAGAACTACCAATTCGTTCCAAGTGTACTGTGAAATGCCATCCACTGGGTACAGTATAGCTCATGCGGTCAGGAACATGAGCAGATATGAGTGCCTGCCACAAGGATGAGTATGATCACAGTACATTGTACAAACATGTAGGATTAATACATGTTAATTAATTATTAATTAATATTAAGAATTATAAAATATATGTTATATTTAAAGTAAAAAAACTTTAAAAAACTAATTAAAAAAGTAAAGTCATGTCTTTTTTTATTACAGTTTATTCACTTTTTATCTGAGTTGTAGCCCCCTTCCTCATTCCCTCCCAGTCCTGCCCTCCCTCCCTCTTCTCCTCCCTTGCCCCTCCTGAGGTCCACTGATAGGGGAGGCCTTCCCTTCCATCTGACCCTAGCCTATCAGATCTCATCAGGACTGGCTGCATTGTCTTCCTCTTTGGCCTGATAAGGCTGCTCCCTCCCTTTCAGGGTGATCAAAGAGCAGGCCAATCAGTTCATGTCAGAGGCAGTCCCTGTTCCCCTTACTAGGAAACCCACTTGAACAATGAACTTCCATGGGCTACATCTGTGTAGGAATTCTAGGTTTTCTCCATGCATGGTCCTTGGTTGGAGTAGCAATCTCAGAAAAGACCCCTGTGCCCAGATTTCTTGGTTTTGTTGCTCTCTTTGTGGAGCTCCTGTCTCCTCCAGGTCTTTCTATCTCCCTCTTCTTTCATAAGATTTCCTGCACTGTGCCCAAAGTTTGGCTATGAGCCTCAGCATCTGCTTTAATACCCTGCTAGGTAGAGTCTTTCAGAGGCCCTCTGTGGTAGACTCCTGTCCTGTTTGTTCCCTGTTTTCTCCCTCTTCTGATATCTGTCCCATTTGCCTTTCTGAATGAGGATTGATCATCTTATCGAGGGTCCTCCTTCTTGCTTGGCTTCTTTAGGTGTACAGTTTTTTACAGTTTATGTTTATAAACACATAAACAGTGTATGTTTATCCTACATTATATGTCTAATGGCTACTTATAAGCAAATATATACCATGTGTGTCTTTCTGCTTCTGGGATATCTCACTCAAAATGTTCTTTTCTAGTTCCTACCATTTGTCTGCAAATTTTATGATTTCCTTGTTTTTAATTGAGTAGTATTCCATTGTGTAAATGTACCACACTTTCTGTATCCATTCCTCCATTGAGGGACATCTAGGTTACTTGCAGATTCTGGCTATTATGAATAAAGCTGCTATGAACAAATGACCTTGTTGTATACTTGAGCATCTTTTTGATATATGCCTAGGGGTGGTATAGCTGGATCTTGAGGTGGCAGTATTCCCAATTTTCTGACAAAGCACCAGATTGATTTCCAGAGTGGTTGTACAAAAGTTTACATTCTCACAATGAAGGAGGGTTCTCCTTTCTCCACAGCCTCTCCAGCATGTGTTGTCACTTGAGTTTTTGATCTTAACTGTTGTGATGAGTGTAAGGTGGAATCTCAGGGTTGTTTTGATTTGCATTTCCTGGGGACCCTAGGAAAGATGCTTAATCCTCACTCAGAGCAAACAGGATGGAAATCAGAAGCAGGAGAAGATAGGGAACAGGACTTCCATCCCTGGTGTCATCTTGTACTCCAACATAGGCATCGTGACACCTGAAGCTTGGAAGTTCTGGGTACTTGGTCAGAAGTGAATGTGCATTGGCACTGAGAAGAAAGACTTGTGTGGTCTAAGGTCAGGGTTTTCTGTATAAGATAGCATTTTTCAAGTGTACCTGTGGATACCACAATGTCCACAGTGATCAGGAAACATCAGGTGTGTCTGTGGAGGCAACAGTGCCCACAGTGATACAGGAAGGAGTGGGTTGTGTAGCAAAATGTAGCAACCTAAAAAGAGTCTGCAACTGTACTATTTGCTGCCTTCCCCACCATCAAAAACATCACAGGCTGCACAATTTTAAGAACAGAATTTTACTTCTGCCCAGCTTTGGAAGCTAGAAATCCAAGGAAAGCTATGTTGTGGGGTTACTTTTATGAAACCTCATTCCTGACTCCATGCATGGCCATCATTCCCCTCCATCTTCACATGACATTTCCTCTGACCATGCCCGTGTCCAAGTTCACAATATGTTGAAGATCTTATTCTAACTTAATTCCTATGCAAATGGCCTAACTAGTCACGGTCTGAGTATAGTGACATTGAGAATTAGGATTACAGTGTGTAAATTTTTCACATACAAGAATCATTTTCCTGAAAACACTGTAAATCATTGTTAAAAGAATGTATCACTCTGATAAGCTCTAACATGGGACTGGGGAGAGAGCTGTTAGTAATGTATGTATGTAGACCTGAGTTACATTTCCAAAACCCGCATAAAAATATCCCCAAACTCAGTACATGGTGGCTTTTGTTTCAAATCTCTGTGCTGAGGAAGTAGAAACAGATTCCTGGAAGATTGTTGGATGACCGATACAGCCTAATCTAGGAGAACCAGGTTTCTAAGGAGAGTGTCTGTCTTGAAAACAGTGTGGGTGGCTATGACCAGTGAAGCTGACCTTTGCTTCCACATGCATGTGCACACATGTTTATGTGTGTCTGAACACACACATTCACACACAAGCACAAGTTGTAACTTGTAGGGAATAGGTTGATATGTTTGTATACTGCAACAGACCACTTTTCTAGTGACAACCTTGTACCCCAAACATGAGAATATTATGTCTACTCAGTTATACAAGGACATTTTCTGCTGATTGCGTGCTGCTTCACTCTCAGATCTCTTCCTCCGTATTCTTTTGTTCTGTTGGAGTGGAATGGTCACAGCTGACTCTGGTTTTCTGAGACCTTGGTCATCTGTCTTCCCTTCAGTGTGATCAAAGAGAGGTACTGCCTCACACCTGGTACAGAAGGAAAGGAAACTTCTCCCTCTTTCCACCTTTGGAATATTTCCAGTAGTAGTCACATCTCATTGTTCTGGATCCTTCAGGGAAGCCCTGAGATTCAGGTTTTCAGCATTTCCTAGGCAGAATCCAGTGTAATTCTAGATGCACCTGATTGTCCTTGTTGGGATGGAAGCTTCTGCATACAGTTAAAGTTAACCTGTGTGCCTTTTCGTCCTTTAGTCATCTGTGTAACAAATCTCTATGTTAAAACTATCTATGGTTGGAATAAGTGGAGGAGGTTTTGTGTGCCACCTGGACCCTGCAGATGTAGAGATGCTGCAGGGGAAGCCAAGTTTTCTTATGTCATCAGGAGGAGGAAGTGAGTTTGTGGTGATCTGCTTCTCTTGTGCTTTCTGACCACTGGGAGACAATATTTCAGTCAAGCCAGCCAAGCTAGGATATAGAAGCATCTTCTCTGGCTCTACCCAGGTGTTCTTCCTACTGAGCTTTTCCCAGCTGTCTGATCCTCAAACATTCCTCTTGCTCTGTTCAGCCAATTTTATCCAAATTCAAAGATACACATTTGAAAGTTTTACTTTAACCTTAACCATGTGCCAATGGCAGTAATTTTTATTCTGTGTTGTAGGTTCTCATCCTTGCACTTTTCACTCACCTTTGCCTGAGACCAATAATAATTCCCCCTTCCTGATTAATTTCTCCAGCATTTACTCAGGTCTATTGCTGTGATAAATACCATGACCAAAAGTGAGTTGGGGCGGAAAGGGTTTCTTTCATCTTCAAGTTCCTTCCACAACCCCCCTAAACAACATAATAATGTTTGTTTCATTGATAGCCATTGGTGGTACTTATCTTTGTCCTAGTTAGACTTCTCTTGCTATGGTTAATTCCATGACCAAAATCAACTTAGGAAGAAAAATGGTTTATTTGACTTACACACCCTAATCTTGAAGAGAATTCAGGGCAGTAACATGGAGACAGGAACTGTAGCAGAGACCATGGAGGAGTGCTGTTTACTGGCTTGCTCTCCATTCTAGGACCACCTACCTGCCCAGGGTGATGGCATGCTCACAGGGGCTGGGATCTCCTACATCAATCATGATTCAGGAACAAAAAATGCCCCAACTTACCTAAAGGCAATCTGATGGTCCATGTTTTTCAACTGAGGTTCCTCTTTCCAGATAGCTCCGGCTTGTGTCAAATAAAAAACTATCGGCATAGATCAAAGTAAATGTCAGGCTTTTGGAGAGACCAAGAAATATTCTGTTAGTTTATTAAAAATAATATTTGAAGGAGGTGCCACATTTGCCAGCCTTCCAAACTTCCAGCTAGTTAGCTGCCTTCCCAAGACAAATATGTTTTTCTTCACTGACTTGATAGCAATTATTTACCTATAACCAAGTATCTAAGTTCTTCCATGAATTATTTTTATGAACATGTGATAATGGCAAACTAAAATGATATCAGGAAGGCTGGCTCTTATTTCTCTTAGGAAGGATTGTGTTTAAGAAGTTGAAGGTTTTGAAATGGTATGGGACAGCAATCTTTTCTACTTTTATGTTTCTGACTTCTTTGGAAGCTTTGTTATATTTCAAAAAACAAAGACAAACAGCTCTAACTTCTTCTCTTCCTTTGTTAAGGAGAAGAGAGAGGACAAATGAGAACTTAGAAAGTCATCTTAGGACCAAGATGGGACACGGGCTTGCCCGTAGTTCTTGGTTTCTATATCACTTTTTACCATCTGACTCCAGCCTCAGGTTTGGTTGTACAGATTTCAAGTTTTCTTTCTGAAACATACTTCTTTTTTTTTTTTTCCTGAAACGTATTTCTTTTTCTTTTTTTTTTTAAAGGTTTATTTATTATGTATACTGCAGGCTGGAAGAGGGCAGCAGATCTCATTATAGATGGTTATGAGCCACCATGTGGTTGCTGGGAATTGAACTCAGGACCTCTGGAAGAGCAGCTACTGTTCCTAACCTCTGAGCCATCTCTCCAGCCCGAAACGTATTTCTTTGTAGAGAAAAAGTTGCACTCTTTATGAAGATCTAAAGACATTAGTCTTTCATGGAAAGAAAACAGAGAAGAAAAAGCTGATACTAAACCATGGAAACAAAAATAATGTACCAGGAGATATATCAATTAAAGATGGGCAAAAGAGAACAGAATACATGCTAACATTCATCAAAAGAAGAACAACTTTGGGGTAAAATGTGAGATCTTTCTGTTTCTCAAAATATATTATGCAGCTCATAGACCATTTGAAATTGGGATGTATGAAGACTTAACCCAGGCTATGAGATCTTTGCAGATCCCTTGAGAGACCAAAGATGATAAAAGCAGAAGGCTTAAAAGAGATTCTACATGCATTGGACATAGGAGAAAACAAGTAACAGGATAGGAGCCTACCACAGAGGGCCTCTGAAAGACTCTACCTAGCAGTGTATCAAGGCAGATACTAAGACTCATAACCAAGCCTTCGTCAGAGTGCAGGGAATCATATGAAAGAAGGGGGAGTTAGTATGACGTGGAAAGGATAGGAGCTCCACAAGGACCAAATATATCTAGGCACAGGGGTCTTTTCTGAGACTGATACTCCACCGAGGACCATGTAGATAATGTATGGATATAACTTAGAACCTCTGCTCGGATGTAGCCTGTGGTTGCTCAGTAACCAATTGGTTTACCATAGTAAGGGACTATTTCTGACAGGAACTCAATGGCAGGCTCTTTGACCTCCCCTACCCCCCAAGGGAGGAGCAGTCCTGCTAGGCCATAGAGGAGGACTTTGCAGCCAGTCATGAAGATACCTGATAAAACAGGGTCAGATGGAAGGGGAGGAAGTCCTCCCCAATCAGTGGACTTGGAAAAGACAGGGAGGAGATGAGGGAGGGAGGGTGGAATTGGGAGGGAATGAGGGAACGGGATACAGCTGGGATACAGAGTTAATAAAATGTAACTAATAATAAAAATTTAAAAAAGATCAAAAATCTCTCAGACAAAAAAAAAAAAGATCCTACAGTCTTGGGATTCAGTCTGGGTCTTTTAGAATGTTAGGATATCGTAGGACTATCATGTCAAACACATGGTGGAGGGGCTCTATGCATACAGTTGGCTCATATAAGTATCATATATGGTACTTATATAAAACACATAGAGGGGCATAAGAAGTGGTTGCAAGCGTGTGGCAAGAACACAGAACACAGAAATGTAGGTCACACCTGCCAGCTCTGACAGGGCAGGACTCAGCCACCATGGGGGAAGAAGGCAATGTGAGAATACCTAGCTTCAGATAGTGGTATTAGGGTTAACTGTGCTCTGTACTCAGTGTATGGGGTCCAGATGGCCTGCAGTACTTTTTTAAGCACAAACCTTGACCCAGATGTGGCCCTCCAACTTCAGTTATTAGAGAAAACCTAGAAGGAATGTCCTCCAGAGCAAATCAAGGGCACAAGATCAGGGAAGTGCAGAAGAAAGAATTCAGATAGGGGATCTAAGATACTGTTTGCTGAAGCTCTGATTGCCATGCTCTATCTGCTAAACATGGTACAAACAGAAGTGGGCACATTAAAACTGTTCATTCTTCAAGTGAGGCCAGAGTCTTGTGTCCCTGTCTACCTTTAACCTCTTCCCAGGTTCTGTGATACCCATGGCTGTACAGGTCTCAGCAAGTGGAAAATGTAGGAGAAGGACACAGACTGCTTCGTGATGACCGTGGGATCACAGGCAAGTCTGGTTAGCTCAGAGAGCACTGACTTCTGCTGTGAGAGGCTGAGAACCAACAATCACTCTGAAGACACCTGAATGGAAGGCGCAGACACAACCTTCCATCTGCAGACTGCTTGGAAATGGAAGAAGACAGAGTGGCTGAAGAAAGAGGTGGGCAAAAATGTGAGTAAGTGAGTGTGTGTGTGTGTGTGTGTGACTGTGTGTGTGCTTCTGGGTGTGCCTGTGTTTTCCTTTTCCTTTTGCTGGTATTTTTAAGTGCTTGGATACCTCAATATTATCAATGTGTTGCAGCTAATTGTCTCTTTGAGATTAATTACACTGAATGAATTGCATGGGCTTGCAGGATAAACAAGCTTAATGGTTTGTAAACTTTATCCACTCCACCATGTGCTTTGCTGTTTCTAAATGAATATGCACCTCTATATGTATTTGTTCACTTCAGTGATCTTGGATCCCTCTTACAGAATAGAGAAGCTCTACTCCCATCACCTTAGGTGTGTGTTCCCTAATTCCCAACATAAATACGACTTGCTAAAGCTAGTATTGGCTCTTAAGGGCCTCTTCTCAGAATTGGTTCTCAGGCACCTAAAATGAGCTTGCTTCTGAAGCTAGAGGGCATAGCTGCTGTGGAGAACTTTTCTTCAGTATCCATTGGATGCTGGTAGGCCCTGTTTCATAGAAGAAACAAGTTATGCACACACTTGTGCCACACTGAGACACTGAGGTCTTAAATTCCCAGTCCTATTGTCCTTCTAAACTACAGGGTAGTTTTCTACAGGTAGGTGTCAGCATAGCTGTTCTAGGAAACACAGTAAAACTGTATGTTAAGGATTCTACAAACCACTGCCCAGTGTGAGTTAAACAAAGCCTGGCTGCCTGCTTTTGCCATTTCAGAAAAGCAGAGCAATGAGCCTCTGGCATGTGCAGCATGCCTTCAATTACTGGGTGATCTCTGAGTCTAAGCTGTAAGTTTGGAGGAGGAAGGGTGCTATTAAAGGTAGCTTGGGGGCTGGGTTTAAATCTCTCCATGATCTAATATTCACCCCCAATCGATAGAATGCCAAAGAAATCTGCAAGATCAGAAGGGTGATACAGTCAAGCTGTTCTCAGATAAGTACCATTTGCCTCACCTTGCATCTGCAGTGCTTAAGCCCTCTGAAACAAATTTCTAGACACTTCCCTGTAAAAGAGGACTGGTGTTCTTGGGAGAAGCCAGGCTCCTGTGCACTGTGATGAGGATGGCTCTGGGACCAGGTGTGTCAGAGAGAATCTGCTCACAGCACAGGACCATCTGGCTCTTTCCCAGCAGAGAAGGGCTCTCAACATGGCTGTGCTGTGGGTGCATACTCTAACTTTTTTCCTCCCAGACATGATCTGGCAATCTGGTCATATTTTCTTTGTTCTCCAAATAAAACTGTCACTCTGCATTGGAGGATCAAGCTCTAGTTTGCTAGTAAGTGCTAGTGTTTTTCTTTGGCTGCTTATCATACATAATTTAGTTTTAATAAATTTCTTGCCACATCTGCTGTAACCTAGCTTATCTTGGCTTATTAGATAAAACATATGCAATACCTCTTACACAGCTTTCTGAACTACTTTGGAGATTCTCCACCTGATAATATGTTCAAGTATTGGGTTTTTAAAAGAGCTTCAGTTTTTAAACATTCTGTTTGGAATAAGAGAGTGAGCAACACATTGGTCATTTTGGACAGAATACCTGTGCTCAACATGCTGGCTCTGTCAGCCTTGCCCCAGGCCATCCTCTTGTTGAATATTAATATGTACTATTGATTTATCTTTTAGTTAAGCAGCGGTTATTCCAAAACTAGCTGTATACCCAAATCACCACGCAGAGACTAGGATTTATTTAATTAACCTAGAGCACAATGCTGGGCAATAGTTATTCTGTCCTAAACCTCCAAACCTGCATAGTTTCCTACCATTCAGATTTCACCCATTATTCTTTTTTTTTTTGTATTTTAAAAGCATTTGTTTATTTTGAACACTAAAAATATTTTCGTTTTTTATGTTTCTGGCAAAATTATTAACTGATTTTTGTAACTTATTATAGTTTTTTATTTTAAATTTTATTAATTACATTTTATTCACTTTGTATCCCCCCATTAACCTCTTCCACCTCCCCTCCCAATCCCACCCTCCCTCCCCTTCTTCACACATGCCCCTCTCCAAGTCCACTGATAGGGGAGGTCTTCCTCTCCTTCCTTCTGATCCTAGTCTATCAGATCACATCAGGAGTGGCTGCATTGTCTACCACTGTGGCCTGGTATGGCTGCTCCCCCATCAGGGGGAGGTGATCAAAGAGCAGGCCAATCAGTTCATGTCAGAGGCAGTCCCTCTTCCCATTACTATGGAACCCACTTGGACACTGAACTGCCATGGGCTACATCTGTGCAGGGGTTCTAGGTTATCTCCATGCATGGTACTTGGGTGGAGTATGAGTCTCTGGAAAGACCCTTGTGCTCAGATTTTTTGGTTCTGATGCTCTCCTTGTGGAGCTCCTGTCCTCTCCAGATCTTACTATTTCCCACGTCTTTCATAAGATTCCATGGACTCTGCCCAACAGTTGGCCATAAGTCTCAGCATCTGCTTTGAAAGTCTGCAGGGCAGAGGCCCTTTGTGGCAGGCTCCTAACTTGTTTCCTGTTTTCTTCTTCTTCTGATGTCCATCCTCTTTGCCTTTTGGGATGGCATTTTAGCCAGAGTCCTCCCTCTTGATTAGTTTCTTTAGGTGTACAGATTGTAGTAGGTTTATCCTATATTATATGTCTATATGAGTGAGTATATACTGTGTGTGTCTTTCTGGGATAGCTCACTCAGGATGATCCTTTCCAGATCCCACCATTTACCTGCAAATTTCATGATTTCCTTGTTTTTTATTGCTGAGTAATACTCCATTGTGTAGATGTACCACAATTTCTGTATCCATTCTTCAGTTGAGGGGCATCTGGGCTGTTTCCAGCTTCTGGCTATTACAAATAAAGCTGCGATTTTTTGGGAGGGGGCAAGATGGCAGCACCGGGAGGACTCTCATTCTGAGCAGCAGCAGCAGGATCAGCACAGTGACCAATAATCAGAACTCGCGGCCATAAAACATAGTCATTGTGTTTCCCAGGTGAGAGGATACCCCACGGTGGGGGATTCAATCAGCTTTTAACTCACCTGGCTAAACCTCGGAAGAGATACTGGTTCCGCCAGATGCTTGACTGCCAGCCCCAGCCCAGAGCCACAAGGCAGTGTCTCTGGTCACAGTCCCAGACTGAACCGTGTGCACCACACTATCAGAGATTGGAATTTTCAGTCGAGAGATAACCCAACAATGCAGGAAACGATTGGGACCTAACTTAGGTCACCTAGACATCCCCTGGAAAAGACTTGGGTTCCGCAGGCATCCCAGGAGCCAGCCCGGAGCCAGAGCCAGGGACCCAGGCTCCGGCACAAAGTCCTGCCTGTGCACCTGATTCGCTGCCCCAGACAGAACTGTGGGCTCCAGGGCACCAGAGACTGCGTTTCACTGTCTGGTGCAAACACACAGGGAGGGAAACGGCTGGTCTGATCTCAGAGCACTCAGCCGACACCCCCACCCCAAAAAGGTCTCAAGAAAATTACCCAGTTTAGGCAGAAGCCCAGGATCTCAAAGGCCAGAAAGGCAGACACAGGAAGTTTCTGTGTGTGAGCTAGCTGGCAGAGGCAGAGCGGTGAGCTCCAGGGCAAAAAAGAGATTGGGAGACCCTGTCTCCAGAGAATCCACAGGGAAGGAAGGAAACTATACTGACTTAAATCACACAATCCTTCCCTGAGCTGCCATCACTCAGCTGTGCTCCAGACACAGGCACAAACGGTTGCTGCGCTCCAGATGTCCAACTGGGTCACAGCAGCTGATCATTAAATTTACAGCAAAAAACCCAGAAACAGGGCAGCTTGCTTCAGGACTTCCCTGGGTGAGAGAAGAACCCTCTCAACTAACAAAGACCACAGTTACCACTCAGGTCTATATCCCTGAGGTGAGCAGCAGCAACTCCTGAAAAAATACCAGCCATCCAGGGACTATATCCAAAAAGCTGAGAAGACTTCCTTCAGGAAAAACCAGCTTTTTGCCAAGGGGATTCTCTCCACCACAGGATCCCCAGGAACCATGAGAAAATAACCCCAAACACCTAAGATAGCACAATGGGTAGAGGCCAGCGTAAAAGCTCAAGCAACAAAAGACAGAGCAATATGGCATCTCTAGAACCCAGTTACCCAGAGGCAAGTAGCCCTGGACACCCCAGCATAACTGAAATCCAAGAAGATGACCTAACAACTATGCTCATGAAGAGGATAACAGAGGAAACAAATAAGATACGTAAAGACATAGAGGAAGATAAACTCAAACAGAATATTGCCATCCGTAAAGAAATAGAGGAAGCTGCAGCCAAACAGTTTATGGCCTTTAAAAAGGAAAAGCTTAAAGCACTGAATGAAATAAAAGAAACAGAATTGAAGGAACTAAAAGAAAAACAGGAAAGTACAATCAGACAGGTGAAGGAAGTAAACAAAACAACTCAAGACCTGAAGATAGAATTGGAAAAATTAAAGAAAACACAAATGGAGGAAATAATGGAAAGGAAGAACCTAGGGAAGAAAACAGGAACTACAGAGGTAAGCATAACCAACAGACTACAAGAGATGGAAGAAAGAATCTCAGATGTAGAAGATACAATGGAAGAAATTGATGTATCTGTCAAAGAAAATGTTAAATCCGAAAAATTCCTGACACAGACCGTCCAAGAAATGCAAGACAATATGAAAAGACAAAACCTAAGAATAATAGGTATAGAGGAAAAAGAAGACTCCCTTCTCCAAGGCCCAGAAAATATTTTCAACAAAATCATTGAAGAAAATTTCCCCAAGTTAAAGGAGAGGCCAATAAGAATACAAGAGGCCTACAGAACACCCAACAAATTTGACCAGAAAAGAAAATCCTCCCGCCACATGATAATCAAAACAGTAAGTATACAGAACAAAGAAAAAATACTAAAAGCTGCAAGGGAAAAAGGCCAAGTAACATATAATGGCAAACCCATTAGAATCACACCTGACTTTTCAATAGAGACTATGAAAGCCAGAAGGGCCTGGACGGATATCATGCAGACCCTAAGAGAACACAGATGTCAGCCCAGGCTACTATACCCCGCAAAACTCTCAGTCCTCATAGATGGAGAAAACAAGATATTCAATGACAAAAACAAATTTCAACAATACCTACACACAAATCCAGCATTACAGAAGACACTGGAAGGGAAAATAAAACCCAAAAAAATTAGCTCCTTTCAAGAAAACACAGGAAATAATTAACCTTACTACAGTAAAATAAAAAGCAACCAAGCACACAACCTTATAACCACAGCCAACATCAAAATCAAAGGATCTAACAGCCACTGGTCATTAATCTCTCTCAATGTCAATGGACTCAACTCTCCAGTAAAAAGACACAGATTAACAGAATGGATATGTAAACAAAACCCAGCAATCTGTTGCATACAAGAAACACACCTAAGGCACAAAGATAGACATTACCTGAGGGTAAAAGGTTGGAAGACGGCTTTCCAAGGAAATGGACACAAGAAGGAAGCAGGAGTAGGCATTCTAATATCTGATAAAATAGACTTTCAACCAAAATTAATAAAAAGAGATGGGGAAGGACACTTCATACTCATCAAAGGAAAATTCTACCAGGAAGACATCACAACCCTGAACACCTATGCCCCAAATACAAGAGCACCCACATTTGTCAAAGAAACATTGATAAAATTTAAACCACATATAGTTCCCCACATATTAATAGTGGGAGACTTCAACACCCCACTCTCAACAAAGGACAGGTCAACTAAACAGAAATTAAACAAAGAAACAATGTCTCTAACAGAGGTCATGAATCAAATGGACCTCACAGACATTCACAGAACTTTACACCCAAACACAAAAGAATTTACCTTCTTCTCAGCACCTCATGGAACCTTCTCCAAAATAGACCACATAGTTGGTCACAAAGCAAGCCTCAACAGATACAAGAAGATGGAATACAGCTGGACCTCAGTAACAACAAAAATAGCAAAAAGCCTACACATACATGGAAACTGAACAACTTGCTACTAAAAGACAGCTGGGTCAGGGAAGAAATAAAGAAAGAAATTAAACTCTTCCTAGAACTCAATGAAAATGAAGACACAACATACTCAAACTTGTGGGACACAATGAAAGCAGTGCTAAGAGGAAAGTTCATAGCACTAAGTGCCTTCAAGAAGGAATTCGAGACAGCTCATTCAAGCAACTTAAAATGGCTCACTTAAAAACCCTAGAAAAAGAAGAAGCAGACACAGCAAGAAGGAGTAGACAGCTGGAAATAATCAAACTCAGGGTTGAAATCCATCAATTGGAAACAAATAAAACAATTCAAAGAATCAATGAAAACAAGAGCTGGTTCTTTGAGAAAATCAACAAGATAGACAAACCCTTAGCCAAGCTAACTAAAAGGCAGAGAGACACCACCCAAATCAACAAAATCAGAAATGAAAAGGGGGATATAACTACAGACACTGAGGAAATCCAAACAATCATTAGGACTTACTTCAAAAGTACATATGCCACAAAATTTGAAAATCTAAATGAAATGGACAATTTTCTTGATCGATTTGACTTACCAAAGCTGAATCAGGACCAGGTAAATCAATTAAATAGTTCTATATCCCTCAAAGAAATAGAAGCGGTCATCAAAAGTCTCCCATCCAAAAAAAAAAAAAAAAAAAAAAAAAAAAAAAAAAGCCCAGGACCAGATAGCTTCAGCGCAGAATTCTACCAGACCTTCAAAGAAGAGCTAACACCAATTCTCTTCAAACTATTCCACAAAATAGAAACAGAAGGAACTTTACCAAACTCATTCTATGAAGCCACAGTCACCTTGGTACCTAAACCTTGCAAAGACTAAACAAAGAAAGAGAACTTCAGGCCAATCTCCCTTATGAACATTGATGCAAAAATACTTAACAAAAAACTTGCAAACCGAATCCAAAAACACATCAAAGATATTATCCACTATGACCAAGTAGGCTTCATCCCAGGTATGCAGGGGTGGTTCAATATACAGAAATCCATCAATGTGATCCACCATATAAACAAACTGAAAGAAAAAAACCACATGATAATCTCCCTAGATGCTGAAAAAGCATTTAACAAAATCCAACATCCATTCATGTTTAAAGTATTGGAGAGATCAGGGATACAAGGCACATATCTAAACATAGTAAAGGCGATATACAACAAGCCTATAGCCAACATCAAACTGAATGGAGAGAAACTGAAATCAATCCCACTGAAATCAGGGACAAGACAAGGCTGCCCACTCTCTCTATATCTCTTCAACATAGTGCTGGAAGTCCTTGCTAGAGCAATAAGACAGTTGAAAGAGATCAAGGGGATACAGATTGGAAAGGAAGAAGTCAAATTATCACTATTTGCAGATGATATGATAGTATACGTGAGTGACCCCAAAAACTCTACCAGGGAACTCCTACAGCTGATAAACACCTTCAGCAAAGTGGCTGGATACAAAATTAACTCAAAAAAATCAGTAGTATTCCTGTATACAAAAGACAAAAGTGATGAGAAAGAAATTAGGGAAACAACACCCTTCACAATAGCCACAAATGACATAAAGGACCTTGGTGTAACCCTAACCAAGCAAGTCAAAGACTTGTATGAAAAAAATTTCAAGTCTCTGAAGAAAGAAATAGAAGAAGATATGAGAAGATGGAAAGATCTCCCATGCTCATGGCTTGGCAGGATTAATATAGTAAAAATGGCCATTTTACCAAAAGCAATCTACAGATTCAATGCAATTTCCATCAAATTGCCAACACAATTCTTTACAGACCGGGAAAGAAAAATTCTCAACTTTATATGGAATAACAAGAAACCCAGAATTGCTAAAACAATCCTCTACAATAAAAGATCTTCTGGAGGTATCTCCATCCCTGATCTCAAGCTGTACTATAGAGCAACAGTTATACAAACTGCATGGTACTGGCATAGAAACAGAACGGTGGATCAATGGAACAGAACAGAAGACCCAGAAATAAACCCACACACTTATGGACACCTGATCTTTGAAAAACATGCCAAAACCATACATTGGAAAAAAGTTAGCATCTTCAACAAATGGTGCTGGTCCAACTGGATGTCTACATGTAGAAAAATGAAAATAGATCTATACTTATCACCCTGCACAAAACTGAAGTCCAAGTGGATCAAAGAGTCAACATAAAACCAGACACATTAAATCGGCTAGAAAAAAAGTGGGAAATACCCTAGAACTCATTGGTATAGGAGAAAACTTCCTGAACAGAACACCAACAGCACAGGCTCTAAGATCAACAACCAATAAATGGGACCTCATGAAACTGAAAAGCTTCTGTAAAGCAAAGGACACTGTCATCAAAACAAAGCGACCACCTACAGATTGGGAAAGAATCTTCACCAAGCCTTTATCTGACAGAGGACTCATATCCAGTATATATAGAGAACTAAGGAAGCTGAAAGGCAGCAAACCAAGTAATCCACTTAAAAAGTGGGGAACAGAGCTAAACAGAGAACTCACTGTAGAGGAATATCGAATGGCAGAGAAGCATTTAAAGAAATGTTCAACCTCATTAGCCATTAGGGAAATGCAAATCAAAAACAACCTTTAGATTTCACCTTACACCCATCAGAATGGCCAAGATCAAAAACTCAAGTGACAACACATGCTGGAGAGGTTGTGGAGAAAGGGGAACCCTTCTCCACTACTGGTGGGAATGTAAACTCATACAACCACTCTGGAAATCAATCTGGCTCTTTCTCAGACAACTAGGAATAGTGCTTCCTCAAGATCCAGCCATACCACTCCTAGGCATATATCCAAAAGGGGCTCAAGTACACAAAAAGGACATTTGCTCAACCATGTTTGTAGCAGCTTTATTTGTAATAGCCAGAAGCTGGAAACAGCCCAGATGCCCCTCAACTGAAGAATGGATGCAGAAATTGTGGTACATCTATACAATGGAATATTACTCAGCAATGAAAAATAAGGAAATTATAAAATTTGCAGGTAAATGTTGGGACTTGGAAAGGATCATCCTGAGTCAGTTGTCTCAGAAGCAAAAAGACACACATGGCATATAATCACTCATATAAACATACAACATAGGATAATCGCACTAAAATCGGTACATCTAAACAAACTAAGCAAAAGAGAGGACCCTAACTAATATGCTCAATCCCCATCCTGAAAGGCAAAGAGGATGGACATCAGAAGAAGAAGAAAACATAGGAACCTGCTACAGAGGGCCTCTGAAAGCCAGAAGAAGAAAACAGGAAACAACCTAGGAACTTCTCACAGAGGGCCTCTGAAAGCCAGAAGAAGAAAACAGGAAACAACCTAGGAACCTCCCACAGACGGCCTCTGAAAGCCTCTGCCCTGCAGACTATCAAAGCAGATGCTGAGCCTGATGTCCAACTCGTGGACAGAGTGAATGGAATTTATGTAAGAAGTGGGAAATAGTAAGAGCTGGAGATGACAGGGTCTCCACAAAGAGAGCAACAGAACAAGAAAATTTGAACACAGGGAACTTCCCAGAGACTCATATTCCAACCAAGGACTATTCATGGAGATAACCCAGAACCCCTCCACAGATGTAGCCCATGGCAGTTCAGAATCCAATTGGGTTACATAGTAATGGGAAGAGGGACTGCCTCTGACACAATCTGATTGGCCTGCTCTTTGATCACCTCCCCCTGAGGGGGGAGCAGCCTTACCAGGCCACAGAAGATGACAATGCAGCCACTTTTGATGAGAACTGATAGTCTAAGATCAGAAAGAAGGAGAGGAAGACCTCCCCTATCAGTGGACTTGGGGCGGGGCATGCATGCAGAAAGGGGAGGAAGGGTAGGATCGGGAGGGGAAGAGGGAGGGGCTTATGGGGGGATACAAAATGAATAAAGTGTAATTAATAATAATAATACATAAAAGAATAAAAAACAAATAAAGTTGCTACAAACATGGTTGAGCAAATGTCCTTGTTGTATACTTGAGCATCTTTTGGATATATGCCTAGGAGTGGTATAGCTGGATCTTGAGGAAGCGCTATTCCTAGTTGTTTGAGAAAGCACCAGATTGATTTCCAGAGTGCTTGTACAAGTTTACATTCCCACCAGCAGTGGAGGAGGGTTCCCCCTTTTCCACAACCTCTCCAGCACGTGTTTCTACTTGAGTTTTTGATCTTGATCATTCTGATGTCACCATTATTCTTGCTTTTAGTCATATCTTAGGTCTGGTTTATCTCTCCTCGTGGTTTAAAGTTCTCTCCCGCTTATCCCTCTTTCCTACTCTTCCCATTCACTTCCTTCTCTTCTCCTCCAGACCAGGGTGTCTCACCCTATTCTCTCCATTGCACAGCATTGGCTGGTTGTTTAATTGAAAACACAGAGAACCAATGGTGGCATGTTTACACAAACTTGAAACAGGTAATGCTTAGAATAAGCATCACAATGCATTGCCCAGATTGAAACCAGATGTTGGGGTAGAAAAAAGATCAGCATTTGAATGAACAAAGATAAATTGTATACATTCCAAAAGAACATTATACCAACACCATCCCAAGAAGATGCTTAGGTCATTGCCTTTTGGACTTTTTCAACCTGAAATTCTTACTGTTCATGCCCTCTACCTAACCACAGCAGTCCAGGGAAGACTAGAGTAGAGAGAAAATTGGTTAGTGTTAGACTTCAATGTGCCCTCATATATGCTCTATCTTCTAATTTAGCCTCCAGCAAGAAGTGAGCACAGACAATGATTGTACACTTTTTTTAGGCTTTCTTGACAAAATGAATTCTACTGTATTCCACTGTAGCTAGTTCTAAATCCTGCAATGGAAATGTCTAGTTCTCCTGGCCAACGTCTTTTTTTTTTTCAATGCAGTTTATTCAGGAACCTTGAACAATCCTCGGACCCTGGGGAAAGCCAGCCCACAGGTTAAATAGCCTCTGGGTAGCCAACCCAGGCGTGCCACGTGGGCAATGCAGATAGGTCCACATACATGGAAGCAAGCCAGATCCTCAGCCTCTACTCTTGCCTGATGCGTCTAAAACAAAAAGGGGGAACTGTAGAGAGCTGCGGAATGCTATGCCTTAAAGATGGAGCTGGTTTCCGCCTTCCACCTTCCCGATGGTGAGTGCTCTCTGTCACGAACAATTCCACATTTGGCTAAGGCTGAGGATCTGGCTTGCTTTCATGTATGTGGACCTATCTGCATTGCCCAGCCAACGTCTTTTTAATAGCCACCCTTTCTTGTCTAAAAGTGATGACTGTCTGGAACCTATCAGCATAAAGGAACATAAAGAAATAGGACTCTTGGGGATTGCTTCTATGGCACAACATGTTTGTGTGGTTCTTCCATTACTGCTGCCAATGGGTGTACTCTGGTGACTTGTCAGTGCTGGGTCATCTGCATTGTGTGACCATACCTTAGTTTATTCTGCCATTTTGAACACTCATGTTCTAAGTGATGCTCTAGTGAACATGATGCTGCTAATCTTTTGGTGAGCATTTATATTAAACGCATTTCTATGTGTTTCTCATGCTGTTTGGGGCTTGGGGAGGATGAGTCTACTTAGCATGGGCAGGACAGTACTCATTTACATTTTTGGTCAGTATAGTCAGCTGAGTCCCAGAATTGTTGGGTCAAGGATAATTTGACTTCTAATTGCCTTGGGCTTTTCCCCAAGACTACTTGTATGGGAAATACAATTTATAAACATCACAAGAAACTATATATAAGATTGAGTGCTTCATGCTCCACTGCTAAGAAACGTTCAGAAAATCCCAGGGAGTTTCTTGTGATGTTTGTAAATTGTACTAGGAGACTTCATTAGGGTCCCTTTTTTATATTCCAGGGTGTTCATGCTGTATTAGCTTTCTGCATTCCCCACCCCAAATGTCTCCCAATTCTAGTTGTCTCTCCTAGCATTCTCTTCCTCCATCTCTCCCACCCTCCACCTGATCCCTTCTGTTCCTCTCCTCACCCACCATGAGTCCACCCACAAAATTTATTTATCTCCTCCCTTTCCACGGAGATCCATGCATTTCTCCTTGAGCCCTCCTTACTGCTTAGCCTTTCTATGTCTGTGGATTGTAGCATGATTATCCTTTAATTAACAGCCAATATCCACTTATAAGTGAGTGAATACCTCAGCTATTAAAAGCAATGACATCATGAAATTTGGAGATAAGTGGATGAAACTAGAAAAGAACATCCTGAATGAGGTCACCCAAACCCAGAAAGATAAACATGGTGAATATTCACTAAAGGCGGAAGTGTATGGTGGTTGACTGTAACTATCTGAATAAATCCCATTCTATTACAGAACTCAATGAAGTAAGTTAAAGGAAGAGAACATCCATATGGCCTTTAAGCCACCTTATTCCCGATCTCAGAAGCCCTACTAATTTTACTCTTAGCTTTTTCTTACTGCGTGAACTCCTCTTTAATTACCAGTGTCTCCCTGGGCTAAACTACCCTTAGCTTTCACTTGGATTCATATTATTTTCTCTCACCTGGTCATCCTGTCTTCATGGGTTTTCTCCAAGGTAAATTTTACACAACAAAAATGAACACACACACACACACACATAACTACTAGATTACTGTTCCCTTTTTTTATTATTTCTGTCAAATGTTTTTTTTTTTTTTTTTTTTTTTTTTTTTTTTTTTTTTTCAGAAAGTCAGACCCAAGATCATTATCTTTTGGTCCATTAGTGGCTCAATTGTTTCATCTTTTGGCTCCATCAGTTTTCTATTTGCTCAGTATGCCAAGGTACATAAACACATCTTTTCTATGTCCAGTGTTAACCCTTATCTTTTGGACCTTTCCTCTTACACTCTATCTGAAAATATGTTTTCTATTCTTATAATAAAAATCACTTTGCTTACAGAAGGAAGTAGCTGAATCTAAAAGAGGGACTCCTAGGTCTGTAAACTCTGTAAACCAGATGCAACACAGCACATGAACCTGGGGACTATATTGCCACTTTTGGAATTAATCTCTTGTCCCAAACAAAGTACTATTCCCTATTAACAACCCCACCCCTTTAACAGAATGCTGACTTGGCTCCTTAGGGAAATAAAATATTATAATCCATTTTAAACTTCAAAGGATGGTATTGAAACACTAAGCAATTACTTTTTTATGATGTAATATTGATCACAATCCAACGTTTCTATTGACCCAACAGCACATTAATTATTGATGGAAATTGCATGAGATTCAAACTCAGTTAAACATCATTGTCATCATCTTATGTTAATGCTGCATTTATCACAAGACTGCTTTCTGGTAGATAGTTTGAATCTCCTCTTTAGTCTGGCTCTGTGAGTCAATTGCTTCATAGCTGACATTAAGCAGAGGGTAAAGAGTTTGCTTTTACTAGGAACTGAACCACATACTCGAGTGTTTTGGTAGTTTTCATTGGAATTGCTGCATACACAGGGGATCGTTAATCTACTGATGTGACTTCCCCAAACAAACAAAAGATGGGGGAAAAACCATTTTTGCTCAAGATAATTTATCTGCTCTCATCAGAGAAGTTTCTTTGCACACTGGAGGGCACTTTAATACATCAGCTCGCAAGTAGTTAAAAGTACAGAGACTAAATGGTGAGGTCTTAGCCACAAACATGATACCTCTGTCTCTCTCTTTCTGTGTCTCTCCCTTTCTCTCTTTCTCTCTCTCTCATACACATTAATGGAGAAGAGGGGGTGGTTCGGGTACCATTGTGGAAGACAGAGTAGAAAGACTGTAAGATTAAGAAGTCAGGATGACTGAATAAAACAGTGTCTTCTGGACATGGCAGAACCAATGCACTCATGAATTTACAGGAGCTGTGCCTTCTTGAGCAAAATCAGACTCATCAACATTTCATCATGGAGGGAAAGACTCATGAGTTCTTCCTTCATCTGAAGAGCAGAGAACAGTTGATGGATTCTGGAGGAGGGAGAGAAAATTTTCTTTAACTTTGTGGCCCTAGATAGGTTACTTTAACTCCACCTCAGGGATTACACCCATGAGTGTATGAGCAGCAAAAATTGAGCTCAGTTGGTTATTTAAGAAAAGGAGGACACAGCACAGTTCTGAGCCTCAGCATCATCAGGTTCATTAATTCCTTTAATCAGTGTAAGTTAATTGGTCAAGTCCAATATGAACTGGTTGGAGGAATTCCCCCATCATACTTTCTGTACCACAGATAATAACTGGCAAAAAAGTAGTCTCCAGTCTACCAACACCAGGATAGGGCTTTGTGATTTGATGGGAATTTCCACTTTGGCTCAGGGATTGTGAGAAAATCTGAATTTTAAGATTACAAACATTTGCATTTAGTAGGAAAGGGTACCACACATTTCTAGGATATCTCCTATCAGCCAGAGACATCCTATGAAAATATAGCTTTGTTTTTGCTGTTGCTATTTGTTTGTGTAAAAGTTGTGGGTCTGGGTCTTCTTAGGTAGCTCAGGCTGACTTGCAACTCACTTTCCATGATTTCTATGTGCTGAGACTGCTGTGTTTGTGTGTGCCAATAATGTACACAAAATGTACATTATACATTTGGCTATAATAAAGTGGTGTTGAGTGAACAACCTACTTGGTTAAGGTAGAAAATATGTGATTCCCATGTTTTGCAGATTCATTCAATTTTTTTATTACTAATTCATTGGCCCTTAAAAATTCACCAGTATATTTTGAAACAAACTCAAGACATAGGTCATATGTTTCACAGTCTCACAAACTTAAGCAAATACGGGACAAAGAATACCATAATAGAGAACCAAGGAAAAGTGACCACCTCCCTTGGCTCTCCAACAGCAAATGATGTTAAAAGTGGAGCTCTTTTTGAAAGCCCTCCATGCTGAGTGCAGTAATATCTCCCCTGTGCGCAGCCTCTGCCTGAAGCTCTTCTTGAAAGATTCATTGTGTAAATTCATTTGATTAGGACTGTCTATATCAAATCTAGAGATTCTTGCTTGATTAGAACATCAATACATATTTCTATGTTCCTTTCAACTGCAGACTCATGGGAAACTGCTTAATAGGAATGTATTATAAGTCAGAGGTTAACAAAGTAATAGGCTTTTAACTTCAAAGAAACAGACTTGATGTTGGTTGTTCTTCCCATTCAATGGGTCCCTTGGTTCATGGCCCATGGCAGAGAACTGGTTTTGGTGAAGCAAGTTAAGTGAAGGACTTTTTCTGTGGGGAGATAGCAAGAAGCAGGTCCTCACATCAGCTGTTCTTGCACCAGCACCTAGTGGTCCCACTTTTAGATTCGGCTGCTTCCTTCTGTAAGCAAAGTGGTTTTGGTTGTAAGAATAGAAGCCATATTTCCTTCTCATCTCTTATGTTCCTTTCATTGTGTTTCAAGTTTGGACAGTGGAAGGTGTGTATAGTGCTATTGTCTTTGAAAGTAGCAGGCCCAGGTGAGAGCACAGATGATCTTAGTTCCTGTAGGGAAGGCTTTACTGAAGTCACCACCAGAAAGTTATTGAAATAAGAGAGTGGAAGGTAGATCATTAAAATCATTCCACACAAGGAAGGAGAGGTTCCCAGACGGAAAGCATGGGTTGTCTCAGGCCATAGATCCAGGGTGGTGGTTGCTGTCTCACGGTAGAGATGGAGGGTAGCAACAGACTTGTCAGACATGTTACTAGCTGTCACTGTGTATGGTGCTGTATTTTGGTCCACAAAGGATGAAGACAGAGCATTGAGTATTTTAGGCTAGAAGCCTTTTGCTTGGAATTAATTGACTTTTGCAAGAGAGCAAGCTGTCCTACTTTTGAGTAAGATTTCTGGAGTATTAGGTAATATGTGAAAAAAAATTCAACATTTTATCTTGAGCAAATGTAATTTCCACAAAAAAGAAAAAGTCATGGTTTTCACAATATAGAAAGAATAGTTGCTGGATCAAGAAATCAGAAAATGGGATATTAACAGGAAACTTGGGTAATTGTCTAACTTCAGTCATCATAAATTCACAGGCAATTAAGCTGAGGAAAACATTATAAATTAGAATTGACTTTTACATGGCTTACAGATATTTAAAAATGGCTTACAGATATTTAGAAATGACAAAATGTACAAATCCATGCTGGTGAGAAATTGCACCCTTGTGAAGAACAACCCACCTCTACAAAGCATGTTTACTATTGAAAATTTCAAACCATACATAAAGTGTGCTGTAAAGTGTCGTGCCTGCTCTCCAGTGCTTGGACTTTCTCGTGCTCCAGGGAATGCTATTCCAACATTCACGTCATCACTTTCCCAGGTTCTGGTTTCCTGAGTGTGTATATCATTATACCATTAAATATCACAAAATACAGGCTACATCTGCATCTTGTGGCTGTCTTTTTATAATGTGAGCTATTTCTCACAGGAGGAGAGAAAAATGCACATAAAATTTATAGCATTTCAAACATCCTTCATTGTGCTTGAATATACATTCCAAAGAATTTATGAATTACAGTTAAAATTATCTATAGTCTTTCTCAAGTGGGGAATTTATCATGGAGCCAAACAAACATTATTATTCTCTTGAGAGTGAAGTGTGGTTTATACAAAAACCTGGAGCATTCTGCTTGATGAAAATGAGGAATCACAAACCAATCTCTAAGAGATTTAAATTAATGAATTTCAATATATCATAGTCCTTGTTTACTTCCTGTCTTTCTTTTAACTACAGAGATACACTCTGCAGAATTTAAGGATGGATGTTGTGGGAGTGTCCGCATAGACTCACTGTTCTCCCAGCCAGGACTGAAGCTTGGGGTCCACTCTCAACAGTCACACAGTCTACCCCCTGCTTTGGCTTCATAGTTGGAGGCTGACTTCTAAGGAGTGACACACCCATGTGTCCTATGTCCTGACTCCTTGGTGTCCTTTCAAGGTCCTGAGGAGAGTATGTTGTCCTTCCTCAAAGTCTTTCCTGTTTATTGATGACACAAATCTCTCATTGCTTTGACAGCGTGCTCCAAAACCTCCCTAAAACAACAAGCAAGGCTTTTTAGAGGACTATTTGCAAGGCTGAGGTGGGCACCAGTACTTACTTAACTGACTTCACTGGGCTGGTTTTCCTGCTTGCTGAGATCTCACGCTGAAGACAATGCAAGTTTGTGGAACACCTTTTGGTTGAGAGTTTTTTAGAGAAACAGGGATAGTAAAGAGGCAGAAGGAATGTTCACACAAAAGGTCAGTACATGGTTCTTCTTCACAGTTTATATTTTATTTTAAAACCAGGTATAGACATTTATAAAACTTAATGGAGAAAAATAGCTAAAAAATGTTCATAAATCAGTCAAAAATCAATATTCTGGTAAGATTCAGAAAGGTGCTGAAATTCCTTTTAGCCAGTGAAGTTTACCCTGCAGACCATGCTGATGGGGCAAAGACTGTGGATGCCCTGTCTCTTTCCTCTCTCTCCTTCTCACTCTTCCTCCTCTCTCTCTGTCTCTCTGTATGTGTCTATCTTCCTTTCTTTCTTTTCACCCATTCTCCCATATCCCTCCTCCCTTCCCCAACCTCTCTCTCTCTCTTTACCTCTCCTGCTTTCTTCTTTGTCTTTTATAATGGGAAGGGTATTCATTATTTATTACTATTTTAAGTTGTTTATAAAACAATGATATTCATTATGGTATTTTCATGCACATACATCATTGTACTTTTCTCATAGCTGCACCTGTTCACAGCGTATTTCTTCCTTGGGACAGCATCGAGAATCATTAACAGAGAGTCCAAACATTTACAAATAGAGCCTTGGATCACAGGAATTGAAGTTTGTTTTTTTTTTTTCATTAACTTGGAATTAGAAGTGATTGGGAAAATGGCCTTCTTGTTCAAATGTAATGTCATCTGATGCTGCTAATTCCAGTACTCAATGAATTCTTCCAGAGTAAATCTGCAGAACATATGTTAATTATTGTTTTTCAGAACTGATATTAAGATAAGTTATAGTGGAAAGAGCAGAAAACAAATGATAATTATAGTCCATGCTAAATGCCACTAATCTAAAAGGAAATAACAGAGGGGCTTAGTAGGAGATTTTTACCTAAGAAAGTGCCAAACTCTACTGCTGTGCAGAATTGTGGAGTGATTCTTTTAAAGACCCGTTATAACTGCTGGGCACCACTAAGTTATAAAGTTCCTCTTTTAGCTCAGATTCTTGGTTTTTCAATCATTTAGGGATTTTGTGAGTATGTAATTTATCTTCTTAAACTTTCCTAGGTGGGGAAAAAAAAAGCTGTTTTAGTTATTGGTTCCACTTCAATATGAAGCAATATTTGCTCTGTTGCCATAGGATTTAATTTAGAGCAGGTGGTTTCTTATATCCATCAAGGGTACCAGGGCAGAGACATCATTTAGTTTTTTTTTTTTCCTTTGAGAGATTTGAGCATACTGTGCAGATAATTGGATAGGTTCAATCTGGACTTTTTATTCTCTGTGCTAAAGAGATAGTCTATTATCTGAGTAGCTGATATTGCTACTATTGAAAAAAGGCCCCTGTCATATGAGATCCAAGTCACACTAAGGACGCTGCAGTGAGAACACTGAGAGGACGGGCAAAGTCTAGAGGGTAAGAAATTTGTACCGATGTCACCACCCTTCAGTTAAATTATCATGTCAGGAAGACATTATTTGCTATCCTCACTAGACCTGAAGTAGAATTCTGTGCTTCTGAAAGTGAATAATGTGAATTCTATTACAACATCTATAAATTCTCTTTAGAAATTTTAGATTTTTTCAGAGCATAATATTACTCAACAATTTGAGTTTTTGGTCTTAGGATCCACTGAACATGTCCTAAGTTTCCCTGGTAGTCACACCTGCCAGGTCCTTAGCACATTTCCCCAGATTATAGGCACTGTGGCCTTTGGGAGTGGCATCTGTGTATCCTAAGCACTTGAAGTAAAAGAGGAGAAAGTGACTAACAGTACATGGCCTGGAGCTGTGCTCAGCACAGTTACAGAGAGTGGAAGCCAAATAGCACATGTGAGTCTAAGTGCAGACAAAGCTTGTGTAGAAGAATCATTCCTAAGATAGCATAAAAGAAAAATATGGTGCACATGTCAATATCAAGTACAAATATAGACTGATGAAATATCAACAAATTCACTTTTTATGGCTTTGCTTGTTTTTGTTTTCTATGTATGGTGTTTGCCTGCATGTATATCTATGTATTCCTGGAACCCCTGGAGGCCAGAAGAGGGCATCTGATCTTTTGGAACTGGAGTTACAGACAGTTGTGAACCGCAATGTGGTTTCTGGGAATCAAACCTGGGTCCTCTGGAAGAGAAGTCAGTGCTCCTAATGGCAGAACCACCTCTCCCACCTTCATATATATATAATTATAATTATATAATTATAAATACATATATATTATAAATGGTTATAAATATAATCAATTGTAATCTAGAATGTGATAGCCATTATATCTTTATATATTTTAAATTCTTTATTAATTACACTTTATTCACTTTGTATCCCCCCTGTGATTCCCTCCCTCCTCCTGTTCCAATCCCTCCCTTCCTCCACCCTCTGCCTGCATGCCCCTCCCCAAGTCCACTGATAGGGGAGGTGTTTTTTTCCTTTCTTCTGATCCTAGTCAATTAGGTCTCATCAGGAGTGGCTGCATTGTCTTCTTCTGTGGCCTGGTAATGCTGCTTCCCCCTCAGGGGGAGGTAACTAAAGAGCAGGCCAATCAGTTCATGTCTCTATATTTTAAAGTAAAATGAGAAAAAAATTCTAGAGAAAATGATATTTATGTTTTAAGACATTTAAGACAGTTTGAAATTCATTGTAAAGGGCATGCTACACTGAGAATAAGTATCTCAGGTTACCAACTTTCTCAAAAAGGCCATTTAAAAAAAATAAGCAAATATTTATTCTTAAAGAAATTCATACAATGAATTTGGATCTTCCCCTTAACACAGCTCATATTTACTATCCTCTCCCCACTCTGCCCAACTTCTTGTTTTTTGTTTAAAAAAATATCTCATCTATTCCAATTTGTGTTCTCCACATACTTCTGGCTACAAAGCTATCTACTGGATCATGGCCAGCCTATTCAGTATTGAAGGGTCTCTCCTCTAGACACTCTCTATCCACATTAGCTCCACCCCAACTCCAGCACTGATCCCCTCTCCATGCTGGAATGCTGGCTGGCTTGATCTTGTTTAGGTCTTATGCAGACAACCACAGCTGCTTTGGACTCATGAGTGCAGCTGCTGGTCATGTCCAGAAGACGGTGTTTCACCCCAGTTCTCCCAGCCCTCTGAGCACTGGCTCTTACAATTCTTCCGCCCTTCTTCCGCTATGTCTCTGAGCCTTAGAAGGAGCTGTCAGATGGGAGCTGTCCCATTTGTGGCTGGGCCCACCACAGTCACTCATTCTCTGCAGTTTAACTAGTTGTGAGTCTGCACCATGTGCTGCACAAAGAAACTTCTCGGATGAAGTTTGAGAGCTGCGTTAGTCTCAGAATAAAGATCCTAAGTTAGAAAACATAGTGCCAAACTATTTGTATTTAGCAGAATCATAGTAGTAAATTTATTCCTGGTGTCTGGGAGTTCCCCAACCCTGGGTTCGTGGCTAGATTTTCAGTGCTAGTCAGGTGTTTCACTCTGTGGAATGGGCCTTATACCCAGTCAAAGAGAAAGCACTTAGTTCAACCCACAGTATTCATGCCATTGTTGTGCCCACAAACATAGCCATGCTGGTCATTACTGCAGTTCGCGGTGTTCACAGCTTTGTAAAACTGTTGATGATTTTAACATAGAAGTACTCTTAGTGCTAGTCAGCAGGGAGGAAGCTTCCTGGTTAGTAGCATCATTGTTTTTCATTGTACTCAATGCGTATCATGTCCTCAGCAGTATGTATGTGCTCATTGGAAGAGTCTACATGAAAACTGTAAAACTTGGCAGATTCCTACCCACCTGGTCCCAGGCTGGGTTTTTCTAGCTGTTGTGGCTGTAGTGTCTCTGCCTCATGAAGAAGTGCCCAGAACTAGAAACTGGACAGTGTTTCTCTGATGTTTTCGGGCAGGGGAATAATGCCCTGTGTTCTTTTTATGCTTTTAACTGAGCAAAGAAAGCTGTAGGTTGTATCTAGACTGGTGTGAATGTTTCTGTGGTTAGTTGCTGCTTCTTCTCAGCTTCTATTCTGAAGCAGGAGAGGCTACGAGGGCATGGGCTGCTTTCTCAAGGACAGCCGACCTCACCACACCAACATGGGGTGTTATCACTTCTCCTCAGGCTGTAATACAAAATATCGGAAAAGCCAAGAGCTTCCTCATGAAGAATAATCACATCTGGGGCTTACACTCTGGTTCAGTCATTTCCTTTAAAGAACAGAGATTATTTCTTAATTTATTTTTGATATTACAACCTTACTAACTGCCATTTTGATAAAGGATTTTTAGCTGAATCAACCTTTACAGGCAATAACTTCACTAGGTAAAGTTAGCTCATTCTTTTTTATAAAGTTCAGCTGTCAAATTCCATTGCAACACCGAGCTTGCATGCTAGACATTTTTTAATGACTTTGTAGTTGTTTTCTTCCTTTTATCTTTTGAAGAAGTTTTCTGGTATGGTCATGAAAAGTTCTAAGTACCTGACGTTATTCAAAACCAGCTGCACTGTGGGGAAGAACACTACATAGCCTCCTGTTCTGGGGACCAATGTGCTACTTCTCTCCTTACTCTCAGCTTCTGGGTTGACTAGCACAGGAATGAACACTAGCATTTGTTTACATCACAGAGAGGATTCATGTTCAAGATATTACAAATAACATGAACACTCCCAATATGCTTCTTACATCCCTCTTTATGAAAGAAGCTCAATAGTCACAATAAATTTAGGCCCATTCAAACCTAACATAAGTACCTGAATTTAGACTGTAGATGCCAAGAAGTAAAGCATGTGTATGCAAGCGTTGAAGACCAGAGTTCAGGTCCCCAGAACACATATAAAAGTCAGGTGTCCTAGCACATGGGAAGCGGACATAGCGGATCTCCAGAACAAGCTGGCTAGCCAGACTTGCCATAGCTGCAAGCTCCAGGTTCAATAAGGGTTTGTGCCTCAATGTATAAGGTAGAGGAGCATTGATATCAATCTTGAGCCTTCAAAGCATGTGATCACACATTCATTTGGATCTGCATTCAAGAATATGTTAAAGAGTGATGTCATTGAACACAAGGAACTTCCCAGAGACTCATACTCCAACCAAGGACTATTCATGGAGATAACCCAGAACCCCTGCATAGATGTAGCCCAGGGCAGTTCAGAGTCCAATTGGGTTACATAGTAATGTGAAGAGGGACTGCCCCTGACATAATCTGATTGGCCTGCTCTTTGATCACCTCCTCCTGGGGGGGAGCAGCCTTACCAGGCCATAGTAGAGGACAATGCAGCCACTTTTGATGTGAACTGACAGACTAAGATCAGAAAGGAGAGGAGAACCTCCCCTATTAGTGGACTTGGGGAGTGGCATGCAAGCAGAGGGAGGAGGGAGGGTGGGATTGGGAGGGGAGGAGGGAGGGGCTTATGGGGGGATGCAGAATGAATAAAGTGTAATTGATGAAAAATTTAAAAAAAAAGGGAAAAAATAATTTAAGAACCTTAAATGACTTTCAAAAGTGGAGGAAAACATGGAGTTAGTCAATTGGCATGGAGCACGTCTCGCCCCTGGGGGCAATGGTCTCCTGAACCTACTCAGACCTCGGACACCACCACTGCTAGTTCTAGAACTGACGCAGGATGTTCCAACGAGGGGGTTAAGGCTTCTCATAATATTTCCTATAAGCCCACACCTGTTTGTCTATATCCCCATTTTTATTCATTATTAGCCAGATAGAGCCAAGTAATTGTGGTGATGATACTTGCTTTTTTGCCCAATGCTGGAATGCTAGTAAATTTAGGTATGCCCTGGTTACTCGCATGCCTCACTGCGTGCCTGTGCCCGTTGATGCCCCTCACGCTATGACTCTCTTCAGACAGAAAAGGGATCTTGGAACTACAGCCACCATTGTTACTGCCATCTCATTGGCGGCTGTTGGAGCTACCACCGGGGCATTAGCCATGAGTCATACTGGGCAGACTGCTCAGACCCTGAACAATCATTTAGCCAATGTAGCTCATGCCTTAGTTGTACATAAAGGAATTAATGCTCAACTAAAAGGAAGCTTGATGGTGTTCAATCAGAGGATTGACCTCGTGCAGGAGCAAATTGATACCCTATGGCAAATGGCTCAACTTGGCTGTCAATGAAAATATGCTGGACTTTGAGTCACTAGTATATAACATGAGAATTTTTCCTGTGCTGCAAATCTGTCTAAACAGTTGTCTAGCTATATTTTAGGTAATTGGACTGGAGAATTCGATACTACGATGGAGCAGCTGAGAGTGGCCATTGTCACAGTAAATTCTACCAGAGTGGACGCAGGACTAGCCACAGGATTATCATCATGGATTGCTGCAGCCATGAATCATCTGAAGGAATGGGCGGTCATGGGAGCGTTAGCAGGCCTTCTGGTGTTGGTCTCCTTGGTTTGCCTGTGGTATATATGCAAGATTAGAGTCTCACAACAGTGTGATGCAGCCTTGATCATTCAGGCCTTTACAGCCATTGAAGCAGGACATTCTCCCCAAGCATGGTTGGATACCATAAAAAGCTAAAATGTTATGCTCAGGATGCGAGGCTAAGCACTGCACTCAGGGTCAGCCGCTTTGGACCCAGAGAAGAGCATGTCTGGTTGCATGCGGGTTGATGCCCCAGGTCCCGCCTCTGAGAAAAAGGTATCGGCTGGGTTTGATGCTCTTTGGGTGGATGACACCTAAATGAACATCAGTACAAAGTCCCAATTTATTTCTAATATCAGAGATCAGACCTCTACTCTTGCCTGATGCATCTAAAACAAAAAGGGGGAACTGTAGAGAGCTGCGGAATGCTATGCCTTAAAGATGGAGCTGGTTTCCGCCTTCCACCTTCCCAATGGTGAGTGCTCTCTGTCAGGAACAACTCCACATTTGGCTAAGGCTGAGGATCTGGCTTGCTTCCATGTGTATGTGGACCTATCTGCATTGCCCACGTGGCATGCCTGGATTGGCTACCCAGAGGCTATTTAAGCTGTGGGCTGGCTTTCCCCAGGGTCCGAGGATTGTTCAAGGTTCCTGAATAAACTGCATTGAAAAAAAAAAAGAGTGATGTCATTTTTGACCATGTTTTGGAGGCAACACTACCGTTATTTGTACAATGATAATATATATAGAAATATGTTACATGAGATACAATTAAAATTGTACTTCCTTGTGTATTTTCAGGTTTAAATATTTACAGTCAAGTTATCCAAAGACAAAATGACCAAATGATCATCCCTGAAAACCCACTATAGCTATATTTTTATTTCTTATTCTAGTTTTAATTTTCTTCTTCTTCTACACTTATCTTTTTAGATAAAAATCTGTAACATTTGGTTTTAGTCCAAAAGCAATTAAGTTCACATGTTTTCATAAGGCCAACATACTATTCAAAAATGATCAAATTGCAAGTATCTGACCAGTGGATCAGACAGGCTCCAACAATGTTTGCTAACTTTAGCTGCTTAAAGAGACTATTTGCAGATATAAAACTTTGTTTCCATGGATACTAATCTACCGAAGATACCTGAATCAGACAGAAAGGTGGTCTAAAATGTGTTCTGAATAACCAGGCACATGGGAAATGTAATTATTTGCTCTGAATTTCCTGAAAAACAATACAGGATATGTTCAAATCACTTCTGCAGGGCTTGATAAAAAGCCAAAGGATTATCCTCTGAAGTGAGGTTCAGGTGCAATGAACAATACTGTCTGGGCACCTCAGGGCCAGTAGCTCCAAGGAGAAAGTACTAGACTCTCAAGAGGATATGGTGTGACCTGTGCCCTACACACAGCTTTCTCTGCTGTGGGCTACTCCATTAACTCAGGTCTTCCTGAACACTGGGAATAGCTTCATGTAAAGACTATTTCAGGGGGCCGTTGGCATAGAAAGCTCTGTTGCCCGTGTTCTGTTGAAATCAGCTTGGACCACCCACATGGGCTCACATTCAGATTTTCAGGGGATTTGTGAGTTAGGGCACAGTAGGAAAACATAACACAGAAATTTTGATGGACAATTTTGCCCTTCAGAGGCAAAATGATGACAGGCTATCTGCAGCTTCTTTCAGCCACTCTTGTACTTCCTGAGAATGAGGAGGCTTCCCAATGTCAGACTCTACATTCTTGCTTTGTCTGTCTTATTTTCATGTCTCTGTAGATTCTCCACCCTTGGAAGGTTCTGCCCAGAGTGTTTGGTTTATTAGGGGTGGGCACTTGTGTAAGATCAATGGGTCAAGACTATGACTTGAAATTTCTTTCTCTATGAACTGTTAAGGAGATTATGATGGACATACAAGAGTAAGAAGAGTAGAAACGAGAGAAGCATCAATTCAAACTTGAAGGCTCCTGAATCTGTATTCAGGAGATTTCAAACTGTGAATGGAATGAAAAATGTACCCACAGGTCTTCTGAAATTTCTCCAAAGCTGTCCCCACCAACTAATCACTTTACTGAACTTTTCAGTGTTCATAGGTCTTTAATGCAGAATGAAACTTAGACATTGATTAATGTTCTTTGTCATCTCCCCCTGAAAATTCATAAATTTAATTCCTATTTACTTTTTCATTCTAAATTAATAATTTAAATTCTTCACTGAGAAGCTATAATTTTCTGTAAGTTATATGCAGAGTAATTGCATATAATATTGCATATAACACTTTCAAATATTTCCTTCCAGCTTCTGTACATCTCCTTTTCTTGCTATGACATAACTTCCTTTCATTTCTTCTCTTCTCTTACATTTATTAAGTCCCTAACTGCCTGTGTCATCTGCATTTTAATGCTTAGAGTTCTGTAAGGGACCACAGTGATAATAATTGTCAGCTTGGGAGGTGCCAGACTTTAGTCACATGTCACTCTGCAGGTAACTATTTATTTACTCATCTATCTATCCATTCATTCATGATGAGATTAACACTTACATTTGTGGTGTTTGAGTTAGGTGGGTGGGCTTTATCCAAACAGGCAAAGCCACCAATGGAACAAAGACTCACTTTTCCCAAGTAAAGGGACTGTTTTAAGATGCTTCTGTAATCCAACTGTGACTTACATGTGGGTCCTCAGATGGCCTCTCCAGGACTCCAAAATGACAAAAATGAGATCTTCAAATACAACAGTTATTGTGTGCTTCTATCTATCATCTGTGCATCTGTCTTCCACACATTTATTATCTATCTTCCATCTTTTCTTTATCTCTGTTTTTTCTCTGTCTTCAGTATCTACTTGGCACACATTTTTCTCTCTGAGCCCAGGAAGCACCTTTTTCTGTGGTTTAGGAGAACTGGGCCCACATTTTTCTCATCTGCTTAGCACTTTCCCCTGCCACTAGCCCTCCTGCCTTGCCCTGCTTTTTTTTTATTTTAAATTTAATTATTACACTTTATTCATTTTGTATCCCCCCATAAGCCCCTCTCTCCTTCCCTCCCGATCCCACCCTCCCTCCTCCTTCTTCACGATTGCCCCTCCCCAAGTCCACTGATAAGGGAGGTCCTCTTCTCTTTCCTTCTGATCTTAGTCTATCAGATCACATCAGGAGTGACTGCATTGTCATCTTCTGTGGCCTGGTAAGGCTGCTCAACCCTCAGAGGGAGGTGATCAAAGAGCAGGCCAATCAGTTCATGTCAGAGGCAGTCCCTCTTCCCATTACTATGGAACCCACTTGGACACTGAACTGCCATGGGCTACATCTGTGCAGGGGTTCTAGGTTATCTCCATGCCTGGTACTTGGTTGGAATATGAGTCTCTGGGATGACTCCTGTGTTCAAATTTTCTGGTTCTGTTGCTCTCCTTGTGGAGCTCCTGTGCTCTCCAGATCTTACTATTTCCCACTTCTTACATAAGATTCCATGCACTCTGCCCAACAGTTGGCCATAAGTCTCAGCATTTTCTTTGATAGTCGTCAGGGCAAAGCGTTTCAGAAGCCCTCTATGGCAGGTTCCTAGCTTGTTTTCTGTTTTCTTCTGATGTCCATCCTCTTTGCCTTTTGCAATGGGAATTGAGCATTTTAGTCAGGGTACTCTCTCTTGATTAGTTTCTTTAGATGTACAGGTTTTAGTAGGTTTATCCTATGTTATATGTTTATATGGATGAGTATATACTGTGTGTGTCTTTCTGCTTCTGGGACAGCTCACTCAGGGTGATCCTTTCCAGGTCCCACCATTTACCTGCAAATTTCACAATTTCCTTACTTTTCATTGCTGAGTAATATTCCATTGTGTAGATATACCACAATTTCTGCATCCATTCTTCAGTTGAGGGGCATCTGGGCTGTTTCCAGCTTCTGGCTATTACAAATAAAGCTGCTACAAACATGGTTGAGCAAATGTCCTTATTGTGTACTTGAGCCTCTTTTGGATATATGCCTAGGAGTGGTATGGCTGGATCTTGAGGAAGCACTATTCCTAGTTGTCTCAGAAAGAGCCAGATTGATTTCCAGAGTGGTTGTATGAGTTTACATTCCCACCAGCAGTGGAGGAGTGTTCCCCTTTCTCCACAACCTCTCCAGCATGTGTTGTCACTTGAGTTTTTGATCTTGGCCATTCTGATGGGTGTAAGGTGAAATCTCAGGGACATTTTAATTTGCATTTCCCTAATGGCTAATGAGGTTGAGCATTTCTCTAAGTGCTTCTCTGCCATTCGATATTCCTCTACAGAGAATTCTCTGTTTAGCTCTGTTCCCCATTTTTTAAGTGGATTACTTGGTTTGCTGCTTTTCAGCTTCTTTAGTTCTTTATATATACTGGATATGAGTCCTCTGTCAGATAAAGGGTTGGTGAAGATTCTTTCCCAATCTGTAGGTAGTAGTTTTGTTTTGATGACAGTGTCCTTTGCTTTATGGAAGCTTTTCAGTTTCATGAGGTCCTGAAACTTTATTTATTGATTGTTGCTCTTAGAGCCTGTGCTGTTGGTGTTCTGTTCAGGAAGTTTTCTCCTGTACCAATGAATTCTACGGTATTCCCCACTTTTTTTTTTCTAGCCGATTTATTGTGTCTGGTTTTATGTTGAGGTCTTTGATCCACTTGGACTTCAGTTTTGTGCAGGGTGATAAGTATGGATCTATTTTCATTTTTCTACATGTAGACATCCAGTTAGACCAGCACCGTTTGTTGAAGATGCTATCTTTCTTCCATTGTATTGTTTTGGCATCTTTGTCAAAGATCAGGTGTCCAAAAGTGTGTGGGTTTATTTCTGGGTCTTTTGTTCAGTTCCATTGATCCACCATTCTGTTTCTATGCCAGTACCATGCAGTTTTTATAACTGTTGCTCTATAGTATAGCTTAAGATCAGGGATGGAGATACCTCCAGAAGACCTTTTATTGTAGAGGATTGTTTTAGCAATTCTGGGGTTTCTTGTTATTCCATATGAAGTTGAGAATTTTTCTTTCCAGGTCTGTAAAGAATTGTGTTGGTAATTTGATGGGAATTGCATTGAATCTGTAGATTGCTTTTGGTAAAATGGCCATTTTTACTATATTAATCCTGCCAAGCCATGAGCATGGGAGATCTTTCCATCTTCTCATATCTTCTTCTAATTCTTTCTTCAGTTTGTTTTTATCTTCCTCTATTTCTTTACGGACGGCCATGGTCTGTTTGAGTTTATCTTCCTCTAGGTCTTTACGCATTTTATTTGTTTCCTCTGTTATCAAGAGGAAACAAGAGCATAGATGTTAAGTCATCTTCTTGAATTTCAGTTATGCTGGGGAGTCCAGGGCTACTTGCCCCTGGATAACTGGGTTCTCCAGATGCCAAATTGCTCTGTCTTTTGTTGATTGAGCTTTTGTGCTGGCCTCTATCCATTGGGCTATCTTAGGTTTTTGGAGTTAGTTTCTGGTGGTTCCTGAAATCCTGTGGTGGAGAGAATCCCCTTGGCAGGAAGATGGTTTTTCCTGAAGGAAGCCTTCTCAACTTTTTGGGTATAGTCACTGGATCGCCCGTGTTTTTCAGGAGTTGCTGCTGCTCACCTTAGGCATAGAGACCTGAGTGTTAACTGTGGTTCTTGTTAGTTGAGAGGGCCCTTCTCTCACCCAGAGAAGTCCTGAAGACAGCTGCTGTGCTTCTGGGTTTCTTGCTGTGATCTGCTGCTGTAACCTGTGTGTCCCATGGTTTGGTCAGTTTTGTTAGGGATAACTGGTTGCCCCTTGGAGCAGTATCTGGGGTTTGATCTCGGGGATTCCGGGCTTCTGTAGGTCTGAGGTTGGGGCTCTGTGCCCCAGTACCCAAGCAGTAATCTGTGGTGGTGGGTACCGTTCTCCTGGTAACAGCAGACTATCTGGTGCACAGCAGGTCCCTGGGTTGGGCAGGTCTGTGTGCCCTTTTCCAGGGATATACTGGGTGGCCTAAGTCTGTCCCCTTTGCTTCATTCCCTATGAGGATTTCTCCGGACAGTGACTTCCAGTCTCAGGTGCCCTGGGGTGCACAGCTCTTTCTGTGTGGAAGAGCTGTGTGCACAGCAACTGTCTGTGCCTGCAACTGGAGCCCAGTTCAGTGATGGTGGCTCGGACCTGCCTGTCTGCCAGACTTTTTCCAGGGAAAGACTGGGTGACCCGAGTCAGTACCGTTTCCTTCCTTCCCTGTGGGGTTTTCTCGCAACAGGGACTCCCGGTCTCTGGTGTTTTTGTGCCCACCGATCAGCCTGGGAAGGTGATCAGGACACGCAGGCGTGAGGCTCTGGTCTGGTGACCTAGTGCCTGCTTGACCAGGGATCTCTTCCAGGTTCTGGCTGGGTGACCTGAGCATGTACCCGGCTGAGTCCCACGTCATGGGGGTTTCCTCTCACCTGGGAAACATGATCGCTGTTGCTTTAGGGCCCAGAGTTCAGTCTCTTGGTCGCTGTACAGAAAATGTTGTCCTGCTCTTCAGAGGCAGTGTTCCCATGGCGCCGCCACCTTGTCCCCCGACCGCCCTGCTTCTTCTTATGACTGTCGTTCATCTCTCCTTTTTCTCCTCTTTTGCTTCTTCTCTAACACTTCCTGGAATCAGTTAGTTGTCTCCCCACTGACCTGATTTCTTAAGGGTGCACTCAGCTCTGTTGCCGTTATTGAGCTATTAGTTTGGGATGGCTTTAAGCCAGTCAGGTATGCTCTTTGCTGTGTGTGATTTGGAATCACTCACACACATGCTGTGTTTACCTTTCCCAGTCTTCATCACCAGTTTGCCCTTGGTTTTGGAGGATCAGAACTTTGATGCCTCGTCTTAGTTCCTCCAAGAAAAGTACACAGAAAACTTATTTTAGTATTTTAACCCTGTTACAGCTCAAAATCCACTGTGAATAGAGATAGATCTATTTCTTCTCTTATTTAAATCTCACCTACAGTTGGTTTCTGCAGTAACAGAGTGAGCATCTGGGGTTATGGTATGAAACCAGCACTAAGTTTTGGTCCCCAATTATCTCAGAAGCTCCAGGCTTAGCACTGATTTCTTTGCAGATAAAAATCTCAGCACAGGTACCCTGTACTCAGGGATAAGATTTAGAGTAATTATGTTCTTAGGGATTAATTACTCAAACAGGCTCTCTGGCTTTACTGCATACAGGTTTTGGGAAGCTGTTTAATGTTTGCACTGCTAGCTTCCTAGGCATTTCCTAGGCATTTCTCTGGGAAATCCTTCCCAGAGAAGGATTTCCTCTCTGCCTGCTGTGGAGGAAGTTGCCACAGAGGGTGGCCTTTGCCATCCTCTCCACCAGCTTTCTTCTATTTTACATTTAACAGTTTCTTCTTTTGAGTGAGCTTTCCCTTTGTTGTTTTAATCAGCAACATCATTGAACTCATCAAAGCAGGAAAAGGGGTTTTGGTCTCTGTGTGTCAATGCCAGAGCTGCGAATCCTTCACTGTCACCATGCCACTCACTTTCCCAGGAGACTCCATTATTCTCAGCTAGAAATCCTGACAAAGTGGAAAGGTAGTCGACCCCCACCACTGAAAAAAGCTTGGAGGAAAGCACTCACATGGAGGTGAGAGCTCATATCTCTCACTATGAGCTGGCTGTCCTAGGAAAGGGATGGGGCAGGCTCGACCAGAACATACTTACTATGAGTTGCTAATGTTAGAGAATTTCTAATTTTTAAATTAATTTCTATAGTCTCCAATGTTAATAATTTGTATTGAGTACTGATAATAAACTGGGGCAACTTGAAATCATTCAAAAAGAGTTCACAGCACAGAAAAGGGCAAACCTACAGGTGTGTTTTGTTTAGTGTTGTTTTTCTAAAGAGCTAGTTTGCTAAGGCAGCTCTGAGAACATGTGTTTTTCTGGTCGCTACATTTCCACACTGAGAAAATTTCCCTATCTCCTAAAGGGAATGAAGTGAGGGAGGGACGAAAGGAGGAAAGCGGGGAGGAGAAAGGGGGATACTACTAGCTTCTAGGATTAGTAATACCCTCTGTCTTTTCTAATAAGTGCTACTTTCATTGTTTTTCTGGACACTTGGGCAATTGCTCATTACCAAAGATTTGTCCCCATAGCTTGGCCTCCTGAATTTGAAATGGGGCCATCACTCAGTTACTAAGAAGTACCCATTTCACATGTTTGATCACCTGGTCCCAGTTATGTTGACAACCTCTTTGTTTATCCACCTTAGTTGTCTGTGGCCTCCCAGAGGGTACGAATCCAGCTTTACTCAGCTTTGCCTCCTTTGAACATACACACTTCATTCTATGTCTGGATATCACAGACCTTCACTAATGTTTTCCATTAATAGACAAACAAAGGGAGAATTAAATAATAATAAAAAAGACATTACATCCTGAGAAATAACCAAAGACCTAAATTATTCTAGTGGACCTCACAAATCATGTCATTTCTTCAACAGTGAGAACCTGATTGCTTCACCAAGAACTATAATGGTGGGAGAACAGTCAGGTTGCAAAGCCTCAGCACATTTCTGGCATCAGCAAGAACAATCTTCCTTTAAGTTCTAAGGGGAAGAGGTAATTGTTGGTCTAAGTAATGTGCACTTGTGATGTGTTGAGTTGGTTACTTTTATATTGGTTTCTATGAGTAAATGATTTCTAAAATTCTCTATAAGCAAAACTGTCATCCAGGGGTCCTATTTTGTAATGCCCATTGGTTGCATGACATAGAACTAATTTTTTTCATGAATAATAGTTGTTTCTAGTACAGAGTGAGAAATTTCTGTACAGACATTAATGAGAATATTTTAAATTGCTCCCAGTTTAGGAAGGATTCGCACCACTGCTCCCTAGAAGCCTCTACATCTGTGTCTATCAAAGTAACTGATGGAATGTTTGAAATGAAGTTGCTATTGAAGAATGAATTGGACTTATTATAATTTTAAATAACATTTAAATAAAAATCTGTTTGTAATCAATTAACTATTAAAATTTATAAGTGGATAGAGATCAACTAAATGCTGCCTGAGATCCCCAGTCATCAACTCTCATTTGCTTTCTATTCCAGAGATTTAAAACAAAGGAATTTGGAAGGGTAGTTTAAGGTAAAATAAAAGTTTACCAATGTATACATTTTAAAATGGAACAATGTAAACCAAAGCTAGGTCTCCAAAAGCTGAGTGTACTTACTGGCTGGTTTTAATGTGTCAAGCAAGAGTCATCAAAGAGAAAGGAACCTCAGTTGAGAGAATGACTTCATGAGATCCAGCTATAAGGCATTTTCTCAATTAGTGATAATGGTGAAGGGCCCAGCCTATTGTGGGTGGTGCCATTGCTGGGCTGGTAGTCCTGGGTTTTGTAAGAAGGCAGGGTGAGTAAGCCCTGTGAAGCAAGCCAGTAAGCAGCACCCTTCCATGGCCTCTGCATCAACTTCTGTGTCTACATTCCAGCCCTGCTTGAATTTTTGTCCTGACTTCCTCTAGTGATGGACTATGATCTGGAAATGTAACCCAAATAAACACTTTCCTCTCCAACTTGCCTTTTGGTCATGGTGTTCTTTTGCAGCAATAGAAACCCTAAGACACTGAGGGTCACATGGCCATGAATACTGCCATAGATTCTGTGTATAAATCTATGTACATATTATTGTCTCTGTCTGTCTGTCTGTCTGTCTGTCTGTCACACACACACACACACACACACACACACACACACACACAATTTCCTAGAATTAAAATCACTCATGCTCATTTTGGCATATATACAGGGAAACACACATACACAGACACTATGCTCTTACTTGGCAGTAATTAATTTTACTATTGATTAAAATTAAGACTAGCATGACCCAGATGTCCTGTCGGTAACACTGTGCAATGGACACTGGATGTGGGTGGACATCCTGTCTTCCCTGAGAATGCTCTGGACTGTGGAGTGGACACCCAACTAGGCCCTTTCTTCCCCTAGGAAGTTCCAGCCTTTCCTTATTTTGTGACCCAGTTGAGGGAGAATCACATATATTCTCTTTTCTTACTTTTCTACTTATCTTGTTCAGCATTTCAAATTAGGGAATCCAGCCTAATGGTTGTCCATGGGAAGTATGCCTGGATTTATGTATTTACTGATGGAACAGGTCAAATGGAATTTATTCTAATACCACTTAAGTGGAAAGAATAAAAACAGGCACATCCATTATTTCTATACATCTCCAAACCAGACAAGCTGATGTTATTTTGAGATTCCAGTAACTGCATTCTTTCTCTGTATTAAGTAAAATGGAGCCTGTGTCATAATTTAATGTTTCGACTAATGTGTTTCTTGATTTTAATCTGCTATAAATTCATTGCAATTATTTGGTAGAATTATTTAATGTGATTTTGCCTGCCTGAATGTATTATCATTTGTCCCCAACAATCTGTCTGGAAAATACCAAGAATGTATATCACTGAAAGGCGAGTAGATTTCCTTTCTCAGCATGGTATAATACATATTTTAAATCCATTTTCTGAGAATGTAACACCACATTAAATATTCAGAAAATAATCTTCCTTATCAGTTGGATCTCTTCTATCAAAATATATCGTACTTTCACCATATTAACAATTTCATTAATTTGAGAAAATGAAGGGTGTCTAGTTTAATAATACTTGTTCCCATGTTTTATATAATTATAATATGTCCCGGTGCTAGTATGCACTTTCAGCATTAAAATCAGTGGAGTTGGAGACACACCCCTGTCCATATACGTTGAGGGTAAACTATGCTGCAATTTGCTAACTGCAGGTACCTGAGCTGCAACAGCATTTTCTCACAATTAATTCATTGGAAGAAAATCAACATTTAGTAATGAGTTGAAGAGCCAAGGACCAAACCCTATATTTTGAAGTCCTAGCTGTAGTGATCCTAGAGTTCCTGAATAATAAGTTGACACACTTTCCCCTTACAACTTGCCCACATTGTAATCGCTATTTCTGTCTACAGAAGTTCCCTACGTCTGTTGTAGTTTCAGGGAAGACCGCAGCTGCTTCTGAGTTACATTTTGTACATTATAGCTCATGGTGATTCACCCCTATCCTCAATGTAGATACTGAGAAATGACACGTGAGAGCTTTGAGAGAAGGATGCAGCAGCTATTGACATTAGAGAAGTCTGAGGGTTACCTCCAAGGGCACCAGGATGATTCCAAGTAGATGTGTTGAAATGCTTTGGCTGGACCACATGGCAAGAGTTTCCATGCCTGGGCTTTGAGCCATTGAAGAGGGAAATGCACAGACTGAAGATAGAATCTGTCAGCATGTGCACAGTGGAGCTGTTAGGGCAGAGAGTTCAAAGGGCTCTATATGACAAAGGAACTAGTGGGCAGACAATGAAACTGGCTATAGTTTTCCATCTCTGAGGAAAGCCAGGTTGTGGGGAAAAGGTACAGTTGCTGATAACACACAAGGCTAGAGTCTTAGTTACTGTTCAGTTGCTGTGGTAAGACACCATGACTAAGGTAAGCAAAAGAAGAAAGGATTTGATAGTGGCTCGGAGTTTTATAGCGTTAGAGCCCATGGCCACCATGGCAGGGAGAATGGCAACAGGCACACAGGCAGGCATGGTGCTAAAACAATAGCTGAGAGCTCTCATCTCAACCCACAAGCAAGAGGTAGAGAGAGCTAACTGGTAATGGCATAGGCTTTTGAAACTTCAAAGGTTACCCTCAGTGATATGCCACCTCCAACAAGGCCCCACCCCCAAATCCTTCCCAAATAGTTCTACCAAATGGGGACCAACCATTCAGGTGTATTAGCCTTTTGGGACCATTTTCATTCATATGACTATACTAGATTTAAGTAACATTTGATAATGTTAAAGGAATGTGAAAGCAATAACTAAACATGGGCGTGAGAAACAGGGATGAGACTAGTGAAGCACTGAAGTGCAGCCTCATATAGAGGAGGTCTTCCCGGAATCTAATTAAGGGAAGTTATTAGAAAGTTAGTACAATGTGACTAACTTGAAGGAGAAATTTAGACCCAGACATAAGCAGAGAAGATGCCAAAGACATAGAAACTCCACAGGAGACTAACAGAGCCAAAAAACCTGGACTAAGGGGGTCCTGCAGATACTGATACTCCAACCAAGAACTATGCATGGAGAGGACCTAGAACCCTGCTCAGAGGAAGCCCATAGGTAGTTCAGTTTCCAAGTGAGTTCCCTAGTAAGGGGGGCAGGGGCTGTCTCTGACATGAACTTAGTGGCTGGCTCTTTGATTACCTCCCCCTGGGGTGGGAAGCAGCCTTGCCAGGCCACAGAGGAAGATGGTGCAGCCAGCCCTGATGAGGAAGGGGGCTACAGCAGGAATACAAAGTGAATAAATTGTAATAAATAAATAAAACATAGAAGATGCTGTGTTACTGTGCAGCCATGCAAGCCCAGCAGGGAACCTGCAAGAGTCCCACCCACAAAGTTCTTTGATAAAGTCAATTTGCTCATACCCAGTATCAGACTTCCAAACCCCAGAACAGGGGCAACAAATGGAGTGGTTTAAACCGATAAAATTTCATTGCGACAGCCCTGGCAACTTAATGCATTACCAGGATCCACCGCATGAAGAAGTTAGGTGTTTTTGTTTTGTTTTGAGGCAGGGTTTCTTTGTGTAACCTTGGCTGTCCTAGACTCACTTTGTAGACCAGGCTGGCCTCTAATTCACATACCCAGCTCCAGTTTTTTTCTTTTTGTTTTAAATGGGCAAATTATTTGAGTTTTTTTTTTTTTTTTTGTAGGCTGTGATTAAAAGTCTGTCAAGCACATTAAAGACTGTTTTTGAAAAGTTCATAGAAAACTCATGGAGTTCATGGCAATAATTATTCTCAGGCATTGAGCAGATTAAGAGACTTAAATATGGACTGGGATATTAAACTTCCTGAATTATATTGGGGAGATAGATAGATAGACAGACAGACAGACAGGGAGATACTTAGATAGGTGGCTAGACAGACAGACAAAGAGACAGATGAGTGATAGGATAGACAGAAAGATACAAATGATAGGTAGATTGGTAAGTTATAGATGAAAAAATAAATGACAGCTATAGATAGATAATAGGGTGGTATATTGATGATAGCTATCACTTGATAGGTGACAGATAGATAATAAATGGTAACAAGTAAGTGACAAATAAATAGATGGCAGATAAGGGATGATAGAAAAATAATGTATAGATAGATGGCAGACAGATGACTGATAGTGATAAGTTATAGGCGGATGATGGATATGAGTCGATAAAAATGTCATGTGTTAAGTACACACTGTAAAGTTGTATGCATAATATGTATAGCATACTGCCCTGTAATATGCTGCACACAATAGGCACACATACAGCACATTTTGTCTGCATGCCTGCATGCCTCTAACTATACCTCTTCAAGTATTCCTATACAAAATGAAGAGACTTGCCGAAAACTTCGTCTTCAAATATTGTAAGTTTTAAAGCTAATGTTTCCTTTGTTGTATTATTAGTTCCAAATTTGGCTTTGAAGAGGAAGGCCGGATATGTTGGCCCAACAATCATTACAGTACTTTCTGCTATGCTGTACATCACTCATTTCATACAATCAAATTACTTTTTTTCTGTTAGATGAAATAAGCTGTTTCTGAGGGGACTGTACTTGTTCCTTGTGTGCATTTTCTGTAAGAGTCACACTGAAATTTCTATTATTTAAATCATAAAAAAACTAAGTGGCATTAGAATAATTATTCCAAGCAGCATTTTTCAGTTTTTAACTAGATTTGGAAACACTGAATTTCATATTTTGTCTTCTGAATTCATGATGCTATGGTGCACTCCAAGGCCAGAAGGTCACAGTAGCAGCCATCAGATGGAACTTCTGTCTGAAGGTCTGAGCTGGCATCCATTCCTTTCAGCTACGCAGTACTGTGAGATGAGTCCCTAAGAGTATGGCTGCTTTTATCTGACATTTCTCAGTGTCTCACTTGTGGAATGCTCTGCACACTCTAGTTTTTTTTGTTATACTTTAATGTCTAAGTAAAGCAGCTTGCTTTCCACCATCATCAAGGCACTGTTTAAAACCCAAGCATGTCAGAATCCTCCTGCTCATTCTATTATGATCTGCAGTGCTCCATTCTGATGTACTGCACAGTGCTCATGCTGTGTTTACATCACTCACTTTAATTAACCAAGACAGAGTGTTTATAGCAAAAGTCCAGTGCCTGGCATGTAGGTTCCCATTCTGTGTGTGACTGCTCTGCCTTATGTGTATTTCAAAATATATCACGAGTCACATCCTACTAATCTTCTCATGATCAAGGGGATGGTGATGTGACCTTTTTCTCTCTGGGTTGGGTGGTCAACCTGAAAGGGTTATCTAGGGGAATATTTTCAGCTGAGTTCAAGATTATTCTGAAATTACCACAAAGCACGAGACCCTGCTTTGAAGATTTTTAGGAGGAAGACTGTCCCCACTGTGGCTCTCCTATCTTCTGTGTTCTGCTGAGGTCCACTGACTGGGCTTGAAAATCAAATCACTGACCTCTCCCAGTTTTCCTGGAGTTTGCTGTTTCTCTCTTAAGGAGACTTCCCCAATTTAGTAAGCCCACTGGCTGCAGGGTGGAAGAGGTATGAACATTTTGAGAGCCAACTTAGAATACAGCCCCACATACTCAGGAGGGTTGGAGATTTTTGTAAGTAACTGAATGTGCTCATATCCATAACTAATATAGTGCAGACACACTCCTGTAACAAACAAGGCATGTCTATAGGTAGATCTGGCTCTAGATAAGTGCTTTCCAGTTCCCAAAGCTTCATGCAGATATTTGAATCCTGTGAGCCCACGTTTCTAAATGTGAAAAAACAAAAACCAGAGCAACTATTTGATGACAACACAACTCTGTGTTTATTTAAACCATATCCAATATGTGTTGCAGTTCTCAATTTCTAGAAGAGGCACCTGATGCCCCAAGGTAGAAAGAAAGCCATCTGTCTAAGCTCCCAGGGCAGAGCTGTGACTGAATTCAGGCCCCTTCCCTCTCTGCTACAAGTTTCCTAAAGGAGTCTTTCTCATCAACTTGTGGAATTAAGAATGGTCATGAAATGTCTCATGCGACAAGTTTGTAAACAATGTGATGGAGTGTCCCCTTTGTTTTATATACAAGTGGTAACAGATCTGATTAATGCTCCTGATGTGGTGAGTGTAAAGCCTAGCCAGTCTCTGTACCTAGCAGTGTAAGGAGCCAGAATAAAGGATCAACACAAATATGAGTATTTTTTTTTCTGTGCTTGAAGAAAACTACAAAACTTGGAACACAAGACCCAGTATTTGAGGTTATCCTGTAAGATGAATTAGTAAAGGACCATTTTTAGGTCAATCCAAGAGATGTCAGCAGTCTATGCATTTGAAGTGTATTTATGAACCTTTCAGATTTATTTATTTATTTTTATTATTAATTACACTTTATTCACTTTGTCTCTCCCCATAAGCCCCTCCCTTCTCCCCTCCTGATCCCACTCTCCCTACCCCTTCTTCACGAATGCCCCTCCCCAAGTCCACTGATAGGGGAGGTCCTCCTCTCCTTCCTTCTGATCTTAGTCTATCAGATCACATCAGGAGTGGCTGCATTGTCATCTTCTGTCAAATTCATGACACCTCTTTCTCTATGTGACCTTGCAAAATTTCCATGTATGTAGGCTCTTAGCTTTTTGACATCTTTCAGTTTTTATTATCATCCACATAGGTAAGCCATGACTAGCTTTTATTATTTTATAGTTTCTCTGCATCGCTATGCCATTGATGTTTGTCCAGATATTATCACTAAGGCAGTATTGTAAATCTCTCTAGAAGTTTAAAAAAAAGTGAAGGAAAATATCCATATTCAATTAGGAAAAGCTTAGAAGTAATCAAACTGGTTTTCTACTATTTTGCTTTGGCCTCTTAAGGGAAAAGTTGAGGAGGAGGCTGAAACAGGACCAACATTCGATACCCAGCTTATTCTTATTCTAATGCTTGCCTGGGTAATTCTTGTATTGATGGTGATGGGGGTGTAGATGACAGATAGATGCACACATTCTTGGATACATAGATAATAGAATATATTGTTACCTTTGTACAGGAGGATCAGAGTGACTACCTTCCTTTTGAAGATACTCAATTAGAAAGCATGGATGGCTTATGGTCTGCTTTAGCCCAGCTGCTAAAAATTCTGCTGACTTTTGTTTCAGCAGTTTATTTCATACCTCACTTGGTTGTTTCTATAGTAGACATGGTTAATACCACTACATAGTCTTCCTTGTCTATTTAACTTTTTTTCAGTGTAATCTTTCCTTTGACTGGCTATCAATGTTAAAAACATTTATTTATAGACATATAAAAATGCAGTCAGAGAATAATATAAGTAAAACTGCAAATCTACCACAGTCACTCAACAAATGCTGACACTATGCTGAACGTCCTTGGTGTTCTTCCCTAGTGTCCTTCCCAGTGGTCATAGCTATCATAGATATGGTCACTAGGAAAAGGAAGAGAAAGATGTAGACACAAACCTTGGTGCTGGTAAAAGGACTAGAGCAATGTCCATGTATCACATGCTGAAAGCAGGACTCATTGTCTTGTTGGTCACCAAGGACCCTTGGGGGAGATAATGTGACAGGCTTTGCCATTGAGACAGTTCCACTTAGAAACTTGCCTCTTGGGTTTGGAGCCTCAGGATCACCCTGGTGTTGAAGCAGCCACGACCCTTTTCTGCAACCAGCCCAGCTGTCTGAGCCACTGTAGGTTCTGGCTTGTCCATTGAGTGGGGATTTTCCAACTTCCTAATTAATGAGAGACAAAAGTAAACAATATTGTTTCTAGATTGACATGACGATATTCTTCATTTTAAAATAGCCTTGAACATGAGCTCACCAGCAAAGTTAAGTTGAATGAACACTGTGCTCTACCTAGAGGCAACGTAATCACATAGCTTGTTGTTTGCTAGAAGTGGAATCCATGGGTTGGGAATGTGTGAATATGTATTTGTCAGATAAGACCTGGGGCCCGAGAGATCCAAGCAGAGCTCGGGTCTCAGCTTTCCCTTTCAGTAATATTTCTTAATCTTATGCACCAATGAATAACAAATTTAGTTTATGAATGGGAAGTTCAGCATCTATGAAATTAAATACTGCAGTCTCCGTGACTTCTTTGGTACTTCCTGGCCTTGTGCAGAAGGTTCCTCTCTTAGCAAATCTGTTTTCTTATTCTTTACTAATATATGTATGCTTTACTTTTGTTTCCATCAAGTCCTCTAAAGTTCAGCTGCTATGGAGGCAGAGAATAAGTCCCAGGACACAACAGAAAACCCTTGCATACAATGGCCATCTTGATATCAGTATCATTTATTCCACCTTTTGCATACAGTTTTCTATATTCTGCTGACTAGGACATTAGAGTGGGAAGTATGAGGAAATGGGAGGTCCAGTCTGTAGGCTTAATTTTCCATCTTTGTTCAGAGGCCTTGTGCTTCTCTTAAGAGCATTGGATTATTTAATTACACAGGAGCATCATCAATGTCTAATAATCTCATTTGATGGCCTTTCTTTATTACCCCCGCACTCCATTTCTAAGCCAATTTCCATGAAAAAGCATGGGTTTTGGGAACAGTATGCATATATTCTACATTATCAGCAACATATTGTCATAAATTCAAGCTTTACAAAGTCAAGTTGAGTCTTTGTGTTACTTAGATTTTCATCACTGTAGCCAAACTCCTGTCAGAAGCAACTTCAGGAAGAAAATGGTTTCAGAAAGTTTGGTCCATCATGACAAGGAGGACATAATGGTCAGAGCAGTTCATGTCATGGTATCTGGGAAACAGAGTGGAGCAGTAAGGTGTAAGGGAAAGACATGGCCCCAAAGATATGTCAACAGTGATCTAATCCCTGTATACACATGTGAATATACACACAAACACACACATACATGGATGGACTCCTTATATGTACATATACTTACGGACACAAATGTGCACACCCACATGCCCACACACATACACAAAGTTCATAAAATACACAAAGTACACATGACCCTAAACAAAGACCAAACCAAATGCAATGAACAAATAGCATTGCTTGGGACAGAGCCAGCATGGTCTGCCTGTCTCTGGAAGCATGGATCATGAACACATGCACAGTGGACAGTAGGGTTTTATAATCTCTGTGCCTCTCAATCCAATGAGGGAAGCAATCAAGATGAACTATCAGAATTTTACTCACCAAAAGCTGTAGACATGGAAGGCCCCAGGGTATGAAGCCTTGAAAGGCAGCAACCACTAGGGTTGCTAGGTCATGGGTTCAGTTCCCTTTGGGATCAGAAGTCCCATATGTTTCATGTCCATACCTTGTTTCTGTTCAGCTGAAAACCATACTCTAGTGCATCTCCAGAATCTAGAGGATGGAGATTCTATGAAAATGTGAGTATATGTCACCCTTGAGATTTTTATTGAATGTCTTATTGTCTTGGTGGCAGGCCATCACTAATCTTCGAGTGTGCTGTTCTGGAATTAGAGAGTGTAAGTAACTAATGCTTACTGTTGCAGGATATTTGATCCTATGGTGAACTCTGAGAGTGTGAACTGTAAAAACATGTTTCTTGTTTGGTATGGCTCAGCCCTAACATATATTTTTAATCCAAGAATTTTCTGTTTATCATAACCAGGTGATTATGACAGCCCTAGCACACACCTTTAACCCATGAGCTTTCTGTATTTAGGATTAAATAAACTTAACCTTAGGTCAAGAGAGAGAACAAGAAACCAGCTGACAGGGTTTAAAAACAGAAAGTAGGGACTTTGAGTTGAAGGGCATTTAAGACAGCATGAAGAAGAAGAGGAAGAGGAAGAAGAGCAAGAGGAGGAAGAAAAGGGGGGGAGGAGAAAGAAGAAGAAGAAGAAGAAGAAGAAGAAGAAGAAGAAGAAGAAGAAGAAGAAGAAGAAGAAGGAAAGACTTTTGGCTTTTTCCTTCTGGGAAGTGAGCTAAGTAGAAAAGCTTTTTCCTTCTGGGATGTCACCTCAGTAGTAAGGTCACCTGCATGCTCTCTCTGCATCTCTGAGTTAGTAGGTTTTCACCCCAGCATCTGGTTCCTGAATCTTTAATGGTAAAATAGAATGATTAGGATTTCAATTAAAAAAAAATAAAACCAGCCTATTAATTTTATCTTTAAATATTACCCTATATTAATTATTATTTCATTATAAAACTTGTATTTAGGGGAGTCCAAGATGGCGACAACCAACACACATTCTATCTGAGGGGCACAGGATCTGAAACTCTGAAATTGGTGAGTGGAGGGGCAACTGGAGCCAGAATATTGACAATGAGGCTTCCTGGGCGAGAGTGGACAACCAGTGAGCTGGGACAGTTTGGATGCAGGTTACCTATGTACATTTCTGGGAACTGAGAGGGGCAAATACTCGACCCCCCTGCATTTCCCCTTCCCCAAGCATGGGCCTCCCTGCTTGGCAGAGGTGGCTGGCAGTGACCACTGCCCCTGGTAAGGGCCTGCTTGCTCAGCAGAGGTAGGAGTAGTTGCCCAAAGCACATGCCTCCATGCTCAGTGACTGAGAGAGCAGAGGCAGCGGCACCAAGTTCCAGCCTCCCTGCTCTGTGGCCAAACAGTGGACACCACTGAGCTGACAGATCTTCTACACTCTCATTTGCCCCTGTGGGCCCGAATCTGAGAGTAGAGAACAGGGGGAACCCCTATGTTTTCTGATTAGGTCTGTGAGGGTGTGAGTGCACCTTCAAGTAAGTGTGTAAGGATCCCCAGAACCAGGGTCTCTCTATGCTAGCAGTCAGACATCAGATCCCTCCCACCCACATCCCTACTCTTGGCAACATAGGGATCCTTGGGACAGCATTCTTAACATTGAAACCCCTGTTCTGTGGGTCTACCAGTAGAATCCAGGCAAACAATTCCTGGATCCTAGCCAAATCGGAATACCAGGAGAACAGTACAATAGGCCTATAGGCCACTGAGGTATTCAGGGCACCTGCCCATGTGCATTTTGCCTGCAAACAGTGCCAGAACCCCCTCCTGTGCTTAAGCTCCACATTTCCAGGCATCTACATGCTCTAGCACCTTGTCCTTCAAAGAGCACTTCTATGCACACTCCTGCATTTGAGCACATGCACCTGTGACCTTCCTCCCTTAGCTACAGCTGAATCACCAACATCTACTCTTGAACCAGTGGACCTTTCTCATCTTCCTGAAGAATACTTCAGATACCAGAGACAGAGGGACCGAGTCTGAAGTACAGACTCCAGGAACAAACAGTGAAGGAGATAAGAAGATGGCTAGAGGTCAGCATTAGAACACACCCAATAAAAATGAGGACATTATGGCTTCACCAGCAACACCCGAAATCAATGGATATTCTAAATAATCAGAAATCCAGGAAAATGATCTCAAATCTATGCTTATCTAGTTATTAAAGGGACATAAACAGGAAATGAACAAAGCTCTCAAAGAAACACAGGCAAAAACAGCCAGACAAATAGAGGCACAAGTAGGGGTATATACAGAGGAAATGAGCAAAAACAAAATAGAGGCTATCATAGAAAGACAGGAATTCACATTCAATCAGATGAAGGAAATGGTGCAAGACATGAAAACAGAATTAGAATCAATAAAGAAAACACAAACAGAGAAAGCCCTGGAGCAGGAGAACTTAGAGAAAAGATCAGGAACCACAAAGGTAAGCACCACCAACAGAATACAAGGGATGGAAGAGAAAATCTCAGGTGCTGAAGATACATTTGCAGAAATTGATACATCTCTCAAAGAAAAAGTAAAATTGGAAAAGTTCCAAACACAAAACATCCCAGAAATCAAGGACACCATGAAAAGATGAAATATAAGAATAATAGGAGTAGAAGAAAAAGAAGATTCCAGGCTCCAAAGTCCAGAAAATATTTTAAAGAAAATCATAGAAGAAAATTTTCCCAACTTAAAGAGATGTCCATAAACATATAAGAGACCTACAGAACACCAAATAGACTAGACCAGAAAAGAAACTTCTCATGTCATATAATAGTCAAAACACTAAATCCACAGAACAAAGAAAAAATATTAAAATCAGCAACAGAAAAAGGCCAAGTAACACATAAAAGTAGACCCATCAAAGTCACACCAAACTTCTCACAGAAACTATAAAACCCAGAAAGCCCTGGGTAGATGTCATGCAGACCCTAAGAAACAACAGCTGCCAACCCAGACTACCATACCCAGCAAAGCTTTCAATCAAACAGATGAAGAAAACAAAATATTCCATGAAAAAGCTAAACTTAAACATTATCTACACAGCAACCCAGCCCTACAGAAGATACTAGAAGGAAAACTCCAATCCAACAAAATCAACTACACTCAAGAAAACCCCGGATAGATAATTTCGCAACAAAATATAAAAGAAAACAAGCATAGAAACACAGTAACACCATCAACTCCACAACAAAAAGAACTAACATTCATTGGTCACTATTACCTATCAACATCAATGGACTCGACTCTCCAATAAAAAGACACAGACTAACAGAATAGTTGTGGAAACAGTATCCAACTGTCTGCTGAATCCAAGAAACACATCTCTGCAACAAAGATAAACACTACCCCAGAGTAAAGGGCTGGAAAAACGTTTTTAAAGCAAATGGACCCAGAAAACAAACTGGGGTAGCTATCCTAATAGCTAATAAACTAGACTTTCAACCAAAATTAATCAAAAAAGATGAGGAGGGCACTTCATTCTCATCAAAGGAAAAATCCACAAGGAGGACATCACAGTCCTGAACATGTTATGCTCCAAATACAAGAGCACTGGCATTTGTAAATGAAACATTATTAAAGCTCAAATCATGCATCAATCTCAATACCTTAATAGTGGGAGACTTCAACACTCCACTCTCACCAAGGGACAGATCATCTAGACAGAAGCTAAATATGGAAATAATGTCATTTACAGAGGTCCTAAATCAAATGGAACTAATAGATGTCTACAGAACTTTTCACCCAAATTCAAAAGAGTATACCTTCTTTTAACCACCTCATGGAACCTTCTCAAAAATTGAACATATAGTTGGGCACAAAGAAAGCCTCAATAGATATAAGAAGATTGAAATAATCCCTTGTATCCTATCAGACCTATGGCCTATAACTAGACCTCAACAACAACAGAGATAACAAAAAGCCTACATGCACATGGAAATAAACAATTCTCTACTCAATGACAGCTTGGTCAGGGAAGAAATGAAAAAAGGAATTAGACTTTCTAAAATTCAATGAAAATGAAAACACAACTTACCCAGACTTATGGGACACAATGAAAGGAGTGCTAAGAGGAGAGTTCATAGCACTCAGTGCCTTCAGAAAGAAGTTTGAGACACCTCATACAAGCAACTAAATGGTACACCTAAAAGCCCTAGAAAAAAAGAAGCAGATACACACCAAGAAGAGTAGACAATTGGAAATAATCAAACTCAGCTGAAATCAATGAATTAGAAACAAATAAAACAACTCAAAGAATCAATGAGATGAAGAGCTGGTTCTTTGAGAAATTCAACAAGATCTACAAATATTTAGCCAAACTAACTAAAAGTCAGAGAGAATCTATCCAAATCAGCAAAATCAGATGAGAAAAGGGGGACATAACAACAAACACGGAGGAAATCCAAACAATCATTAGGACTTTCTACAAAAGCTTATATGCTACTAAATTTGAAAATCTAAATGAAATGGACAATTATCTTAATAGATTCCATTTACCAAAATTATATCAAGATCAGGTAAATACATTAAATAGTTCTATATCCCCCAAAGAAATAGAAGCAGTCATCAAAAGTCTCCCTTTCAAAAAAAAAAAGTTTCCCAGGGCCAGATGGTTTCAGTGCAGAATTCTACCAGACCTTCAAAGAAGAGCTAACTCCAATTCTCTTCAAACTATTCCACAAAATAGAACAGAAAGAACATTACCAAACTCATTCTATGAAGCCACAGTCACCTTGGTTCCTAAACCACACAAAGACACAATAAAAAAAAGAAAACTTCAAACCTATATCTTTTAAGAACATTGATGCAAAAATGCTCAATAAAATACAAACCAGATCTAAGAACACATAAAAGATATCATCCACCATGATTAAGTAGGCTTCATCCCAGGCATGCAGGGGTGGTTGAATCCATCAATCTAATCCACCATATAGACAAACTGAAGAGAAAAGCCACATGATCATCTCCTTAGATGCTGAAAAAGCATTTGACAAAATCCAACACCCATTCATGTTTAAAGCCTTAGAGAGATCAGGGATACAAGGCACATTCCTAAACATAGTAAAGACAATCTACAGCAAGTCTATAGCTAAGATAAAACTAACTGGAGAGAAACTTAAATCAATCCCACTGAAATCAGGGACAAGGCAAGGCTACCCACTCTGTTTGTATCTCTTCAACATAGTACTTAAAGTCCTAGCTAGAGCAATAAGACAACTAAAGGAGATCAAGGGGATACAAATCAGAAAGCAAGAAGCCAAAGTATCACTATTTGCAGATGCTATGATGTTATACATGAGTGACCTCAAAAATTCAGCTAGAGAACTCTTTCACCTGATAAACATCTTCAGCAAAGTCACTAGATACAAAATTAACTCAAAAAAGCCATATTCCTCCTGTATATGAATGAGCTAAGAAAGAAATTAGGGAAACAACACCTTTCACAATAGCCACTAATAACATAAAGTATCTTGGTGTGACTCTAACCAAGCAAGTCAAAGACCTGTTTGAGAAAAACTTCAAGTCTCTGAAGAAAGAATTTGAAGAAAATGGAAAGATCTTATGTGTTCATGGATCGGTAGGACTAATATATTGAAAATGGCTATTCTGCCAAAAGCAATCTATGGATTCAATGTAATTCCCATAAAAATACAAACACAATTCTTTACAGACCTTCAAAGAACAATTCTCAATTTCATATGGAAAATTAAAAAAAAAAAACAAACCAGAATTGCTAAAACAATCCTGTACAACAACAGATCCTCTGGAGGTATCTTCATCCCTGATCTCAAGCTGCACTTCAGAGCAATATTAAAAACTGCATGGTACTGGCATAGAAACAGAATGGTGGATCAATGGAATCAAATAGAAAACCTAGAAATAAACCCACACACCTACGGATACCTGATTTTTGACAAAGAAACCAAATCCATACAATGGAAAAAAAGACAGCATCTTCAACAAGAGGTCCTGGTCTAATTGGATGTCTTCATGTAGAAAAATGCAAATAGATCCATATTTATCACCCTGCGCAAAAATCAAGTCCAAATGGATCAAAGACCTCAACATAAAACCAAACACACTAAATCGGTTAGAAGAAAAAGTGGGAAGAACCTTAAAATCATTGGCACAAGAGACAACTTTCTGAACAGAACACCAACAGCACAGGCTCTAAGAGCAACAATCAATAAATGGGACCTCATGAAACTGAAAAGCTTCTGTAAGGCAAAGGACACTGTTGTCAGAAGAAAACAACAGCCTACAGCCTGGGAAGGGATCTTTACCAACCCTGTATCTGACAGAGGGCTAATATCCAGAATATATAAAGAACTCAAGAAGTTAAAAAGCAACAAATCAAGCAATCCAATTAAAAAATGGGGTACAGAGTTAAACAGAATTCTCTGTAGAGGAATATGGAATGGCAGAGAAACACTTAAGAAAATGCTCAACGTCCTTAGTCATCAGGGAAGTGCAAATCATAACGACCCTGAGATTTCACCTTACACCTATTAGAATGGCTAAGATCAAAACTCAAGTGACAACACATGCTGTAGAGGATGTGGAGAAAGGGGAACCCTCCTCCATTGCTGGTGGGAATGTAAACTTGTACAACCACTCTGGAAATCAATCTGGCGTTTTCTCAGACAACTAGGAATAGTGCTTCCTCAAGATCCAGCTATACCACTACTAGGCATATATCCAAAAGAGGGTCAAGTCCACAACAGCATTTGCTCAACCTTGTTCGTAGTAGCTTCATTTGTAATAGCCAGAACCTGGAAACAACCCACGTGTTCTTCAGTGGAGGAATGGATACTGAAAACAGGACACAGCACTATGACCCTAAAATGCTTCCTCTGTTTCCAAGGCAAGGAAAGAGTGTCAGGATGTGTCTTTAGATAAGGGCCATGTAGAGAACAGGACGCTGTGTCTTAAGTGGGGGACCTGTCATGATCATATAAGGACAGAGCAAGCTGAGCTCCTGATGTGATTGCTAATGCAGTTCAGCCTGTAGATGTTCTCTCCCTGAAGTAATCAGGCCCCTTGGAGAAAACAAGTGCTTCCTAATCCAGCTGGCTACCACTGGACCTCTTCAGTATCATGGAGGTAGTTGGTGTTAGAATTTCTGGTAGAGAAGTATGGGTGGGAGGGAAAGATGAAAGGAGAGGAGACGGGGGAAAGGGGTGTGGGGAGACTGCCTATAGTTTTCTAGAAAGGCACCATGAGAGAGGGGTCACACATAGCCACTCTTTCTAGGTGAAAGATGCTGCCTGTCTCGTCTAGCTGCCAGTGGACATTTGACCTTGTGATTAAGGTTGTTCTCTCTGCTAGCTCTCCTGTTAGAAGGCCCAGCACATGTTATGTCACTTTATTCCATCGCGCTGCGACCTGCCCTACTGCCCTAGTGCAGCTGGGATGTGGAAGATGCAGTCTGGAACGTGACCAACAAGACGACATTCCCTTTGTATTTTAGTTATCAAAGATTTATAACCTTCAATAATTTATAGATCCAGTATCTGGTTATCACATTTCCTGTATATAGCAGCTGCTGATCACATCCTTAGGTGCAAAAGGAATTATAAAAACAATGAGGCAGAGTGCCTTGTATTTCAGGTTGGATTGTATTTACAAAAAAAAGAAATATTAGAAACCAAATGCTTTGTTTGTAAATGGAGCCTTTGAAAATTCATTCAAGTTTCAATGAGGTCCTTAGAGAGGACCTGAAGCCGACATAACTACGCATCCTTATAAGAGAAGAAATATTCCTACCTCTGCTCAGAGAGAGAGAGACACACAGAGAGAGATCACTTCTGATGATGGAGGCAAAAATTGAGAGTAAAGTTCCTAGCTGGGGAACACCAAGGCTGACAGCAGCCATGCAATGCCAGAAAAGAAACAAGAAAAAGGATTCTCCCTACAGGTTTCTGAGGGAGCATGGGCCTGTTGACACTTTGATTTTGCAATTGAAGCCTCCAGATTGTAAAGCAATAAGCTCCTGCTGTCTGAAGGTACTCAATTTGAAGCACTGTTAGGACAGATGTGGGAAATGACTGTAGCTTTTCTTCCAGGACAACCATCACACTGAGGTTCACTCAACACTGTGCAGCTCCCTGCTAGACACTGGATTTTTTTTTTCCTATGGTTGCATTGCAAGTGCAATGTTACTGCTACCCTGGAGATCAGGACACTGTGCGGTATTTTGATGGTTTGGCAGAGCTGGCCTTGAAAGTAGGAGGAGTGCTGAAAAGACAGCCTGGTTCCCTGCAGTTTTGTAGCACACTTTAAAATAACATTTGAATTATATGTTTCTTTCCAGGGAGGCAGGGTATTTAAAAAGAGGTAGAGTTAGAACCAAAAAACTTGACAAGAGGCAGTTATGCAAACTGCAGTTTTCGGCTTCTGTATTTATTATGGCAGCATTTCTACAGGCAGGAGAGGCTTGCAACTATAAACAACTTCTGTTTGTGCTGTTTTGCAATCTCCCATAGCTTCCATGTTTTCCAGTTGCTGCATAGTTTAAAATCTGTATATTTTGTTGATAATCACTCTTGAGTTTTGCATAACAGCTTTGTGGAATATGTGGTGCATTTCAAATTTGTGGTATGTTTGATCTCAGGAAAGCATGAGCAATTCTGAGGCCTCTGGATTAAAAGCTGCACTAAACGCAAGGGCACTGCCCCTCCCCCCAACCAAAGCCTTTGTTTTTTCTAGCTGTCACCACAATTCTGCAAAGAGAATTTAAAAAGCAACTGAACTGCACGAGGTGGTAGAGATGCTGGCACCATTATGAGAATTAGTTTAAATAGCACAGCACAGTTCATTTTAAACTCATGGTGGGTTGTGACCAGAGGGTCACAAGAAATTGGTCTTCCTGTCACGTGTTCTCAGTATCTCATACTAACACCTTCCCCAGGGGCCTAAAACTTAAACAGTTTCATTGGTGGGCAGTATCAGTTAAAAGGAAGCTCGTCACCATTTCTTTCCTAATTTTGAGCAAATATATTAAATTATGAGCCCTGAAAAATCAGGAATGACAAAAATTCATTTAGTATCCCTTTCACTGAGTAAATTAAAACTTAATAGACAAAACTGAATGGCAGACAGATATTTCCTCTTCCCTTTGAAAGAGTGATGATTTCATTAGAAGGCTCTTGCTCAAAACAACTAGAAAAGTCTGGTTTTTGCCAATGAGGAGCTGACTTGTCTCACTTCTAGCATAACAAAAAACCGAAGCTGATTTGTAAGGTTCCAATTTATACTTCCCCATGTCATGAATTTCCTAATTCTGTTATAGATACAATAGTTTCTTCCCTGTTTGGAGATATAGTTCATTTCTCCTTTTGGGCATTGTTATAACAGTGAGCTTTGTCGCTGACACTCTGTGGCTCACAGTGAGCTGTTTGGACTGGACATTGGATTAGGAGTCTTGAGTGTGCTCACCAGTGGCTTGGATTGGCTTTCTTCTTCCAGGTGGATTGTGAGAGAACATGATGAAGCTTCTCTAAGCCTGTGCAGTGGGGCACAGGAAAATCTGGCTGAAGATGATGTGGAAACTTCCTCCCTGCTGGCTTCCTTCCCTGGTGTCAAAGGTGCTGGAGGAGAAAACATGTCAGCGGACTTACCTGTTGGTGGATAAAGCATGCTGGGAAATTGACCTGCCAGGCAAAGTGTGCCCATTTTAGTAGAATAGCAGTGGGACATTTATGGAAGCCACCAACTATTTCGTGATTAGAATTTGATGTGACACCTATTATACTCAAGAGAATCCATGCCTGGGACTTTAAATCTGTTCAAAAGCTCATGGCTGGAGAGTTCACAAGTCAAGGTCAGGAGAACCTACCTACTACTGTTATTTTCCTAAACAGACTCATCGTCAAACTGCCTTTAAAATATTTATGTTTATTCTCGTAGGTCAGTGCTGCTCCTTTTTTTCTTTTTTTTAGTGCCAATAGAGAGCCCACTTTGTATTTATTCATTTTGTCAGCATTTTTTTGTTTTTGTTTTTAATTTTTATTAATTACACTTTATTCACTTTGTATCCCCCCATAAGCCCTCCCCTCCTCCCTTTCCAGTCCCCTCTTCCCTGCCCCTTCTCCAAGTCCACTGATAGGGGAGGTCTTCCTCTCCTTCCAGTGCTGCTCTTAACTTTGACCAAAGGAGCTTCTTTCTGTTCATAACTGGTCAAACACTCAGCGCAACTGACTGCTGGGCATTCGGTCTTAAGTGGGATATCTAGTTCAGCCTCCGCGAAGGCAGGGAACATTGTGGAAGAGGGCACAGAAGACGATAAGAGCTGGCGGATGGAGAGGAGTTCTAGACGTGCTGTCTCCAGGACATGAAGGCTGCTGCAGTCATAAGCTCAGAGTGGCTGCAGATACGTGCTCAGGACCCACATGAGGTGAACCTAGCCGAATTTCCAGAGGAAATGGAAGAAGCAGCGCTTGAGGCCCCATCCCTGAGTGTAGCTGATGGCTGTTAGTGGAAAGGGAGTCATTTTTTTTTTTTTTTTTCTGGGAGTGACCATTGGTAGGTTGCCCACGCTAATTGGACTAAGCAGGTGTGGTGGTTTGAATGAGAACGGTCCCCAGAGGCTTATATGTTTGAATGCTTGGTCCCTGGTTAGTGGAACTTTGCAGTTTCGAAAACCCATCCCTGGCTCAGTCTCCCTCTCGGTGCTCCAACTTGCGGATCAGATGCGAGCTCTCAGCCTCTGTTCGGGGCCACGCCTGTCCGCAGCCGTCATGCTGATGATCAGGGATTCACACTGAACTGTAAGCAAGCCAATTAATGCTTTCTTTCATAAATAGCTTTGGTCATAGCAATAGAACGATAACTAAGACACTAAGTTATAAAAAAAAAAAAATCCCGAAGGACACAAAGGAGAGGGGGACATATGCTAAAGTCTGGGGAAAGTTAGAGGGGTTGTGGGTATTATTGGGATAAGTTGTCTATATGCGTGAAATTATCAAAGAATAAATAGAAATATTAACAATATAAGTGAACCTGTGCCTCCAGGCACTGTGGGAACTGAAGACAGTGAGCATGACTGATGCACTGCTCTCTGCTCCAGCCGGGAATGCAGCCCTGTGAGGTAAGGACGCAGCAATGATTTCCTCTGTTTACTAAACAGAGAAGGGGCCAATGGTAATCCTGCTGGAAAAGAAACATAGACGGGAGACAGGTGGAATGAAGGGGTCATCTTCCCTACTTAAGTCATCTATCCTCCAATAAAAGACATTAAATTCTAGAAGGTTTCTAGGTTGAAAGAAAAAATTAAAGATTACATTTTATAGTTTAATTCATTTAAAAATCAAGAGTTCACTTGTTCTCTCAATGTTACATGGCACAAATGCTGACATTTAACATGCAACTAATTACTTGTAAATTATTGAACGCTTCAGAAAATGTCTTAGTTTGCTATTATTTATTTATTTATACTGCTGTGATAAAGACCACGAACATAAACAATTTAGGGAGAAAAAGGTTTCATCTTATGGCTTACAATCTTACAAAGGGAGTCAGGACAGAGCTCAAGCAGGAATCTGGAGTCTAGGACTGAAGCAAAGACTATGGAGGAGAGCTGTACACTGGCTCGTTCTTCATGGCTTTCTTAGCCTGGTTTCCTACATCACCCAGGGCCACCTATCCAAGGATGGCATCACACACAGTGATCTGGGCCTTCTCACAATACTCGTTAATCAAGACGATATAGCCCACAGACTTGCCACAGGCCACTCTTATGGAGGCATTTTCTGAATTTCTCTTTCCAAGTGTGTTCAGGTTTCTGTCAATTTGACAAAAAAACATTCAGAACACCTCCTCATTTGTTTATCTATATTACTTCCTGTTCCTTCAGAAGACAAAGAAAATGAATTTACATTGTTTTAAGTTCCCAAGTTTGCCTTGACTTGTCACAACAGAGTCATATGAAAACATCTGATAAAGAAGCTAAAGATGTGGGGATAGTGGCTACCTCAGTAAAATGCCATCTTTTCTATAACTAGCTGGTTCTATCTCTCCTCAGGAAAGAGTGCACACCCTGTGGGAACAGACAGAAGGAGGCTAGTGGGCAATGGAGATGTGAGAAAGAGCCTCCAAGTAACACAGAGGTCTCATCTGCACTCACGGCAGTGCAGCTGTGTGTCCTGAAATCTGTTCCTGCAGGCATCCAGGAACTGCCTCAGAAAACACAGGAAAAGACCGTCTCTGCTTTCAGATGGTCTGGCCATCAATCCGCACATGGTGTTCTCAATGATCTATGACTTACATGTGCTATCGTGTCACACAATACCATCTTAGGAAATTGACTCCTGTGTACCTCAGCAAATTCAGAACTAATCCAGAATTTAAAAGCTTAAACGTTTACACATTGTAAAAGGAACTTATTTTCCTAATTTGTTCTTTTCATTCTTGAATTATAACTTCCTAATTTGGTCTGTTCTGTATTTTCTAGGTTTCAAGCTAACTTTCTTTCTCTCTCTCTCTCTCTCTCTCTCTGTCTTACTTGGATTTCATAAATATTGAAGGAGGAGCATGCTGGGAAGACCAGTTTCCACTTGCGCTTTTGTCATCACTATTTACTAGCTTTTAATGAGTGTTTGCATTCAGTGAAAACATGGGTGATAAGAATGATCATACTGATCATTTTCTTCTACACCTTCTATATTTAGAATATTTGTATCAGTCACAGAAAAGAAGGTATCAGTGGGAAATTAAATAAGTTTAAAAAAGGAAAGTGACTGAAACAGGAAGAGTGTCAGTCCTTTGGAAAGAGACCTCCTGAATACTATCAATTTTTACTTTTTCATTTGATACTTAAATCTGGATAATGATTGTCTCATAAATATCATTTAGTATAATTGGGGAGCTTTTACATGCAGGCAATAAATCTGTACTAATTTTTAATCAGATAAAGAAAAATAAAACATAAAACGGAGTATTAATTTGTAAGCAACATAGCCTGCAAACATTCAAAGCAGGACACACAGACAGATGGCGGGACACACAGAATGAGAGCGGGTAAACTGCAGAATGTACCTATCTGCTCGTGGGCTGAGAAGGGAGTGGGAAGCATGTGTGCTACTGACTCTTGTCCTGAGACCCAGTGACCTCTGAGTTACACTCCCTTCCCTCCGAGTAATTTGCCATCAGTGCCTACTTGGAAGTGAAGGAACAATGACACAGCTGTTCAGTGTGTAAGAGCTCCAGCCCTGAGACCCACTTAGCTGTCCGACATCACCCCAGGATAAGCGGGTTGCCGGGAAGAGCTCTAAGCCAGTGGCCAGGCAGCCACGCAAACAGATGTTGTCGCTTATTATGATGGTTCTGTGACTTCCCCACCACAAAGGCTGCCGTATGTTCCTGTTTTCTCCAGTACCTGTCTTTTTGACAAACATAACTACCCCCACATCCCCTCTTGGTTTATAGTGAAGGTTGCTGTTACCGTGTACTAAGTGCATTGGAAAAAATATCAAAGCCAGCAAAAGAAAAAATCCTAACTGTATAGCTAACTCCTAACATGAAGTAGATATTAACACACACACACACACCCCCACACACACACCACAAACACATACAGTGTTACATACATATATAAATACTGATATATATGTCTGTGTGTGTGTGTATAGTGAGTGTGTGCAACTTAATTTATTTTAAAAATCCTTACGGGGAACAGAGACTGTCTCTGACATGAACTCAGTGGCTGGCTCTTTGATCACCTCCCCCTGAGGTGGGAGCAGCCTTGCAGGCCACAGAAGAAGACAATGCAGCAGTCTGATGAGACCTGATAGGCTAGCGTCAGAGGGAAAGGGAGGAGGAACTCCCCTATCAGTGGCCCCGGGGGGAAGGGAGGAGATCAGAGAGGGAAAGTGGGATTGAGGGGGATATAGGAGGGGGCTACAGAGGGATACAACATGAAAAAACTGTAATTAATATAAAAAATTAAAATTAAAATAAAAAATCCTTTAACTATCCTTAAAGTTGCTTTTCTTGAGTTTTAAGTGATAATTTTATCTTCCATTGTGTTTAGTCACTGGATAAATTATTTGGAACATATACATACAATGCAGTAAACTTCTTCCTAGATGTAATGTTTTCCTGAAGTTATACAAAGTCCTGTTTTGGGTCTGGAGAGATGGCTCAGTGTTTAAGAGCATTTGTGGCTCTTCTACAGGGTACACGCAGGATTCTCATCACCACGTGGCAGCTCACAGCATTTATATCCCACGTTTCAAAGGATGCAATACCCTCTTCTGGCTTGCACAGACATCTGGTATATGTGAGGTGAACAGATATACATGCAGGCAAAACACTCATACACATAAAATAAAATAAAAGTAATTTAAGTACTTACGTTAATAAGCACTACTACAAAAAGCACTACTTCATTTGTTTTGACAGTTGTGTTACCAAGTACTAGCTAATTTCATTCATTTTCACCTCTGTCACAGACATGAAATAGCTCTGATATAATCACATAAATGATCAGCTGTTTGGCTGACTGCAGTGAGGTTCTGAGGTTTTGCTGGGGGCATTGTGTGCTTTTGGGGCTCTTGTATGTGCATTGCCTACTGGCCATGGGTCTGTCTGCCTCAGGGGTGGGTGTGAAGTGTGTAGGCTTGATGAACCATGTGAACTGGAATAGACAGGGCCAGCCCTGTGGGAGCACTACCCAACCATCATCAGATGAGGTAGATCCTGGCCGGCTCATCCCACCCTGGTGTCTGAATTTGCTTGAGTCAAGTCTGGCTGATCCAAGGATTGTGCTGTTTGCTGAGGCACCTCTAATTGTTCTGAGGGTGTGGGATCAGATTCACGTGGTCAACTAAGCAGGCCGCTGGCTTCCTGAGGTGGTCTCTCCTTCTCAAGAGTTCTTTCTCTTCTGCTCCAGGCTTAACAACCATCTGTCATAAGTAGTGGTTGTTGCTGTGCTTAGATCAAGCCTCCTCTGGGTTTCCTCTAGAGCAGTTAATTTCTGCTTTTCTTAAGAATGCAAAGTAGCATTGACATGATGGATTGCCTCTCTTAAATATTAATTTTTGGTTTTTGGCTCTGTGTGTCTCTTCTGGACCTGTGCACATGGATGACCTTTATCTTAGTGAAGTTTTTTTCTTATTGAAAAATGTGTCATCACAGTGGAAACCTGGTCATGGTCAGAGAATGTCAGATCAAAGGATATGGTTCAATTATTAAGACATAGCTGGTGGGCAGCAGAGTGGGCATCCAGGAGGTCCCAGGAGAAGGCAGTGGGCAGAGCAACAGAGAGATGCTGAGGAGACTCTGGGATTAACTTCATTCCGCTGACAGGAAAGGGTACCATGCTGACATGATGGCACAGGAAGAATGCAGGAGTTTTTCAGTTTGGGCACAGGCTTAAGGGTAATAGTGAGTGTAGCCATCTTTCCATTAGAATGTCAACTGGGCATTCTCACAGCATCTTTCCTAATAATATAAGCCATCCTTCTGGAACTCTCCCTTACCCTACCACCCACTAACCTTTCTGTGATTTATTAATGCAGTCAAAGGGAGCACTGGGTGGTCATCATTTATCAATCAGAGTACACTGTGGCTGAAGGCTAAGTAGACTGACAAAGACAACAAAGCTCTGTGAGGATGAATGTCTGTTTCGATGGAAACAACAAAGACACCAACTGTCATTGTATCACTCATTAAGTATTAGCATGTGACAGGGCTTGAGGCATTTTATATGACAGTGTGGCAAACAACAATTAAGGCATGACTTGGCAAGTTTGAGCAGGAAATGCTATCAGCATTCCTTGTTTGCTGGAAAACATGCCCAGCCTTCTATCTGCCAACAATAAAGTACATTGCATTATGAGAAAGTGACCTCTTCCATCTCTGACTCTGCCTGTGCCTGTACACCACTGCTTCAGAGACTGCGTGGTTGTGCGGTAAACAGTGTGTAAAAGCCCTTACACAATGCGTGAGTGAAGTCTGCAAAAAAGTAGGAAAAGGCACCTGAGCAGGACATTTGTGGCTGCTCAGCCACCAGAAGAAGGCACTCGGGCAGAATGAGAGTTCCTGTGAGGAACTCTATCTCCATTGCTGAGGTCCCTCCTCTCTCACTTGCCTGTTCAATTTCACAAAGGCTTCTTCCCACCATTCTTCTCTCTCACAAGCAGTCCCAACTCTGGTAAACAAACTGATAAAATAATCTGGCATCTTTCAAATGCTGAGGTGGTGTTTCCTAAGAGCAAACCTGGATGTTGGTGCAGGAGGGCAGATCACACACTATTAAACAATCCAGAAGAGGAATGCACTATAGCTATGGACACTGGTGTGTCCACATTGCAGAAAAGTACAAACACACATAGGAAGACTTCATGAGCATGAGCTCACTGTGATGGAGACAGACAACTTGTAATAAACCCACATCGTAATCTTTTGCAGTACACACACACACACACACGTGCCTTCAAACAGCACAGGAGAGTCTGAAGGTTAGCCCTGGAGAAAGTGAACTGCTTTGATATTCAGGTAATAAATCTGTATTTCCAGTGTTAACTTATGTGGAATTGTAACTCAGACTCCTTCTCTTTAGGGCTCATGAATAAGAACCTTCTACAAGTTCTCAGCAGCTCATGCAGTCAAGTCCCTGTGACCCACAGCAGTGTGTTTGCTAAGCTCCCTGCATTGCCACTGAAATTCTCGCTGGTAGCCTGTCATGAGTGGGAAACGTGTTTCATAAGCCAATAGCCATGCAGATATGAGGGAAAATAGCCCTCTATAAAACCAGACCAAACTTCTACAAAGTCTCTAAAAGAAACTCCATAACAGAATGTTGAATATTTCTTCTTTCTGAAAATTTTAGACTGTGTAAAAGTTATCTGTGCCTTGAACAGAGATGACAGCATTTATCATGTGTGTGGACTCGGTAGTGAAAAGAACAAGTCTGTTGTAGTTCTAAAAGCCAGTGAGTTTTCAAAAAACATTGTATTTACCCTGATATCTTAATTATAAAAATTTTCAAAAATAACTCCAAGAGTAATGATCCATGTAAAGTATAAAATATGACTTAAATTTTTCTATATCAAGTAGCAAGGCATATTTATAAGATCAGATTTATTAAAATGCTATGTTGTGACTATACAGAAAAGTGTCAGCCACTTAAACAAAAGATAATAAAAAAAGACAATGTGGAAATTTTTTTATCATGAAATTGAATAAATTAATAATGGAGGCATTATTTTGAGTCAGTAGTGAAGAAAGGAATCACAAAAATAAGCTCTTGGAATATTGTATAATAAAAAACAAAGCTGGGCTACAAATATTAGGAAGTATAACAATATGTTATTTAAAAATAAAATATTGGTTGCTCAGTGTAGACTAATCATCCCCGAGGTCATACACACACCACCAACAAAAATGGACTCAGCAAGTTTTACATACATGTGTGTGTACATGCATGCACAGGCAAACATATGTATGTAACAATAATAAAGAAAAAGGTTCTATCGACTTGAGAGTACAAAGGCATGGGAGGGCTTTAATGCAGGAGAGATGGAAGGGGTGGGGGAAAGACATGGGGAAGGGAGTGATGTAATTCTATCTTAATTAAGATAACCAAAAATTAAAAATATGTTAAAAGAAGACAAATAAAATATTCATTTTTAACATGTATCTAGAAAAAAATATTTGCAGGTAAATCACAAATGAGAGTTTTTCCTTTTATAAGGACATAATAAAGGGCAAAGGGGACAAAACAAAATATGCTTGAATGGGACAAAAGACACTATAAAATTAACCTATGAACTGAAAGCTTTTAAGTGTTGCCAGCATGTTGAAATACAACTTATTACTGTTCAGAGTATATGAAAATATAAATAAATGACAGAACCGTGAGAATCTAATGGATCAGGGTGCCAAGTGTAGACACCCAAGAACCTGCATACATACACAATTCCTCTGGCAAGAGTTGGATGTGTTGAAAACATAGCCCAGCGGTGCCAGGCTTCTCCCGAGGAAGATTTGCAAACTTGGAAACACAGGAAGAACGCAGCTGACTTTCTTGGCACTACCCAGAAACAGAGGCTGTCGTTCTCTGTCAGATAGATTGGCCATGCAACTTCTCAGTACTTGACGGCATAGTAGGTCTTCCGACTCTACTTGCCACACCTCATTATCAAATCTTGAGACATACTTACATGCAGACAAAATAAGAAAAAATGTTCTATTATACCTTTGCACTTAAAATGAAATTATAGCAGGAAAATAACTTGTTGACCGTCTCAAAGAAGGGCAGCGTCAGCTTATCATCATATCATAGCAGAAAATCCCAGCCCTGTTCTCCAGTGTAGTGTGTGCCTTTCCAGGATCCACAATGCAGCATTCTTGGATTTATGTGGAAATAACATGCACAAGTGCAAGTATATTTATACACATAAATACATGCACACACCTATATACATATAAGCACACACATACACACATGTATATGCAAATTTATGTGTGGATTAAAATAATTGCTTATTTTTTTTCTGAACACCGGGTATTTTGCTTGATATATTGTTTTGTGTTGTGAATTATTTTAGTTTTAAGTTTAAGTAAAATATATTTACTTTGATTTATTTATATTAAATTCCTGGGAATGGCATTTGAGCATGCGCTGTGCACCTGTGTTTCTGCTCGAGTGCATTTGTGCATACTTATAAACGAATACCCTGTATGCATATGTACACTGTCTGTAGGGATATATGTGTTAGTATAGGAAAAAATTAATTGCTAGCCTGAACTTGAATTCCTAGGAAAAATGCAAATTGCCCATTTATTTTAACTTATTTGTTTTTGTTTTAGCTTACTGACTCAGCTTAGTATTTTGCTTTGATTCTTTTTCACATTCAAGAAGAGGAATGACTTATAGCCTTCCTTTCCAGTCATATCCTTCCTGACATTAGCAGTATCTTGTTTTTATAATTTTTTATTTTTTAATAATAATTACAGTTTATTTACTTTGTGTCCCAGCTGTAGCCCCCTTCCCTCATTCCCTCCCAATCCCACTCTCCCTCCCTCATCTCCTCTTTATCCCTCTCTAAGTCCACTTATAGGGGAGAACCTCCTCCCTTTCCATCTGACCCTAGCTTATCAGGTCTCACCAGGACGGGCTGCAATGTCCTCCTCTGTGGCCTCGCTAGGCTGTTTCTCCCACGGGGGGCTGTGGAGGTCAAGGAGCTAGCCATAGAGTTCATGCCAGAGACACAGTCCCTGTTCCCCTTAGTAGGGGGAGCCACTTGGATACTGAGGTGCCATGGGCTACATCCAAGCAGGGGTTCTAGGTTATAACCATGCATGGTCCCTGGTTGTAGAATCAGTCTCAGATAAGCCCCTGTGCCCAGATATATTTGGTTCTTGTGGAGCTTCTGTTCTCTTCAGGTCTTACTAACTCTCTTTTCTTTCATATGATTTCCTGCACTCTGCCCAAAGTTTGGTTATGAGTCTCAGCATCTGCTTTGATACACTGCTATGTAGAGTCTTTCACCAGCCCTCTATGGTCGGCTCCTATTCTGCTTCTTGTTTTTCTCCTACTTCCAATGTCAGTCCTATTTGTCTTTCTAAGTAAGGATTGATCTTCTTACCCTGGGTCTCCTTCTTGTTTAGTTTCTTTAGGTGTAGAGAGTTTAGTATGTTTATGCTGTTCTATCTTTTTTTTTTAATTTTATTTTTCTTTTTAGTTACATTTTGTTAACTCTGTATCCCAGCTGTATCCCGCTCCCTCATTCCCTCCCCAACCCTACACTCCCTCCCTGGTCTCCTCCTTGCCCCTTTCCAAGTCCACTGATCATTTGACCCTGACCCCAGATGTCCATCAACGGAGGAATGGATACAGAAATTGTGGTATTTTTACACAATGGAATACTACTCAGCAATCAAAAAGGAGGAAATCATGAAATTTGCAGGCAAGTGGTAGATCTAGAAAAGATAATTCTGAGTGAAGTATCCCAGAAGGAGAAAGACAAACATGGTATATACTCGCTTATATAGACCTACAAGATATGATAAACATAATGAAATCTACACACCTAAAGAAGATAATCAAGAAAGTGGACACAGGCAAAGATGATCAATCCTCATTTAGAAAGACAAATGGGATATGCTGTTTTATCTTATAGGTCTATTATCCACTTATAAGTGAGTACATACTATGTCTGTCTTTCTGCTTCTGGGATACTTCACTCAGGATGATCTTTTCTAGGTCCCACCATTTGCCTGCAAATTTCATTATTTCCTTGTTTTTTATTGCTCAGTAGTATTCCATTGTGTAAATGTACGACAATTCCTATATCCATTCCTCCGTTGAGGGACATCTGAGTTGTTTCCAGGTTCTGGCTATTATGAATAAAGCTGCTACAAACATGGGTGAACAAATGTCCTTGTTGTGTACTTGAGCCTCTTTTGGATATATGCCCAGGAGTGGTATAGCTGGATCTTGAGGAAGCACTATTCCTAATTGTCTGAGAAAGCGCCAGATTGATTTCCAAAGTGGCTGTACAAGTTTACATTCCCACCAGCAATGGAGGAGGGTTCCCCTTTCTCCACAGCCTCTCTAGCATGTGTTGTCACTTGAGTTTTTGATCTTAGCCATTCTGAAGGGGGTAAGGTGAAATCTCAGGGTCATTTTGATTTGAATTTCCCTGATGCCTAAGGATACTAAACACTTCTTTAAGTGTTTTTCTGCCATTCTACAATCCTCTTCAGAGAATTCTCTGTTTAGTTCTGTACCCCATTTTTAAATTGGATTACTTAATTTGTTGCTTTTTAACTTCTTTATATATACTGGATATTAGCCCTCTGTCAGATGTAGGGTTGGTGAAGATTCTTTCCCAGTCTGTAGGCTGTCATTTTGTTTTGATGACGGTGTCCTTTGCTTTACAGAAGCTTTTCAGTTTCATGAGGTCCCATTTATTGATTGTTGCTCTTAGAACCTGTGCTGTTGGTGTTCTGTTCAGGAAGTTGTCTCCTGTGCCAATGAGATCTAGGCTCTTCCCCACTTTTTCTTCTAACTGATTTAACGTGTCTGGTGTTATGTTGAGGTCTTTGATCCACTTGGACTTTAGTTTTGTGCAGGTGATAAATATGGATCTATTTGCATTTTTCTGCATATAGACATCCAGTTGGGCCAGTATCATTTGTTGAAGATGCTGTCTTTTTTCCATTGAATGGTTTTTGGCTTCTTTGTCAAAAATCAAGTTTCCATAGGTGTGTGGGTTTATTTTGGTGTCTTCTATTCAGTTCCATTGATCCACCATTCTGTTTCTATGCCAATACCATGCAGTTTTTATTACCATTGCTCTGTAGTACAGCTTGAGATCAGGGATGGAGATACCTCCAGGAGATCTGTTGTTATACAGGATCATTTTGGAAATTCTGGGTTTTTTGTTTCTCAATATGAAGTTGAGAATTTTTCTTTCAAGGTCTGTAAAGAATTGTGTTGGTATTTTGATGGAAATTTCATTGAATCTGTAGATTGCTTTTGGCAGGATTGTCATTTTCACTATGTTAATTCTGCCGATCCATGAGCATGGGAGATCTTTCCATCTTCTGATATCTTCTTCAATTTCTTTCTTCAGAGACTTGAAGTTTTTCTCAAACAGCTCTTTGATTTGCTTGGTTAGAGTCACACCAACGTACTTTATGTTATAATGGCTATTGTGAAGGGTGTTGTTTCCCTAATTTCTTTCTTGGCCCTTTTGTCTTTGGTATACAGGAGGGCTTCTGATTTTTTTTGTGTTGATTTTGTATCCAGCCACTTTGCTGAAGGTGTTTATCAGGTGAAGGAGCTCTCTGGTTGAATTTTTGGGGTCCATTAGCAGTATCTTAAAGTTTACCTTTTAGTGTTTTCTGTTCAATGAGACATTGTGCTCTGCCTACCTGATATTGCAAATGCTTGTTTGTTCATCCACTCTTCTGTTGTGTAATACTACAGTTTATCATATTTTATCATCATTACTAGTTATTCCAATATTGGCCCTTTGACTGTCATTTTGTGGAGCCATTATTTATTCATCTGTAACTCTATTCAGAGAATCTTTTTTCTGCAATTCCATTCATTTTGAGTGAGTTTAATTATTTCTGTGTTAATGAGGCCTCCCAGTCAGAACCATCTAGTATAAAGGTTGGAAGTGATCAGTGGCTGGTTCAGATTTCAAGGCCTTTCCGGGATGCAAGCATGCAAGCAAACGGGGAGAACAAACACTCAGTAATGAGGAAAAGACCTTGTGCATTGGAGTCTCTGGCTTAATTAGCTAACCCACACTGTCTGAGGATGGCAGAAAATTAGTTTGCCATATTCATCACAGGTGCTCACCCTTGTATGTCATCAATTTTTAAGGATTTTGTTAGACACTTTATCTCTGCAAAGAGCTAATAAAGTTGTTTTCATGAAGATTTCTAAATAGACCTGGAGCCAAAGGAGAGTAGGATCATATATACAGTTTAATTGATTTAGTTTTTGCTGTGCCATCTTATTCTTGAAGATAAAAGAATAAAACATGGTATGGGTTGAAGGGGGGAAACTTGCCTCTAGCCATTGTTTTGCGAGCGATAACTTCATTTCTATCTCTTTATGTTGCCAAGATGCCAAAATGTGGCTTTCTGGTACACTTATTTTTAGCTTGGGTTACTTTTTTTTTTTTTTTTTTCCGATTCAAGCCATGTTTATTCATGGAACAGCTACTAAATTATCTAATATATTGTTTGCAAAGGGAGTACATGCAAATTCCATTGTCTCATGTGTCCCGTGGGAAAACACCAAGAAGTATTAAATTGGTCTTTAGGAGCTACCCACACAAGAGCAACAAGCCACATTATTAGAACTGAGTAAATACATAGTGTCCAACCATGAAGTCCCAGTCCTGGTGACATTACTAGGGCATCATAGATGTTCAATAAATGCTTGTCAAATTAATAGTTCTGCACTCACAACCAAGCCTGAAATTGAACCCTGCCGAGGAGGTTATATGCTTGGTTTGTTTGTCTAAAGTTTATACAGACAGGTTTTGGAGGGGAGTCAAACTAATTTTTAGAGGAAGTTACATCATCATCATAACCTTTAATTCTCAAGTAATGTATAACATTCAGAAAAGCTGGAAATACAGTAAGAGAATTCCTAGAGGCCAACTTTAAATGTTGACATTTAATATGATCTTAGCAAAACCAGGAGTTTAGTACGTTGTGTTACTATTGTTCGTCCACAGATTTTATTCAGTGTTTTTCATTTGTCCCATTGTCACATTTTGATGTGGGACCCAGTTCAAGATCATTTGTGGTCTTCAGTTGTCATTGTCCATACCCACTTCTGATGAGCCTCTCTTTCCCTCTGTGACTATTTCACAGGACTGGTTAGTTGGTAGAATGCCGCTCCAGTCTGTGTTTGTCTGGTGTGCCCTCTGGAATGACTTTAGACAAACAATAATGCTCTATCACAAAAATTCCTGTTGGGAGTGGTGTGGTGTTTTCTCGGTACCTTATGCTGCACCAGGAGTGGCGTTAGCCTTGATCACTCGGCTATAGTGGTACTGGACAGGTTTCGCCACCGTCGTGTAACCACTTCCCCCCTCGTAATTAATAAGTTTCTTATGAGGTTGACAGTGGAGGTTGTGCAAGGATCTTCTTCCTCATTAGGCTTCTGCCCACTAATTCTATCCTTCACCCATGACTCTTGAATATAATTATTTACTGTGGTGCTTGCCAAATGGTACTTCATTTCAATCATTCTTTCTACATTGATTAATTGGAATTCTGCTATAAAGAAGTACTCTCGCCCTCCCCCAGTTACATATTTATTGAGATTTTTAAAAATAAAGGATGGGTTTTTGTGGTGGCAAAGCACAAGCCAGTAACTCCTGTGGAGGAGAACTGACAGCAAGTCAGATGCAGCAGCCAGGTTGTTTGGGAAAACGAATCCTGGATAGCTTGGGTTACTTAATAAGGCAACAATACTGTCATTATCATAGACTAATACTATTATGAGGTATTCATGACAAGGTTCTCTGTATACAGCCTCACCCGCTGCCCTCTCTCTCTCTTTTCAGGTTTGCTTTCTATTTCACTGCTAGTTTTGTTCTTTAATGAATCTTGGAAAAGTGGAGTGATCCAGTAAGTAGATTTTGGTGACAGGCTTTCTTTGTCCCCAGCATACTTCTCTTGTTTCCTCCAGGTAGTTTTCCACCTGAACTATGTTATTCTTCTTACTTTCACTTCTCTTTTCAAAGACGTGTCATTTTTGGAAAGACTAGCTCAGTGCATGGTCATTCTCCACAACCAACTTCAACTTGTTCCTCTCCTACCCTTCTCTGAAACTTAGTTTTGATGTTTTGATTCTGGTTTTCTTGGAGCAGCAGTTCAATATTCCCCAAATTAAAGATTGCTCATTTTATACACCACACACAGCATCTTAAATCCAATAAGAATTCAAGTTTGAATATGAGTTTTCCTAACTTTTCAACACTTCTTTTATGCTGTATTTAGGTGTCTGTCCCTGCGTATTTACTTTCTTTTCTTTTTCAAGTTCATTCTGACTGGGGTCAGGTAGCTTCTCAATATAGTCGGTTGCATTTTGCAGGTGGGTCAGGATATTGGGTGTTTTCCCGTGTTTATTGGAATAATGCAAAAGGAAGTCTCTTTAGGGAGAGGAACAAACGCCATAAATATCAGTAAGAGCAGGTAATAGAAGTGATTATGAGTGAAGTGGAATGACTTGGCATATGAAACTACTATAATAAAATGTTATTTTGTATGCTAAATAGAAAGTACCATAAAAATATCTCTAAAATTTAAATGTTGCTAAAATCATAAATAAGTCTTTAATTTTTTTATATGTTCAATCCTAGTTATATTGCCTAGGGCTCTGAATTTTGTTCAGTTTATCTGCCAATTAAAGAATTAAAAAGCTGGACAGATCTTGTGCACAGCAGGTGGCAGTGCTGAAAATCTGAGACACAGAATGTAGCTGTAAAAGGTTAAAACCAAATAAAATAATTTTATTAAAACAAAGAAACACACGCACACACTCACACATGTACGCATGCATGCACACATTTGGAAGCTGTAGTCCATTCTTTCTTGGAATGCTGGTAGTTTTGAGAAGTTTTGGTGGCCAGGGATGATTCCCTCTCTCCTAAGAGGATTGGACAGTTTAGAAAGAATAGGGGACACAGATAAGGCCACAGCTTTGGGTAAATGTATTCAGGTCTGGCCTTGAGCCTATTTGATTAGCCTGAACCAGTCATCCACAAAAAGGAACCTCACTTTTTGGAGAACAAGCCTACCATCCATTCACTTCAGATCATGAGAGTGAGGAAGAAGCTGAAAATTAGTTTGCCATATTCATGTATCTATTTGTGGTCTCTTTCTGTATCGTCTGCCTGTTAGGGATCTGCCTAGATCTAACCCCATCACTGGCATCTGAAGAAGAACAGCAAGCACACTCATTATGTGGATGGAAATATTTTCACTGTCACTGATTTTTATTAATTACTAATATTGTAAACCTTATTTGAGAGCATTAACTTTTTAAATTAAAGTATTTTTCATACACTGAATTCTGATCATGGGTTTTCCTTCTTCAACTCTCTCCAGAGCCTCGTCATACTCCACCTACCCAACTCCAGGCACAAACACACGCGTGCCCTCTCACGTGTGCATGCCTGCACAAGTGTGCATGCGCGCACACACAGAGATTTGTTAAAACACAAAATCAGAAATCATTTTATGTATAAACAAAATACTAGCAAGACAAAACTGTCCAAACAAAGAAATATGAGACAAAAAGTCTGTGAAAATAACCTCAAGTTAATTTTGTGTTGGCCATTTACTGGTGGGCATGAGGCCTACCCTTAAGTGTGGTTAATATCCCTGGTGGACTCCATTGCAGAGAAGCGATTTTTTATTTGAAAGTGAATATCCATTGGAGATAGCTTCTTGATAGGATGGGAGCTTGTGTCTACTTCTCCCTCTTAGCACTAGAACCCTATCTGACCTGAACCTGTGCAGGCCCTTTACTCGCTGTCACAGTCTATGTGAGTTCATATGTGCTCCAGTCCTGTTGTGTCTCTACAACAGTTTCCTTGATGTCATCCATCCCCTCTGGATCTTACATTCTTTCTGCTTACATTCCCTGAGCCTTAAGGGGGCAGGAATGAAGACCTCTCCCTTAGGACTCAGTGTTGCAAGGCCTCTCACTCTCTGAACGTTGTCCACTTGCGGGGTCTCTGTGCTAGTTCCCATCTACTGGAAAAAGAAGCTTCTCAGATGATGGCTGAGTGAGGCACTGGGTTGTGGCTATAGCAGAATGTTGTTAGGAGTCATTTCACTTAATTGCTGTGTTTCTTTTTTTTGTTTTATATTACGATTTATTTATTTATTTATTTATTTATTTATTTATTTATTTATTTCAATGCAGTTTATTCAGGAACCTTGAACAATCCTCGGACCCTGGGGAAAGCCAGCCCACAGCTTAAATAGCCTCTGGGTAGCCAACCCCAGCGTGCCACGTGGGCAATGCAGATAGGTCCACATACATGGAAGCAAGCCAGATCCTCAGCCTTAGCCAAATGTGGAGTTGTTCGTGACAGAGAGCACTCACCATCGGGAAGGTGGAAGGAGGAAACCAGCTCCATCTTTAAGGCATAGCATTACGCAGCTCTCTACAGTTCCCCCTTTTTGTTTTAGACGCATCAGGCAAGAGTAGAGGTCTGATCTCTGATATTAGAAATAAATTGGGACTTTGTACTGATGTTCATTTAGGTGTCATCCACCCAAAGAGCATCAGACCCGGCCGATACCTTTTTCTCAGAGGCGGGACCTGGGGCATCAACCCGCATGCAATCAGACTTGCTCTTCTCTGGGTCCAAAGCAGCTGATCCTGAGTGCAGTGCTTAACCTTGCATCCTGAGCATAACATTTTAACTTTTTATGGTAGCCAACCATGCTTGGGGAGACTGTCCTGCTTCAATGGCTGTAAAGGCCTGAATGATCATGGCTGCATTACGCTGTTGTGAGACTCTAATCTTGCATATACACCACAGGCAAACCAAGGAGACCAACACCAGAAGGCCTGCTAACGCTCCCATGCCTGCCCATTCCTTCAGATGATTCATGGCTGCAGCAATCCATGGTGATAATCCTGTGGCTAGTCCTGCGTCCACTCTGGTAGAATTTACTGTGACAATGACCACTCTCAGCTGCTCCATCGTAGTATCGAATTCTCCAGTCCAATTACCTAAAATATAGCTAGACAATTGTTTAGACAGATTTGCAGCACAGGAAAAATTCTCATGTTGTATGCTAGTGACACAAAGTCCAGCATACTTTCATTGACAATTGCTGTGTTTCTTTAGCAGAACAATAGCATTTGATTTTTCTCTAGGCCAATGGTTTACCTAGTTTCAGGTTCTTGACCACCTGAGCAATGTAAGCCTTGGTTCCATCTTGTGGAGTGGGCATTAATCTAATCAGAGAATGGTTGGTTGTTCCCACAGTTTTTTATTTTTTTTCTGCTACTTCACTATCATATATTGCACTCAGGACATTGTAGAGCACAAGGTTTGTAGTTTGGTTTGTAGTTTGTAGTTTGTAGTTGGTAATTACCTTTCTTTTCTGGTAGCATGCAGAGTACCTTCCAGTACCATGCACACAAGTTAGTAGGTATAAAGGCTAATTAGGTACCAGCTTGGCTCAATGTCTCTATATTAAATGATGTATATAAATGTTTTCATCAGCAAGAAAACAATTATATATATAAAACATCAATAATTGAGTCATTGGCCAAATGAGACCTAAGGAAACCCACAAAGTACTCAAGTTTTTAATTGCTCTCCACAAATGCATCAGTTAGATGCGCCTCACCTCTGGCATTGGAGATTTCACTCAGTGGTGAAAGGTATCTAGTTGGGGCATTATCTCCCATATTATTTAGTGACTTTCTTTAGATTTCTTTTATACATATATATATGTATATATATATATATATATATACATAAATATATATATTAAAGCACGCACACACACACATCTTCTGCAGTAGTAAGTTTTCATATGACCCCTAAAATAGAAAGATGTTAACATTGTTTAGTTTGTAATAATTGATAAAAGTCTGTTATGTTTTGTTTTGTAAAATATTTGAATTATGACACTTGCACTCTAGATGTGTGTGTTTCTCTGGGGAGGTTCCTGTACCCTAAATGTGGTTTTATTTTGAGAAAGAAACATTCCTTGTTTTATCGTATCACTAATCTCTCCCAGCCTGATCTGCTAATTTGATCTGAATCATGAAGTCCATTTCATTTCCCCCTGTACTTACTTCATGAAGACACTACGGTTTTTCTTTAATTTTGGCTGATTGCTTTGTCATAGACATGACAACTAGCCAAGAATCAACCATATGTTCAGAAAGGTGGGAAAACTTTTTATGCACTCAGACAAATGCCTGTTCCCTGCTCTACGCATGCCCCATCCCTGGAATCACCCCTGCCCATTCTCTCATAATTTCTTACAGCTCTTATAGTTCAAGTAAGCTCTTATAGTTCAGTGTGGCTACCTGAGGGAAGTCTAGGAGTCCTATGTCTACCAAAAGGAGTTTCCTTCACACTTATACATGCTTGTGAGAACATAAATTGCAGGAATAAACATCTACCTGGATGTTTTGCTGAAGTAATTAAAGCACTTGAGTTATCAATGATTCCTTCCTTTGTAGACATGGTCTACAGAATGACCTTTGGCCAGAGAGCTATGGCAGTCTTCTATTAGGGAATTTCTCACTAGGGTTTGACTATGTAAGATAAGAAGAAGGGGTTTTAAGAAATGTGCAAAAATCAGGACACGGGTAAAACTTTAACTCATTTTATGGATATATAATCCTGTAGTTTCTAGGCAGAGATTTCTTTAGGTAATCATAATACCATGATGGTAAAATCCATACTTTTCATTTTGATTTTTTATTGACCTTGTATGTTCTTGTACACTTTCTATAGAATCAGAACATTCTGAGCTAAAATGGTTTGGTCAAAAGACAGATCCCCAGGACTGAAAATCACTTCTCTCTGTGTATAATGTTCTAAACACTCACAGGGGTGAGCTAATTAAATCTTTGTTCAAATTCTTTGCAGTGTGGATACTGTACTGTCTTGCCAATGTCTCCTGTGAGGAGCTGAGCCTTAGGTAAGCTATCCACAGTTCCTTTGTTGTTTAGTTTTGCTCTGCATTTGCAGTAGACACTTTAACAAAATATTCTTTTCTTGTTAATTATACTGCAGTAAGTTTATTTTTGAGTCTTGTTACATAGAGAAAGCAGTGTAAATTAGGATGTCTTTTATTTTCAAATGGAAAATACATTTGAATATATCACTTTATTATTTTAATCAGTGAAAATTGATAATATCTGTTATAATTTGGCTTTATAACCATAGGAAATTTTGATATGGGGAGAGATCTGTGACATATACTTTGTTTATTTTTTATTAAGTTTTTAAATTAATATATTTATTTATTACAGTTTATTCACATTGTATCCCTCCCTTGTCTCCTCCCAGTCCCACCCAACCTCTCTCTTCTCCCTCTATGCCCTTTCCCTAGTCCACTGATAGGGGAGGTCCTCCTCCCCTTCTATCTGACCCTAGCTTATCAGGTCTCATCACGGCTGGCTGCATCATCTTCCTCTGTGTCCTGGCAAGACTTTACCCCCCAGGGGGAGGTGATCAAAGAGCCGGCCACTGAGTTCATGTCAGAGACAGCCCCTGTACCCCTTACTAGGGTACTCACTTAGAAATGGAGCAGCCAATGGGCTTAGGATGGCTATTTTAAACATTAGGGTTAATGCCCCAGGTCCAGAGCCAACAGGATGCAAATCTTGAGCATACTGAAACTACTGGGCTCTATCTGTCTAATCAAATGCAGCTCCTGAGAGACTTGTCAAATGCAGCAGAGTCCTCATGAAGGCATCAGTGGCTATGGGGATAGGAGGATGTTTTCACCATGCTGACAGAGCTCTGTGTGATGCCCTCTCTGTATATGGAAGGTGCCCAAGAAAGTTCACCTCATGAACAAAGACAGCATGGCATCATGGACTGAACCTTAAATGCCACTCAAATGCTCAAGAGTTGAAGTTTTGCCTTTAGCTGTGAACGGAATTATTGAAAAATAAATGTGTGTCATTCAGCTTCTGATTTAATGAGTGGCTCAATATATTAATTGATTAATATTTTGAGGGCATTATTAGAGGTGTGGCCTTAATGCACAAATTACTTAGCAACACGTAATTGGGCATTATAGTGCACCATGGGACACTATTTTTCTCTGCTTCCTGGCCTCTGTGAGGTAAACAACTATGCTGTATTCAGCCAATCTGGCCTTAATGTTTCACCTCACTGTGCATCTATTAACAATAGAGCCAGTAGACCATGGACTGATACCTACAAACCTATGAGAAGTTTGGTTTAAACCCAGAAAAGTCTTGTTTAAACTGTTTCTTTCATATAATTCTCACAGTCACAAAACAACTAACAGAAGTATGTGTTGGAAACATTTGAAGCCCGTCTTCCTTTCTTGCTTCTAGGTCTGTAGACATAGAATGAGTCAAACAGTCATAAAGTAATGTAGATATTTGATCTGTGAAGAGGAAAAATGTTCCAGTCCCTAAGACTCAATAGGAGAAGCTCCCTTTACTGGAGTGTATAGTGTCCTGGTTTGCTTTCTATTGCTGGGACAAACACCATGGCCAAAAGCAATGTGTTTAGGAAAGAGTTGATTTGGTGTGCACATCATACTAACATAACTAATACAATACAACTAACTAACATACTCCATCACTGAGAGAATTTAGGATAGGAACTCAAGCAGGGCAGAAACCTGGAGACAGAGAGTGAAGCAGAAGCTGATACTGTTTACTGGATTGGTCCCTAAGGCTTGTTCAGCTCGCTTTTTTATATATCACATTAGTACCAGCTACCATGAACTGGGCCTTCTACCCACATGAAATGTCAATTAAAAAAAACAAAACAAAACAACAACAAAACACACCACCGACATACCCACAGGACAACTAAATGGAGGCCATCACTCAGTTGAGATTTCCTTTTTCTAGATATGGCTAGGTTTGTGCTAAGTTGGTGAAACTAATATCTGTAGCTGGAGAAGAACTATTGAAAACAAACATTCTTGGTGAAGCACATGGCTATGGTGTAAAAACAGAGATTACTAACAAAGACTTTTTCAGTTAATAGCATCAGGAACACTTATGTTCTATATTGGTGCTCAATGTACCTTCTTACCTAACTGATGTTTGTTTGCTCTCTTTCTTTTAAATGCTGGCCCTGCTAGCAATTCATAACCTCATGTAAAAAAAAATAAACCACTATTTTCTGTCTACAACTCAATTTATAGGTAATACTATGATGTTAAAACACAATTTAAAAGAGGATTTATGTAGGTGTTACAAAAATTATATATAGGTATGACAGAGAGGGAGGGAGAGAAAGAGAGAGAGAGAAGGAAGGAGAAAGAGAGAACACTGTTGTTGCATGGAGCTCAACAGAGATGATCACTCACACATAGTTTATATCCAATTGAAAGTCTTTATTCCATCTGGCTAGGATCATACGCAAGTGTTCAGGGTCCTGGGTGTAGCCTTGAGTATCCAGAATGCAGGGTTTTAAAAGGCAGAAACCACTTCCTGGAAACTCACTCAGCAGATACTTGGGGGCTTCATAGAAATAAACCATTTTAACAGAAGCTAAGATAAGTGACTATCGAAAGGCAGGGGTTCTGAACCTAGCAGTAATTTCAACAGAAACTAAGATAAATTAGCTAGTATATCCTGACCTCTGATTCCAAAATAGAGTTGGGTGGTTTTTCATAGGATTCCCCATCAAGGAGAACAGATTCTAGTTAAACCTGGAATGGCCTCAGCAAGAATACTAGATGGGGGAACCTCTGCACCTGCTCCGTCACACTTGGTTTATGGTAGTTCAATTTTTTGTCTTCTTGGCTCATGGGCAGGGGGATGTATTGCTTATCACCATGGCCTTCTGAGTGACACTTGTTTGACCTAGTGTAAACCACCAGAAGCAGTTTTCAGACCAGATTTTGGCCACCTGTCTTTGTAAATATCTCTAAATGGCATCTGCATTTTCATTGCTCCCAATCTCTCACCCTACAGAGCTATACCTGGCACTACACTCCGTACCCAAAACCTGCCGGCTGACTCAAGACTGATTTTTATGTCACTCACATTTCCACAGGCCAACCTAGATACTGTCATCAGAAGGTAATTATACCTGATCATAACCATGGCCCCATTAAAGACAGAACCCTAGAGATGAACTGTTCCAGACCCATTAGAAGTCCCCATTTCAGAAATCAACCCTGGGACTTGGTTGCTGTGATGCTCCCTTCCTGTTGCCTTCCTCAGCTCAGTTAGGCCTTTAGTGCCTTCTTCCTGAAGATCTCATTAGTTGGCCATTAAGATGTATGGCCATGCTTCATTTAAGTGAGCTCCTTTGCTAGTTGGTGAAGAAACGCAATTAGTAAAATAAGCCATGCATGTCTTAGTTTTTGGCAGGTCAACTTTGAAATGTTGTTTTGACAGATATTGTCTGAATAAAGTGAAGAAAACAGCTCATGCCGAACTAGTCACATGTGGAGGCTGAAAACATATGTTTCTAATTCTAAGTAGAAAGCTAAATATACACAATTTTAGCAAACTTTGTTCTTGACAGCCAGTCAGGATATTTCAGTGAGGAGATGTGTGTATACCATGGGGAATGAAGAAATTGTTTGCTTTGGTGTGAGCAAGATGCTTTTATGTTTGAGGCTTCCTGGCCTCAGTGTGCTCTTGTTCTGTAATCAGGGTCAGGCTTTTGAGCCATGTATGTGGAGTTCGCCATCAACAGACTGATGCTGTGCTCCTGCGGGTGAGTGTGGTGGGGGGAATGGACCCCTTCCTTACCTCACTGTTCAAGCTGAAGTCAAAATCACATCTGGATGTGATCTGATTGGTCTGATGTTCTCAGGCCTGAGAGGATTACTACGTGCCCTTTAGGAAGCATAGGCTCCAACTGGAGGATGGTTTAGCATCATGATGCTAGGCTTCATTTTCTTGCACAGTTGCTTTACCACTCTGCTTCAGACTTCCGGTGACTCATGTCATTTTTTTTTTTTTTTTGGACACCTGTTACTTTCTTCTTTCTGAGTTTGGGTGCACAATATTTATTGTTGCATGTGTACAAAGCTTGGCTTTTTGTTGCAACTCACAGAAAGAACACTTTGAAAGCGTCTGTCAGTGACTGAACTCAACTCTGCATTTTGTAAGGTCCTTGTGGCTCACAGGAGTTTAAGATTTGCTAGAAAAATGGTCTAGTGCTGCTCCAGGTATTTAAAATCTAATCTCTAGCTAGGAACTACGCTTGGAGAGGGTACAGTCAGAGCAGAGAGGGTTCAAAAGCCTCCTTGTGGAAGAGACAGGGAAACATACCATGCTCCACCTAAGCCTTATGTCAGTGGCTGCCTGTCCATGCTGCCTCCACCTTGACCTCTCCATCAGGCACTGCCTCAGTGGAGTCACACTTCAGAGGGATGAAGGCATTACTGAAGACAGTGAAGGCCACTCATGTCCAACTTGTATTTTCCAATGCCCTTGTTCTTCGGAGACACCTCAATTTTTTTTTTCACTCAGTGCTTTTATGAGGCTCTTTACCCTTGTCTGAACTGCAAACTGATTCTCCTCTGAAGTCCTTCTCTTCTCTGCACCTTTTACAGGGATGTAGCCCATAGGATCTCTACACTTAGGACCCGGGTCTCAAAGGAACCTCCACAATGCCTTCTGCAGAAAGTGGAGACATGCGAGTGAGCTCTTGAGTTTGTTTGTATATCCTCTGAACTTTGTTATTTCTCTCTAAATCTGAAATTGTAAGCTGATGGGAGGAGACCTCTGCTGGTGGCATGATTGAATTAGGTTCAAATCCCTCTCTATTGACACCAGCTAGCACTGAGTCAACATCAACCCTCTGGTGAGTGGCAGTATTTTAAACTTTCTTGTATTTGCAAGTGTTGTTGGGTCTATGGACTCTGCAGTGTTCCCCAACTGAGCACTTCAAATTTTCTTCTCTCTGAAGAGTCCACCTTCCTGTAATAGTTTATTCTTTGCAGTTTTCCTCTTGTGTACCCAGAGCTGACTTTACTTCTCTGCTGTCGGTGAATTGTTCATCACAATTTATTAGGCAAAATCTCCATTAACCAAACTTGCCATCATGCTGTTGCAGTTCACCTCATTGGTCCTCTGAGATTATTCTGGAGGAATCTAACAGAATTCTGAACAGCCACTGATAAGAAATTAAGCATGAAAAGAAGTGTCTAGAGGAAAGTGGTCTTTAAAAAAGAATTGGGCTTTTAATTGTGTTTCTCATCTCATCTCTGCAAGTAAGACAGCCTTGTCATTGTCAGCCTTGATTCATATACAGGTGAGGATTCTCTCGGTGCTGAGGCAACACGCTCAGAGGTTCATGAGAACACAGCTACGAAAAAGAGCTCAGAATGCAAGAGAAGCATGCTGATGGCTGGCCAGCAGCTCTGCAGTTCCTGTCATCCCAGTAAAACAAACCTTGTGTATAGACACAGTGGAATATTACTAATCTGTAAAGAAAAAGAAAATCATAAAACTTGCTAGAAAATATACAGAACTGGGAAAAATTATACTTAGTGAGTTTATCCAGGTACAAAAAGAGAAATACCAGGCATCTGTTCACACATTAGCGGAACCTCACAAGGGCACCAAAAAACATTGAGGTTGCATGAAAGGATGCATGCAGACACTTCCTCTTGGGTGAGTCTGACCAAGAGCAAGCCCAAGTTTGAATTCTCCACTTCTCGCCCTATGTCTTCCATCTGTCTTAGTCTGTGGTGACTAGCTGGTTTGCAGCCTGTGTGTATATGGTGTAAGTATGATCTGTGGCTGTTTCTGATGTCTAGCTTAACAAAGAGCCTTGCTCGGAATGAACAGAACAGGAAGCATGATATGGAGGAGAAATGAGCAATTCTTTGCAGAGGTCTTCCACAGAGTTTTACAAGGGAAGAAGATGCATCACTGCTCCCAACTGGCCTCAGATAGCACCAGGGATCACAGAAAATCAGCTTTTTCCATGGATGAACCTCCTGAATAATTATTTAATCCCAAGTGGTCAGCTATAAACAAAAGCACATATAAGCAACACTAAATGGATTCAGTAAATTGTTTTTATACATATATATGTAAAATTAAAGAAAGATGTCATGAATTTGATAATAGGAGGTGATAAGAGTTGGATGGGGGCCAGGTGTGGTAGCCAGATTACAACTGTAATCCCAGCACTCTGGGAGGCAGAGACCGGTCGATTTCTGTGAGTTCCAGGCCAGCCTGGTCTACAAAGCAAGTCCATGGCAGCCAAGGCTACACAGAGAAACCCTGTCTCAAAAATAAGTTGGATAGGGGAGAGGCGGGGTATAAAAATAAAAAATAATTATTATGACAGTAGAGATAGTCTGGCAGCATGACTGGTACCCTCCAATGAACCTCCGTAGAATCTCTCATTTGCGACAGTCACACTGAGTATGCCTAACATCTCTTGGGAAACAAGACCCTGGTGAGAAACAGTATTACCTGAAAACAGAGTGGTTATCAAAGCACAGGTGATGTGGGCAGTGCTGGGATGCTCAGGGAGACTTGGGGCATCATCCGCAGGGGCAATGACATCAAAGAGATTTGCTTTGATCTTAGATTATTCAGTAGAAACAGGCTAAATATTTTGAAATCTAAGATAGGATATGAGATACCTATGACATTATACTCTTGGTGACACAATGAATGCCCATTTTTATACCCAACAATTAGTATGTTCTGAGGTTTGTAAACCATTTATAATCCACAGCAGGAAGAGTTTTAAGATGTCATCTTACAGACTTGTACAAGTGTCTCATAGTTTAAGCTTTTATGTTCACGCAGCAGAATCTACCTATAGATTTTTCTATCAAGTTAAGATGGAGATACTGACCTAATTTTATTTTATCTATATAGTGAGTTTTTTCAAACTATGATAGATTTCTTAGGGTCTGGTTTCTAGAGAACAGTGGTTTGAAATCTAGGCTTGATACCAAACTTGGAAATCATAGCCTATGCCCTAAGCTAGACTCAGCCAGCCATCCTCCATAATATACTAAAAGGGCCAAATTTGGCTCAGTGGTTAAGAGCACTTTCAGAGGACCTGGTTCTGTTCCCAGTACCTACATGGTGGTTCCTAGCCATCTCTAACTCTAATTTTAGGACATCAAATTCCCTCTGACTTCCACAGGTGCTAGGAGGTACCATGCATGAATGTGGTACATAGGGATTATGCAGACAAAACACATATAAAATAAAATGAATAAATCTAGGAAAACTTTTAAAGGTGTCAAATTGTTCGTGGAAAACTGAAAACGGAGGTTTGTTTATTTGTTTTTGAGATAAGAATGCTCTGTGTAGCCCTGGCTGTCATGGAACTCACTCTGTGGAGCAGGCTGGCCTCGAACTCCGAGATCTGCCTGCCTCTGCCTCCCAAGTGTTAGCATTAAGGGTGAATGACACCATGTCTGGCTGAAAAAAAGAGAGAGAGAGAGAGAGAGAGAGAGAGAGAGATTCTTGCAATGAAATCATGTTGGGAAAGATGGATAAAGAAAACTAGAGTTCTTCTCTTGTCTCTCTTCAGTCCCTGAAGTGGAGATTTAGGGTTTAAATAGATGACCAAGGATATACACACCTGAGTAGTTACAGTCAAAATATGGTCCTGACCCCAACACTGACCCGTCTTTGTCTGGGCTTTAGGCTCCTGCCGTAGGATGGTCTGACAAAGCTGAAAAGCAGTAAACCAAGTAATCCAATTAAAAAATGGGGAACAGAGCTAAACAGAGAATTCTCTGTAGAGGAATATTGAATGGCAGAGAAACACTGAGAGAAATGCTCAATGTCATTAGCCATTAGAGAGATGCAAATCAAAACGACCCTGAGATTTCACCTTACACCCATCAGAATGGCCAAGATGAAAAACTCAAGTGACAACACATGCTGGAGAGGCTATGGAGAAAGGGGAACTATCCTCCATTGCTGGTGGGAATGTAAACTTGTACAACCACTCTGGAAAGCAATCTGGCACATTCTCAGACAACTAGGGATTGCGCTTCCTCAAGATCCAGCCCTACCATTCCTAGGCATATATCCAAAAGAGGCTCAAGTACACAATAAGGACATTTGCTCAACCATGTTTGTAGCAGCTTTATTTGTAATAGCCAGAAGCTGGAAACAGTCCAGATGCCCCTCAACTGAAGAATGGATGCAGAAATTGTAGTTCATCTACCCAATGGAATATTACTCGGCAATGAAAAATAAGGAAATCATGAAATTTGCAGGTAAATGGTGGGACCTGGAAAGGATCATCCTGAGTGAGTTGTCCCAGAAGCAGAAAGACACACATGGTATATACTCTCTCATATAGACATGTAACATAGGATAAACCTACTAAAATCTGTACATCTAAAGAAACTAATCACGAGAGAGGACCCTGACTAAAATGTTCAATCCCCATCTTGACAGGCAAAGAGGAAGGACATCAGAAGAAGAAGAAAACAGAAAACAAGCTAGGAACCTGCCAGGTTCCTAGGGCCTCTGAAAGGCTCTGCCCTGCAGACTATCAAAGCAGACGCTGAGACTTATGGCCAACTGTTGGGCAGAGTGCATGGAATCTTATGTAAGAAGTGGGAAATAGTAAGATCTGGAGAGGACAGGAACTCCACAAGGAGAGCAACAGAACCAGAAAATTTGAACACAGGTGTCTCCCCAGAGACTCAAACTCCACCCAAGTACCATGCATGGAGATAACCTAGAACCCCTGCACAGATATAGCCCAAGGCAATTTAGTGTCCAAGTGGGTTCCATAGTAATGGGAAGAGGGACTGCCTCCGACATAATCTGATTGGCCTGCTCTTTGATCACCTCCCCCTGAGGGGGGAGCAGCCTTACTAGGCCACAGAAGATGACAATGCAGCCACTCCTGATGTGATCTGATAGACTAAGATCAGAAGGAAGGATAGGAGGACCTCCCCTATCAGTGGACTTGGGGAGGGGCATGCGTGAAGAAGAGGGAGGGAGGGTGGAATCGGGAGGGGAGGAGGGAGGGGCTTATGGGGGATACAAAGTGAATAAAGTGTAATTAATAAAAAAAAAAAATAATAAAAACAGCCTGAAATGCTCTTTCTGGGAGACAAGTTCCCTTTGTGGCTTCCACTCTTACATTCTCTTATCATGAGATTTCTATGAAAATTCTACCAGGCTGGTTAAAAGCTTTTATATTGGACCCCCTTTTCCATCTTAAAGAATGCTGGTCTTTGATTTCTAAAATATATTTAAATGATAGGATAAGCCTTGATTTTTCTCATAGTTAGCTTATAAATATGAGCCATTTTTGCCCTCACATAAATTTTGCAAATTATCTAATTCTCTCAAGTGTTTCTGGAGTCTGTTGAAGTGTAGTAAATATTTCACTTTAGGAAGGGTGGATCTAACAGAAGAACTCAAGCGATGCAGCATTTATTTAGTCCTTTGCTTCCCTTAGTTGACATTTAAAATTATGCTCTCAAAAGTCAATTTTGCGTGGAAATTTTATAATGAAACCTATTACTCTGTATGCTAATTTAAAATAAGCTAAAATAAAAATAAAATGCTCTGATTAGCAGGTGTACCCAGAATAATTGCTGCCTGTATGACCAGCAAATGTTTACACAAATACTATCTTAATGTGTTTTCTGCTCTGACTTCTGTGTTTTGATCTTTATAGCCACAATGTACTCACGGCCTATGTTTGTCTTTCTGCTGATTCTCCTGAATGTTATTTGTATATATAAACATTCCCTGAAGAAAATTTCTTTTTTCACCTCTCAATCTTTATTCAATTTCATTAATATTGCAGTGATACTAATAAAAATAACCCAAACAGAAATCTTCATAGGTTCAGATATATTACAATTTAGAGAATATTAAAAGAAAAGTGCGTATCCCAGATTTTATATTTTTATTTTATCAGCCAATAGCTCTTGTGAAAATCTTAGTAACTATTAAGATCAATATGAATAAAGGAGAACAACACAGTAGATTCAGTGGCACTAAGTCTGAAAAGGCAGCCCACACTCAGAGCCTCACCTAATGCCTTTAAATATAATCACATATGCTTGGAAATAAGGAGAGGGCCTTGGATATAAATAAAAATTCTCCTTTAATCTTCCAGTTGCTAAAATTTTAAAGTTATAGATGAAATGTGGAAGTAGAATGCTTTAATAGGAGTCTTGATATTATTTGGAAGAAAAATTCAAAATGAATTAAAAAAAACTAAAAATTAATATACACAAACAAATCTCAGTGGTTATGCTCCCAAATATTTTCACCATAGTTACACTTAGCCAGGAAGGTGTGTGATTGCACTGTAGAGAGATTATAAGATGAAATGATTTTAATTGTCAACACAGAGAAACAATAAATAATAGCAGATGAGATGGTTCAGTAATGGAGGGGCTTGGTGCCAAGCCTGATGACCTTAGTTTGAATTTGAATGAAAATTCCTGAAAAGCAGCGATTTCTGCTGAGACTGGGTGAGGAGCACTGTGGATAGACTGGACTGTTTCAAGTCAAAAGGCTATTTACCTTATCTCGGGCTATTCTAGCCCTCTGCACCCCAGCTCTTCCTTCACCAGTTCTGGGTCATGTCACCAGCAGGTTAAAAAACAATCTTTTGAAATTGATTAGCTTAGCAGAACACTAGCTCTCACCAAGCTGAAAGCTAAGCATGTCATTAGATAGCATCTTGGGCCTATAGAAAAGCTCTCCTGTCTTGCTGTAACCATCACTTCCCTGGTCTACCCACCAAAGTATTTTAAACTTGTCTTGATTTATGTTTTTTTTTCTTCTATAGAATTATGAAAATGTCATGAAGCTGCTTCTATGAGACTCCTTCTCGTGATTCTTTATTCCCTGCTTTGTGCTCCAATTGCTATCATAGCCCCCAAAGAGGGGCCTGAAATAGACTTTTTCTCGCTCTTGGAGACCTGCACCAAAACTTTCCTTTTTATGGTTGCTCCTGAATCATCTCAACCTTCTGTGAGTTTCTAGATAACTTTGTCGTCATCCCAGTGTAACACAGTGCCAGGCCACGTGGTATATTTTGGGAGCTACTATTTCTAGCAAGTCTACGACATGTCTGAGTTGTGAGCAATTGTCACAACTGCCCCTAGGTCACCTCCATCCCTGAACACATAGTTGCAGGCTGTGTGCTGGATTGTCTTCACTGCACACCATGGCAGCCAGGGTGGTTGCAAGCTCAGATCCCTTACCCAGTGGACAGTCATTACATTCATTGCATAAAATACTGATGTCAAATAAAATGTGATAGTATAAATTCTTAAATAGCGTATTGTAAGAAAGAGTTTTGATTCTCAAACCTGCAGTTCTAAAACGATTTTCAATGAGCTGTGAATAAAGAAAGCACTTAGAGTTCACAAATGTTTTTATTATATTTGCAATTAGAAACATTATTTGCCTCTTAAAATTTGGTATTGGGTAAAGTTGTAATTTTATATTTGGTCATTTGTAGATGCCAGGCACAGTTTATGAAGGAGGAGGTGTCATGAGGTGGAAACACTTCTTCCTGGAAAGGGGAAAACAAAGCAAAGAAGCTTTGGTTCTTTGGCATCTTAACGTTAGCTGTCTCTGTCTACAATAAGCACATATTAAAATCCACAGCGTTTCTAAATGATGAGTTTCACCACTGATGAGTCTAGCTATTGCTCCCTCAGGGATATTTAATCACATGGATTTCAATAAGAAACACATTTTGAAATATAAAATATACCACTTTATCTTCTTCAGAAATGCTGTCAAACAGTTCTCTGCAGGAGCAAAATAACTTGTCATCACAAATCTGAAATTGGAGGTAATAAGCACTAACCTTCAGAAAGGTAGGTTAAAGCTAGGCATGGTGGTGTATGCCTGTAATCCCTGGGAGAGAGAAGACAAAGTATTAGGAGTTCAAGGCTATCCTGAGTTTCCAGGTAAGTTTGAGGTCAGCTAAAGCTACATGAGACCCTGTTTCAAATGTTAATAGAAAGCAAAATAAAGCTAACAAAATACACATATACACACCCAGCTTGCACACACACATGGGCACACATGCACACACATGCATACATGAACACATAAACATGCACGCACTCATGTACAACACACATACATTTCAATTTTTAAAGCTATTCTGGAATTCACTCTCTTATGAGGAGACTCTTTGACACATGTGAATAATGTAGTTTTAATAATGTGCTTTTTAATAATCTTATTAACATTTTTATTTGTTTAATTTAAAAATACTTGTCTAGGACTCTAAAGAAAGAGCACAGCATAATCAACAAAAGTAATTTATAAAACATCTATTAGATGTTAAATTTTGTTCTGGATGTTAGGGATTTACTTGTAAACAAGACATTGCTTTATTTATTGAAGATATAACTCCTGATTATTAGCTTTCTTTTATTGGACATAGGTCTTGAAATAATTCATATGAAGAAAGGTTTGTCTTGGTCCATCAAGGATCCTTTGGTTCTGTGGCTTCAGGCCTGGTGCCCCATAATGAGAATGAACAGCAGAAAGGTACTGTACCTCATACAGCCAAGAAGGAAAGAGAAAAAGACTAGAAGGACTGGGTTCCAATATTCTCTTCAAGGGCTAACTCCCAATGACTTCATTCTACAAGGCTTTGTTTTCCCAAATTGTCACCAGTTCTCAACAGTGATGAAGCCGGCACACATAGGCACTAAGGGGACATTTAAGATCCAAACCTGTGCAATCTGCCATCGCCATGAAGCTCAACCTTATTACAGCGGGAACACATACCACCAAGCTTTGGTTTGACCATGGGTGAAGGGTGAGGACAGAGCAAGACTATACTGGGAGGAGGAAGGAATGTGGGAGAGAGCCTGACACATTTGGGACACAGAAATGTCAGCGAGTTCTTGTTCTGGGGGAGATCCAGAGGGTCTGGAACCAGGTAGTTTGTTCCTCATCTACAGAATGAATGCCCCACAAATATTTAGCCGCCGAACTATGTTTATATACATTGCACTGATACAGAACCTGGAGGCCTAGACTGAAAGAAAAAAAAATTCAAAAACTAGGTTCCTTGTCCAATGTAAAGGTAATAATAGACTCCACCATGGATGGGCTGAGGAAATGAATATATGCAGGAGGTATTCCATAAGCAAGGCCATGTGTACTGGATGATCATCTGAATGCTGATGATGAGGGATGAAGAGGATGTTGACAACCTATGAAGCTGTGCATGCTGTTCTCTGAGAAACTTGGTGGTGCGGTTGCTAACCCACCTACAAGAAAGTCTCCTGAGGATGCTGTGCAATACGGTGGAACACCACAGCCCTGCTATGAAGAATGGTTGTATCCTGAGCAAATGGGGAAATGGATTATTGGCATGTAGGAATAAAGTATGAGATCATGATTGCTAGGGGTTGATAGCTGTGACTATGGAAAATGAATAAAAATAACTTGAATGTGAGTAGAAATAAGGAAGGCAGAAGTGAAAGTGTGTCTGGCAGTCACTGTTCTCATGACAATGCTGGTTTGAGACACTTCAAGTTCAGGGGATAGTTAAAGAGGTATGATAATGATAGTAAACTATACAGGGGGTGAGGAAACATGGAGATGTCAAATCTTTTAAGATGTTGACGTTTATTGGTGAAGAAACACTAAAGATGGAGAGGTAGATGGCAACTACAGACCAGAGAGGATAGTGACACTGGATCTAAGGAAAAGTGAGAAGGATGATGTCACCGTTTCAAAAGGGAATCTTCCCACAGAGCATCTTGGCCCATGGGTGACCCTGACTAGAATTTCCTCTGGACAGAGGAACAGATCCACATATAATAAGAGAACAATGTGGAAAATACAAAAGTGATGACTGGAGCTGTAGATGGCTTTAGGTTTGGTTCAGGATATGGGGCAAGATAACAGTGACAGAGAAAAGGAGAGGAAATGGTACAAAATGTGACAGTAGCTTTTGAAGGATAAGCAATCAAAACTGAAGCAATTAGCTTCTTGTAGAATTGGGTACAAAGCATTCATTAGCATAAGAGGGCCATTCTGGATTTCCATACATTTTCATTTTGCTTCTGCTAGCTTAAGTCAAAAGACATAAACTGATACAGAAAAATGTTCAGAGAAGAGAATTTTCCGGCACCATCTTGAAACTGTGTATGTTCTCTAATGCAATTACTACTTCATCACTTTCCAGGCAGGTCTCCTTCCACTTTCAATTTACCTGTTCAGTGGCTTATACCATTTTCATGCTCATGGTACAGGAGAGTCAAGTAGTGACATGTATATAATGGGGGAAGGACATCCATCTCACCCTGAGGAAATCAGAGTGAGCTGGAAACCAAACAGCGTCAGTGCTAGACTCTGGAGAATGGGTGACTGTCTACAGGGAGGCAGCCAGCAGCCCAAGTCCATAAAACTATGAGTAAAGACGCTTCAAGGATGAGGTTTATTTTAAATCCCACAGAGCACATAGAAATACACACATAGCAAATAAATTCCACTTTATGAGAGTTTTCATTTTTAATAAACTTCTGGGGCATATTTCAGTGACGGATTCAGCTTTATGCTGTTTTAAAGAAATTGTGTGTGTGTGTGTGTGTGTGTGTGTGTGTGTGTGTAGGTATGCCACATGTATATCTGTGCAGTGTATACATGTGTACCAGAGCCTGTGGAGGCCAGAAGAAGTTGTCAGATCACCTAGGACTTGAGTTATGGGTGGCTGTCAACTGTCCTGTGTATGCTGGGGACTGAACTTGGCCCTTCTGAAAGAACAGTGAGTTCTTTTCACTGCTGAGCCATATCTCAGGGTTCAGGAACTGAGATTCCCATGTTCCAAATGCATCATTCACAATGTTTTCAGTTTATTAAATTAATATGCCAGTTTTCTTGAAAGTATGCTATTACTAGTTTTAGTACTATTTTATATTTCTGACATTACCTGCATTAGGTCCCCTCAAATGTTGTCTGTAAAGCATTAACTTCTGAGGAGATAGTAATTGGAAGTCAGACCTTTGTGAGACATTAAGTTTAGCTGAAGTCATAAGGGTGAGGGCCCCATGTTGAAATTAGTGTCCTTTTAACATAAAATACCAGAGAGAGTATTCTCCCCTTTTCTCCCTGGCTTCAGGTGATAACACAATGAAAAAGAAGCTACCTATACATTAGAAACATACAGACCTCTTACCAAAAATCCAACCTTGGTTGGCACCTAGAACTATGATAAAACACATTCTCATTTATGCCATCCAATCTGGGCTCCTGTTCTGTTATACAGCTTGAGTCTAATATAATTGCTGACCATGTAGATAATCTGAGTTTTGGATTAGTTTGCACCAGGTGTCTCAATGTCGTTAGTACTGGCACAGCAGGTCAGCTTTGGATGGAGTTGCGATATGGAACCAACATGATGCGCCTGGATTCTATGCAGCAGGTGCCAGGAGCATCCCATGTCTTGGTAAATATCACTGTTTACAGTAATATGTAATGGAAATAAATTTATGTAAGTTAGTCTTAAATGCTGTCATTTTCACTATGCCTCTAATCTCAGGTCTATGAGTCCTGGTTGAAATGTTTAACAAATATATATTTAATACAAAATACTGACATATGAGCAATATCCAATGAAGAATGTCATTGGGCTTGTTGACCTGATTCTTTCTTTTATTATTATAATTTATTTAATTTGTATTCCAGCTGTGTCTCCCTCCCTCATCTATTCCCAATCCCACTCTCCCTCCCTCTTCTGTCCCTATACCCCTCCTATAGTCCACTGATAAGTGAGATCTTCCTCCCCTTCCATCTGACCCTAGCCTATCAGGTCTCATCAAGACTGGTTGCATTATCTTACTCTGTGGCCTTGCAAGGCTTCACTCCCCCCCTCCAAGGGGGTGGTGATCAGAAAACCTGTTACTGAGTTCATGCCAGAGAAAGCCCCTGCTTCCCTTATTAGGGAACCCACTTGGAGATCTTTCTATCTTCCTCTTCTTTCATAAGATTACTGGCATTCTGTCCAAGTTTGACTGTGAGTTGCAGCACCTGCTTCAATACCTCAATCAGCAGTCTTTCAGAGGCCCTTTGTGATTGGCTCCTGTCCTGATCCCTGTCTTCTCCTGCTTCTGATGTTTATAGCATTTGTCCTTCTGAATGAGGATTGAGCATCTTCCCTAGGGTCTTCCTTGATGTTTAGCTTCTTTAGGAGTATAGATTTTAGTATGTTTATCCTATATTACATGACTAATATCCACTTATGAGTGAGTATGTACCCTGTGTGTCTTTCTGCTCCTCAGTTACCTCACTCAAGATGATCTTTTCTAGTTCTTACCATTTGCCTGCAAATTTCATGATTTCCTTCTTTTTAATTGCTGAGTAGTATTCCATTGTGTAAATGTACCACAATTTCTGTATCCATTCCTCCATTGAGAGACATCTAGCTTGTATCCAGGTTCTGGCTATTATGAATAAAGCTGCTACAAACATGGTTGAGCAAATGTCCTTGTTGCATATTTGAACATCTCTTGGATATATTCCTAGGTGGGGTATAGCTAGATCTTGAGGAAGCACTATTCCTAATTGTCTGAGAAAGTGCCAGATTGATTTCCAAAGTGGTTGTACAAGTTTACATTCCCACCAGCAGTGGAGGAGGGTTCTTCTTTCTCCACATCCTCTCCAGCATGTGTTGTCACTTGAGTTTTTGATCTTAGCCATTCTCATGGGCATAAGGTGAAATCTCAGGGTCATTTTGATTTGCATCTCCCTGATGACTAAGGATGTTGAATATTTCTTTAAGTGTTTCTCTGCCATTCTATATTCCTCTACAGAGAATTCTCTGTTTAGCTCTGTACCCCACTTTTAAATTTTTAAAATTTTTAATTTTTGGTGTTTAACTTCCTTAGTTCTTTATATATTCTGGATATTAGCCCTCTGTCAGAGAAAGGGTTGGTGAAGATCCTTTCCCAGTCTGTAGGCTGTCTTTTTGTTCTGACAAGTGTCCTTTGCTTTACAGAAGCTTTTCATTTTCATGAGGTCCCATTTATTGATTGTTACTCTTAGAGCCTGTGCTGTTGATGTTCTGTTCAGGAAGTTGTCTCCTGTGCCAATGAGTTCAAGGCTTTTTCCCACTTTTTCTTCTAAGAGGTTTAGTGTGTCTGGTTTTATGTTGAGGTCTTTGAATCACTTGGATTTAGTTTTGTGGAGGGTGATAAAAACGGGTCTATTTGCATTTTTCTACATGTAGAAATCCAGGTATACCAGCACCATTTGTTGAAAGACGCTATCTTTTTTCCATTGGATGATTTTGGCTTCTTTGTCAAAAATCAAGTATCTGTAGGTGTTTGGGTTTATTTCTGGGTTTTCTATTTGATTCCATTGAGCCAGCATCCTGATTCTATACTAGTACTATACAGTTTTATTACTTTTGCTCCATAGTACAGCTTGAGATCACGGATGGAGATACCTCCAGAAGATCTGTTATTGTACAGGATTTTTTTAGCAATTCTAGGTTTTTTGTTTTTCGATATGAAGTTGAGATTTTTTTTCTTCCAAGTTTTGTGAAGAATTGTGTTGGTATTTTGATGGGAATTGCATTGAATCTGTAGATTGCTTTTGTTTGGATCACCATTTTCTCTATGTTAATCTTACTGATCCATGAGCATGGGAGATCTTTCTATCTTCTGATATCTTCTTCAATTTCTTTCTTCAGAGACTTGAAGTTTTTTTCATACAGGTCTTTCACATGCTTAGTCAGAGTCACACTAAGGTACTTTACGTTATTAATGGGTATTGTAAAGGGTGTTGTTTCCCTAATTTCTTTCTTAGCCCTTTTGTCTTTCTTATACAGGAGGGCTACTGATGTGTTGAGTTAATTTTGTATCTAGCCACTTTGGTGAAGGTGTTTATCTGGTAGAATTTTTGGTGTCACTTATGTATAGCATCTGCAAATAATGATACTTTGAATTCTTCCTTTCCAATGTGTATTCCCTGATCTTTTTTAGTTGTCTAGCTAGGACTTCAACTACTATGTTGAAGAGATATGGAGAGAGTGGTCAGCCTTGCCTTCTTCCTGATTTCAGTGGGACTGATTTAAGTTTCTCTCCATTTAGTTTGATATTGGCTATAGTCTTGCTGTATATTGCCTTTACTATATTTAAGTATGTGTCTTGTATCCCTTATCTCTCTAAAACTTTAAACATGAATGGGTATTGGATTTTGTCAAATGCTTTTTTGGCATCCAAGGAGATGATCATGTGGTTTTATTCCTTCTGTTTGTTTAAGTGGTGGATTATATTAATGGATTTCTGTATATTGAACCACCCATGCATTCCTGGGATGAAGTCTGCTTGGTCAAGATGGATGATATCTTTTATGTGTTCTTGTATTCCTTTTGCAAGTATTTTATGGGGAATTTTTTGACAGTGTTTATAAGAAAGATAAGTTTGGAGGAGGGGCAAGATGGCGGCGCCGGGAGGACTCTCATTCTGAGCAGCAGCAGCAGGATCAGCACAGTGACCAGTAATCAGAACTTGCAGCCATAAAACACAGTCATTGTGTTTCCCAGGTGAGAGGATACCCCACGGTGGGGGATTCAATCAGCTTTTAACTCACCCGGCTAAACCGTGGAAGAGATCCCGGTTCCGCCAGACACTTGGCTGCCAGCTGCCGGCCGCCAGCCCCAACCCCAGCCCAGAACCACAAGCCAGTGTCTCTGGTCACGGTCCCAGACTGAACCATGCACACCACACTATCAGAGACTGGAATTTTCAGTCGAGAGATAACCCCAGGGTACAGGAAACGATTGGGACCGGCCTTAGGTCACCCAGACATCCCCTGGAAAAGACTAGGGTTCCACGGGTACCCCAGGACCCAGCCCGGAGCCAGAGACCCAGGATCCGGCACACAGCCCTGCCTGCCTGCGCCTGATTCACGGCCTGAGATAGAACTGTGGGCACCAGGGCACCAGCGAATGAGTTTCACTGTCTGGTGCAAACACACAGGGAGGGAAACGGCTGGTCTGATCTCAGAGCACTCAGCCAACACCCCCAGCCTGAAAACGTCCCCGGAAAATTACCCAGCTTAGGGAGGCACCCAGGTTCCCAAAGGCTGCAAAGACAGACACAGGCAGTTTCTGCGCACCAGACAGCTGGCGGAGACTGAGCCACCATCACTCAACTGTGCTCCAGGCACAGGCAGTTTCTGCGGCCAGCCAGCTGGCGAACACTGAGCAGTGTGCACCAGGGCAAAAAAGACACTGGGAGTCCATGTCTCCAGAGAATCCACAGGGAAGGAAGAAGACTGTACTGACTTAAATCACCCAATGCTTCCCTAGAAAAAGTATAGCAGTCTAGCAGACCAGTGGGGCCATCACTCAGCTGTGCTCCAGACACAGGCACAAACAGTTGCTGCTCGCCTGATGTCCAACTGGGTCATAGCAGCTGATCATTAAATTTACAACAAGAAACCCAGAAACAGGGAAGCTGCCCTCAGGACTTCCCTGGATGAGAGGAGAACCCTCTCGACTAACAAAGACCACAGTTACCACTCAGGTCTATATCCCTGAGGTGAGCAACTCCTGAAAAAACACCAGCCATCCAGGGACTATACCCAAAAAGCTGAGAAGACATCCTTCAGGAAAAACCAGCTTTCTGCAAAGGGGATTCTCTCCACCACAGGATCCCCAGGAACCACCAGAAAATAACCCCAAACACCTAAGATAGCACAATGGGTAGAGGCCAGTGTAAAAGCTCAAGCAACAAAAGACAGAGCAATATGGCATCTCCAGAACCCAGTTACCCAGGGGCAAGTAGCCCTGGACACCCCAGCATAACTGAAATCCAAGAAGATGACCTAACAACTATGCTCATGAAGATGATAACAGAGAAAACAAATAAGATACATAAAGACATAGAGGAAGATAAACTCAAAGAGAATATTGCCATTCATAAAGAAATAGAGGAAGCTTCAGCCAAACAGTTTATGGCCTTTAGAAAGAAAATGCTTAAAGCACTGAATGAAATAAAAGAAACAGAGTTGAAGGAACTAAAAGAAAAACAGGAAAGTACAATCAGACAGGTGAAGGAAGTAAACAAAACAACTCAAGACCTGAAGATAGAATTGGAAAAATTAAAGAAAACACAAATGGAGGAAATAATGGAAAGGAAGAATCTAGGGAAGAAAACAGGAACTACAGAGGTAAGCATAACCAACAGACTACAAGAGATGGAAGAAAGAATCTCAGGTGTAGAAGATACAATGGAAGAAATTGATGTATCTGTCAAAGAAAATGTTAAATCCGAAAAATTCCTGACACAGACCGTCCAAGAAATCCAAGACAATATGAAAAGACAAAACCTAAGAATAATAGGTATAGAGGAAAAAGAAGACTCCCTTCTCCAAGGCTCAGAAAATATTTTCAACAAAATCATTGAAGAAAATTTCCCCAAGCTAAAGGAGAGGCCAATTAGAATACATGAGGCCTACAGAACACCCAACAAATTTGACCAGAAAAGAAAATCCTCCCGCAACATAATAATCAAAACAGTAAGTATACAGAACAAAGAAAAATTATTAAAAGCTGCAAGGGAAAAAGGCCAAGTAACATATAATGGCAAACCCATTAGAATCACACCTGACTTTTCAACAGAGACTATAAAAGCCAGAAGGGCCTGGACGGATATCATGCAGACCTTAAGAGAACACAGATGTCAGCCCAGGCTACTATACCCCGCAAAACTCTCAGTCCTCATAGATGGAGAAAACAAGATATTCAATGAGAAAAACAAATTTCAACAATACCTACAAACAAATCCAGCATTGCAGAAGACACTAGAAGGGAAAATACAACCCAGGAAAACTAGCTACATTCAAGAAAACACAGGAAATAAATAACCTCACTTCAGTAAAACAAAAAGCAACCAAGCACACAACCTGATGACCACAGCCAACATAAAAATCAAGAGATCTAACAGCCACTGGTCATTAATCTCTCTCAACATCAATGGACTCAACTCTCCAATAAAAAGACACAGATTAACAGAATGGATACGTAAACAAAACCCAGCAATCTCTTGCATACAAGAAACACACCTACGACACAAAGATAGACATTACCTGAGGGTAAAAGGTTGGAAGACAACTTTCCAAGCAAACGGACCCAAGAAGCAAGCAGGAGTAGCCATTCTAATATCTGATAAAATAGACTTTCAACCAAAATTAATAAAAAAAGATGGGGAAGGACACTTCATACTCATCAAGGGAAAATTCCACCAGGAAGACATCACAATCCTGAACATCTATGCCCCAAATACAAGAGCACCCACATTTGTGAAAGAAACATTGATAAAATTTAAAGCACATATAGATCCCCACACATTAATAGTGGGAGACTTCAACACCCCACTCTCAACAAAGGACAGGTCAACAAAACAGAAATTAAACAAAGAAACAATGTCTCTGACAGAGGTCATGAATCAAATGGACCTAACAGACATTTACAGAACTTTACACCCAAACACAAAAGAATTTACCTTCTTCTCAGCACCTCATGGAACCTTCTCCAAAATAGACCACATAGTTGGTCACAAAGCAAGCCTCAACAGATACAAGGAGATTGACATAATCCCTTGTATCTTGTCTGATCACCATGGAATAAAGCTGGACCTCAACAATAACAGAAATAGCAAAAAGCCTACACAAACATGGAAACTGAACAACTTGTTACTAAATGACAGCTGGGTCAGGGAAGAAATAAAGAAAGAAATTAAAGTCTTTCTAGAAATCCATGAAAATGAAGACACAACATACCCAAACTTGTGGGACACAATGAAAGCAGTGCTAAGAGGAAAGTTCATAGCACTAAGTGCCTTCAAGAAGAAATTCGAGACAGCTCATTCAAGCACCTTAATGGCTCACTTAAAAACCCTAGAAAAAGAAGAAGCAGACACACCAAGAAGGAGTAGACGGCGGGAAATAATCAAACTCAGGGATGAAATCAATCAATTAGAAACAAATAAAACAATTCAAAGAATCAATGAAACCAAGAGCTGGTTCTTTGAGAAAATCAACAAGATCGACAAACCCTTAGCCAAGCTAACTAAAAGGCAGAGAGACACCACCCACATCAACAAAATCAGAAATGAAAAGGGGGATATAACTACAGACACTGAGGAAATCCAAACAATCATTAGGACTTACTTCAAAAGTCTATATGCCACAAAATTTGAAAATCTAAATGAAATGGACAATTTTCTTGATCGATTTGACTTACCAAAGCTGAATCAGGGCCAGGTAAATCAACTAAATAGTCCTATATCCCCCAAAGAAATAGAAGCAGTCATCAAAAGTCTCCCATCCAAAAAAAGCCCAGGACCAGATGGCTTCAGTGCAGAATTCTACCAGACCTTAAAAGAAGAGCTAACACCAATTCTCTTTAAACTATTCCACAAAATAGAAACAGAAGGAACATTACCAAATTCGTTCTATGAAGCCACAGTCACCTTCGTGCCTAAACCTCACAAAGACTCAACAAAGAAAGAGAATTTCAGGCCAATCTCCCTTATGAACATTGATGCAAAAATACCCAACAAAATATTGCAAACCGAATACAAGAACACATCAAAGATATCATCCACCATGACCAAGTAGGCTTCATCCCAGGTATGCAGGGGTGGTTCAATATATGGAAATCCATCAATGTGATCCACCATATTAACAAACTGAAAGAAAAAAACCACATGACAATCTCCCCAGATGCTGAAAAAGCATTTGACAAAATCCAACATCCATTCATGTTTAAAGTATTGGAGAGATCAGGGATACAAGGCACATATCTAAACATAGTAAAGGCAATATAAAGCAAGTCTATAGCCAACATCAAACTGAACAGAGAGAAACTTAAAGCAATCCCACTAAAGTCAGGGACAAGACAAGGCTGCCCACTCTCTCCATATCTCTTCAACATAGTGCTGGAAGTCCTTGCTAGAGCAATAAGACAGTTGAAGGAGATCAAGGGGATACAAATTGGAAAGGAAGAAGTCAAATTATCACTATTTGCAGATGATATGATAGTATACGTGAGTGACCCCAAAAACTCTACCAGGGAACTCCTACAGCTGACAAACACCTTCAGCAAAGTGGCTGGATACAAAATTAACTCAAAAAAATCAGTAGCACTCCTGTATACAAAAGACAAAAGGGCTGAGAAAGAAATTAGAGAAACAACACCCTTCACAATAGCCACAAATGACATAAGGTACCTCGGAGTAACCCTAACCAAGGAAGTCAAAGAATTGTATGAAAAAAATTCAAATCTCTGAAGAAAGAATTAGAAGAAGATATGAGAAGATGGAAAGATCTCCCATGCTCATGGCTTGGCAAGATTAACATAGTAAAAATGGCCATCTTACCAAAAGCAATTTACAGATTCAATGCAATGCCCATCAAATTACCAACACAATTCTTTACAGACCTGGAAAGAAAAATTCTCAACTTCATATGGAATAACAAGAAACCCAGAATTGCTAAAACAATCCTCTACAATAAATGATCTTCCGGGGGTATCTCCATCCCTGATCTTAAGTTGTACTATAGAGCAACAGTTTTAAAAACTGCATGGTTCTGGTATAGAAACAGAATGGTGGATCAATGGAACTGAACAGAGGACCCAGAAATAAACCCACACACTTATGGACACCTGATCTTTGACAAAGATGCCAAAACTATTCAATGGAAAAAAGATAGCATCTTCAACAAATGGTGCTGTTCCAACTGGATGTCTACATGTAGAAAAATGAAAATAGATCCATACTTATCACCCTGCACAAAACTGAAGTCCAAGTGGATCAAAGACCTCAACATAAAACCAAACACATTAAATCAGCTTGAAAAAAAAGTAGGAAATACCCTAGAACTCATTGGTACAGGAGAAAACTTCCTGAACAGAACACCAACAGCACAGGCTCTAAGAGCAAGAATCAATAAATGGGACCTCATGAAACTGAAAAGCTTCTGCAAAGCAAAGGACACCGTCATCAAAACAAAGCGACTGCCTACAGATTGGGAAAGAATCTTCACCAACCCTTTGTCTGACAGAGGACTCAGATCCAGTATATATAAAGAACTAAAGAAGCTGAAAAGCAGCAAACAAAGTAATCCACTTAAAAAATGGGGAACAGAGCTAAACAGAGAATTCTCTGTAGAGGAATACCAAATGGCAGAGAAGCACTTAAAGAAATGCTCAACCTCACTAGCCATTAGGGAAATGCAAATCCAAACAACCCCGAGATTTCACCTTACACCCATCAAAGATCAAAAACTCAAGTGACAACACATACTGGAGAGGTTGTGGAGAAAGGGGAACCCTTCTCCACTGCTGTTGGGAATGTAAACTTGTACAACCACTCTGGAAATCAATCTGGCGCTTTCTCAGACAACTAGGAATAGTGCTTCCTCAAGATCCAGCCATATCACTCCCAGGCATATATCCAAAAGAGGCTCAAGTACACAAAAAGGACATTTGCTCAACCATGTTTGTAGCAGCTTTATTTGTAATAGCCAGAAGCTGGAAACAACCCAGATGCCCCTCAACTGAAGAATGGATGCAGAAATTGTGGTACATCTACCCAATGGAATATTACTCGGCAATGAAAAATAAGGAAATCATGAAATTTGCAGGTAAATGGTGGGATCTGGAAAGGATCATCCTGAGTGAGTTGTCCCAGAAGCAAAAAGACACACATGGTATATGCTCACTCATATAGACATACAACATAGGAAATTCTCCTTTTTGTTGGGTCTTTTTGTGCTTTAGGTATCAAGGTTACTGTGCTATCATAGAATGTGTTTGGTAATGTTCCTTCAGTTTCTATTTTGTGGAATAGTTTGAAGAGTATTGGTGTCAGCTCTTCTTTGAAGGTCTGGTAGAATTTTGTATTGAAATCATCAGGCTGTGGGCTTTTTTTGGCAGGGATACTTTTGATGACTGCTTCTATTTCCTTGGGAGATATAGGAGTGTTTAATCTATTTACCTCATCTTGGTTTAGCTTTAGTAAATGGAATCTATCAAGAAAATTGTCCATATCATTTAGGTTTTCAAATTTTGTGGCATATAGGCTTTTGAAGTACCACCTAATGATTTTTTGAATTTCCTCAGTGTCTGTCATTATGTACGCCCTTTTGTTTCTGATTTTGCCAATTTGGATAGTTTCTCCCTGCCTTTTCGTTCATTTGAATAAGGGTTGTGTATCTTGTTGATTTTCTTAAAGAACCAGCTCTTGGTCTCTTTGATTCTTTGAATTGTTTTTATTTGTTTCTAGTTTATTGATTTCAGTCCCGAGTTTGATGATTTTCATCCATCTACTCCTATTGGGTGTGTCTGCTTCTTTTTTTCTAGGACTTTCATGCGTGCTGTTAAGTTGCTTGTATGAGATGTCTTCATCTTCTTTCTGAAGGCACTTAGTGCTATTAACTTTTCTCTTGGCACTACTTTCATTGTGTCCCATAAATCTCGGTAAGTTGTGCCTTCATTTTCATTGAATATTAGGAAGTATTCCCTGAATATTAGGAAGTCTTCCCTGATCCAGCTGTCATTGAGTAGATAGTTGTTTAGTTTCCATGCATGTGTAGGCATTTTGTTATTTCTGTTGTTGTTAAGGTCTTGTTTTAGGCCACGGTGATCTGATTGGATACAAGGGATTGTTTCAATCTTCTTCTATCTGTTGATGCTTGCTTTGTGTCTGTCTATATGGTCAATTTTGGAGAAGGTTCAGTGGTGTGCTGAGAAAAAGGTAAACTCTTTTGAGTTTGTGTGAAAGGTTCTGTAGATAACTATTAAGTCCATTTGATTTAGGACCTCTATAAGTGTCATTATTTTCCTATTTAGCTTCTGTTTTGATGATGTGTCCCTTGGTGAGAGTGGAGTGTTGAGGTCTCCCACTATTAAGGTGTTGGGATCTTTAACACGTTTCATTTACAAATATAGGCACTCTTTTATTTGGGGCATAGATGTTCAGATTTGTGATGTCCTCCTGGTGGGTTTTTCCTTTGATGAGAATGAAGTGTCCCTCCTCATCTTTTTTGATTTATTTTGTTTGAAAGTCTATTTTAGTAGATATTAGGATAGCTACTCCAGCTTGCTTTCTGGGTCTACTTGCTTGAAAAACATTTTTCCAGCCCTTTACTCTGAGGTAGTGTTTATCTTTGTTGCAGAAGTATGTTTCTTGGATGCAGCAAAATGTTGCATCCTGTTTCCACAACCATTCTGTTAGTCTGTGTCTTTTTATTGGAGAGTTGAGTCCATTAATGTTGGTAGATAATAGTGACCATTGAATGTTAGTTCCTTTTATTATGGAGTTGGTCGTGTTATTGTGATTCATTGCTTGTTTTGTTTTAATTTTTGTTGAGAAGTTATCTGTATCCTATGTTTTCTTGGATGTAGTTTTTGCTGGATTGGAGTTTTCCATCTAGTATCTTCTGTAGGGCTGGTTTGCTGTGTAGATATTGCTTAAATTTATTTTTTTCATGGAATATTTTGTTTTCTCCATCTATGTTGATTGAAGGCTTTGTTGGGTATAGTAGTCTGGGTTGGCAGCTATGGTCTCTTACTATATTCATGATATCTGAACAGGCCCTTCTGGCATTCATAGTTTTTGATACGAAGTCTAGTGTGATTCTGATTGGTCTACCTTTATGTTACTTGGCCTTTTTCTGTTGCTGATTTTAATAGTTTTCTTTGTTCTGTAGATTTAGTGTTTTGACTATTATGTGATCTAAGAAGTTTCTTTTCTGGTCTAGTCTATTTGGTGTTCTGTAGGCCTCTTGTATGTTATGGACATCTTCTTCTTTAATTTGGGAAATTTTTCTTCTATATTTTCTTAATTTTTTTTTCTGGGTGTTGGACCGTGGAATCTTCTTTTTCATCCACTCCTATCATTCTTAAATTTCATCTTTTCATGGCATCCTTGATTTCTTAGATGTTTTGTGTTTGGAACTTTTCTGCTTTGATTTTATTTTTTCTTTGAGAGATGTGTCAATTTCTGCAATTGTATCTTCAGCCCCTGAGATTCTCTCTTCCATCTTTTGTGTTCTGTTGGTGATGCTTACCTTTGTGGTTCCTGATCTTTTCTCTAAGTTCTCCAGCTCCAGAGTTTTCTCTGTTTGTGTTTTCTTTACTGATTCTAGTTCTGTTTTCATGTCTTACACTATTTCCTTCCGTTTGAATGTGGATTCCTGTCTTTCCATGATGGCCTCTATTTGTTTGTTTCCTCTTTATGTTTATTTCTTCTTGAGCCTCTATTTGTGTGGCTATATTTGCTTGAGAGTTTTGTTCATTTCCTCTTTATGTGCCTTTAATAATTCAATAAGCATAGCTTTAAAATCACTTTCCTATGTTTCTGAAAAATTAAAATATCCATTGATTTTGGGGGTTGTTGGTGAAGCTATGATGTCCTGATTTTTGTTGAATATGTTCTTATGCCTGCCTCTACCCATGTGATTCATCAGTAGACTTTGCTGTTTGTTCTTGGAGCCTGTACTGCAGACTGGGTCACTCTATCTCTGGAGTCTGGAATATTCTTCAGGAAGATGAGAGAGGTCCACCAGTTTGAGAGTGAGTGTTGGTATTTCAGATGCAGCTAACTCAGGAACGTTGCAGGCGCAAGTGTACAAGTGCAAAAGTGTGCATGGAGGTGTGTCTGCCTAGATGGGTTAAGTGTAACAGCATAAGCACAGATTGTGGTGCACGCACCATTTGCGTGGGTGCAGTGCGCAGGTTCGGGTCCCCTGACTGGCTCAGCGGCCCACCTGCCTGTCTTGGTATTGTGCTCCACGTGCTCAGATCTGCCTGAGTTGACCATCTTGGCTCCAGAAATTGTTTGGCTGGACTCCACTGGGAGACCCACAGAACAGGGGCTTTAATGTTGAGAACACTGTCCCTGGGATCCCTGTGTTGCCCACAGTGGGTGTGTGGGTGGGAGGGACCTGATGTCTGGCTGCTATTGCAGCAGGACCCCAGATCTGGGGCTCTGTAAGCATTCTCTTGAAGAAGCACTTGCAGACGTGTCTGGAAAGTGCAGAGTGCCCTTGCACACTCACAGGCATATGTGGGAAGTACAGAGCACCCATCCACAAGCACTCACTTTCAGACCAGTGTGCAAAGCACAGAGTGCCCACACACTCACTCACAGGTGTCTGAGGTAAGCTCAGAGCACCCAACATTTTATACTTCCAGATTTGGGTCCCCTGTTTGGCCTTTAGAGTAAGTAGGCGCCCCTTACTTGGGGTTATGCACCCCCCACTGCTGCTGTGCAAGCTGAGCAAGGAAAAGTGCAGCTGGGAGTGTGGGGTTCTATAGTTTGCCACTCTCAGAACCCCCCACGCAGAGATGTCTATGAGGGGTTCTGGATCCAATCTCTCCAGCTCACTGGTTGTGCTCTTTAGCCCTGGAAGCCTCAAAGTCAATTCTCTGGCTTCAGCTACCTTTCCACTCAGCAGTTTTGGAGTTTCAGATCTCCTCTTCAGAAATGATGAGCACTGGTCACCGCCATCTTAGCGCTCCAACCTGATTCTTAAAGAAATATAGGATGGAAACAAGCAAACAAAAGGTCCAAGGTGATAATGGAGTTAAATACTAATGCTTACTTAACTAATATATTATACTTAAGTATGCAATTGCTTAATCTTTTTGTCTGCTAACTTTCTACATAGTCTTGGATGGGGTAGTCCTATGAGATAGCTAAAGTATATTGAAGTTAGATTTTCTCTTTTCCTTTGAAGTTGGTATTTTCTTTCTTTTTTATTAATTAATCCAATTTTCATCTTGGTCATAAGCCCCTCCCTCTTTTTCTCCAAATTCCACCCTCCCTCCCACATGTCCTCACCCCTATTCTACAGAATAGGGAAGCCCCCCCCCCATCCAGACACCTCAGTTCATCTATTCACAGGAGGACTGAGTTTGTCTTCTTCCACTGTGGCGTTGTAGAAGTCCTATCAGGGGGAAGTGATCAAAAAGCAGGCAACATACCCTATATCAGTGATATTCCCCACTCCCCTAACTAGAGGGCCAACATGAAGCATACATGCCCTTATCTTCTTAGGGTCTATGTATATAGTATATCCATCCTATACTACATGACTAAAATCTGCTTATAAGTGAGTACATACCATGTGTGTTTTTCTGGGTCTGTTACACACTCAGGATGATCTTTTCTAGTTCCATCCATTTGCCTGCAAATTTCATGATTTCCTTGTTTTTAGTGGCTGAGTAGTATTTCATTGTGTAAATGTACTACAGTTTCTTTATCCATTCTTTGGTTAAAGGATATCTAGGTTGTTTCTAGTTTCTTGCTATTATGAATAGAGCTGTTATGAACATGGTTGTTCAAATGTCCTTGTTGTATGGTGGAGCATCTTACAACAAAGTGGCTGGATACAAGATTAATTAAAAAATATCAGTAACCCTCCTATACACAAATGACAAATGGGCTGAAAAGGAAATTAGGGAAACCACACCCTTCATAATAGCAACAAATAATATAAAGAATTTAAAGGTAACTCTAACAAAAGAGATCAAAGACCTGTATGACAATATCTTCAAGTCTCTGTCGAAAGAAACTGAAAAAGATACCAGAAGATGGAAAGATTTTACATGCTCATGAATATGTGGGATTAGCGAAGCTGCTATTTTTTAAAGGTGAGAAGGTTAGTAATATTATTATCAAGAAACACACAATCAGAGGCCAGACTCCAGTCAATAATGATCCTGTACAACAACAGATCTTCTGGAGGTATCTCCATCTATGATCTCAAGCTGTACTACAGAGCAATAGTAATAAAAACTGCATGGTATTGGCATAGAAACAGAATGGTGGATCAATGGAATTGAATAGAAGACCCAGAAATAAACCCACACACCTATGGTTACTTTATTTTTGATAAAAAAAAAAAAGCCAAAACCATACAATGGAAAAAAGACAGCATCTTCAACAAATGGTGCTGGTCCAACTGGATTTCTACATGCAGAAAAATGGAAATAGATCCATATTTATCACCCTGCACAAAACTAAAGTCCATGTGGATCAAAGATCTCAACATAAAACCAGACACATTAAATCCGTTAAAAGAAAAAGTGGGGAAGACCTTAGAACTCATTGGCACAGGAGACAACTTTCTGAACAGAACACCAACAGCACAGGCTCTAAGAGCAACAATCAATAAATGGGACTTCATGAAACTGAAAAGCTTCTGTAAAGCAAAAGACATTGTCATCAGAACAAAACGACAGCCTACAGACTGGAAAAGGATTTTCACTAACCCTATATCTGACAGAGAGCTAATATCCAGAATATATAAATAACTAAGGAAGGTAAATAGCAACAAATCAAGCAATCCAATTAAAAAATGGGGAACAGAGCTAAACAGAATTCTCTGTAGAGTAATATAGAATGGCAGAGAAACAAAGAAATATTCAACATTCTTAGCCATCAGGGAGATGCAAATCAAAATGACCCTGAGATTTCACCTTATGCCCATCAGAATGGCTAAGATCAAAAACTCAAGTGACAACACATGCTGGAGAGGATGTGGAAAAAGGGGAATGCTCCTCCATTGCTGGTAGGAATGTAAACTTGTACAACACTTTGGAAATCAGTCTGGTACTTTCTCAGACAAATAAGAATAGTGCTTCCTCAAGACCCAAATATACCACTCCTAGGCATATATCCAAAAGATGCTCAAATATGCAACAAGGACATTTGCTCAACCATGTTTGTAGCAGCTTTATTCATAATAGCCAGAACCTGGAAACAAGCTAGATGTCCCTCAGTGGAGGAATGGATACAGAAACTGTGGTACATTTACACAATGGAATACTACTCAGCAGTGAAAAACAAGGAAATCATGAAATTTGCAGGCAAATGGTGGGACCTAGAAAAGATTATCCTCAGTGAGGTATCCCAGGAGCAGAAAGACACACATGGTATATACTCACTTATAAGTAGATAATAGACCTTAAAGATAGGATAAACATACTAAAATCTGTACACCTAAAGAAGCTAAATAAGAAGCAGGACCCGGGGTAAGATGACCAATCTTCACTTAGAAAGACAAATGGGATGGACATTGGAAGTAGGAGAAAACAAGTAACAGGAAGGGAGCCTAGCACAGAGGGCCTCTGAAAGACTTTACCTAGCAGTGTATCAAAGCAGATGCTGAGACTCATAACCAAAACTTGTGCAGAGTGCAGGAAATCATATGAAAGAAGGGGAAGTTAGTATGATCTGGATAAGACATGAGCTTCACAAAGACCAAATATATCTGGGCACAGGGGTCTTTTATGAGATTGATTCTCCAACCAGGGACCATACATGGATATTATCTAGAACACCTGCTTGGATAGATATGGATATGGCAGCTCATATTCCAAATGGGTTTCCTGTAAGGAAAACAGGGACTGTCTCTGACATGAACACAGTGGCTGGCTCTTTGACCTGCTCCAACCCCCCCCCCCCCCCAAGGGAGGAGCAGCCGTGCTAGGACACAGAGGAGGACTTTGCAGCCAGTCCTCGAAGGGATGGAGGACCTCCACTATCAGTGGACTTAGAGAGGGGCAGGAGGAGATGAGGGAGGGAGGGAGGGTGGGATTGGAGGGAATGAGGAAGGGGGCTACATCTGGGATACAAAGTAAATAAACTATAATTAATATAAAAAAAGAAAAATGTAATAAAAAACAAAAAATATTGTGCTGTAAACAAGGGAGCAGATGACTCAGTAAAGACAGGACTGGTTTTTCTAGTGCAGGATGGAGTACAGCTGATAAATGTGTTTGTTCATGCCAAATAATACTGACAGCATAATCTCCAGCAAGATCAGAAGGTCTTCTCTGCCAATAGACCTGTGTATATGTGTTTCCCAGCCAAGCTGAGGAGGCAAGAACAAACGCAGCCACCTAAGCAGTGATCACATTTTCCTCACACCCAGTCCCCTGAACTATGTCTGAACGTCACCACGTATTACAAGTTAGAAAGTCCTACTCTTTGTACACGAGTTCATTGACGTCTCTTGAGATGCAAAGCTTCAGCTTATTTCAAAGACTTCCAGAATGCCCTTGTTTATGCACAATGAAATGGTAGGATCCAAGTGTCCTTTACAAGCCCCTAGAGGACACCACTTGGACTGGTTAATTACTCTTATTTTGTATAAACTAGGATATTTTATTTTCCCATCATCTATTTTAGTCCATTAAATTGTCAAGTTGAAGACAGAAGTCAGTGTGTGGTGATAATGTATGAGAAGGGTAATTATGAGTAAGTGGTAAGGTTATGACTTTAGTATTGTTTAATTCTTAGGGTTGTTGTCATTTGGATGTTTTTTTTTTTGCATTTTAACATTTCTATGATTTTATAATTCTTTTCCTCAATTCAGCAGAATGTCACCATAACTATTATAAATGTTTTTCATTTCAGTAAGCCTGCTTCTCTCCAAGCACTTACTGTTCACTCATTTCATGGTTCAACTCCTCATAACCACTATTTCTAATTAGCAAAGAATTGTAGAATTTTATCTCCCCAGACTGCTAACCATAAAATGTTTTGATTCCTGACACTAGCAGTTTTTGGCATTTTTAAAGAACATACTTATTTATACATCTAAAACTTAGAGTGGCAGTAGATATTTATGTAATGGCCCTAAAGGTTTTAAACTATTTTTCACAAAGGGATGTGATGTCTGACAGCCTTCTAAAGCATTCTGGAGGGGATTCTCAGAAGTATCTTGTTCTTCTAAATGCCACTTACGGGAAGGTACACTCACTCTCCCAGCTTTCTCTTCTACCGAGACACATTTCTTCAGCTCCAGTCTCAGTATTTGTTAAGCATTGTGGAGGGATCAGGAGCTCTAGAAGGAGAGCAACAGAACTAAAAAATTTGGGCACAGGGGTCTTTTCTGAGACTGATGCTCCAACCACGTATCATTCATGGATATAACCTAGAACACCTGCACAGATGTAGCTCATAGCAGCTCAGTATCCAAGTGGGTTTCCTAGGAATGGGAACAGGGGCTGTCTCTGACATGAACTCAGTGGCCTGCTCTTTGATCACCTCCCCCTGAGAGGGGGCAGCTTTACCAGACCATAGAGGAAGACTATGCAGACAGTCCTAATGAGACCTGATAGGCTAGGGTCAGAGGGAAGGGGAGGAGGACCTCCTCTATCAGTGGACTAGGGGAGGGGCATGGGAGGAGAAGAGGGAGGGCATCATTGGAGGGAATTAGGGAGGGGACTAAAGCTGGGCTACAAATTGAAAAATTATAATAAATTTTAAAATAAATTAAAAATAAAAATTAAATATTAAAAAAGCGATACCCTTCATGTTTTTGTATTAATACCTTCTGAGAGTTTATAGGAACTTAGCACTCCCATAGACACAGGAAGCCACTGGACCCACTGGAGAGTATATTTAAGGACTACAGTCTCTAAAGAGAAGCAAAATTTTGGAGCATGTCTGACCATGTGTGCTGTAGAGAAAATTACTCAGAATCTCAAAGTTTTACACAGTTAAGGATGACCATGGGTCAAACAAAACTGAAGATCCAAAAGTCTTCTACTTAATACTGTCTCATCAATATATAGCTGTGATTCTATCATGAATGGGAAGACAGATACAGAGTGAGTCTAACAACCAGCAATTCTAAAATATGCAGACTCAGAAGGCATAGAAACCATTTGTATAATACTACTCGTATTACTGTGGCCTCAATGTCACCTTCTCCAACCCCCAAAAAGAATGCAGAAATTGTAAATATGGTTCTCCAAAGAATGCCTGGATTCTCTTTGAGACCCCATGGCAGACGGAGTAGTTCCTTACAGACATCCTCCAGGTATTTGGGGGCACAGCTCCATCATCTTTCCCATTGTTCTATGCCTCCAGTTGTCAGGCTCTAAAAGACAGTGACACTGACTGGACTATAATTATGATGGCAATCTCACTTGTGATGACTGTGTTCTGTACAGTGCATTAAGGGAGGTCTTCAGCTGAGCTGGAGTAAGGCTTGCAATGAGGGGGAAAGCAGGGCAGTGCTGCGGCGTTCTCAGGTACCTGTTCTTCTTCAGCATATTTGCTGTAGTTAAAATGAGTTGTGAATTACATCTGTCCTGAAACTTCTTAAAATAAGCAACTTCAATGTTAAACCAAACATTCTGATTTTTACTTCCAGTAAGAGCTTTGATTATGTCAAGGAAGAACAAGGCACTTATTGCTTTCTGTCTTACACAACAATATACTTATAATTACTGTGTTATTTTTTTTGTGATTCTAACTCAGTGGTAAATGAAAAAAATCAAAGGTCTTTTTCATTCTGTGGCCATTAGAGTACTTACTGTCTTCCTTTATATATAAAAAGGAACTGAGCAAATATGATGCACGGATGTGCCACTGACTGTAGCCTGTTAGCCTGTACGATGGTCTTAAATACACAAAGTATTTTCTGGTTAAATCATGGAAGAAGTGAGCAATTACACAATCATCATCATTATACTTTAATTAAAAATGTGAGGAATTCTTTCATGCAGACAAGGATTCGCAGGGCTCCCTCTATGATGGCCTTTTTCAACCCATGCACAGCCACTCATGCCTCAGTGCTGTGGAATAGCACCCAGATGTGTCAGGTCACCCTTAGCTCAGTAGATTCAGGGCCATGGTCAGCATCTAATCCTTCCCTTTGACTGTATCCTGTTTCCAATGGCAACTTTTATAATCTCTCATACCAGGCTGAGGATTCACCATGGTTCTTTTAAAATCTTCACTGTCATTTTTGATTTATCAATTTACTTCATGCCATGGGAGCACAAAACTATCAAACCGTTATTTTTTTTTCTCCCACTGTACAGGAATTGGCATAATGGTCCTGAGATCATGGCTCTCAAAGGCTCATGAACAAGGCTGGTCTTTGGTTAGCACCTGATAATTTGGATAGTAAATAACTTACTATTCAAGTATGAAGCTTTCCAAATGCTAAGCGTAGATCATTGAGCTGTGACTGTTTCTTCACATAACATGCTTCGTGTTGAATATATTAGGTAGCTTCCCATCATTATGAAAAAACACTTGAGAAAATAAATTTATAAGGAGGAAAGTATTATTTTCACTATTGATCTCAGATGTCTCAGTCCCTCTGTATTTGACTGCATTGTTTCTGAGCCTATGCAAAGCATCCTTGTGTAGTATGCATGGTGGAACAATGTTGCCAGTCTTATTATAGATTAGTAAGGGAGGAGAGAGGGAAGGCAAAAAGAAAGAAGAAATCAGGACTGGCTGCATTGTCCTCCTCTGTGGCCTGGCAAGGCTGATCCCTCTTAGGGGGAGGTGATCAAAGAACCAGCCACTGAGTTCATGTCAGAGACAGTCCCTATTTCCCTTACTAGGGAGCCCTCTTGGAGACTGAGCTGCCCATGGGCTACATCTGTGTAGGTATTTTAAGTTATATCCATGAATGATACTTGTTTGGAGTTATCAGTATCAGAAAAGATCCCTGTGCCCAGATTTTTTGGTTCTGTTGTTCTCCTTATGGAGCTCCTATCCTCTCCAGGTCTTACTAAGATCTCCCATGCTCATGGATCAGTAGGATTAACATAATGAAAACGGCCATCATGCCAAAAGCAATCTACAGATTCAATGCAATTCTCATAAAAATACCAACACAATTCTTTACAGACATTGGAAGAAAAATTCTTAACTTCATATGGAGAAACAAAAAACCCAGAATTTCCAAAACGATCCTATACAACAACAGATCGTCTGGAGGTATCTGCATCCCTGATCTCAAGCTGTATTACGGAGCAATAGTAATAAAAACTGCATGGTACTAGCACAGAAACAGAATGGTGGATCAATGTAATCGAATAGAAGACACAGGAATAAACCCACACACCTGCAGATACTTCAGTTTTGACAAAGAAGCCAAAACAATACAATGGAAAAAAAGACAGCATCTTCAACAAATGGTGCTGGTCTAACTGGATGTCTACATGCTGAAAAATGCAAATAGATCCATATTTATCACCCTGCACAATACTAAAGTCCAAGCGGATCAAAGACTGCAACATAAAACCAGACTCTACTTCTTCTAATGGCCAACTGAGTTATGACTGTGAGGAGATTAATCTATTGATGCGACTGTGACTTTCATGATTCAGTCACTGTCATTGTGAATGCTTCTGCACTGGGTACCAAACTTTCAACATACACGTTTGGGGAATAGTTTTTCAGGTTCAACCATAAACTGAATAATGGTTTTTCTTCTATGAGGGGACTCTGTGCTAGAAGGCCAGTCTATGTGACAGGCTTTAGAGAAAGCCTGTGTTATTGAGTTTCTGATGAGCCTCACTGGGAGGCAGAGCTTTTCACACATTACCCAGCCCTTTACTGGAAGAGCTGAGAATATCCTATTGACATTGTCAACTTGGGAGCTTGAAAGCTTGAGCCTTCTCCTTTTGTTGATTTTTTCTTTGATTCCTCTGATTATGTTAGATTTTTCTGGTGACTACATCTAATTCCATGCTGAGCACTGTGATTTTCCCTGAGAATGAATGAGTTGGGTGTGGTCTGGAAGACCATGTCCATACTCAACACTACATTTTGTCCCACTTGTTCTGTATTTCCATCCTGTATTTTTATGTTACCTCCTACATTAGAACCAAAGCCCCAGGAAATATCTTCCTGATTAGAGTTTCATCTTCAAAACAGCTCCATGGATTTTTCTGTTTAGCATACATAGTCCACTTGTTTCTCCATCACTTCATTCCATTTGTCTCAGGTTGCTCTCTAATGTTCTCACTTGGATTATTATATGAATACCTACCTACAATCACCTGGTTCCAATCCAGCATCCAGTCCATACTCCACAGTATTTTCTTTACAGCTGTTTAATTAATTATGCTTAAAATTTAATTAGCATACAGAATATTAGTTTTATTATGGTATCTTCAAACAAAGCTTTTGTTTTTAGGTTCAGAATTGTTTATAATGTTATCCTTGCAGGACACAGCTATGAATAGGGCTTCCACAACTTAAAGTCAAAAATTTCTCTCACTGATGGCCCCTGATCTGTCACAGGGGGCTCCTTACCCCCAGCCTTCGTTCTTACTGACCTTGATATTTTTATGATATACTTATGATGCCATCTTTATAATACACTTGTAGACAACAACCATATCCTGCTGCTCATTATTTTTTCTTCACATACCCAAAGTTTCAGTATTTTAAGTCATTGGGGACAATGGACCCTATTATGTGAGTAGATTTACCATATAGCAGTAATTGAATCTTCAAGACTCAGTTAAAGAGCTTCATGCTCCAGGAGACCTTCTTGCTGTTCATTATCCTCAGGATCACTGGGCTGTCATTTGTGTCTTCTATATCCACCATGTGGTATTGAATCCTGCTGTCATATGGCAAAGCTGCGTATGTGTGTTTTTGTTCATGAACTTGTGTGTGGAAACAGTCATTCCTTTCTGAGGATACAATATTCCCCCAAATCATGTTCACTGAGGACCTCTCATGCCTGCCTAGTTGCTAATGTCTGGTTGACTATGTGTGTTCTGTTTTTTGTACAGATGTATTAATACCTAGGAAAGGGAACCAGAGTTATGAACCTCCAGTATAAATTCAAAATAAAATTAACCTGTGAAATAAAATATGTGCATTGTAGAATAGACAGTCTTTGCTTTCATTCCTTTTTGATCTACATATACACATATGCAGAGAGAGTCAATTTTCATACTTTCAGCAGCTAGAAAAATAGGAAACATAAGTGATTCATATTCTATTCAGCTGATAATGTTTATGATAGTTTTAAATTATCATCTTTCATTGTTCAAAATCAGATGCCAAAACAACTGTAATAATTCATTTCTGCATTTGAATTGGTAAAATCTACAATATATTACTCCTGAGAGTCTAAAAACAGAGGCCTGAGAAATCCTGACATTTTCACTGTATGCTCTCATACACATTTCATAAAGCAAAATAACATTTTTAAAATTTAAAAAGCATCAAAGTGTAATTTTGGACTAGTCTATAACCTATACCAGAAATGAAAAGGAGGCATTTTAGCCATATAGGTATGAAAAATGGAGCAATAACAGAATTATACAAATTTGAATTTTGTTAAGTAAACTTAGTAAAAGGCTGAAACTTATTCAACAATCTTTCAGCAAAAGAAAACTGGGAGAGTGGATGATAAAGACTAGATTTTCTCTGTGTGATGAATACTATACCAAAGCACTTGTTCTGCACATCCTGTGAAAAGACAGACTAATAGAGCTTTTAAAAGTATGAGGATTGAATAGGGAAAGTGTAGTGTGCTTTTGTAATATTATTTTCTATCAGCACTATGAGCCAATGTTCTATTCAAGAAGTATTAACAAACTATTGAAAATTTTCGTTTTCTTGACACCCACATCTATAAATATATGGTGATCAGAAGATAGTGTTTCTACTGAGAGTGATTTGTATCCCTTGGTCTGTTCCTTAATTAACTGCATAGGATTAAAATGCAAAATACATGTAAAGTGTATGGAAATAGTGTGCTTTTCATTTACTAAAAGCAAGTACTTTTCCAAGAATTTCCATTCAGACTTTATAACTCACTGAAAATATATGAATGTAATATCAATCTTCAAAAAATATATTTTCTGAAATATGTTCATTAAAAATAACAAATATTCCTTGGATTGCTATATAACAGTAAAATAGGACTTGAGTTTTCCTATTGAAATATAAAGAGTAACAAAAGAAAGAACACTGGCTTCTCATTTATTAGGGACTGAAACACTGAGGGTGGACCCAAGGAAATAAAGTGATGCTGGAGAAAAGCAGGCTGCAATTTCCTGGGGGTTCTGCTGCCCAGCCTGTACAGATTATAGGTTTTTTTTTTTTAATTTTTATTATTAGTTACACTGTATTAACTCTGTATCCCAGCTATATCCCGCTCCCTCATTCCCTCCCAATCCCACCTTCCCTCCCTCATCTCCTCCCTGCCCAAGTCCACTAATTGGGGAGGACCTCCTCCCCTTTCATCTGACCCTGTTTTATCAGGACTGGCTGCAAAGTCCTCCTCTGTGGCCTAGCAAGACTGCTCCTCCCTCGGGGGATGGGGAGGTCAAAGAGCCTGCCATTGAGTTCATGTCAGAAATAGTCCCTGTTCCCCTTACTAGGGAAAACCAATTGGTTACTGAGCTACCATGGGCTACATCTGAGCAGAGGTTCTAGGTTATATCTATACATGGTCCTTGGTGGAATATCAGTTTCAGAAAAGATCCCTGTGTCCAGATATATTTAGTCCTTGTGGAGCTCCTATGCTCTCCAAGTCATACTAACTCCCCCTTCATTCATATGATTCCCTGCACTCTGCCGAAGGTTTGGTTATGAGTCTTAGTATCTGCTTTGATACGCTGCTAGGTAGAGTCTTTCAGAGGCCCTCTGCGGTAGGCTCCTGTTCTGTTACTTGTTTTCTCCTATGTCCAATTTCCATCCCATTTGTCTTTCTAAGTGAGGATTGATCATCTTACCACAGGTCTTCTTTCTTGTTTATCTTCTTTAGGTGTATAGATTTCATTATGTTTATCATATCGTATAGGTCTATATAAGCGAGTATATACCGTGTTTGTCTTTGTCCTTCTGGGATACCTCACTCAGAATGATCTTTTCTAGATCCCACCATCTGCCTGCAAATTTCATGATTTCCTTGTTTTTGATTGCTGAGTAGTATTCCATTGTGTAAAAATACCACAATTTCTGTATCCATTCCTCTGTTGAGGGACATCTGGGTTGTTTCCAGGTTCTGGCTATTACAAATAAAGCTGCTACAAACATGGTTGAGCGAATATCCTTGAAATAAACCCACATACCTATGAATACTTTATTTTTGACAAAGAAGCCAAAACCATTCAATGGAAAAAAGACAGCATCTTCAACAAATGGTGCTGGTCCACCTGGATGTCTACATGCAGAAAACTGAAAATAGATCCATATTTATCACCCTGCACAAAACTAATGTCCAAGTGGATCAAAGACCTCAACATAAAACCAGATACTCTAAATCGGTTAGAAGAAAAAGTGGGGAAGACCCTAGAACTCATTGGCGCAGGAGACAACTTCCTGAACAGAACACCAAAAGCACAGGCTCTAAGAACAACAATCAATAAATGGGACCTCATGAAACTGAAGAGATTCTGTAAAGCAAAAGACATTGTCATCAAAACAAAACGACAGCCTACAGACTGGGAAAGGATCTTCACCAACCCTGTATCTGACAGAGGGCTGATATCCAGCATATATAAAGAACTAAAGAAGTTAAAAGGCAATAAATCAAGTAATCCAATTAAAAAATGGGGTACAGAGCTAAACAGAGAATTCTCTGTAGAGTAATATAGAATGGCAGAGAAACACTTAAAGAGATGCTCAACATCCTTAGCCATCAGGGAGATGCAAATCAAAACGAGCCTGAGATTTCACCTTACACCCATCAAAATGGCTAAAATAAAAAACTCAAGTGACAACACATGCTGGAGAGGTTGTGGAGAAAGGGGAACTCTCGTCCATTGCTGGTGGGAATGTAAATTGGTACAACCACTTTGGAAATCAATCTGGCGGTTTCTCAAACAAATAGGAATAGTGCTACCTCAAGACTCAGCTGTACCACTCCTAGGCATATACCCAAAATTTGCTCAAGTACAGATTATAGTTTTGTCATTCATCTGTATTTGACACTTACTTTGAATACTAACTCCTCAAAAACAGAGTTTATTTTTAGAAAAACTTCCTCATTCTACAGCCTCTTATTTTTTTTCAATATTTTGGAATTAAATATAATTACATAATGTCTTCCCATCTCTTTCTTCCCTTCAGACCCTCTCCAGTCCCCCTTCCCCTACTTCGCTGCTTCTCAATCCAAGGCTTCCTTTTCTATTGTTATTCTTATATGTAGGCATAAATATATGAATGCAATTTGCTGAGTTCATTAAGGCATTACTTGTGTGTGTATGATTTCAGAGCTGATTGTTTGGTATTGGACAACCAATTAGAGTCTTATTTGTAGAGAAACTGCATCTCAGTTTCCTTCTCAGTTTCCTGTAACTCTTTGCTCAGGGGAGGGGCACTGTGCAATTCCTCTTTTTTTCCTTTTTGAAAAAATTTCTTTTTTATGCTTATTTGCTCATGAAATAATTCTTAGTCATATATAAATATGTAATTTTAATTACATTTACATTTTAAATTATAAGAAACATGCTAATTGTTGGGTTTAACATTGTGCCTATGCTTTATTTTAGCAGATATGAAGATATTTTTGTCTTTTTAATTTTTTTATTTATTATTATTTTATCCCTGTTGAAGCCCCCTCCCTTGTCCCTCCCAATCTCACCCTCCCTTCCTCATCTCCTCCATACCCCTCCCTAGTCCACTGATAGGGGAGGTCCTCCTCCCCTTTTATCTGGCCCTAGCCTGTCAGGTCTCATCAAGACTGGCTGCACTATCTTTCTCTGTGGCCTGGTAAGGCTGCCCCACATCCCCCATCAGGGGGAGGTGATCAAAGAGCCAGCCACTGAGTTCATGTCAGAGACAGCCCCTGTTCCCCTTACTAGAGAACCCACTTGGACACTGAGCTGCCATGGGCTACATCTGTGCAGGGGTACTAGTTTATCTCCATGAATGTCCTTGGTTGTAGTATCAGTCTCATAAAAGACCCCTGGGCCCAGATTTTTTTGGTTCTGTTGCTCTTCTTGTTGGAGCTCCAGTCCGCACCAGGTTTTTCTATCTTTCCATTCTTTCATAAAATTCCAAGCACTGTGCCCAAAGTTTGGCTATGAGTCTCAACATCTGCTTTGATGTCCATGTCTAAGATCAAAAATTCAAGGGACAACAGATGCTGGAGAGGATATGGAGAAAGGGGAACCCTCCTCCATTGCTCGTGGGAATGTAAACTATACAACCACTTTGGAAATCAATCTAGTGCTTTCTCAGACAATTAGGAATAGTACTACCTCAAGATCCAACTATACCACTCCTAGGAATATATACTAAAAATGCTCAAGTATACAACAAGGTCATTTGCTTGACCATGTTTGTAGCAGCTTAATTCATAATAGCCAGATTGTGGAAACAATCCAGATGTCCCTCAGAGGGGGAATGAGTACATAAATTGTGGTACATTTACACAATGGAATACTACTCAGCAATTAAAAACAAAGAAATCATGAAATTTGCAGGGAAATGGTGGTAACTAGAAAAGACCATCCTGAGTGAAGTATCCCAGAAACAGAAAGACACACATGGTATATACTCACTTATAAGTGGATATTAGACATATAATATAAGATAAACATACTAAAATCTGTACACCTAAAGAAGCTAAACAAAAAGGAGGACCTGGGTAAGATGCTCAATCCTTGTTCAGAAAGGCAAAAGGGATGGACATTGGAAGAGGAAGAAAACAGGGAACAGGACAGGAGCCTGCCACAGAGGGCCTCGTAAAGATATTTTACATTTAAATTTTTATATGAATAGAATTTTTTTCTTTTGAGTATTGTGGAAAGCTGAGTTTCTTTTTTCTGCTTAGTTCATTGAGATAATGGTTTTCCCTATATTTACCAATTACAATATTGCTAAAAAGTTCTCTTCCTGTCCATCAGGTGTTCTTTTCTTTAATGTGCTCACCAATGCTATCCTGTACAGTGTTGGAGGTGACACCTACCCTTTGCTGACACTCGTTTGTGCTAGAGCAGTTTCCTCCCCATACTCCAGGACCTCAGCATTGAAAAGGAGGACAGTTAGCCAGGTGCTGTTGGTGGAGGATATTTGATCTCATTGTGAACCTGGAGATTGTGAGCTGTAAAAACCTGTTTATTGTTTAGTGTGCCTCATCGTTAACACACACGCTTGATCCAAGAACTTCCTGTTTATTGTAAACAAATGGTTATGGAGTGGCCCTAGCACACACACCTTTAATCCAAGACCTCATGCACAGGATTTAATAAATCCCAATCCTAGGTCAAGAGGCAGAGTAAGAAATCAGCTGACAGTGATTAAGTAGTGAAGAGGGACTTTTAGTTGAAGGGTATTTAGGATAGCATGGAGAAGAAGAAAGAGCTCTTTGGCTTTTAGCTTCTGGCTTTCTCCTCCTGAGCTGGTGGGTGAACTAGCAGGGCTTTTCCTCCTGGGCCATCAGCCGAGCTAGCAAGCTTTTGGGCTTTTTGCCTTTTCAGCTCTTTGGTTTTTAGCTTTTTTTTCCTTATGAGACATGGGCTAAGTATAAAGGCCTTTTCCTTTAGGATGTGAACTGAATATGAAGATCAGCTGGGTTCTTTCTCTGACTCTCTGAGGTAGCAGATTTTTTTTTTTGCTTGAAAATTCAAGATTTAATTTAATTTATTAGACTACTTAAGATGGGGAGAATGAGAATTTTTTTTTTTAAAGAGTAAGGAAACAAATACCGCGTCATGTAAGATTGAACCTGCAAATAATTTCTGAAAATTATCTGGAAAGAAATTGCTAAATTGTCAAAAGAGAAAATGATGATTATTGCAATTTGTCTCAGAGCCTCAAGAAATTTAGACAGTTTAGACTGAACTCATGCTCCTGTGCATACTACCAAGCCATTGGAGGTAGCAGATTTTTATCCCTGTATCTGGCTCCCAAGTCTTCATTGGTAAAATTTAATGATATGGGATTTTTTGTTTTTATTAATAACAACATGCTGCTTGTTCTGCAGTGATGAGTGGTGGAGTTAGGAAAGCCACTGGTAAATTACCTGCCTGCCTTTACCCCTTCTGCTGACTGGTGATGGTGACTGTGCTTTCAACGGTGGTAGGTGATTACCATTTCACAGTTCAAAAACCACCAGAGTAATGTTTCAGTGGAATTGAGGGGCTCTTCTTCTAGAAAAGCACATTGATTCCCGCTTGGTCTAAATTTTTCAGAGAAGGAAAAGATACTAGATATATTTATATTTATAATGTTATTAATTCCAGCACAAAGTTCAGGGGCTAATTTTGGTCCTTTGAGTTCCTATTCTACAATAGTATTTCATTATGGCCCTTTGAAATAAGTTTTTAAAGTAACTAAGAAAGGGTAATGAGAAAATTACTAATTCTCCCTCACTGTGTGTGTGTGTGTGTGTGTGTGTGTGTGTATGTGTGTGTGTGCGCACGCGCGCGCATGTATGTGTCTGTGTGCATTGCCTGTGTGTGGTTAATGTGACTGTGCACATACTGGAACGCCGTGGAGACCAAAGGAGGATGTCACGTATCAGCTCTACCTCACTCTACCTTATTAACTGAAGCAAGAACTTGCCTCTTCAGCTAGTCAGACTAGGTAGCAAGCGCCGGGAAGTCTCTCGTCTCCACCAATCACAGTGTTTGGTTACAGGCATGCTGAGCCATGACTCGTTTTTCTGCGCTCTTACCCACTGAGTCATCTTCTCAGCCTGAAGGCTGCAAATTCCTCTTTTGACATTGGTGTGTGAAGATGGCGACGAGGTGGCCTTTGAGCTTTTTGGTAGTGGTGACATTTTAAATCCAGTTGGAGAAGCTTCAGAAGGGCTTCGGGGGAACCTCTGATGAAGCCTCTGCTGCATGGACTTTGGTGTTAGATGCAAGAACTCCTTGGGGTAGCAGCCATCGGCCCTGCCTCACGCACCGAAGTCTCTTCTCAGTGATTTCGAATGAGAAATTGCCGGCAACATCTGCCGAGTGTGAGTCGATGCTGATGTGCAATGTGGGTGTAAAGTTATTGTGCACAGTCACGCATTAGACAGGGTGTGCTTCGCTGACAAATAGAAAATTTCTGTCGTGCATACTTAGACGTACAGCATCTCCCTCATTGCCAGAGAAATCATGGAACCCGTTGCTGTTTCCAGAATTACCATTTAATATGCAGACTCTGTTAGCATTAAACTCATTCTTTCAACAAATGGTTTAAATAATTAATCACCAAACTAACCACTTAAAAAAAGTGCATTTCATTCCTTGGAGAGGATTCTGATTTTCACCCCCGGTGGAATTAACATTGATTTATTATCCTTTTTGTAGTTTAACTAGTGGTGAACTTATGCACATCTTGAGATTTAGTATTTAAGGAGCCCTTACATTTATGTTCCAGAAAATTGATCATAAACATTACAATATTATAAATCAAGTCATGCTGTAATATGTTAAAAGGATCACTGTTTGAAGAAGACCTAACTAAACTCCCTTCCTAAATTGAAGACTTGATTTCTCCTTTCATGAATTAACTTTGATGAGGTAATTAATACTCTACACCTTGTCCGTTGGTCATTTGGAATATAGAGTAAAATAATACAGAGCAAATTCAATATCTAAAATTGTGTTTAATATTTTTGTGACTAGGTATTTCTTATAACAAACAGTGAGTCTGTCCATTGATTTCATCATTTGCCTCTTTCACAAAATAAACTGAATGTATGAAATAAGAGTAAACTATATTTCATAAACATAGTGTTCTTAACCTCTGAGCCACACAGGGGTCTTTTATGAGACTGTTTCTCCAACCAAGGACCATGTATATAACCTAGAACCCCTGCTCAGATGTAGCCCATGGTAGCTCAGTATCCAAGTCGGTTCTCTAGTAAGGGAAACAGGGACTATTTCTGACATGAACTTAATGGCTGGCTCTTCGGACCCCCCCCCCCCCCCGCCTGAGGGAGGAGCAGCCTTGCTAGGCCACAGAAGAGGACATTGCAGCCAGTCCTGAAGAGACCTGATAAGCTAGGGTCAGATGGAAGGGGAGGAGGTCCTCCCCTATCAGGGGACTTGGAAAGAGGCAGGGAGGAGAAGAGGGAGGGATGGTGGGATTGGGAAAGAATGAAGGAGGGAACTATAGCTCGTTTACAAAGTAAATAACCTGTGATTAATATAAAAAGATAAAAATTATTATAAAAAATAAAATAGTGGCTTAACAATTTTTATGTAAAAAGGTACTGATTTGGGTACCTTAATTTTATCAAACTCAATGTGAAATGCAGATTGGAACAGTATTAAGCTCTGCTCCCCTGTTTGGTCTTTCCACGCCCACTGCTCTTAATGTCAGTTAGGCTCTATCTTTAATACACATTGGTATTAATTTATTGGAGAGCTGATAAATTCAGAATGCACTTATGTACTGTCATATGTTTTGTGCATACTTTTGTAAAGTATGTGAAACCTGTACAGAAGTTGATACCAAAGATGAGGGCTGCCTGCAAACAAGAGATGTGCACCTTTCTGCCATGTTGTATGCTTTCTAAAACTAAGCTGTACACTGCACAGATCTGCAGTTACTCAAGAGGAATGACTTGCATAGTTAATTGGAAGCACTTTGTAGTGTGTACAATTCCCTTCAATAATGTTAAAACAAAACAAAGGCTGGTGAGATGGCTCAGCAGGCAGACATGCTTGCCTCCTGTCCTGACAACCTCAATTTTGGTCCACTGTGGAAGCAGAGAACAGACTCCCTAAAAGTTGTCACATGTGCTCTGCAGCATGTCATCTCTGCACACAAAATCCACGTGCGGTCTCACAGGCCCTCTCTCCACAGGCCTGCCTGGCAACATGCCCTCCTTAGTCTTGTCACTGGGCTGCCCTGTAGGTTTTCCTTTCTTTCCTGCTTTATGCCTTTAAATATTTCATTGCAATTAGGCCATTTTCACCTCATCAGAACCGAAAATCAGGAAGTTTTACCCAACTGCATCACCAGGCGTTTCTCCTTCATGATAGAAGTCAAGACTCTTTTCACCTTGTTCCATCATGACTTTCTGTCTCTGTCCTGGGTGGCCGCATGCTAACTCTGGCTGCAGGCTGGAAAGGAACTGGAGCCGTATTTAATGCTTTATTTTCTACAGTGTGCAAATTTAATAAATGACTTTACTTTTCAAAAGCCAGCCTGAGGTGCTTTTCTCCCTTCACCTGCTGGAGGGATTTGTTTTGTATTAACTATAAGAATAAAAAGTGACATGACATCAGGTATCAAGCTTGAGAAATGAGTTTAGTTTGGTTCCCCACATTCAAACATGTTTGAATACACCGACAGAATCTTAGAGATACAGGTAAGGTACTGGTCACTCAGTTACAAATGTAACTATCTTTTCTGTTGAAGAATGGGGTTTATACAGCTGTCTTTATGGCACACAGAGCTGTGGGGTTATATAATCCTACCCTTGCACTTATAAACATTTATAAGAATATAAGAACCGGGGCGGGGCAAGATGGCGGCGTTGGGAGAACTCTCGGTCTGACCAGCAGCACAGCAGGATCAGCACAGTGACCAGCAAGCAGAACTCTCGGCCATAAAACACAAGTGATTGTGTTTCTCAGGTGAGAGGATACCTGACAGTGAGGCATTCAATCAGCTTTAACTCACCCGGCTAAACCATGGAAGAGACCCTGGTTCCACCAGGCGCTTGGTCACCAGGCCAGAGCTACACGCCAGCATGATCTGGTCACTGTCCCAGACTGAACTGTGGACCCACAACATCACAGACTGATTTTCCAGTCGAGAGATAACCCCATGGAGCAGGAAAAGATTGGGACCGACCTTAGATCACCCAGACATTCCCTGGAAAAGACTCAGGTTCCGCAGGTGTCCCAGGAGCCAGCCTGGAGCCAGAGTCGGGGATCTAGGTGCTTGCGCAGAGCCCGGCCTGCCTGCGCGCCTGATTCGCCTCTTCAGATAGAATGGTGGGCCCCAGGGCACCAGAGACTCAGTTTCACTGTGGGGTGCAAACCCACAGGGAGGGAAACGGCTGGTCTGATCTCGGAGCACTCAGCCAACAACCCACCCCGAAAAGGTCTAGGGAAAATTACCCACTTTAGGCAGACGTCCAGGCTCCCAACTGCCAGAAAGGCGGAGCCACGGGCGGGCGTCTGTGCCTGTGGGTTCTACTTGCCGCCACCCCAGATAGAACGGCGGTCCCCAAAGCAAAGACTGGGTGTCCCTGGCAGGAGGAAACCCCCAGCAGGGGGGGGGGATCATCAGGTCTAATGCTCAGGATACCCAGCACCAAAAGACTCTCTGGATTCACGCAGACTCTAGGCTCTAGCCTTCTACTGCATGCAGGAGCGCTGTGCTCAGCCGCCATTATTGAGTACCCCTAGGGCACTGGGGCACAGAGCTGCATCCTCAGACCTACAAAAGCCAGAGAGCCATTACAGCAGCCCTCAGATACTGTGCCAAGGATCAACCAGTTACCCCTAGCTAGACTGACAAAACTGTGGGAACCCCTGGTCCTTCAAGAGGGCTGCACCCACAGCGTCCAGACCAGAGCAGTGCCTGCAGCCAACATACCAGACAGGGACACAAAGCTTCCGGTCCAGACTGAGGCACCCACCGTCTAGACCAGAGCGGTGCCCCCAGGCGCAAACTCAACCTAGGTGCTCATTCTCCAGGCCCAGAGGGGAGCACTCAGCCTCTGGCCCAGAGACTTGCTGGGCACTCCTCTCACTTTCCCGGACAGAACTGTGTGCCCAAGGATAACAGACTGAGTTTCCCTGTTGGGAGAAAACCCCACAGCTAGGGAATCAGCAGGTTCTTCAAGAGGACTGTACCTGGAAAACTGTAACAGCAGCAGCAGCTCACTAAATTTATAACGAGAAACCCAGCAGTGGGGCAGCTGTCTTGAGAACTTCTATGGGTATGAGGAGAGCCCCTCCTGCCTAACAAAGACCACAGCTACTACTCAGGGCTATCCACCTGAGGTGAGCAGTGGCAATTCCTGAGAAACAATGGCCATACAGTGACCATAAACAAAAAGCAGAGGAGAACTCCTTCAGGAAAAATCATCTAGAACCTCTGCTCTGATGTGACCCGTGATAGCTCAGTAATCAATAGGTTTCCCATAGTAAGGGGAACAAGAACTATTTCTAACAGGAACTCAATGACTGGCTCTTTGACCTCCCCGACTCCCAAGGGAGGATCAATACTGTTAGGCCACAGAGGAGGACTTTGCAGCCAGTCCTGAAAATACCTGACAAAAGGGAGTCATATGAAAGGGGAGGAGGTCCTCCCCATCAGTGGACTTGGAAAGGGGCAGGGAGGAGATGAGGGAGGGAGAATGGGATTGGGGAGGGAATGAGGGATACAGCTGGGATACAGAATTAACAAAATGTAACTAATGAGAAGAATAAAATTAAAAAAAGAAAAAAAACACAAATGGAGGAAATAATGGAAAGGAAGAATCTAGGGAAGAAAACAGGAATTACAGAGGTAAGCATAACCAACAGACTACAAGAGGTGGAAGAAGGAATCTCAGGTGTAGAAGATACAATGGAAGAAAATGATGTATCTGTCAAAGAAAATGTTAAATCCAAAAAATTCCTGACACAGACCGTCCAAGAAATCCAAGACAATATGAAAAGACAAAACCTAATAATAATAGGTATAGAGGAAAAAGAAGACTCCATTCTCCAAGGCCCAGAAAATATTTTCAACAAAATCATTGAAGAAAATTTCCCCAAGTTAAAGAAGAAGCCAATAAGAATACAAGAGGCCTACAGAACACCCAACGAATTTGACCAGAAAAGAAAGAAAATCCTCCCGCAACATAATAATCAAAACAGTAACTATACAGAACAAAAAAAAAAAAAAAAAATACTAAAAGCTACAAGGGAAAAAGGCCAAGTAACATATAATGGCAAACCCATTAGAATCACACCTGACTTTTCAACAGAGACTATGAAAGCCAGAAGGGCCTGGATGGATATCATGCAGACCCTAAGAGAACACAGATGTCAGCCCAGGCTACTATACCCCGCAAAGCTCTCAGTCCTCATAGATGGAGAAAACAAGATATTCAATGAGAAAAACAAATTTCAACAATACCTACATACAAATCCAGCATTACAGAAGACACCGGAAGGGAAAATACAACCCAAGAAAATTAGCTTCTGTCAAGAAAACACAGGAAATAATTAACCTTACTACAGTAAAACAAAAAGTAACCAAGCACACAACCTGATGACCACAGCCAATATCAAAATCAAAGGATCTAACAGCCACTGGTCATTAATATCTCTCAACATCAATGGACTCAACTCTCCAGTAAAAAGACACAGATTAACAGAATGGATACGTAAACAAAACCCAGCAATCTGTCGCATACAAGAAACACACCTAAGACACAAAGATAGACATTACCTGAGGGTAAAAGGTTGGAAAATGACTTTCCAAGCAAATGGACCCAAGAAACAACCAGGAGTAGCCATTTTAATATCTGATAAAATAGACTTTCAACCAAAATTAATAAAAAGAGATGGGGGAAGGACACTTCATACTCATCAAGGGAAAATTCCCCCAGGAAGACATCACAATCCTGAACACCTATGCCCCAAATATAAGAGCACCCACATTTGTAAAAGAAACTGATAAAATTTAAAGCACATATAGATCCCCACACATTGATAGTGGGAGACTTCAACACCCCACTCAACAAAGGACAGGTCAACAAAACAGAAATTAAACAAAGAAACAATATCTCTGACAGAGGTCATGAATCAAATGGACCTCACATACATTTACAGAACTTTACACCCAAACACAAAAGAATTTACCTTCTTCTCAGCACATCATGGAACCTTCTCCAAAATAGACCATATAGTTGGTCACAAAGCAATCCTCAACAGATACAAGAAGATTGAAACAATCCCTTGTATCTTGTCTGATCACCATGGAATAAAGTTGGACTTCAACAACAACAGAAATAGCAAAAAGCCTACACACACATGGAAACTGAACAACTTGTTACTAAATGACAGCTGGGTCAGGGAAGAAATAAATAAAGAAATCAAAGTCTTTCTAGAAATCAATGAAAATGAAGACACAACATTCCCAAACTTTGGGACACAATGAAAGCAGTGCTAAGAGGAAAGTTCATAGCACTAAGTGCCTTCAAGAAGAAATTTGAGACAGCTCATTCAAGCAACTTAATGGCACACTTAAAAACCCTAGAAAAAGAAGAAGCAGACACACCAAGAAGGAGCAGATGGCTGGAAATAATCAAACTCAGGGATGAAATCAATCAATTAGAAACAAATAAAACAATTCAAAGAATCAATGAAACCAAGAGCTGGTTCTTTGAGAAAATCAACAAGATTGACAAACCGTTAGCCAAGCTAACTAAAAGGCAGAGAGACACCACCCAAGTCAACAAAATCAGAAATGAAAAGGGGGACATAACTACAGACACTGAGGAAATCCAAACAATCATTTGGACTTACTTCAAAAGTCTATATGCCACAAAATTTGAAAATCTAAATGAAATGGACAATTTTCTTGATCGATTTGACTTACCAAAGCTGAATCAGGACCAGGTAAATCAATTAAATAATCCTATATCCCCCAAAGAAATAGAAGCGGTCATCAAAAGTCTCCCAACCAAAAAAAGCCCAGGACCAGATGGTTTCAGCGCAGAATTCTACCAGACCTTAAAAGAAGAGCTAACTCCAATTCTCTTCAAAGTATTCCACAAAATAGAAATAGAAGGAACATTACCAAATTCATTCTATGAAGCCACAGTCACCTTGGTACCTAAACCTCACAAAGACTCAACAAAGAAAGAGAATTTCAGGCCACAGTCACCTTGGTACCTAAACCTCACAAAGACTCAACAAAGAAAGAGAATTTCAGGCCAATCTCCCTTATGAACATTGATGCAAAAATACTTGCAAACCAAATACAAGAACAAATCAAAGATATTATCCACTATGACCAAGTAGGCTTCATCCCAGGTATGCAGGGGTGGTTCATTATACAGAAATCCATCAATATGATCCACCATATTAACAAACTGAAAGAAAAAAACCACATGATAATCTCCCTAGATGCTGAAAAAGCATTTGACAAAATCCAACATCCATTCATGTTTAAAGTATTGGAGAGATCAGGGATACAAGGCACATATCTAAACATAGTAAAGGCGATATACAGCAAGCCTATAGCCAACATCAAGCTGAATGGAGAGAAAGTTAAAGCAATCCCACTGAAATCAGGGACAAGACAAGGCTGCCCACTTTCCCCATATCTCTTCAACATAGTGCTGGAAGTCCCTGCTAGAGCAATAAGACAGTTGAAGGAGATCAAGGGGATACAGGTGGGAAAGGAAGAAGTCAAATTATCACTATTTGCAGATGATATGATAGTATACATGAGTGACCCCAAAAACTCTACCAGGGAACTCCTACAGCTGATAAACACCTTCAGCAAAGTGGCTGGATACAAAATTAACTCAAAAAAATCAGTAGCACTCCTGTATACAAAAGACAAAAGGGCTGAGAAAGAAATTAGGGAAACAACACCCTTCACAATAGCCACAAATGACATAAAGTACCTTGGAGTAATCTTAACCAAGCAAGTCAAAGACTTGTATGGAAAAAATTTCAAATCTCTGAAGAAAGAATTAGAAGAAGATATCAGAAGATGGAAAGATCTCCCATGCTCATGGCTTGGCAGGATTAACATAGTAAAAATGGCCATCTTGCCAAAAGCAATCTACAGATTTAATGCAATTCCCATCAAATTGCCAACACAATTCTTTACAGACCTGCAAAGAAAAATTCTCAACTTTGTATGGAATAATAAGAAACCCAGAATTGCTAAAACAATCCTCTACAATAAAAGATCTTCTGGAGGTATCTCCATCCCTGATCTCAAGCTGTACTATAGAAAAACAGTAATATAAACTTCATGGTACTGGCATAGAAACAGAATGGTGGATCAATGGAACCGAACAGAAGACCCAGAAATAAACCCACACACTTATGGACACCTGATCTTTGACAAAGATGCCAAAACCATTCAATGGAAAAAAAGATAGCATCTTCAACAAATGGTGCTGGTCTAACTGGATGTCTACATGTAGAAAAATGAAAATAGATCCATACTTATCACCCTGCACAAAACTGAAGTCCAAGTGGATCAAAGACCTCAACATAAAACCAGACACATTAAATCGGCTAGAAAAAAAAAAGTGGGGAATACCCTAGAATTCATTGGTACAGGAGAAAACTTCCTGAACAGAACACCAACAGCACAGGCTCTAAGAACAACAATCAATAAATGGGACCTCATGAAATTGAAAACCTTCTGTAAAGCAAAGGACACATTCATCAAAACAAAGCGACTGCCTACAGATTGGGAAAGAATCATCACCAACCCTTTATCTGACAGAGGACTCATATCCAGTATATATAAAGAACTAAAGAAGCTGAAAAGCAGCAAACCAAGTAATCCACTTAAAAAATGGGAAACAGAGCTAAACAGAGAATTCTCTGTAGAAGAATATAGAATGGCAGAAAAGCACTTAAAGAAATGCTCAACCTCATTAGCCATTAGGGAAATGCAAATCAAAACAACCCTGAGATTTCACCTTACACCCATGAGAATGGCCAAGATCAAAAACTCAAGTGACAACACATGCTGGAAAGGTTTTGGAGAAAGGGGAACCCTCCTCCACTGCTGGTGGGAGTGTAAACTTGTACAACCACTCTGGAAATCAATCTGGCTCTTTCTCAGACAACTAGGAATAGTGCTTCCTCAAGATCCAGCCATACTACTCCTAGGCATATACCCAAAAGAGGCTCAAGTACACAAAAAGGACATTTGCTCAACCATGTTTGTAGCAGCTTTATTTGTAATAGCCAGAAGCTGGAAACAACCCAGATGCCCCTCAACTGAAGAATGGATGCAGAAATTGTGGTACATCTACCCAATGGAATATTACTCGGCAATGAAAAATAAGGAAATCATGAAATTTGCAGGTAAATGGTGGGACCTGGAAAGGATCATCCTGAGTGAGTTGTCCCAGAAGGAAAAAGACACACATGGTATATACTCACTCATATTAACATACAACATAGAATAAACCCACTAAAATCTGTACATCTAAACATACTAAGTAAAAGGGAGGACCCTAACTAAAATGTTTAATCCCCATCCTGAAAGGCAAAGAGGATGGACATCAGAAGAAAAAAAAAATTGGAAACAACCTAGGAACCTGCTACAGAGGGCTTGTGAAAGCCAGAAGAAGAAAATAGGAAACAATCTCGGAACCTGCCACAGAGGGCCTCTGAAAGCCTCTGCCATGCAGACTGTGAAAGCAGATGCTGAGCCTGATGGCCAACTGATGGGCAGAGTGAATGGAATTTTATGTAAGAAGTGGGAAATAGTAAGAGCTGGAGAGGACAGGAACTCCACAAGGAGAGCAACAGAACAAGAAAATTTGAACACAGGGAACTTCCCAGAGACTCATACTCCAACCAAGGACTATTCATGGAGATAACCTAGAACCCTGACAATGCAGCCATTTCTGATGAGAACTGATAGACTAAGATCAGAAAGAAGGAGAGGAGGACCTCCCCAATTAGTGGACATGGGCAGGGGCATGCATGCAGAAAGGGGGGGGAGGGTGCGACTGGGAGGGGAGGAAGGAGGGGCTCATGGGGGATACAAAATGAATCAAGTGTAAATAATAAAAGTTAAATAAAAAAAAAAGAAAAAAAGAATATAAGAACCATACTCTTGTATTTCAGTGTGTAAATAAAATATGCTAGGGAGGAGTTTCCTGAAGCACCATGGAAGAAGTCATGAGAGTCTGTCTAATATAAGTCTTATAAAAAAGATTGACCAGCTAATTAGGCAATTCCCATATATTCTAACAGTCTAACAGTCTGGCTAGTGGCATTGAAACAGGCACTTACCGAATCCACTTAGGTGATAACTTGAGAGCCTCATTTGTCAGAGTGGGAATTTCAAGAAATAAACCAAGGAGCTTAAACTTCCTTAAAATACACCTCTGGCAATTGTGTAGCTCATGACACCTTTTCTATTTCATACACTTCTCTAATCACCAAATAGTTTGTATTGGAAATAAGTGAAATTCTCTTAATTAAACTTTTAGCATCTCTGGATACAATTCTGTGAGTGAATAAATTTTTTTCTGACACTTTCCTTTCCATTACAGTAAAATATCTTGCTGCATAAAATATCATTTGATGATTATTCAGGAAACAATTATATAATTGACACACACTAGTTGAATCTGAAAACGTCTATCCTGAATTTGTGCATCTGTGTTAAGTTGTAGAAAAAAGCTGGACTGAAGTGCCCTGCATGGGAAGACAATACAGCACACAGAATATCTGGGTTTTTAAATGAAAATCTTATGCAAAACAGCACACATATTGCCACTGCTCTTGGCTGCTCACTCTAATTAGACACTAAAAACTGATTTCTGAAGATAGCTACTCACGGTGAATGTAGAAGATGGATGAGTCGTGAACTGATCTAGTAACTTTCCCTGCTGTCTGACTTTCATAGTGCCGGAGAGTGAAAAGCATCAGTGGTGTAACCTACTGCTGGCCCCTATGTGCTACCACCTGCTTGCAAGACGTGAAACAGTGGTATGATGGCTATGGAAGTAACCAGCCACTCATTGTGATTAGCTATGAGGTCTTCTCCCCAGAATTCCTCCTTTCATGACTTGTAAGCCCCGCTGCTGTTTTACTCCAAAACTACATTCTTTTTTGTAAATACTATAATATTTTTATGTCATTTCATGTTTGTAGCTTATAAAATATATATAAAATATAGGCTTCCCATTTTTGCAGATATTTTTAAAGATATATTTTATTTTTATTAATTAGAGTTTATTCACTTTGTATCCCAGCTGTAGCCCCCTCCCTCATCCTGTCAAAATCCCACCCTCCCTCCCTCTTCTCCTCCTTTGTCCCTCCCCCAGTCCACTGATAGGGAAAGTCCTGCTCCCCTTCCATCTGATCCTAGTCTATCAGGTCTCATCAGGACTGATGCATTGTCTTCCTCTGTGTCCTGGTAAGGCTGTACCCCCCTGAGGGGGAGATGATCAAAGAGCAGGCCAATCAGTTCATGTCAGAGACAGTCCTTGTTCCCATTACTAGGGAACCCACTTGGACACTGAGCTGCCATGGGCTACATCTGTGCAGGGGTACTAGGTTATCTCCATGAATGGTCCTTGGTTGGATTATCAAGGACAGAAAAGACCCCTGTGTCCAGAATTTTTTTTTGGTTCTGTTGCTCTCCTTGTGCAGCTCCTGTCCTGTCCAGCTCTTCCTATCTCTCCCTTCTTTCATAAGATTCTCTGCACTGTGTCCAAAGTTTGGTTATGAGTCTCAGCATATATTTTGATATCTTACTGGGTACAGTCTTTCAGAGGCCATCTGTGGTAGGCTCCTGTCCTGTTTCCTGTTTTCTCCCTCTTCTGATGTCCATCCCCTTTGCCTTTCTGAATGAGGATTAAACATCTTACCCAGAGTCCTCCTTCTTGATCATTTATGCTTATTTCCATATATATATATATATATATATATATATATATATATATATATATATTACTGTTCACAATTTTCATCAGAAAACCTTATTTTTGAAGTGGGTAGTGGATAAATCAGAGACTCACACCTGGTCAAAATGCTGAGTTTGTGATTTGTGGATGAATAAAACCTCATGTATGCCCATCCTTAACAACCCAGTTGGCTCAGGGAACTTTGAAGAAGAGGGGTGAATGGTGGGGAGATCTGTGACATGCTGACTTCTGGACATGATCTGGCTGCCCCACCCATCAATTAATAATATCTGAAGAAGACCAGGCTAGTTAAAAGTGCATGGATGGAGCAGGGACCCCCAAGGTCATTTTATATTCTTACTTAGTATATTAGAAATATATTACTTAGTATTGAAATAATTGGTACATGTTTTAAAGATGTTTTTCTGTTACTATTTTCAATTTAACCACTTTGAGTGATCATATTTTTCATATTGAAATCCTTATAAATTTACTGAGGCTTGATAAAGGGTTTGTAGCATACTCTATACTGATAAGCCTTTTATGTTCACTGTGTCTGTGTAATATGTTATTTGTGGAATTTCTGGAAATGGCAAATCTATCAAAATCCTGATAGCTTTTGATTCACTTAGAATTTTCTTTCTTTACTGACTTTCTGTCTAGCTGCCCCATTTAATTATTGAAAGATGAATGTTGAGTTCTCTGACTGTAGTATATTTTTTATCCCTTCTTTTTAAATCTCTATAATTAAATTGTTGGAATGTCTTATTGATTTGACATATGAGGATGGTCAGAAAAGTTGGTTATCTCAATGCTCCCATCATAAAATTGAATATAAAGACATTGTTATTATTTTTGGCCTATGATCTTGATGATTTGTGTCAACAAATTGGTGCCTGAGAGCTTGAAATACAGAGAAGCAGCTTCATTAAGTTTTAGAGGAAACTCGCAGGAGTGTGGGCCTGCTGCAGGGTGAGAGAGAGGGGCCTTGGAGAAAGAAAATGCTTGGTATGCTGGTGTCTGGAGCCCTGCCTTGAAGAGATGAAGTATCTTTTAACATAGGTTGGTGGGGTTTTGTGGGTTATATGGTATGATTCCTGTAAATGGCTCACAATATTTTCAAGTTCGATTTTATACCCATGTTTTATGATTAAGTACAATTCTGAGAAGTTTTGGGATTTTGAGAAAGTTTTTAGTCTAGAGACTCGGAGGCAGCAAAGATGCTAGAACTTGCATTTTTGATGGCTGAACAGAGGTTTCAGAATTTGAGGGAATTTGGAAAGCTTTGGGCTTTGCCAGACTGTGGATATGAAGCTTGAGGAATTCTGTTATTTTCTGATAGAGGACAAACAGCAAAAGGAAAGATCATTAGTGAGGTCACTGAGCTCAGCTGTCCTATAAGGGAAAGAAGTTGTGCGCCCAGTGCCTGACTCGTTGAGAGCAACCCTATCAGGAGCTGTGCTGGTAGGAACGCTACAGGTTTGCCATCTGGTATTAGTGGTCATTCAGGACAGAGTGCCTTCCTTTTATTACTTAATTCTTTTGATAAGTTCATATATCAGCAATCAGGACATTCTGAATACTGTTACACTTACCTTCTAGAACTTGTTTCTTTAACTGCCCTCCAAGACCCTTTTCCACATTCGTGTCTTTTTGTTTTGTGACCTACTGAGTGTAACCAGGTCCATCAGGGTAACTATGGGTTTGCACTAACACATTTGCGAACATTGGAGCATGATGGATTCATCAGTGGGTACATAGCTAAAGACAATATCTGTCCTTCCAGCATCCATCAGTAGCTCACAGTTCAGCAGTGAGCAGTAAGGCTACACTGGCCTCTTTATACTCCATGACTGATTGTTGACAGGCCCCGTCTTGTGCAGGCCCATTACTGGCAGCGTCTGCTGCTGTGAGATCATGATTTGAGAATTCTTACATGTGGGCTTACACAGAATGTCCACACACGTGCTGAAAACGAGATGCAAGGTAATTTGAGAGGATGGATGAGATTAGCTCTACAACCTCTGATTAAGTGGGTTGAGCATTTTTTTAAAAATAACTTTCCATGGGCCTAGACTCTAACAGTCCATCACTGGAATGATATAAAAATCATTTGTAATCGCTCATATTCACTTCTATGTAAAGAACATGCTCAAAACTATTGGGAGAAACTTAAATGAGAACTAGCAATTTAGAGAACACCTACTACAAACTGTGTTGTATACTTTAAGAGTTGTATTGAAGGGACAGATGGTCAGCTGCTGAGAGCTTTCGAGAGTTTGAGCTACACAGTCTCAGAGCTGTCCAACAACACTGGCAATTGCACAGATTGCACAGAGTGACCCCAGGGTACCAGAAGAAAACAAATGACACTGTTAGCTCTTTTAGGGAACCTTTGGGAATTTGGAAATTTGGGTATCTGAACTGTGAGCTTCCTGGGTTTAAAATTTACAATGAATTTGAGAAGCGGGTCAGATGATCATAAGGAGAGGTGGTTTAGAAGAGGGCTGAGGGCACAATGTTCACTCCAGGCCCCACTTGGCTGCATTACTTTAGGTCTCTGAGCATTGATTCATCACCTGGAAGGCAGAGTGATAGTATCTCCCCAGTAGTGTGTTGTGAGAAATAAATGACATAATGCATGTGTAAAAACACCAAAACAAGCTACTGTGTACAGTGACGTTCACAAACATTTCCATTTGTTGTGAGAATATTTCCTTATCCAGTGAAGACATTTATATCTCATTCAGACCAACTGTGTCATATGCAATGTCTTGGCATGCTTATTTAATGATCTCCATAAATAAGTTTATGAATCATAAAATACAGTAAAAGCAATTCATTGATTTCTGAGCTCCTTGAAAGCAAATAAAAGACATGAGCATCCCAAAGAGAGCTTTGCATCACTATTAAACACCAGCAAAAGGCAGATAAAGACCTGGTTTGTAATTGTAAGAGAAAGATGAGCGTATAACAGTAATCTATATTATAGCATCATTAAAAAAAACTTTTTATGAGTACGAGTATTTTGCCTGATGTATGTATGTGCACCGCTTGAGTGCTTGTTGCCTGCAGAAGTCCAAAGAGGGTACCTGGTGTCTGATCCCCTGCAACTGGAATTGCAGATGCTTGTAAGGCACTATTTAAGTGATAGGAAGCAAATATAGGTACTGTGCAAGAACAACAAATGCTCCTAACCATGGATCTGTCTCTCCAGCCCTGAACAAACATCTTCTTATGAAGCATTCATAAAAATAAAAGGCAGGAATGCTCAAGCCACTCATTCTCACTAATCATCACATTATAATGAATGAATTACTATTCTTTATAAACATATCAAAATATTCTAATTTATAAGACTTTATCCTTATGATAGAACTCACATAAAAACACCAGACTTTTATTAAAATAAAATTTGCCTTTAAGTTATAAGAACTCAAAAATTCAATTATATGGAATTTAAATTGTATTTTATGTGAGTACAGGAAAGCAATCTTTGTTTGCATTTATTTTCTAGAAAGTGCAAAAGACAATGAGACACAATGCATGAGGACAAAACAGACTGAAACAAACTATACTGCAAAGACAATCCAAACAACCATACCAGGCTGGCTTCTGGGTTCTTCATGTTGGTTTTGATTTTGGTTTCTGTGGTATGTAAAGGTATCTTTTATTTGCCAGAATTAATTGTTGTCTTGGATACTTATTGCCTTTGTCTGTTAACTTAGGACTAGTCCTAGAAACTTCTAGCCTCCATACAATCTAATATATGCCTAGAATGTTTTCAGCCTGTATGGCTGACTTTGAATAAGCTCACCCTTTATAACTCTTTCTGAACTCTGGCTGGCTGGTTCAACTCAGCTCTTCTTGTTCAAACTCATTTCTAAGCTGACTGATTCAAACTGGCTTCTCTCAACTTCTAACTGAATTTCTTTGCTTTACCTCAAACTAACTTTAGCAATCTTTTCTAATCTTCTGGCTCCATCTCATTCTCTGGCTATTCTCTCCTCACCTGTGTCTAGCTTGTTCTCTGTCTGCAACCTGTCCCTGTACAAGTGCCCAGCTAAAACTTCCTCTTTCTGTCTCTGTCTCTGTGTGTGTCTGTGTGTCTATGTCTGTCTCTCTCTGCTGATTCAAGTTGCCTCTTTCCTCTCTTTTCTCCTGAAAGTTGGGCATATCCTATTCTGTTAAATCTTTCTTTGATTAGTCACTTTGTATGACTCTCAATTAGTCATCACATTCAAACATGGGCACTTCCTTCTATAAACTAACGTTACCTTCATTGTTTGGGATTAAAGATATGTGCTAAGGGCTTGTGACCTAGAAGGTTTTTAGACATGATCAGAGCAGGTATGCTGCTGGATTAAAATTCCTCTACAGTAGTACTAAGATTTGAACTTGGGGCATCACAAAGAGTCTACTGACATACTTTTATAAACAGATCTTAGAATTCTGAAGAGCTGCCTGGCTGTTCAAAAATATTGTTCTGTAATGCCAACAACAAACCTGAAAAGTGAAATATGTTTGGCACAAAATTGTTTGGAGTGAAGTGTGCATTTCTGCACATGAAAAGTTTTATTTGTATTTTAAATGTTTCCCATGAGGATTAAGAACTATAATGAATGTAGCCTTTCTGTATCTTTGGCAATTTTTAGTAGTTTATTTTCTTATAATTAACAGTAATGGTGTTATAGGGGGAAAACTTGTGTTGGTGTCATGTTGCAGATATAATGTGTATTTCTTAATAACTCATGGTGTTTTCATCTCCATAGTGAACTTAGGTCTTTTATCCACTTTTAATTTCCTTTTGCATTATTGAATTGCCACACTACTTTGTATTTGATGGCTATGAACTCTTTATCAGATATGTGATTTAGAAACACTTTCATGACACACATGGTATATACTCACTTATAAATGGATACTAGACCTAAAAGATAGGATAAACATACTAAAATCTGTATACCTAAAGAAGATAAACAAGAAGGAGGACCTGGGGTAAGATGTTCAATCCTCACTCAGAAAGACAAATGGGATGGACATTGGAAATATGGGAAAACAAGAAACAGGACAGGAGTCTACCATAGAGGGCCTCTGAAAGACTCTACCTAGCAGAGTATCAAAGCAGATGCTAAGATTCATAACCAAACCTTGGGCAGAGTGCAGGGAATCATATGAAAGAATGGGGAGTTAGTAAGATCCAGAGAGGACAGGAGCTCTACATGGAGAGCAACAGAACCAAAAAATCTGAGCACAGGGGTCTTTTCTGAGACTGATTCTCCAATCATGGACCATATATGGATATAACCTCGAACCCCTGCTCAGATGTAGTCATGGCAGCTCAGTATCCAAATAGGTTCTCTAGTAAGGGGAACAGGGACTGTCTCTGACATGAACTCAGTGGTGAGCTCTTTGACAGTACCCCCCCCCCCCGGAGGGAGGAGCAGCCTTGCCAGGCCACAGAGGAGGACACTGCAGCCAGTCCTGATGAGACCTGTTAAGTTTGGGTCAGATGGAAGGTGAGGAGGGTCTCCCCTATCAGTGGACTTAAAGAGGGGCAGGGAGAAGATGAGGGAGGGAGAGTGTGATTGAGAGGGAGTGAGGGAAGGGCTATAGTGGGATACAAAGTAAATAAACTGTAATTAATATAAAAAATAAAAATTTAATTAAAAAAAGAAATACTTTCACCCAGTTTGATGAAGTTCAATTAATTATTGCCCTTCATAGATCATTGTTTGTCCCGCCTTTGAGAAACCCTTGCCAATCCTGAGATGCTGCTGGTGTCCTAAAACCTCTACAGGTGCCATGGTTTTAGCCAGTGATTTATTTGGAGTGGTCACATGCCTCTCTGCATTTGAATGCTTTCTCTTCTACTGTTATTTGCTCATGAAACTTCATTAGAGTTTCACAACCTTTTGAAGAGAGTGGGTAGTACCTGATTTTCCTGTCTTTTCTTTTTATATTTTTAGTTTTCTCTGTGTTTGTGAGAAAATTCCTTAATGGTAGCCTCTGAGGATAACATCTAGGGTCCCTCAGGGGCAATGGAGTGAAAGGTTTTCTGTTTACGTGAAGCTATGTGGAATTCATTGGGTACTTAGTTCTGAACGTGAAACCAGAAGAGGATGTACTTACCAGAGAAGAGAACAGTGTAGAAGGTGGGTGCAACTCTGTTGACCTGAGAAATCCATGCTGTCAGGTACAGGAATGGGCTAGAAAAGCAATGAGCCATAAATGAAAGGCTGAAGCTCCTCATTGTTCTTCCAGTAGCCAAGCTGGAAACTAAATCAAGAAGGTGTGCCCATTGTTGATTTTCCCTCAAAGCCAGGTACATCACTGCAGGGATAGTAAGTTACATGTGTTAGTGCAGACATTAGGTTCACTTCACACTCAAAATACCCTAACAAAAGACTCCAGGAGTTTTATAAACACTGAAGTAGAAGAAGATGAAGAGAGCAAAGGGTATGGGGTAGAAACTTTCTCATTACTGACATAGGAAGTTAGAAGCATCCTCAAATTCCTCCTATTTACCCAAAGATGATGACTCAGAAGGCCCAGAAGAGGTGACTGAAGACCACTTTTTCACATCCTCAAATAAGGACATTTAGAAGTATATCATTGGCACTGAGAATGAATGGATATGTCAGAATGATGACATCTCTAACTGAAGCTATATCTAGAGGAGACAACTCTGGGGTTGTGAATCATCTGGAGTTTTCTGACAAAGCTTGCAGATGGCACTGTTGTAACTGCCATGGTCAAGACTCAAGAAGTATACCTAAGTTTATAACTATGAGCCTCTCCTTACATGGAAAGGCTACATTGCTGGAATCCTGTGTTTGCAATGTTGCATTGAAACAGCTTCCTCTTCCTCACAGCTCCCTCCCCTGCTAATTAAATGAAACAGCAGAAGTACCTGCAATCCACACTCTATTGAACTGTTAGGAAATGCCAGACAAAAAAATATCGGGCTCACCAAACACTAGGTGAGCAGCTACAGCTTTTATTGGGAGTCTATTAGACTATGGAGACCGGTAGGTAACTAATGTAAGAATGTCATGGCTTTCAGTCTAGAAGTAGCCAGACCAACCTTGGAAAGAACATTGGCCCATTCACTTTTTCCTTTTGAAGTACAGCTCAGATCCATCATATTATACAAGCAACTGCTGTTATCTTTGGTGTGGAAATGAAACTTTCCATCATTTCAAGAGTTTGGAACCATTACTATTGTCCTCAAATATGAATAGCACTCACTGGGTTTTGTTGAACTACTTTGACATAATTTTCAGGAGAACTTCAAAGTAAACTGATTCTTATTATCTACTCAAATTAAAGACAAAAGGCATAGGAATAAACACCTGTTTGTATATATAACTCAGAAGGATTGGGTATTTTTAGAAATAAAATGGGGGGGAAATTTTAAGCTACCAGTGAACCTTCTAACTAGAAAATTTGTTTTTGTTAAGAGACAATAAGATGGAATATGTGATTTACCTGGGTAGAGAGTAGATTTGGTAGTGTGGAATGCAACCGTGAAAGAAATCCTTAGAGTTAGACTAGCCACAGTGTAGTGCTTCAGAAAAACTATCCTCATTTCAAGCTCTTAGAACTAGGAAAATTTAACAAATGAATGCAAGATGTGAACAAGTGATTTTTTTGGGTCTGTATTTATCTCATCTTTCTTTCCACTAGAGAATTAAGACAGCCAATTTGAGAGTTTCACACTTGTCTGATCATCACACCTGAATTTTTTCTTATAATTCCTTGTATTCTGTTGAGGATATAAATAAATAACTTCTTTCCCAATGGTAGTACAATAGATGGCCATTAGAGCAAAATAAATTTTAGTGGTCATTTAGTAAAATGATAAAAGGCTTAGAACCAGTGTGAGGTCTAGAACTTAACAATACAACCATGATGAATGGGTGAGAGATGGATAAGCTTGACAGAGATGTAGTTGCAGAAGAACTTGCCTTCTTTTTTATTACTATTTTTAATTTCCAGACACACACACATTGTGTGTGTGCAGGTTCTCTCAGAGGACAAGAGAGGGTGTCAGATTCCTTGGATCTATGGTTACAGGTAGTTGTGAGCTGCCTGAGATGGGTTCTGGGAACAGGACTTTGGTCTTCTGCAAGAGCAACCAGTGTAGTAAGTAGAAAACAATCTCTAGTTGAGATCTTGCCTTCTGTATGTGATGCATAATCTTGGTTGTCAATTTGACTATACCTGTAATAAACTAAAACCGAACTTGCTGGGAATGCCTGTGAGGAATTTTCTTGATTTTATGCTTTGAGGTGGGAAAATGCAACCTAAATCTGGAGCACAACTTCTACTGGCAGCCCACACAGAAAGACCTGGAAGAAAGTAGCTTTGCTTTTCACCTGCTTGCCTTCACTCGCACTGGCAAGTATAGCTATCCAGTATTAATCAAGCTAGGTTTCCAATATAGACTGAAGCTCAGCAGCTCTTCCAGGAATCCTTCAGCACCTCCAGCACCAGATAGTGAGTGAAGATATCCAGCCTTGTGGACTGAAGAACTACTGGATTCTCAGCCTTTGTGTTGTGAGGCAGACATTGCTAGACTTCCCAGACTATATCCTTTAGGTTATTCTAATTCATCCCCCTTTTAAAATTAATTTTTATTTGTTTATGTTAACCACAGGATATTTACTTTGTATCCCAGCCATAGCCCTCTCCTTCATTCCCTCTCAATCCCACCCTCCCTCCCTCATCTCCTCTCTGCCCCTTTCCAAGTCCACTGCTAGGGGTAATTCATCCCCTTTAATGTCAGTTGTATCAGTCTGTTCCCTTAGAATACAGAATATCACAAAGCGGCAAGTGACTCTCAGTGCTCATGGGAATTAGGAATACACATATGAAGAAATGAGACATCTTTTTAAAAATATTTTTTTATTAATTACACTTTATTCACTTTGTATTCCCCCATAAGTCCCATCCTCCTCACCTCCCGATCCCACCCTCACTCCTCCTTCTTCACACATGTCCCTCCCCAAGTCCACTGATAGGGGAGGTCCTCCTGTCCTTACTTCTGATCTTAGTCTATCAGCTCTCATCAGGAGTGGCTGCATTGTTATCTTTTGTCGCCTGGTAAGGAATACACATATGAAGAAATGAGACATCTTTTAAATTTTGATATCTCATGCAAAGCCCTTTATGCTATGAGCAATGTAGTTTAAACTCATGAAGACACCCATATTTTGTGAAAACCCAAATTGAAGATCTATATTAAAAAATCATTAAATGACTCTGAGATTCCATCTGATATTTATCAAAATGGCTAAGATCAAAAACTCAAGTGACAACACATGCTGAAGGGGATGTAAAGAAAGGGAAACCTTTGCTTCATTGCTGGTGGGAGTGCAAACTTGTACAACCACTTTGGAAATCAATCTGGCACTTTCTCAGAAAAATAAAAATAGCACTACTTCAAGATCCAGCTATACCATTCTTGGGCATATACCTGAAAGATGTCCCACCATTCAGCATGGGCATTTACTCAACTATGTTCATTGCAGTTTTATTCATAACAGCCAGAATCTGGAAACAACCTGGATGTCCCTCATAGGAAAAATGGATACAGAAATTGTAGCACATTTACACAATGGAATACTACTTAGCTATTAAAAACAAGGAAATCATTATTTTTTAGGCAGATGGCTGGAACTAGAAAAGATCATCCTGAGTGAGGTAAACCAGATGCAGAAGATCATGCATGATATTTACTCACTTATAAGTGGATATTAGCCATATAATACAGGATAACCACACTAAAATCTACAGACCTAAAGAAGCTTAACAACAAGGAGAACCCTAGGGAGGATGCTTCAGTCTCATTCAGAATGGCAAACAGGATAGACACCAGAAGCAGTAGAAGAGAGGGAACAGGATGGGAGCCTACCATAGAGGTCCTCTGAAAAGCTCCACTAGACATGGAATTGAAGCAGCTGCTGACACTCAACAGCCAAATTTTGGGCAGAGTGCAGGAGTCTTATGGAAAGGGGGAGGGAATAGAAGGACCCAAAGAGGATAGGAGATCCACAAAGAGACCAACAAAGCCAAAGAATCTGGGTTCAGGGGGTTCTGAAAAGACTTATGCACCAACCAAGGACCATGCATGGAGAGGACCTAGGTCCCCTGCTCAGGTGTAGCTCATAGACATCTCAGTCTCTATGTGGATCCCCACGTGGGGAACAGGGGCTGTCTCTGTCATGAACTCAGCTGTCTACTCTTTGAATACTTCCCTCTGGCAATACAGCCTTGCCAGAACACAGAGGAAGAGGATCCAAGCAGTCCTGATGAGACTTGATAAAACAGGGTCAGATGGTAGGGGAGGAGGACTCCCTGAAAGAGGGACTAGGGGAAGAGGATAAGGGGAGAGAGAAAGGGAGGTTGAGACCAGGAGGAAATGAGGGAGGGGGCTACAATGGGAACATAAAATGAATAAATTATAAAAAATAAGAATTAAATAAAAAATGAAAAAAGAAAAGAAAACAAAACAAAACCATACTATCAGCCAGGCATTGCTGGGAGCCAAAGCTATCTACTGAAGCCAAAGTCAAAGCTATCTAGTGGAGCCAAAGCTATCTACAGAAGCGTTAGTCAATTAGTGAGTCAAAGCTATCTAGTGGAGACAAAATGTGTTTGCTAGGCCAAAGCCAAATAGTGAGCAAAGGTCATTTAGTGGAGACCTAAAGCTATTTAGTGAAAGTTATCTAGGACCCTAACTCATGGGTGAGAGACTGTGAGGACATTCCTTTGTTAGAGCATAAAACATCCATATTGTATCTTGCAGGCACCCTATTTAACACATGAAAGCACTCTTCCTGTTTCCTGCAGCAGCTAATTACCTTCCCCCTTTTTCTGCCTTCTCCCTATATAAGTTGGGTAAAAATTTCTAATAAATGAAGCCTTGATCAGACAGACTTGGCTTTCTTCCTTGTGCTTCTTGTTCCCCTCCCCAATTCCTTCCACTCTCCTCCCTTAGGAACCCCGTTGAAGCCCTGCTGGTCCAGGGCAAGGCATGGTGGCACAGGCCTGTAATACAAGAGGATCTCTCTGAGTTTGAGGCCAGGTTGGTCTACAAAGTGAGTCTAGGATAGCCAAGGCTACATAGAGAAACCCGGTCTTGAAAACCAATACATATATACATAGGCACATGTATATATAATAAAAAAAGAAAAAAGAAAAGAAACAAAACCAAACATAGTATCTTTTAATGTTCCTGTAAGATCATATTTGTGTGTGTGTTTATGGCAAGAAGACATTTCTTTTACTCTTTTCTTGTCTGTATGTTTTACAAAGTTATCTGCTTTCAATGTACTGTTGTGTTGGTCCAGAATCATCAAGCCATTCAGTTGTATGCAATGGAAACCACATAAACTTTTTTTTTTTTAAATTACAACATAAAAAATTTTTGAAGAGTTTTTTTATTTATTGGTGGCTGCTGGGAATTGAACTCAGGATCTTTGGAAGAGCAACCAGTGCTCTTAACCTCTGAGTCATCTCTCCAGCCCTACAACATAAATTTAAAATATTTTGTGAATCTAAAAATTAGGCAATGAACACAACTATAATAGGCACAAATATATGATTATATACTGAACATTAATTGTAATCAAATTATTTTTCTTTCATTGACTCAAGCTTTTGCTGTAAATGTGTGGGAAAATCATCTCATTGCTCTAAAAACAGCTTAGCTTAGGCCAATCAATGGTTTTAAAATACAAGCACATTCAGAGTTTCTACGCTTCATCTTTGATTTGATTGCAACGCTAATACTGAATACTGACGTGTTCACTGGGTCTTATCTTGTGGTTTACACATATACCCTGTGGGGAGAGAGAGCGAGAGAGAGAGAGAGAGAGAGAGAGAGAGAGAGAGGAGAGAGAAGCTTCCACAGGAAAGGCATGACTCAAGGAAGAGAGAAAGAAAGCATATCCTCCTGCATGGAGACAGCTTAACAAACCATCTGAAGAGGGGCAGATGGGTCATCAGACTGGCAGACTGGAAAACCTTGATGCTGAAATGAACTGTTGCTGAAGGACAGATCCGTACTGGAGGATCATCACATGAATGGCTAACAGGACCTTCATAAGGACATTTGGGCTGTTAAGTTTGTCGGATTGATAATTGTTTCTATTGTAAACCTTCAGCTGTGTATAATTTTTAGCTTAAGCAGAAAGGGGAAAGTTGTAGAGGAATCTTAATTTAGAACATGGCTGCTATGACAAGAGATAACACCCAAAGACCTTAATAAAAATATGCCTTTAACCTAGGAGACAGAGGCAAGCAGATCAAGGCCAGCCTGGTAGAGAACTAGTTTCAAGTAAAGATAAGCTTAATTCCAGGTATACACAGCTTTAATCCCAAACAATGAACATAAAGATCATTTATAGACAGAAGCACCCATGTTTGAAAGTGAAGTCTAATTGAGTGACAGAAACAGTGATGAGTCAGAGGAAGACTTGACAGAATAGGATACGTCAACTCTCAGGAGAAGAAAGGAAAGAGAAGGGGCAATGCAGGGGGTGAGGATGATTTTTTTTTATAGGGAGAGTATTAGGAGAGAGGTTGAATGAGAGAACAAGCTAGACACAGATGAAGGCAGAACCAGCTGAAGAACAAGAGAAAAGCCAGATTGAATAAATGATCTGGGAGAGGAGTTTGAGCCAGAAAATCTGAACTGAACCAGCCAGCCCAGAGCTCAGTAAGAACAAGAAACAGTGAGCTTATTAATCAGTAACTCTCAGAGGCTGAAAATATTCTAGGCCTAGGTTAGACTGTATGGAAGCTAGAAGCTTCCAGAACTAGGCCTAAGTTAGCAGACAGAAGCAATAAACTTCCCAGACAATAACTGAACCAGGAAAATAAAAGTTACTTTTATACATGTGTACGGTAATGAATCAGAAAAGAAATAATTACTGACCTCCAAAAACAAGAGTTATATTGTGGAAGATTCAGTGAAATAGAAGATGTCTCTGTGACCATCCCTCACCTTGATGTTGTGGTGGCAGTAATTCACATCATTGTTATAATATAACCTTAGTCTGAAGTATCACTAGGACTAGGCAGTAAACATTTAAGGGTTGAGAATACATGATACAATTTCTTGCTCAATTCTGTCACCATACCGCAGTACAATCTAGAGAAAGAAGCAATAGAGGAAGAAGTAATTCCTTCTATGTTGACTTCTGCCTTCAGTCCGCTTTCTAGGGCAACACTACAAGACTGAATGAAATATGGCTGATAACTTAGGACAACCTGTAAGCAATAAGACGCTTGAACAGATTAGCTCTGCAGTCTTGCTCAAAGTATAACAAAGCAACAGTTCATGAAAAAGAGGTCATGGATTTAAAAGAAAGCAAAGAGAGTATATTGGAGGGATTGAGGGAGAAAAGGGAAGGAAGAAATGGTGTGATTATATTATAAAAAAAGATAGTGCGCCACTTCCTGCTCTGTATGAACTGCCAAAAACTGAGCAGGAATTGGGGAAATGATAATTATTCCAATAGAAGCTTTCCTTGTTTATCAAGTATTTTCTCAGCCTACTGGGAACCAGGCTAGCCTGCATAAGCAAAGCTGAAGTTCTTTTGTATTTGTGTTGATGGCCTGAAGCAGAAGAGAAAGAGCCAGCACAATCTCTCTACCACCAGGAGGGTTGCAGTTATGGTTATGGTTATGGTTATGGTTAGGGTTAGGGTTAGGGTTAGGATTAGGTTTGGGGTTGGGGTTAGGTGAGTTCTTATAGCAACATTCTTGGAGCTCAATCTGGAGAAATTAATGGTGAATGTTTATCACTATAAAAAGAGCAAAAGCCACTTTTTTATTAATTACAACGAAAACAATGTACTGTCCCATTGCTGGTGGCATGTGATTTCTATAATATCCCTTTTAATCCTGGGTGGTTTTTAATGTAACAGTTCAATTACATGATAAAACTCTTTATATTATTTGTATTTTACTTTGTTTTTCTTAGTAATTCTTGTTTTAATTAAAATAAAATTATATAATTTTCTTGTCATTCTTCCAACCTTTCCCCTATCTTTTCCCTTACACCACTCTCATTCCTCACTTGCTCTCTCTCAAATTCACAGCCTCTCTTTCTTTGGTTATTATTGTAAAACACACACACACACACACACACACACACACACACACACACACAGATGAGTCCCTTTAGCATTGTTTGTATGTGTATGATTTCTGGGTTGACACCTTTGTATTTGATAACTGGTTGGGGGCTCATCTCTGGAGAAGACTAACTCTTCCTCTCTTGGCAGCTGTTAAATGTCTACAGTTCTTTGTATGATGTAGGCTCTGGGAGATTTCCCCCTCCCATGTTAACATGTCCATTAGAGTTGTATGATTTTTTAAGGCACATGAGATTAATGATCACATCACTAAGCACATTCTAAGTGTTAACATCAGAGAGCTGTAATGAATTCAGAAGAATTTGTAAACTCATTTTTATCTTTTATTTTTCATTGACAACTAGGAATGGAGCTTAGTGGTAGAGTGTTTGTTTAGCTTACATAAGACCTAAGTACATATCCAAACACAGCAGAAAGGCCCTAATCAATCAACATTTGAGGAATACAGGTTTAGACAGAATTCCTTTTTTTTTTTTCAATGCAGTTTATTCAGGAACATTGAACAATCCTCGGACCCCGGGGAAAGCCAGCCCACAGCTTAAATAGCCTCTGGGTAGCCAACCCAGGCATGCCACGGGGGAAATGCAGATAGGTCCACCTACATGGAAGCAAGCCAGATCCTCGGCCTTAGCCAAATGTGGAGTTGTTCGTGACAGAGAGCACTCACCATCGGGAAGGTGGAAGGCGGAAACCAGCTCCATCTTTAAGGCATAGCATTCCGCAGCTCTCTACAGTTCCCCCTTTTTGTAAAGAAAGTTATCATTACATTTTAGGTGTTCACATGAATGACTGCATCCAAATATGCCTTTGGTAGTACTGTTGTAACAAATGATTAAAAAGTCATTCAGTGAGAGTGATGGCCACATTATCAGCCAGGACCCTGATTGATAAATGCTCACATGGTTAAGGTCAGGTCCACGGTGGCCTCCTCACCAATGCTTAGCCCTCCTGGTTTCCCAGTTTATGATAGTGGTCCACACACACTAGGCACAATGCTGAAAAAATGAGGATCAAGGTGAGCAGAGACAGCAAATTCTTACATGCTATCAGCATTTCAATTTGACTGTTTTCTAAGGAAAAAGAACGTGAAACTGGTTACAAATGTTAACTATCTGCCAGAGCTTCATTTTTGCCCTGGAAGATGTGAGGAGCCTTCTTTGACATTGTATCATTCACTTTTCTTGTCTCAGTTCTACTAACTTAACTTAAAGGCTGATGACTAAGGTAAAAGTAAAGGAGAACAAAAGTACATGATATCCTGGCTACCCAGAAGTAAAGGAGCAGTGGGAGCAGCTGACGGTACCCATAGTAGTTGTCTCAGTGTCCTAATTTTATTCTAGGACTTATAGGCTCCCTGATTGGGGAAGGGCTGCCAAGGTGTAAGCACCTGAGCCTATCAGTGTCGTGTTCAGCCGCAACGGTAGATGCGGGCTGTCAGGGAGGAAACGGTAGAGGATGCTGCTGGCCATCAACTCCCCAATCCAGAGTGTGGGTCCATAGAAGACTCATGGTACCAGGATATGTGCTACTTCCCTAAGCCAATTGCTCAGTATCCAAGGCCGTCCTCTGGGAAACTGGATTGTAATACATGGATAATGGACGTGTCCCAGGTAGAGTGAATTATGCCTCGCCCTGGAGGAAGGATGAGAGTTTTCTCCCTATTTTTCTCTGTAGATGAGATCCTGAGTTGGGAATCTTGCTGAAACACTGATGATGATGGACATATAGTTCCAGGAAAGGCGTGAAGACAAGCTTTCTGATGAAGGCTTCTTTCTGAATTATTCTCTGGAAAGCCCTTGCATCTGCTAGTCTGCAGTTCATCACCGAAGACTCAGTGAGGTCTTGGGAAGTATGCTCTTGGGGAGCAAGAAACAAATTAATTAATTAGTTAACAAATTAATAAGAAGTTAACATTAAACAAGGAGACAGGAGTTCAAATACCACTATTTATATTGTGCTATCAAATATCTACTAATATAACTGGAAATATGTATGTTAACTGAGGAAAAATCAAACTATGTAATCTTAGAGTGATGATGTTAAAAAAAAAAACAAAACAAGCCTAAGACTACTGAGTCCAAATAAAATTTTGATTAAAATCTTTTCCATACTTTTGACTTTGCTGAAAAGATTTTTTGCTTAAAAATGCATTATTAACTTGGAGTTTTAGCCCGAGACAGAGTCATCTGGGGTAAATAAATAAACCACAAATGTAGAATAATGGTCAGAAACACCACTCACTGGTGATTCTGTTTCACAGCTGTGAGAAGAATTTTCTAATACACAACAAAGTTAATGGGTTCCTTGCCTCATGGTGGTGATGATAAGTCAGTTGAATGAGCCAAGGGACAGGTTCTTAGCCAAGTGTATTGTCCCAGTTCCCTCATCACTGATCAGCGATTGCTCACCCAGGTCCTGTATTCCTCTATTGACGTTCATTGTGTCTTATCCATGTCTTCCTCGGGTGACATTATCCCGTGCGCTGCTGAGTTCTTACTGTGAATGTGAGTGGAATGTTACATAGTAGGAAAGCGGAGTACAGGTTTCTATAAAGTAGGGAGTTCATTAATTTGAGATGGAATGCTCACATTTATCACAGATTTTGACCATTTTTCTGTGTTCATGGAGAGATATATATAAAACAAGCCTGTCTCTGTCACTCTGGCTTCCTATAATTGTTCCCTCTTGTTCTTCTTCTTATTACCTTGTGGCTTTGTGCTCCATAGTCTCTGTAATGGTAGAGACTATGAAGATGGTCACTTTTCCTACAGATTTGGGATCTGGCCCAGTTACCAACACACGGTGTCAGGACCATGTGACTCTCCAACCCTGTCCTTTACACTTCTTATATTATTTTAATTTCATGAAATCATGGGTTAGAAATCAGTTAGCTAGTGTGGTAGATGTTCCCCTTGAATAAAGATTAAGCTAGAGTGGTGAACACACAGCTAACTCTCCGTTAGCTATGGGGTGACTGTCACTACCTCCATGTGCCATGGAGATGAGGGCAAGTGTGCAAAGCACTGGCTTCCATTTCCTCTGTGTCCATTACTGAGTTCTTGCTCTTCTCTAGTCTTAACTGTTCTTTCACCATCTGTACACTCTTTAATTTCATCCTTCATGTTTACAAAGTTCTGTGCGTTTTTCTTTAAAGTAATTTTCTTTTTCGTTTTTGTTTTTAGACTGGCTCTTGCTGTGTCACCCAGACTGACTTGGATACCTATCCTCCAAGTGCTGGGATAACAGGCATGTGTCAGTACATCCTTTTTTCCTAAGACTTTCTTTGACATTTCAGTTCCTACTGTCTCTTATGTGCAAGAACCTCTGTGAGGTAGTGGCTCCTTCCTTTATGAAGTTGAACCTTCACAAGAGGGATTATCTTTGGATTTAACCAACTATGGAATAAGTATCTTTACAGAATTGCATCTGTCCAGAACATGTGCAGACCTTGACTATAATTGTTACAACAGATAGCAACTGTTTCAGAGACACTGACTTTACAGTGATTATAAATAATCTGGAGATGATTAGAAGGCATAAAGGAAGGTGTGGATAGACTACACACAAACAGTATCCACAGGAACCCTGGAGGCAGCTCTTGGTGCATGACTTAGTCTTCTAAGTGTGCCTCTTCCATCAAGTCATGGGTCTGAGTTCTTTCTGCTCATAGATGGTCTTGGGAAGAAAAAGTCTGTGATGTTTACACGACAGAATGAATGTCATCCCCAGATGTCCACGGCACAAGTAAGAATATGGCTAGTGTTCTTCATTCGAGAAAAATGTCTGGCAGGATCAGAAGTGATCTGGGTTTCATGAGTGAAAGTTGCCTAGAAAATGGAACAAAACTTAGTAAAGAATCCATTCAAATAAACTTTTGGGAGAGTTTCTGAGCGATTGTAGACACGCTGCGATTGGCAGCTCATCAGATGTGCATGCTTTTGTTGACTGCACTCAATCATATCCAGTTATACGAAGCCAGGAACTGTGGCACCTGCCATAACACCATTTTTCCTCTTTGCTAGCATCATATCTTGTCTTATTTTGTTCCTGGAAATTCAGGGGAAATATGCCTTTAGGAATAAACTAAAAATAAAGACATGTTTCCAAGTTCCAAAACTGTCTAATATTATTTACAAAATGTATTTATACTAAAGATACTGTCAGGTAGTTGCTAAATTAGGCCACAAAGGAATTAAAAACATTTGAAAACTCTGAAGTATCTGGACACATGCAGCTTCTGAAAGAAAAATAATCCTTTTTAACCAAAAGCTCCTTGCAAACTCTTTACCATGTCAACAAAAGGGCTTTGCATTAAAGCATGACCAGGACATGAGAAATGAAGAATATTTGAGCATCCTTTTTAGGAAGGCAAGGTAGTATGTATCCTAAATTGCTGGTGAGATTGATGGACTATTTGAGGGAATTATAGAATTTCTCTATCCTTTAAAATAGTTGAAACACAACTTTCTTTTTCTGTATAAATATGAATGTTTTATTAAACAATTCTTGTAATAACCTATACTAATCTTACTTGCATAAATCATCAAAATATATTTATTACATGAACTCACTATGTAGTATATTGCAGTTAGAATATGAAATGCCCCATATAGGCAGGCTCCTGTGTCTGACTACTCAGTCTCCTGCTGTGGCCAGGCTTTGAGGTGGGGCTTCCTGATGGAAGTGGATCCAAGAGGTGGGTCTTACAGTTTTATTTAGCCCAGACACACTTTCTGTCCCGACTTTGGTTCCTGACAGTGGATGTGATGCGTCCAGTCACCTCACACTTTGTCTCCATGCTTTCCCCACCATGACGGGTGTGTCTTTTCTGATGATGAGCCAGAATAAACCCTCCCCTTAAGTCTTTTTTTTTTATCTCTATAGGATCACAGCCACATAAACAGTGACCTGTACATAGTACCAAAGTCATTGTTAGAAAAGACAAAAAAAAAAAAAAAATGCAGAACTTGTTATTAAACTTCCAGGTCCTTAAGTTGTTTTTCAAAGTTTCCTCCATTTTGTCCACATGGAGTTCCACTGGGTGTCACTGAAATCAAACAAAAGGACACTTGGGATTCTCTTTCCAGGAGCTATTAGCCTATATGTGTTTTGAAAATTGCTACAGTCTTCTGCATCGTCACCTTTAGGCTGATGGCCCAGAAAGACTTTTGAAATCCTTCTCTGTAGGTTGGATAAAGATCCCAGTTTTGAGGAAGCAAACTCCTCTTTAACTTCTGCATCTTTCTTGCATTCATTGCTGCCCAGGCCTGGCACATTCGATTGTTATCACAGTCTGATACTTAAAGAGGTCACTAAACAGGCTAGGCTCTGTGCTTTCTCTGAACTTAGGACAGCCACATAGATTGTACTGTAGGAAGGTGTTCTAATTTCTTCCTCTATCTGAAGCTTTATAAGATATGGGGAATAGGCTTTTAACGGGAAATGTGACAGGAAAGGTAAAAGCCATTGTAACTACTCCACCAAACTTCCATACACAAAGACTTACACAAATCACCTACAGAGTGCAGGCAATATGCAGTGCCAATTTTTTTTTAAACATTAACTCTGCAAAGAATCAAGTAAAGAATCAGATAGCACTCATATATTATCTGCCCAGAAAATTATAGTTAATATTAGCAGTATAATTATTGCAGTTGGGAAAAGGATGGCATATCATTATGGTAAAGTAGTTGTTAATATTATAAATGTAAAAAGTTTGTGTGAATAAGTTTGCTAACTAATTACTATTGTAAATTTACATTCGCAGTTAAATTGAGTTATGTTATCTTACTGCATTATGCTATTATTACCTAGAGTTTGAAATCTACAGTTACAGCCTTCCCCAATGCCTTCATCTGGGCAGCTTGTGCATAAACCTGAGGCTCTTCCAGATGTTACCTCATTTTTCTGGAAATCCACTGTGTTTTCATTCATTAACATCTGCTGTTCTTGTTATTTAAAAATCGACTTAAGCAATTATAGTGCATTTCCCATATAGTCAGAGAATCACAAAATGTTCTTACACTTAATAACTGACCACAGGAAACTCTTTGTAGTTTTTAGATGCAATGCTGGAGGATAATAAGTGAGAACTAGTTTGCGGACAAAAGAAATAATTAGTAACCTTGTTCCTTCTGTAAATCCTGGTGATACCATGTTGTTCCAACATCTGAGACAATGCGTGATGCTTCTGGAGGCCTGGGGAAGGCAGAGGCTAGGTGTCCACCATGCTCTCTAGCTTGGACGGCATTGTCCAGGGCCCATGCGTCCATCCACAGTTTACACAGGCTACTCTGGAAGAAATGGATTTTGAATGTTTAGTCCTACCTTCCAGACAGGATTCTTTACTTCAAAACAGTTTTTAAATGGTGTTTTTGTCTAGGAATGCTCAGCCGTGCTGCTCTGACAGTCGTGTCTAAGATACCCGCTGTCTTCGTTAGCCTTATCTCCAGCGTGCCCAGCACGCCGCTCACCTTTGTGGTTCTGGGGAGTCTGGCATCGTGGAGACGAGATCTGAAATTTTGCATCCCTTTCTCTGAACACTTTTGCTCTTTAGAGGAGAGAATGAGTTCATGTTCACTACACTGGCACTTTGCCGTATGTACAGATCTATGTAGTTAATTTTGACTACACTCCAAACAACTGTTGATTCCTTTAAAAGATGCGAGAGGGACACTCACACAACACATTCGTTGCAGCACTACTCACAAAGGTAAGGAAAGAATTAACCTTGACCTCCAGCAATAGATTGATGGAAAAAGAAAGTGGGCTACATGCATCCCTCCTCCCACAAGGCTCAGGAAGAGACAACAGAAAGGATGTAGGGTGAAGATGCTGGGAAAGTAATCTGGGTGAGACACAGATCCTGAGACCCAGGGCAGCAACAGCTGCCAGTGCTGGGTCTGCAAGATTGTGCTCATCAGCAGTCAAAACTGAGAGAGGAGGGAGTCAGGCTGCCATTTGCTTCCCTTCTAGACTAGCTGCAGTTAGCAGATTCAGGGAGGAAGGGAAGGAGGAAAGGAAGGAGGGAGGGAAGGAGAGAGGCAGAAAGGGAGGGAGGGAGAGAGGAGGGATTGTTGTGATTATTAATATTTACTATTGATTTATCTTTTATTTGATCAACGGATAGCCCTAAACCAGCTTGTTGTGGGTATTAATATTTACTATTGATATATCTTTTAGTTAAGCAGTGGTTATTCCTAAACCAGCTGTATACCCAAATCACCACACAGAGACTGGGGTTTATTTAATTAACCTAGAGTACAATGTGGGGCAATGATTACTCCATCCTAAACCTCCAAGTCCACATAGTTTCCTACCATTCAGATTTCACTCTTTATACTTGCTTTTAGTCATATCTTAGGTACAGTCCATCTCTCCATGTAGTTCCAAGATCTCTCCTTTGGATTCTCTGCTCCTCTCTCCTGCTTCTTCCCTTCCCCTCTGGAACAGGATGTCCTTCCCTATTCTCTCCATTGCACAGCATTGAGGCTGGTTGTTCAATTGACAATATAGAGAATAAATGATGACATGTTTATAAAAACTTGAGACAGGTGATGATTAGAATAAACATCACAATGCAGTGTCTAGATAGAAACCAGATACTGGGGCAAAGAAATCAACATTTGAATGAACAAGGGTAAATTGTATATATTCCAAAAGACAGGGATAGAAAGATTACTTTCAGTTTAGTATCTACTGGTGACACCACTAGGCCCTAGGGGGTAGTTCCAACCCAAAAGTCACACAGATGGCTCTGGGTAAAGTAAATGGTTTATAACAAAATAAATAAAAAGTCATAAATCTGGGGGAAAGGATTAATAGGGATTGGGGAGTTGATAGTGGTAAAATGGAGTTAGGAGAAGGTTAGGGAAAGAATAAGCATAAAACGTTTGCATGTACAAAATTGTCAAGGAAAAATATTACAAAAGGAAGAAATTAAATGTGATATATATAAGTATGTGTGTATATATGAGCAATAAAGTTTTATTCAGCCATAAAAAAATAAGGAACTTACACCATTTTCTGGAGAATGTATATAACCTAAGATCATCATCACTGAAGTAGGCCAGACTTTGAATGAAAAAATATTTTTTCTTTCATTTGTGGATCTTAGATTTATAAACAGACACACACACACACACACACACACACACACGTGCACACAAATACACATATACACATTCAGGGAGACCAGGTAAAGAAAGAGAAGACAAAACGTAGGTAGAAAGGGAAAAAGGAAGCAAGAGGACGAGGATAGAAGGCAGATGGTCAACGTGCATGTTATGAGTGAAAGAGATTCTCTTTATAAACTGAAGCCCTGTGAATTATAAACTATGCCAGAGATAGAGTGTGGCAGAATTAATCTGTCTTTCTCCTTAAGGATTTGAATTATAATTAGAAGTATTCAGAAAGCCAGGTCTTTTCAAAACTAACAAAAATGTTAACAATGACAAAAGAAAAATAATAAAAGAAAAAGAGAGATTTCCTTACATGCATTCTAGAAAATATTTTTGCACCTTTGGAGAGCACAGCACTTTTTTTTTTTTAAACCAATTGATGACATGAAAGCAGGAAAATAATAATTCAGTCCACAGCAAACTTTTGCACAAGATCTGGGAATTCTATCAAAGAACCCATGAGCCCAGAGGTTTTCTCTTTCGGTTATTGGGCGTGTCCTCCCTTTCCACCAAAGTGTCAGTGCCGAGCATGTCTCCTTTCAGCGAGGGCGCAGGTTCTTTTCTGAGCCTTGGGTGTTCATTCGCATGCAGGTGCTAAACTGACTTCACAGAACACTGGAGGGGACCTTCTGGGCACTGCAGTCCCTGGCTGCTGGCCTCTCCTCCTCACTACCTTCTGTGAACTTTCCTTGGTCTTCAGATCTTTACTCCACTCCCCAGTGCTACATAGACCCTTCACTTGTAACATGACCTAAAAGCCTTTCTCTAGATGGTAGTTAGGAAGGTTTTTCTCCCTTGATTTTGTATCTCTACAGGATGTCCTTTGATGTCTAAAAATGTGCTCTCTACATTCTGTCTTTCCTTATCTTGTCTACGTTTTCACTTTTTCAGTCCTTCAAGGGAGGAGAGAAAACAGATTCTCTTTATCTCAGCCAGAGTAAGAATTTATAAGTTGCTGGTGGTGGTGCATGCCTTTAATCCTAGCATTTGGGAGGTAGAGGCAGGTGGATCCCTATGAGTTCAAGGACAGTCACAGCTACACACAGAAATCTTGTATCAGAAAAAAAACACACACACACACAAAAAGAACTTAAATGCCACATAGTTTTAATCATTATCATTTCAATTATGTGCTTAAAATCAATATTCTATCTTGCTTTGCTTCTGTAGGTGTACAGATTTTTGTATGTTTATCCTATATGATATGTCCAATATCCACTTATGAGTGAGTATATACCATGTGTGTCTTTCTGCTTCTGGGATACCTCAGTCAGGATGATCTTTTCTAGTTCCCACCATTTGTCTGCAAATTTCATGATTTCTTTGCTTTGAATTGCTGAGTAGTGTTCCATTGTGTAAATGTACCACAATTTCTGTATCCATTCCTCAACTGAGGGACATTTGGGTTGTTTTCAGGTTCTGGCTATTACAAACATGGTTGAGCAAATGTCCTGTTGTATGCTTGAGCATCTTTTGGATATATGCCTAGGATAGCTGGATCTTGATGTAGCACTATTCCTAACTGTCTAAGAAAGTGCCAGATTGATTTCCAAAGTGGTTATACAAGTTTACATTCCCACCAGCAATAAAAGAGGGTTCCTCTTTCTCCACATCCTCTTCAGCATGTGTTGTCACTTGAGTTTTTGATCTTAGCCATTCTAATGGGTGTGAGGTGAAATCTCAGGGTTGTTTTGACTTGCATTTCCCTGATGACTAAGGACATTGAGCATTTCTTTAAGCGTTTCTCTGCCATTTGATATTCCTCTATTGAGAATTCTGTTTAGTTCTGTACCCCATTTTTTAGTTGGATTACTAAAGAAGCTAAGCAAGAAGGAGAACTGTGGGTAAGATGATCAATCCTCATTCAGAAAGGCAAGCAGGATAGACCTCGGAAAATGTAGAAAGCAGGAAACAGGACAGGAGCCTACCACAGAGGTCCTCTGAAAGCCAATGCAGAGACTCTAGCCAAACTACGAGTAGAGTTCAGGAAATCTTATGAAAGAAGGAGGAGATAGAAAGACCTGGAGGGGACAGGAGCTCCACAAGGAGAGCAACAGAACCAAAAAGTCAGGGCACAGGGGTCTTTTCTGAGACTGATACTTCAACCAAGGACTATTCATGGAGATAACCTAGAACCCCTGCACAGATGTAGCCCATGGCAGCTCAGTGTCCAAGTGGGTTCCATAGTAAGGGAAATAGGGACTGTCTCTGACATGAACTCAGTGACTGGCTCTTTGATCACCTCCCCCTGATGGCGGGCGGGGGGTGGGGTGGGGAGCAGCCCTACCAGGCCACAGAGGAAGATAATGCAGCCAGTCCTGATGAAACCTGATAGACTAGGGTCAGATAGAAGGAGAGGAGGACCTCCTCTATGAGTGGACTGCAGAAGGGGCAGGAGAAGAGGGAGGGAGGACAGGATTGGGACAAGATAAGGGAGGAGGCTACAGCTAGGATACAAAGTGAATAAATTGTAATAAATAAAAAAATTTGAAAATCTATATTCCAGTCCCAGCTGTCCTGTCTTCAGTTCTATCGAGTATGTATGAATGGGTGTGGGATGTGTACTGTGAGTGCATGCATGAGGATCTCTCACTGACTCGGAATTCACCAAGCATGTCGACTGGCTAGAAAGCCCCTGGGATGTGTTTGTGTCTCCCTCTTCAATATTATGATTACCAGTGCACGCTTTCATGGGGGCGGGGTGAGTCCATAGGGCCCATAGGCAATTAGTAACTGCTAAAAGAGAATCAATTTTCTTCAGGGATAAACTTCCCAATTGGTTACCTCATACCAAGTGGTCAGCCCTAACATGTGGACAAATGAGCAGTGCTAGATGGACTCAGCAGATTGCATTTCTGTATTTATTTAATATCTCTGTCTATCTACTTATCTATCTATCTATCTATCTATCTATTACATCTGCCATATACTTGTGGATGTTTATTTTATATCTATATTATATTTATATTTACCTATCATGTGTGTGTATACAAAACAGTAATAATTAAAGGAAAAGAACACATGAACTTGAAAAGGTTTGGAGGGGATGTGGGAAGAGTTGGAGGAATAGAAGTTTGGGGAGAAATGATATGAATACAGTACACATATAGGAAAGTTAAAAAAAAATAGCATGAATTCTAGGGGTCAAAGTCATGTCCTCATCTGCCCAGGCCCTGTCTTAAGTTTTGGAAACATATTGTTTGATAACGTTTGACTTGCTAGCAGATTCCTTAGCCTGTTCCTGTAGAGACAATTCTTTGTACGGCTACTGATAGCCCATCAGCTCCATGGACCCATTATTATTAACTGGTTTCTATAACGTAACATTTTGTGATATAAAAACAGGATGTTTTTTACTCAAATTTTATAGATATCCCTTAGCAACAGTTTAGAATTTTGTTCCTATGCATTTTGCACATATTTTTGAAGCCTATTCTTATTTTATAACCTTTTAATCAGTTTTTAAATGGAATGCATTATGAACAAATCAAGTGCTATTGGATCATCAGGCTCTAAAATATACTACAAAACTGTAGCACTGTCAAAAAACCAAGATATGTAGAACAAGACCACAGAAGAAAGTAAAAGAAGTAAAGCCACAGACAGGAGCGGTGTCACATGCTCCCAGCACTGGGGAGGCAGAGGCAGGCAGATCTCTGAGTTTGAGGCCAGCCTGGTCTACAAAGCAAGTCCAGGACAGCCAAGGCTACATGTGCAAGACAACTGATTTTTGAAAAAGGAGCTTAGAGCACCAAAGAAATTACAATCTTTTGCAATAATTAATAATTTGAACATGCTTCACAAATCACAGGTAACTGCTGAACAGATAGATTGTCTCAGATCAGAAAGCTTCTATATAGCAAAGGAGCAATGGCTGGTGTGCCTCTGAGATGGTGGTTCTCAACCTGTGGGATGTGACCGCTCAGGTCTGCAGATATCCTGCATTTCCAATATTTACATTACAATTCATAACAGTAGCAAAATTGCAGTTGAGAAGTAGCGATGAACTAATTTTACAGCTGTGGGTCATCCCAACACAGGACTGTGTGAAAGGCTTGCAGCATGGGGGGTGCCAGGAACCACTGCTCTGAGAAAACCCAAGGCCCTTCTCTTCTGCAGTGCTTCTCTACTTTGAAAAAGTTACAAAATGTGCAAGACAGTTTCTCTTAAATTACTCCAGATTGCTCAAGATAGATTTTGTATGCATGCTAAGACTTAGCACACTGCTTTATCTTATTAATATTCAAAAATAAAAACGTTCAGAACATAAGCTTTGTTAGAGGCAGTATGTGCTAAGAATTTAACTACGTGTGCATAAGTTAGAGGCTCCGAGCTTAATATAAATCTTTTTGCATTATTAGTCTGGTTTTAAATACATGGCTTATAGAAATATTCAAAGTAACATGTAAATCACGCAATGCCCAAAATAGAGTGTGGGCACCGGCATCAGGAAAATGTGTAATTAACCAGGATGAGCAATTTTCACTTGCTTCCGGTTTGAAAGTGTGGTATCTATTGATTGATTCTAACTGTAGCTAGAATTTCAGAAGGCTCTCTTATAAAGACACAAACTATGCTTTGCCAAGACAAGTCTGTACATAGAGACCACAGGAGCATCTGGAGATGAGGTGAAGTCAGTAAGGAGCATCCAGTATGAGGGCTGTGGGGCAGACACGAGCTTCCTGCACCGTAGGAAATGGCCGCTAGTCCCATTCAGTAGCTGGAGGCCTGCCTCTCATGCTCACAGTTCTTGGGAAGCGGACAAGCAGATGGTGAAGAGGGGCTTTCTCTGGAGTCCGCTGGGAAGTCAGCTCTGAGGATGAGGCATCCTCTTCCACCGTCAGCAACTACAGCATTCTACCTCTAAATGATGGAAGGAGAAGGTATTAAACTGGTGAAAGTGGTTTGATAACTAAGCGATCATAAGGTTTAAATAGAAAAATAAGCCAAGTATGCTGCATGGCATATCCTGTTGACATACCTCATGCTGTTTGCATCTGGGTTCCCTGCCTTTAATGAGGTTTCAGTGTTCACTTTCAAAGCTCGAGTCTAAACATGAGTGTTGGAATGATCTCTGGTTTCACTTTAGCTCAGTGTTGAAGCAGAGTTTTAACTGTGGATACTGGTGAATGTTCTTGTACTAAAGGAATTGTCACATGACTGGCAAGTCAGAACATCTGCAAGTTTTAGTGCTGCCGGCACTAAAACATGACAGAGGAGGATTTAAGCCTTATTATGAAAACACATTTTTTTAAAATAAAAATTAGAAAAGGCCATTTTGAGTGTTGCTCAATTGCATATACTACACTTACTTGGAGTTTAAAACATATCTGTAGTTGATAGTATTATGTTATGTAGAAAATAATCTTATTATTATTATTATTAAATTAATTGTGAAAAACTATGCTGGCCACCTGACCCTTCACTGAGGACATTAAGTATACAAAAAGAAAATAAATACATGGCCTCTAAACATCTACCAAGTTCACTTTGGAAGGAAATTTGATGGACTTTCTTAAACTGTATAGCATTTTAACATAATCAGGTCTTGCTGTGTCTGTTCTACTGAGTGAATGAATGAATGGGCTTATTGGCTATGTCAAGCACTTCCTTCTTTGCTTCCACACCCAGATCTCAAAAGCAGGTGCTTTACTTTCTTACATCTAACATTAATGTCTCTAATTTTAAAAAAGCGTAAGTTAGTGTTAAACACCCCTGATCAGACCCTGATTTCTCACCTGAAAATGCAGAGTGTGGTAGTTTGCATAAGAATGGCCCCGTAGATTCATATATTTAAAGGCTTAGGGAGTAGTACTGTTTGAAAAGGTTAGGAAGCATGGCCTTGTTGAAAGAGGTGTGCTGGGCTTTGCGGCTGGGCTGTGAGGTTTCAAAAGCCCACGCCCGGTCCGGCGACTCTGTCTTCCTGCTGCCTGCAGATCTACATGTAGAATTCTTAGCTCCTTCCCCAGCGCCGTGTCTGCCTGCCTGCCGCCATGCTTCTCACCGGGCTGATAATGGCCTAAACTCCTGAAACTGTGGGAACACCCCAGTTAAATTCTTTCCTTTAGACAAGTTGCCATACTCATGGTGTCTCTTACAGCAACAGAACACGAAGACACGAGGCTTTCCCTGTGCAATAACACAACGACTAAGACCCAAAGCTTTGCCTGGTCTCACACACCAACAGGTCTCCTTACACTTCCACTAATGCTGCTGAAATTCTAATGAAATTCACACACTAATACCCAGTTACCTACCCTATATTTAGTTTCAATATTACATTCATTTCTCATCACAGACTAAATGAAGTTACAGAGATAAACATACTGTGTTTCCCCAAAGAAACATTACTGTTTTAACGAAAAAGAGTTTTATTGTATATCTCCAGGTCGTTTATATTATGACCTAAATCGATTTAACCATTAATGGTTTCCTGAATTATGGCTTTGTCAGTTCTTATCTCCAATCTGTTTAAATTCTAAGGGACATTAAGAAGAATGTTATCTAGTGCCAGGCAGTAATTTTAGTCCTGACAAAGGTGTTTTGGAATCATTTATTTGCAAACTATTTCCCTGCTCTAAAACAAAAAGTCTCACCTTGCAGACGCATTATCTAAAATTTAGGTGAAGTAGGTTTCAAAGTGAAATAAATGATGGGATAATAAAAAACACAGATCCACATAATCTAAGATTTTAGAGTGGTGGTATAATTTAATTTTCATAAAGCACTTTTCATGCACGGATCTGTTAAGCATGCATAGCTTTAAAACATAACTCACAAGCCAAATGGAAGACATGCAGAATTTGTGAATGGTTACATTGGGGAAAATTGTAATTTATGGAAAGATGGAAGTACTCTGCGCTTATCCGTTTTTGTTATTGTGAAGGAAAGGCAGTAATAGAAACTAAGTGGGCCCTATCTTACAGAGAATGTGTACATAGGCGGGTCTGGAGATCGGAGCAGATCCTGAGAGCAAGGGGTCCTGCAGGATCGTTCGCAGGGAGGCTGCATTTCCTGCTACCCACCGTGTCGTGGTTTGAATATGACGTGTCCCTGTGGAGAGTCTGTACTGGAGCCATGGCTACTGAAACTGCAGTGTACATAGGTAATTTGGCTCATAAGGGCTTTGGCCTAACCAATGGAACAATATATCCAGAAGGTCGCAAATTTGTGAGCACTACTGGGATTGTGGAAACCATGGGAGAGGAGGTCTCATCGGAAGAAGTGGATACTTAGAACCATACCCCTGATGTCACGATGAAGACTCTTGTTTTTGGTTCCCCACTCTCAGTCTGCTTTCTGCCCACTATTAGGTAAGGAGCTACGCTTAGCTATGCCTGAGTTCGGTGATGTTCTGTGATAGGCCAGCTTGGGCACAGACACTAGAGAGCAAACTGACGGAGGATGGAGACACCTGAAACCATGAGCTGAAATGAACACTTCCTTTTTCTCTTTGTCCCCCTGAGAGTTTGTAGCAATAGCACAAAGCTGCGAGCACTGTTTTCACCATAACAAGAGCCACAGGGCCAGCTTCCTATGGGCCCTGCTCTCATTCCTGGCAGCGCTGCCTCTGGACCGATGTATCCCTCATGGTATCAGTGCATCAATGGTCCTGTAATAGCAGTAACCGCTAAGCAAACTGCATTTTAAAATGATTAAGACATGTTAAGACTTGGAACATTATTGCTATTGTAACCTAAAACGTAGCCGGTAGTATTGTCTGTCGTTGACACATACTTTTCTTTGCTACTAAGACTCTGTAAAGATAGAAAAGAGTAAAGTTCTCTGTTTGTAAGGTAATTAATTTTCTTCCTAATTAATGGTGCATAAATTGTGAAGGATATAAACTAATAATTATGTCTTGCTATTCTTAGTCTTTCAAAAATTAGTATTTAAATTATGTTTTGGGAATGTCTGCTGTTGTATTTCTCATAAAGGCCAGAAGAGGGCATCAGATACCTGGGGCTGGAGTTTCATGAGGTTGTTCGTTTCTGGACATGAATGCTGGGAACAAGACTTAGGTACTCTGCAAGAGCTGTATGATTCCTTAAACCACTGAGCCGTCTCCCCAGCTCCCAAGTCCTATCATGTTTTATAAAGGATTAAATTTAGCAAACTAAATTAAATACTAATAAAGAAAATGCACCACGGTTGAAAGGAACGTTACAGCATTACCACACCTGCTAATTAAGATTTTAGTTCTAAGTAATGAAGCTTAGATTTATACAACTGAATAAAATCATTTAAACGCTAGTATTATCCTTATGACTAAGGGGAAAAGGATGATTTTATTCTTAGCGGCTGAGCCATCTCTCCAGCTCAATGATGATTTTATAATTCAAATCATTGGCAAATATTTTACTTACATTTGATGCTACTTAAAATATCAATGTAGGTTCTGCTCTGTCATCATGTTAAGGCAGCATGCCAGCCTTCTGTTCATCGACACATTTTTGGATTGATGAAGTAACGACATTGATTGTGGTTTTACATTTCCTACTATGCATGGGCATGCATGCATTCACCCTTCCCCTCTCCAATCACCCCCAGGAATGGAGTTGCTGACTTCATCCAAATTGATTCAAATGATTGGAAGCTTACAGATGTCCTAGAGAGATGCACAGTTCAGATTTAAGTGAGCCATGAGACTAACAAGGTGTCTTCCATGGAGGCAGAAGCTGTATGAAAAACTGGAGCCCGTCTTCCTCCTCTCCCCGTGTGCATTTTATGTTGTGTGCATTCTTTGGGTCAGTTCCTTAGTATAATTCTGAAGCAATCCGTTCTCGTTCATGGACTGAGTTGGTTGTCAGACTCCCTCAGAACACTGTGAGAGCATCAGTGCATTTCAGCATGTACGGTGGGGGAAGCCACAGACTAAACTCTGCCAGGCATTTAGTAATGTCAAAGCTTGTCAAAAGCTTTGATTTGCTTAAAATTGAAACGTGTCTAGACTGCTAGGGAATAACTTCTATGCCACCATGTCATTGTCTTGATTTTTAAAATTTTGCTATTGTACAGTATACATTTTGTGATTAACTGTCATACTTATGTACCTCAATTTAACACTTTTGCTAATAAAGAAGAGACCCACATTGACTTTCAGCTAGATGCATTTTAATAGGTTTTGTCCCTTATAAAAATAATTATAGTTTTAACAAAGATATCTGTATCTATATAGTGGTGTGTGTGTGTGTGTGTGTGTGTGTTGGTGTATAGGGGATATATGTGTGTTTGGGTATGTGTATGTAATGCAGACATCCATGAACTTGCACACAGAGGACTGTGAGTGTGTCTTCCATTGTTCTCTGCCTTATTCTCTTGATACATGCTCTTTCACTGAATGTAGAGCTCTCCATTTTCACTAGGCTGGCTGGCCAGCAAGCTCCAGGCACCTGTGCTTTTGCCTCTCAACAGTGGACTTGTAGAGACCCATCTTCAAGCCTGGCTTTTATATGGGGGTTCAAACTCAGGCCCAGTGCTTGATCAGGACGCTCCCCTACTCCTGATTATTTTTTATAAATAATTTAAAAAAGTAATAATTAAAATATATTTATGTCCACTGTCACCTATTAAAACTCCCTCCATGTCCTCCTGTGTTCTCTCTTCAGCCCTCCTCTGTCCCCCTATTCTCTCTCAAGCTCATGACTTCTTTTCCTTTAGTTATTATTGTTATAGAAACACACATCCTGATAAAATATTTTACAGATAAAAATTTCCAAACCATTTTCTTGTTTAAAGTTAAGCAAAACACAAAGATATCACACAGCCAATGTGTTAGCTCAATTTTTAGGCAAGGTGGCCCTAAAGTTGATTTAAAGCACAAGCTAATCAAGAACATAACTTTATATAATCAAATAATCAGAATGGTATAATTTAATTTCTGCAAAACACCGCCTATGCATGAGTTAACCAAGCAAGCCATTGCAAATATGATTCACGACATCCACTGGAAAGGGGTCAAACCATTGTAAATGTGATTTATGGAGTCCAGTGGAAGGGGAGAAAACCTATGGGTTTGTCAGTTGCCTTGCCACAAGGAGGAGTGTGGCTTCAAAAGAAAGGATGCAGGAAGAAAGAGGTAGAACATAAGATAACAAAAGAGGGAAGATAGCGGAGTGAAATTGAGGCAAATGTATATGGGAACACACTTTGGATTTTCATAATTTGTGTGATCACCATGACGGTGCATACTTTTTGTGATGGTGTCTGACTGAACATGGCTAATTGCTATGAAGGCTCAATGAAGAATTGTGGTAATGACTTCACCACCCTCTACCTGCTGCCTGCCAATCTCTCAGTAGACCCAAGCATGTCTCTGTGGTAGAGACACTTTTGACACATTTCAGCCACATCTGTTTATTGCATTTGTCTTCCATACCTTATGTAGAGAATAGTCTTTCAGTGCTGTTTTTTCTTGGCAATTGTGTGTCTCTTGTTCTCTGGTTTCTACCTTTGGAAAATTTTATGTCAATGTTCCTACATGTTGTTTTCATCATGTTTGTTGGTGGTAGAGTTTTAAGAAACTTTTGAATATAAGTTGGTAGTTTCCATCATGATGATACTGATTTTCCCTGTCACTCTTTCCTTACCTTAACAATTAAATAATATATAAACCTGTTTTAGTGCCTTATCCATTTTTAAATATATCTCATATGTTCCATTGCTTGGTAGCTCTGATTACCTTAAATTCCTTTAACTTCCACATCAATGATTCTACTTCTATAAGTCTTATTTGTTCTGATGGCCATCCATTGCATTTAAAGTTTTAAATATTACACCTTTCTACCTTCTGAAGCACGTTTTTTACTTTGTGAATTCCCATTTCCCCATCTTTTATCGAGTATGCAACCTTTTAGTTCCCTGAACATATGATTATGGTTTCATGTAGTGTAATGTTTACCATTGATTGGAACACATTACGATCCAGTATTAATAATGTAACTTTTTATTTTTGTGAATGAACAAATCGGATAATTTCAGAAACCTAATTTGAAGAGTGGAAACAGGAACTACATATAGCTCTTGTTTTCTCTATTGAGTTTGAGCTACTTATGAAACATACAGTGACTGTTTCTTACATAAAACTGAGTATATGACTAAGGAGCTCAAAGGGGTGGTGGGATAAGATTGCCAGCTTGAGACTAATTACAGATAAAATTATTAATATGGTATGTATGACTTCACAAAAAAAGATGCAGAAATACAATGAAATTGGATCAGAACTGTGATCCTGGGAATCACCAATGTGTAGCAAGAGAGATGGAAATGAAAGAAAATCCTATGATAATGCTGGTATGCTTTCCTTGTTTTCATTTGCTGAGTAGTATTCCATTGTGTAAATGTACCACAATTTCTGTATCCATTCCTCAGTAGAGGGACATCTGAGTTGTTTCCAGCTTCTGGCTATTACAAACAAAGCTGCTATGAACATAACTGAGCAAATGTCCTTGTTGTGTACTTGAACATCTTTTCGATATATGCCCAGGAGTGGTATAGCTGGATCTCGAGGTAGCAGTATTCCTAATTGTCTGAGAAAGCGCCAGATTGATTTCCAAAGTGGTTGTACATGTTTACATTCCCACCAGCAATGGAGGAGGGTTCCCCTTTCTCTACAACCTCTCAATGTGCTGTCACTTGAGTTTTTGATCTTAGCCATTCTGATGGGCGTGAGGTGGAATCTTAGGGTCATTTTGATCACCTCTTCCTTGGGGGAGGAGGGGTGTGCAGCCTTGACTGGCCACAGAGGAAGATGATGCAGACAGTCCTGATGAGACCTGATAGGCTAAGGTCAGATAGAAAGGGAAGAAGTCTTTCCCTAACAGTGGACTAGGAAAGCGGTATAGGGGGAGAAGAGGGAGGGTGGATGGGACTGGGAGGAGACTGGGATGGGGAGCTACAGCAGGGATACAAAATGAATAAATTGTTAACGCACACACACACAAGAAAAGATAATGCTGGCATGAGTGGAAACATTCAGGAAGAAGGAGATCCATGCAGAATTTGCTACTCAGATGAAATTCATTCAAAGCTCATTGTTTAAACTGAGCATGTGAGTACACACCTTTAACCCCAGTACTCTGGAGGCAGAGACAGGCAGGTCTCTGTAAGTCTGAGGCCAGACTGGTTTATATTATGAGTTCCAGGATGGCCAGGGCTATGTAGAGAGACCCTGTCTCTAAAATCAAAATATAAATTCCCTATTTAGAAAAGAGGAGGGGGAGAATTCGTTAATAGGAATGTGTAAATGTGAGCCTTGCTTCAGCTCACATGCCTTGTGAGACTGTTACAACGGTGCCAGTGTTATCTTTCTTCTGGATCTCCAGTTGAGATTCAAATCTCAAGAAAGAGCATTGGCAGCTTCAAGACACATTTTTCAGGTTTTAAGTGAAAGGACTATTATTTTCTTGGGAGCTTCAAGACAATTTGGAGTTCATTCTAATCAGTCCATCCTTGAATCAAACAAAGAGATTAAGAGCTTTTGTCAGCTTTACTATATTTATGCCCTCATCTCCTACAGCCCGTGGTTGACAAAACCAGAGCCTGAACTAAAGGTGTGCAATGGAGGTAGAAACCAGCATGGCAAATAACACATTAATCGAAACATAAGGAGCAATGTCAGGCATGGTTATGCACACCGGAAGCTGTATTCATAGCTTCACAGGTAGCTGAATCTGTGTATGTTAGAGGCCAACCTGGTATACATAGAGAAGTGCAAACCAGCCCAGGGCTCCACCCGTATCCCAAGAATGAAACAAACAAATGAACAAACAAAACAACCAACCAAGCAAGAATGGGTAAGCAGACACACACAGGATGTTCGGTCAGATATTCCTAAACTGCTGCAAGGACAAAAGTAATAAACCTCTCTGAGGTAGCTTTACTACATTCAAGTCAAAGGGATGCCCAACAGTCCTTAGAAATAGAGCTGGTGAGTGTGAATGGGTCATTGATTTCTTGAATAGTGTTTTAGACAACTGGGAACAGTAATTTTCCTTTATAATACCTGTATGAAATTACAAAGTTTCTCAGAAGTAAATTAGCCTTTTTAAGGTCTGTTTAATTAAATGATAATTCCAAGTCAGTGGAATGTGCCGATTCTACAAGGAAGTTCAATACTGTTGTCTTCTTGAGGTGTTTGGACTTCTTCCCAGTGGCTTATTCAAATAGATTCTTATTCCATATTATTTGACAAATACCTAAAAGTTAGCAATTCCTAAAATTTTTATTTAAAAAAATTGATTTTCCCCCATTGCAGTAAAGTAAATATGTTTACCGGACCACTGTAATGATGTTTAGATTGATCCTCAAATACAATGGCAAGTCAGATTTTTCAATTTGCTTTCTTATGTTACATGTGTCCCATGTACATTTTGCATTCTAGCTTATTTCAATATTTATTTTTAGATCAAATTTATTTTAAACTAATTATTTAAATGAGTCTGAACAAGCTCTTTTTCAGGAAACTCAGTCAAGAAAAGCACAACTAACTAGCTTGCCTACTACTTAGATGACAGATCTCAGTTGGTGTTCAAATGAATGTATTTCTCATGGTTTTCTTAAAATTTTTCTTCCTTTGAATTGTGCATTAAAAATTATTATGGATATTGTTTTGGAGCAACTTGCTATAAGCTCCTGCAAATTATTTAAATAAGTGTATCACTATGCAACCAAAGTTCAAAACCAGTATAGATTTAGTGTTTTAGTGTATTTTGTAATGTAGCTATTCACACTGAGCAGAGATTATGGGCTGCCCTAAGATCTGATGCCATTTTTTCAGTCTTTCATTTAACTTTCCTATTGGAAGATAGATAAAGCTGAAGAATGAACAGAAAAAAAATGTGGTTTTTTTAGGTCGTTAAAGAAAATCTTTCATCTGTTTATATGCTTTTGATATTGGGAAACATCAAGCCAACACTTGTTTTTCTTCTTTGTTTTCAAGGAACAACCTTCCAGAGAAGGGAACTCCCATATTCTTGGTTGCTGCTCAGAGCTGGAGAACGTTCCTGGAAACAGCAAGGAGGCTGTATATTGGGAGTATGAATATAAACACCCCAACACCACCCTGTAATACACTGTTTTCTTTTAAAATCATGAAGTATCCTACAAGGTGCCATAGGATTCTTGTGATGCTTATTTGAATAGATAGTTTTTCCCAACAGGATGTAGAAAGTAATTGATGAGGGCCTTACACAACCACCATGACTGGAACTTTAGAGGAAGAGGGTTTCCAGGGATGCTTCTTCAAGGCCTCCTTGTCTGACAGTCTGTGTTCAACAAGGTGATAGCTTAGCCTGCTAGCATCAGTGTGTTATGTTGCTATTATGCTAGTGATTTACAGTCTTGTGTGACTAGCTTGCACTTTTTTATTTTTGACATTATGTTTTAATTATTTCATTATTTGGGATGATTGAAATATGACTAAATTATTCCCCCTTCTCTTTCTTCTTTCTAATTCCTTCCATTTACATTTCCTTGCTCTTCAAAACTCGTGGCCTCTTTTTTCATTAATTTTGGATACAGATGCACATAATTGTCTCAGGTGTGATTAAATTCCAAATGAATTTTTGTGTACAACATGAACTTTATCAGTTAAAACTTAACCTTCAGGCCTCTGCAATAACACTCTGACTGAAGATATCTAAGTTCAGAGATTCATTTTCCTTTAGCAAGGAGGCATGAGCATTTACTGCTAAGTCTTTGTAGCAGCTCTACAGTTAAGATGGCTGTTAATTAGATCACTTGGACCTAAATGTGATGTCTTTATAAAACCCCTCTTCTCAAGCCTCAGCGAACTAAACAGAAGACAGCGGTACAAATCATTAAGTCAGAGGTGATGGATGACTCCAAGGAAACAGTATCTTCCAGACACAACAGGACCGATACACAAGTGAATTCATATAGATTATGACAACATGCAAGAGACATATACAGGTTCAAAACAAAGAAAATCCCAGCACCAAGATAAGAAATTGCATAAATTCTCACTCTTATCCAAAAAGCCATTTGCAATTGATACCTATTTGGAAAATGTATCCATTGTTTTCTCTAATGGATTGTCATTGGATATATCAGAAACACTCCAGGACAGGGCCCATGCCCAGGAGTAGTTGGCCAAAACAAAATGTTTTTGGTATTTTTTTTCTTATTGGGCTTTGTTTTTGTCTTAGTTTTGGCTTTTCTTGCTGCAACAAAGCACCATGACCAAAATAAAGTTGGGAAGGAAAGGTATACTTGGGATCATAATCCATCGTTGGAAGAAACCAAGACATGAACTCAAAAAGGGCAGGAACCCAGAGGCAGAAGCTGGTGTAAAGGTCATGGAGGAGTGCTGTTTACTGCCTTGCTCCTCATGGCTTGCTCAGCCTGCTTTCTTATAGAACCCAGGACCACTAGCCTGGGGATGACACTACCCATAATGGGCTGGACCTTCCCCATCAATCACTAATTAAGAAAATGCCTTAAGGTATGGTTGAACATCTTTTGGGTATATGCCTAGGAGTGATAAAAATAGGTCTTGAGATAGAGCTATTCCCAATTTTCTGAGAAAGTGCCAGATGGATCTCCAAAGTGGTTGTACAAGTTTTCACTCTCACCAGCAATGGAGTGTTTTCCTTTCTCCACAACCTCACCAGCATGTGCTGTCACTTGAGTTTTTGATGCTAGCCATTCTGATAGGTGTAAGATGGAATATCAGTTGTCTTATTGCTCTAGCTAGGATCTCAAGTACTCTATTGAAGAGATACAGAAAAAGTGAGCAGCCTGGTCTCGTCCCTGATTTCAGTAGAACTGATTTAAGTTTCTCTCCATTTAGTTTGATGTATACTTACTGTACACTGCCTGTACTATTTTTATGTATGTGCCTTGTATTCCTGATCTCTCCAAGACTTTAAAAATTAACAGGTGTTGGATTTTGTCAAATGCTTTTTGGCACCTAAAGAGATGATCATGTGGTGTTTTTTCTTTTAGTTTGTTTATATGGTGGATTGCGTTGATGGATTTCTGTGTATTGAACAAACCCTGCATGCCTGGCATGAAGCCTATTTGGTCGTGATGAGTGATATTTTTGATGTGTTCTTGGATTTGGTTTCACTGGATGTCTTCATGTAGAAAAATGCAAAATAGATCCATATTTATCACTCTACACTAAAGTCAAAGTAGATCAAAGACCTCAACATAAAACCAGACACAATAAATCTACAAGAAAAAGTGGGGAAGAACCTTGACCACATTGGCAGGAGACAACTTCTTGAACAAAACTCCAACAGCACAGATTCTAAGATCAACAATTAATAAATGGAACCTCATGAAACTGAAAAGCTTCTTTAAAGCAAAGAACACTGACATAGAACAAAACAACAGCCTACACTCTGGGAAAGGATCTTCATCAACCCTGTATCTGACAGAGGACTAATATCCAGAATATAAACAACTCAAGAAATTAAACACCAAATAAACAATCTAATTAAAAAATGGGGTAAAGAGTTAAAGAGAGGATTCTCAACAGAGCAATATCAAATGACTGAGAAGCACTTAAAGAAATGTCCAATATCCTTTGTCACAAGGGAAATGTAAATCAAAATTACTCTTGGATTCCATCTTACACCTATCAGAATATCTAAGATCAAAAACACAAGTGACAGCACATGCTGGAGAAAAGGGAATACTCTTCCATTGCTTGTCGGGGTGCAAACTTATACAACTATTTTGGAAATCTATCTGGCACTTTCTCAGAAAATTTGAACTAGTGCTACCTCAAGACACAGATATACCACTCCTGGGCATATACTCAAAAGATGTTCCACCATACAACAAGGACATTTGCTCACATTCATAGCAGCTTTAATTCATAATAGCCAGAATCTGGAAACAACCTAGATGTCCCTCAACCAAAGAATGCATAAAGAAATGGTGGTACATTTACACAATGGAATACTATTCAGCTATTAAAAACAAAGACATCATGAAATTTGCAGACAAATGGATGGATATGGAAAAGATCACCCTGAGTGAGGTAACCCAGACCCTGAAAGACAAGCATGACATAAACTCACTTGTAAGCAAATATTAGCCATACAATGCAGGATAACCACACTACAATCTACAGACCTAAAAAAAGATAAGTAACAAGGAGGATACAAGGGAGGATGCACAAATCTCACCCAGAAGGGGAGATAGAATAGACAGAGGTAGTGGTTGAAGAAAGGGAACAGGATGGGAGCCTTCCATAGATGTCCTCTGAAATGCCACCCAGCAGGGGATTGAGTAGATGCTAAGACTCACAGTCAAACTTTGGACAGAGCAAAGGGAGTCTAATGGAAGAGTGGGGGGACAGAAGGACCCAGAGGGGACAGGAGCTTCACAAGAAGACCAACAGAGTCAACAAGTCTGGGTTCAAGGGAGCCTGGTGGAGACTGATGCACCAACCAAGGACCATGCATGGGGAGGACCCAGGTCTTCTGCTCAGACATAGCTGATAGGCAGCTCAGTCTCCATATAGGTCACCAAGTAAGGGGACTAAGGGCTATCTCTGACATGAACTCTGTTGGGGCTGCTCTTTGATCACTCCCCCTGGTAAGTGGGGCAGACTTACCAGACCACAGAGGAAGAGAATAAAGACAGTACTGATGATACTTGATAGTCTGAGGTCAGTTGGTAAAAGAGGAGGCCTCTCCCTTTTTGAGGACTAGGAGAGGGAGGTAGGAGGAAGAGAGAAGGAGAGTGGGACTTGGAGGAGATAAGAGAGTGGGCTCTGATCAAAATGTAAAGTGAAAAAATAATTTTTTTCTTTATTAATTACACTTTATTCACTTTGTATCCCCCCTGTGGTTCCCTCCCTCCTCCTGTCCCAATCCCTCCCTTCCTCCACCCTCTGCATGCATGCCCTCCCCAAGTCCACTGATAAGGGAGGTCTTCTTTTCCTTCCTTTTGATCCTAGTCAATTAGGTCTCATCAGGAGTGGTTGCATTGCCTTCTTCTGTGGCCTGGTAATACTGCTTCCCCTTCAGGGGAAGGTAATTAAAGAGCAGGTAAATCAGTTCATGTCAGAGACAGTCCCTGTTCCTATCACAATGGAACCCAATTGGATACTGAACTGCCATGGGCTACATCTGTGCAGGGGTCTTAGGGTATCTCCATGCATGGTCCTTGGTTAGAGTATCAGTCTCAGGAAAGACCCCTGTGCTCAGATTTTTTAGTTCTGTTGTTCTCCTTATGGAGTTCCTGTCGTTTCCAGATCTTACTGTTTCCCACTTCTTTCCTAAGATTCCTTGTACTCTGCCCAAAGGTTGCCCATAAGTCTCAATATCTACATTGATAGTCTGCAGGGCAGAGCTTTTCAGAGGTCCTCTGTGTCAGGCTCCTGACTTGTTCCCTCTTTTCTCCTTCTTTTGATGTCCATCCTCTTTACCTTTCTGGATAGGAATTGAGCATTTTAGCAAGAGTCCTCCCTCTTGATTAGTTTCTTTAGGTGTACAGATTTTAGTAGGTTTATCCTATATTATATGTCTATATGAGTGAGTATATACTGTGTGCATCCCTCTGCTTCTGGGATAGCTCACTCAGGATGATCTTTTTCAGATCCCACCATTTACCTGCAAATTTCATGATTTCCTTGTTTTTTATTGCTGAGTAATATTCCATTGTGTAGATATACCACAATTTGTGCATCCATTCCTCCACTGAGGGGCATGTGGGCTGTTTCCAGCTTCTGGTTATTACAAATAAGGCTGCTACAAGCATGGTTGAGCAAATGTCCTTATTGTGTACTTAAAAATCTTTTGGAAATACATAATCTTTTAAAATACATAAAAAAAAGAAAAAGAAAATGACTTACAGCTAAACTTTATGGAGGCATTTTCTGAATTGAGTTTCCTTCCTTTAATACTCTAATACTTTAGCTTGTATTGATACAAGACTATAAGATACAAAAGGATGCTTTTGATTTTGTTTTGTTTTGAGAGAAAAAGAAAGAGAGGGCTTGATGTTGGGTGGGTAGAGAACTGGGAGGAATTGGGACTGAAGAGTGTGATCAAAATATATGAAAAAATTAATAGAAAATAAAAGAAAGCTGCTGTGTACTAGGACCTTTTACACGCACTACTGCTGCCTTTAACACAAAGTGTCTGACCATAGGAACAGGAGGTGATAAGAATGTCATGTCCATAGAACCAACATGCCTTGCAGGAAGAGTCCTACAATCAATAAATTCCTTCATGGACCAGAAAAATGGTGCAGGGCATAAAGGCACTTGCCACTAAGCCTGACGGCCTGAGTTCCATCCCTGTGACCCATATGTGGAAGGAGAGAATCAATTTATTGTAATTGTGCCATGACCCCCACAGTGTGCTGTGGCATGTCTTTACATGAGCACACATATGAGTACATATGCACACAGACACAAAATAAAGAAATAAACATAAGGAATATGTATTCCTTCGTGGAACACTAAAATTAACAAGATGAAATTAGCCTTTTCATAGTGGAAATGAATGTAGTGTTAAAAACACGTGTTTTGTTCATTAGAGTAGTTAAAAAGATGAATTAAATTGAAGATATGTCAATTGAAGATATGAGAAGTTTTCAGATATTGGGCTTTCAAATGTGGATATATAAAATCATAGGTTAACAACTAAACCATTTCATTGAAAATTTTTTAATGTTTACAAATGTAAGATTTTATTTGTCCATATTGCAAAAAAAATGTTAAGCTAAACAAGGCTGACAGTCAGTGTCAATGAGTTTATTTGTACCCCTTTCTGTTATCATTTTATTGACAGTCCAGTGTGGTGTAAGTACTTATTGATAATTTATAATATATTTACAACATTAATAATTTAACACATCCCTAGTAAGCAGATTTACACCTAAAGTTACATGCTTATTTACAAGATTTGTTAAGATACACATGATTATTTAAATGCAAGGCAGAAAGGTTACAATAATTGAAGCAGTAATTGGTTATAAATTTTTGCAAGCCAGAAATGAGTGCTTTCTAATGGTCAGTGACTTCTCAATAAATGACTCATGATGCAGTTCATGATCTGAGTGAAAGATGAAGTGCTGAAAAGAAATGTTCTGGTCAGGGGGGATAGCAGGCTAAGTTACAGCATTGAAGATTACTAGTGATTTGCTAGCGTGTGTCTCTCCAGGGATTCCTGCCACAGCACATTGCTAGTGTATTAACTGTGTCATTAAAATGGAGCAAATGAAACACCCAAATGCTGTATTCACCTAAGTTATTCATCCCATTTGTACTTTGTGCCAAGGGGAAAACCTAAAGTTAACAACCTTAAATACACAGAACCAATGTCCATAGTGATTTCTATTGTTTATGCTAAAAATACTACAATATCAAATCTGCATATTAATTGGTAAGCCTCAGATTATCTGAAGATTTTGATAGTCCTGTGGCTTCCATAAGATAATTGGTATCTGTATTCTCAATTAAACTGATGAATAAAGGATTTTTCCCTTTTCTTTGGATTTGATGTGTCGGTATTTTGACAATGTGTCTACCATTGACATGTTCAGGTTAGAAGAATCCTACTTTGGCATGTCCTTCTTATGCGTTCAATGTTATAATTTCAAATGGCTTTGCTTTGATGTGCATCATATTCAGTTGGTCCACTAACAGACACTGGTTTCAGTGTGTGTGGCATTTGGGGAGGCATTCATTCAAGTCTTAAAGGTGCCTTCAGATGACATTCTCTATCACGATTATCCTTCACTGCTGAGTAACTGTAATAAGCTCATCCATGAGTATCTAGAACTTACCCTTTCATGACATCTCAAGCATTCCTAGGATAAGGTTGACTGCTCTTCTAAACCCTGTCCCCCACCTACTGCATGCAGACTCTGCTTCAAAGCAGTCTATGTTCCTTTAGTATTTCTTATTTCTTAAGTTTTTAACTTAAAATTTTTTTTATTTATTCACTTTGTATACTGATCATAGCCTCCTCCCTCATCATTTCTAATTCCCACCCTTCCTAGATCTTCCCTCTTTCTCCTAGTCCTCAGGAAGTGGGAGCCCTCCTCTCCTACTGATTCCAGCATGTCAGGTCTCATCAAGAATGCCTGCATCCTCTTCCTCTGTGTCCAAGGCAGCTCAGCCAGGGGGAAGTGATTGAGGAGCAGGCAACTGAGTCCATGTCAGTGACAGCTTCTGTTCCTCTTACTGGGTGACCTACTTGGAGACTGATCTTGGTTTAACATTGGTAAGTGAAACCTATCAAGAAAATCGTCCACATCTTTTAGATTTTCCAATTTTTTTGAATACAGGTTTTTGAAGTAACACCTAATGATTCTTTGGATTTCATCAGTGTTGTTATATCCCCTCCCTTTTCATTTCTGATTTTGTTAATTTGGATACTGTCTCACTGTGTTTTAGTTAGTTTGGCTAAGGGTATATCTATCTTAATTTTCTCAAAGAACCAACTCTTGGTTTCATTGATTCTTTGTATTGTTCTCTTTGTTTCTAATTTATTGATTTCATTCCTGAGTTTGATTATTTCCTGCCTTCTACTCCTTACTCCTCTTGGGTGTATTTGATTCCTTTTTTTTTTTTCTAAAGCTTTCAGGTGATCTGTTGCCAGTGTAGGATCTCTCCAATTTTCTCATGAAGGTACTCAGTGCTATGAATGTTTGTCTTAGCACTGCTTTCGTGGTGTCCCATAAGTTTGGGCAAGTTGTACCCTCCGCAGGGTCTGCTGGCTGTGTCCCAAGGGGGCCAGGCAGATCCTTTAAGATTTCTTAAATTATACATAAACAAACATAACCAATAATCACATTTTCTATGCTAGAAAAATAAAAATGTAGTTTAAATTAACCAAACTTCATTTAGAAGTTTCCCATTCTAAATGTTTCCTTCCTTAGATTCAGGGAATTTCTGCAATATCCTGAGATTTCTGTCTAGTTAGGCTGAAAATTTCCTGTGTGATATATTCAGTGTTGGGTTTTATAATCTGTTTTCCCTTTTTAGGCTTCCTCCCTTTCCTTTCTTAATACAGCTGACAGCTTCCTCACAGATTTTGTCTCTCACATTTCTTTCTCAATTAAAAGTTTTCAGGCTGAATATATACTGTAAATTTCTTAGACTCTTTTCTAGTATCGATGCATGATGCCAACTCAATGAAGTTGTATTCACTCTATACAGGGGGCAGAGCAATTCCCTGGTGAGGCTAAATCCCTGCAGTGGACTCTGCTGTCCTCGGTGTCCTGCTTTCTAAGGCCACTTTTCTTTCTTTGCTTCAGAAGGTGGTGTCACATATCTCTCAACACAAATATTTTCTGCATCTCTCTTGCTTATATAACCACAAAATTTGTCAGTGTGGTGTGTTCTCTTCTGTCTTCCTTTGTTGTAATTGTACATTCTTATAACATATGCGTAGAAGTTATGTTGGTGTTTTATATATATTTTAATGTGCTATCTTTTAACCTAAAATAATTTATATTTACATATTTCTGAGCATTTTAAATTTTGAGGTGTTTGACTTGTACTTTCACTCACACCTCTTAAAATGTTATTGTTGATTTTGTATTTACATATATTTTATAAACTACATGATATTATTGCCTAAGATTACTTTTTAATCTATAATTATGTGATAACTTTAATTATCAACTTGACACAATTTAGAATCACCAAGAAGGCAGTCTCATAAAGGATTGTCTACATCTGGTTGTCTTGTGGACATGCCTATGGGGATTATCTTAATTAAGTTAGCTACTAAGGAAAAACCACTATGGGCCCCGTTCCTTAGGCCTCATATAGGTCCTGACCTATATAAGAATGGAGAAAATGAGCTGAGTATATGCAAGGGAGTCAAGAAGTATGTATGTATTATTTGTTCCACTCTTGACTGTGGATGTGCTGAGAATGGTTGTTTGAAATTCCTGCCGTGACTTCATAGTGATGGACTATACGTTCGAGCTGTAAGATGAAATAATCTCTATTCTCTCATAAGTTGCCTTTTGTCAAAGCATTTCATCATTGCAACAGATATGAAACTGGAAAAGCTTAGTAGTGGATTCAATTTATTTATTTTATTTTTATTAGTTTAGTCTTTGACAATCAGATTTATACATTGTACTTTCTGATCACACTGATCTCTCTTACCTCTCTTATCCTCATTCCAACATACCAACACATTCTTTGTTTTTATCAAGTCCCCATTCCACTTAAAGTCTTTTTTTATGTTATTTCTCTGTGGCCCATTGGGTTCAACTAGAACCATTTTTATGAGGACAGATGTGAAGCTATCTATGGAGACAAGGTAACTCATCAGTAGTTACATCGTGGAAGACCACGACTTCTACAGTATTTCTGATACCGTTACATCACCTAGGTCAAGTGGAGTACAGTAAGCCTCTTTCCCACTGACAGAATGTTTCCTGGGTTCTGTGTTGTGCGGGCCGTGTACAGGCTGTCTGTATATTGTATGAGGGTCATGGATGTATTACGCTACTATGGCAGTGTTTCATGGCCTCCTTCCCTCTTGGTTGGAGCTTACATTCTTTCTGTCCTCTCTTCCATTACGTTCCTTTGACCTCCCAGGGCTTGATATGCGTGTCCCATTTAAGGCTGAACACTAAACAGGCCCTTGTTCTCAGCATCATGACTATGAATTAACTGTTTCATGCAGAGGAACTTTTTTGATCAAGGTTGGGGAAAACATTAGTTCATGAATATAAACAAAAAGATGCAGTGGGAGTTGATAATGTGTTCATTATCAAAACAAGAGTAGAAGGTTGACCCTTACTGCCTATAACCTCCCCAATAATGGCCTTTGACACAGTACTTGGTATGAATTCCCTGCTTTGTAGCAGGCAGAATCAGTTCATTACCCTCTAAACAGCTGTGCTTCTAGCTTGGTAGGCTAGTATTATAGCATGCAAGGTCCAAAGCTTAGCAAGATACTGCTATAAAATACTTTAATTTTTTTTTTTTTAGTTCACGTCTTTGGGTGATAAATTCATTTCATTTTTTTATTCTTTATTTTTTCATATTCACATTTGGAGGATTTTTATGTATTGTATAATTCTAACTTGAAACTATTTTTCAACCATTTAACATCATTTCTTGTCATCTGACTTTCATTACACCTACCAGCAATACCAGCTGTCCATGTTATTTTTGTTCCTTTTTATGCATTTTTATTCCTGACTACCTTTTGAATTGCCATTTTCCTGCCATTTATAGTATATTGGTTGAGATTTGTCCAGGTTTGGTCTCTTTGTGTACTTCTCACATCTGATAAGTGTCTTGAGTCTGTGAATAGATTTACTTAGTCTTTGGAAACTGTGAGATTTCTTTCATGTCTGTTTTCTTATAAAATTTCTAGTATACACAAGCCTTTGGCAATGCCATTGTCTTGAAGTTCTTGATACTGTGGTTATTTCTAGGAAAGCTCACCATGCCGTATGGTAGACAGCTGTAGTGATATAAATCAGTATACTCTGGTTTTGTTTTGAAATTATCTAATCTGAGTTGAGACTTTGAAATATCTCTGAACTACTTTATCTGTTGTAGCCTGTGTGTAGCTTTCTAACTTAGAGGTCATGGTCTCATCAGCCTGTGAAAGCTTTCAGGCTCCCAGCTTTGATTTCTGCATCTCCACAGGGGAAGGCCACCCAAAACACATCTTAATATTCTGCTTCTGTCAAGGCCTCATGAATCTGACCTGTGCAGTTTAAAAAGCAACAGATTCCTAAAGGAGGCATGCAGCCAAGCAGGAGTTCCCCTCTTGTAACTTATTTTTGCTCAACAGGAAATATTTATCATTTTTGTCCTAATTATACCTTTCACACAAAAATCCTGCAGGAGTAATCTCCAGATAAACAGTCTTAACATTAATAAATCTTTTGACAAATACCCTTAAACTAGTCTTTACAAAGATTTAATAAATGTTTTTTCTTACCAAACTGCATAGAAGAATGAATACATACTACTGATGGGATTGTCCATTGTGTCAGCATGAGCAATAAATAATGGTGAACAAAATTATAGGAGTGGCTATATTTACAATAAAATTCTCCTGTAAATAACAGAGAAAATGTACTGTCAGAGAATCCCTTTTAACTTAATAAGACAAGATGAACTAACGGCTTCTCCTTGATGAGTTCTAAGCATTATGTTGAAATCACTATAAATTCACCATTATAGAACCTATCAGACAATAATGCTCAGAGAGCTTGCAGCTTCACTCACATTGCTTGGCTGTGAGAAGAAATAAGCCTATGCTCTGTGACCTTTGCCTTTTTTTCTGACCTCATAAATAGTATTTTATGAGCTTTAATATTCTCTGACTCTTCTTCACTTTCTTCCCTTGCTACTGTCCCCAGTGTGCTGTGAGTTCTTAATACTTGTGCGCTGATTGGAAGCTGTGAAGTTAGTGACATCTGTATGGTCTTCTACAGAATTGCTTTTTTCTAACATTTCTTTGGTCAGTGGCAAATAGACATTAGTAATAGGTTCATTTTCTGTTGGCAAAAAGATACTTGTGAGTCCAAGACAGAAAGGTCTTAACTGGGAACCACAGCTAAATACCTACAATGAGTCACATAATTTGGCATATCAATTTCCATGTTAAATACTCTTTCTTCTATTTTATAATCTTTCCCCATAGCCTAGAAATATGCAAATCAGAAGGAATTCATTACATTTACAATATTAAAGTAGAGACATAGAAGGGAATCTGGCTTCATGACTCTTAGTACCTGTGAAGAATAGAAACTTTCGAAGCTTGGTAAAGCCCGTGGCTCCTGAATACTACAGGATTCTCAGACGTGCTCACTCTGCAATGCAGCGGAGAAGCCCAAAGAGTTACATACAGCGACTTCCCACTCATCTCCTGCCAACATCTCCTATCATCACTGAAGCCTCAGGGCTGCATAGACTCTGCTGGATTAAGTATGTCTGTAGGGCTTCGGGAACATTCTCACAACTGTTCTCTCCAAGCACACTTTCTGCAGGGCAATGGAGCACAAAGTACTGATGAAGCTATTCATCAAAGTGCCATTCCTTCAGACTTTTAAATTGCAACATTTAATATTCTTCTGACAGTCATGATTTTAGCTTCAATTTCAATGTTCCTATCATATTAAAAAAAAACTCCCACCAAGTCTTAGAAATTTAATGTCTTGAGTGATAATTTCTCCCTAAATCTTGGCATTAAGCTCAATAAAGTTAAAACAATGTCAGGTAAAATCTGTGACTAATAGCTATCTTGGAAATAGTAGATGTTTGTTTCTGCTTCAATCATACTCTCTTTATATAATTCTTTGCCAGCCCAGGTACTAGTATAATTATATTGGAAAATATTTTTAAGAAGTTGAAAAATAAAATGGTACAGATCTAGCAAAAGTGTTACTTAAACCCATTAGAAGCAAAGCTTTGGCTTGTGAAGTTGCCACAGAATAAAGAGATGTGAAAAGAATATATAGAAGAATTCAGGAATATTATGTTAATTTATTTTCTGAGAAACTGAAGTCATCCAATTAAATGACTGAAGTGCTGATTTTTATTTGAACAGGCATATTTCTAACTTGCTCAATGTGGTTATGCACTATTTCTATAAAATACACACATTAACTTTTTAGTGAGAAATCTTACGCATCAGTACTGACAAACAGCTGAAATACTAATGGGTAGCCATGAAGAATAGTCCATAAAACTTTTTCTGTTTTCTCACATTCAATCAGTCATTCCTGGTCCATTTTAGTCTTTTGAATAACATGAGATATGATTTTGATGACATGTCTTGCCCTCAAACTACTTATGTACATAAGAACAAAAGTTCATATATCTTTGGTTAAAATGTAACAATATATTATCTAAAACTCAACAAATTTTATGTTTCAATCTAACCTACCTTTCAAATTCTAATTCATTTGTACCAATGATATTCTTTTAGAATGTCAATTTTTCCCTTTTTTGAAAAAGATTTATCTATTTATTATTCACACAGCATTCTGCCTGCATGTATGACTACACACCAGAAGAGAACATCAGATCTCATTGTAGATAGTTATGAGACACCATGTGTTTGCTGGAAATTGAACTCAGGATCTTTGGAAGAACAACCAGTACTCCTACTCTCTTTATCTTTCTTTCTTTCTTTCTTTCTTCCCTTCTTCTTTCGTTCCCCCTCCCTTCATCCTTTCTTCTTTCTTTCTCTTTCTTTCTTTTTTTGCTAGATAAATATTTTATCATTTCTTTTATTGTTTGTTTTTAGTTTTTATTTTATTTTTATTACAAATTTATTCACTTTATATCCCAGCTGTAACCCCCTCCTCCATCCCCTTCCAACCCCACCCTCCCTCCCTCTTCTTCTCCTATGCCCTCCCCCAGTCCAATGATAGGGGAGGTCCTCCACGCCTTCCATCTGACCCTAGGCTAACAGGTCTCATCAGGACTGGCTTCATTGTCTTCCTCTGTGGATTGGTAAGGTTGCTTCCCCTTCAGATTGAGATGATCAAAGAAGTAGCCACTGAGTTCATATCAAAGACTGCCCCTGTTCCTATTACTGGGGAACCCATTGGGCACTGAGCTGTAATGGACTTCATCTGTGCAGGGGTTCTAGGTTATCTCCATGCATAGTCCTTGTTTGGAGTATCAGTCTCAGAAAAGACCCCTGTACCCAGATATTTTGGTTCTGTTGCTCTTCTTGTGGAGCGCCTGTCTCCTCCAGGTCTTTCTATCTCCCCCTTCTTTCATAAGATTCTGCCCAAAGTTTGGCTATAAAGTTCAGCATGTTTTGATACCCTGCTGGGTAGAGTCTTTCAGAGGTCCTCTGTATTAGGCTCCTGTCCTTTTCCCCGTTTTCTCCGTGTTCTAATGTCCATCCCGTTTGCCTTTCTTTTTTTTTCTTTTTTTTTTTAATTTTTCATCAATTACACTTTATTCAATCTGCATCCCCCCATAAGCCCCTCCCTCCTCCCTCTGCATGCATGCCACTCCCCAAGTCCACTGATAGGGGAGGTTCTCCTCTCCTTTCTGATCTTAGTCTATCAGTTCACATCAAAAGTGGCTGCATTGTCCTCTACTATGGCCTGGTAAGGCTGCTCCCCCCAGGGGGAGGTGATCAAAGAGCAGGCCAATCAGATTATGTCAGAGGCAGTCCCTCTTCACATTACTATGTAACCCAATTGGACTCTGAACTGCCCTGGGCTACATCTGTGCAGGGGTTCTGGGTTATCTCTATGAATAGTCCTTGGTTGGAGTATGAGTCTCTGGGAAGTTCCCTGTGTTCAAATTTTCTGGTTCTGTTGCTCTCCTTGTGGAGACCCTGTCCTCTCCAGCTCTTACTATTTCCCAGTTCTTACCTAAAATTCTATTCACTCTGCCCAACAGTTGCCCATCAGGCTCAGCATCTGCTTTGATAGTCTGTAGGGCAGAGGCTTTCAGAGGTCCTCTGTGGTAGGTTCCTAGGTTGTTTCCTGTTTTCTTCTTCTTCTGATGTCCGTCCTCTTTGCCTTTCCAGATGCGGATTGGACATTTTAGATGAAGATTGAGCATCTTATCCAGGGTCCTCCTTCTTGATTAGCTTCCTTAGGTGTACAGATTTTAGTATGATTATTTTATATTATATGTCTAATATCTACTTATAAGTGAGTATATACCATGTGTGTCATTCTGCTTCTGGGATACCTCACTCATGATGATCCTTTCTAGATCCCACCATTTGCTTGCAAATTTCATGATTTCCTTGTTTTTAATTGCTGAGTAGTATTCCATTGTGTAAATATACCACAGTTTCTGTATCCATTCCTCAACTGAGGGACACCTGGGTTGTTTCCAGCTTTTGGATACTATGAATAAAGCTACTACAAACATGGTTGAGCAAATGTCCTTATTGTATACTTGAACATCTTTTGGATATATGCCTAGGAGTGGTATAGCTGGATCTTGAGGTAACACTTTTCCTAATTGTCTGAGAGTGCTAGATTGATTTCCAAAGTGGTTGTACAAGTTTACATTACCACCAGCCATGGAGGAGGGTTCTCCTTTCTCCACATCCTCTCCAGCATGTGTTGTCACTTGAGTTTTTGATCTTAGCCATTCTGATGGGTATAAGGTGAAATCTCAGGATTGTTTTGATTTGCATTTCCCTGATGACTAAGGATGTTGAGCATTTCTTTAAGTGTTTCTTTGCCAATCTGTGTTCCTCTATGAAAATTCTCTGTTTAGCTCTGTGCCTCATTTTTAATTGGATTGCTTGATCTGTTGCTGTTTAACTTCTTGAGTTCTTTATATATTCTGGATATTAGTCCTCTGTCAGATAAAGAGTTGGTGAAGAACCTTTCCCAGTCTGTAGGCTGTCATTTTGTTTTGATGACAGTGTCCTTTGCTTTATGGAAGCTTTTCAGTTTCATGAGGTCCCATTTATTGATTGTTGCTGTTAGAGCCTGTGCTGTTGGTGTTCTGTTCAGGAAGTTGTCTCCTATGCCAATGAGGTCAAGGCTCTTCCCTACTTTTCATTTAACAGGTTTAGTGTGTCTGGTTTTATGTTGAGATCTTTGATCCACTTGGACTTCAGTTTTGTGTAGGGTGATAAGTATGGATGTATTTGCATTTTCTACATGAAGACATCCACTTAGACCAGCACCATTTGTTGAAGATGCTATCATTTTTCCATTGTATGGTTTTGGCTTCTTTGTCAAAAATCAAAGGTCCAAAATTGTGGGGGTTTATTTCAGGGTCTTCTATTTGATTCCATTGATCCACCATTTTGTTTTTATGTCAGTACCATGCAGTTTTTATTACTGTTGCTCTATAGTACAGCTTGAAATCAGGGATGGAGATACCTCCAAAAGATCTTTTATTGTAGAGGAGTGTTTTAGGGATTCTGGGTTTCTTGTTATTCCATATGAAGTTGAGAATTTTTTTTCATGGTCTGTGAAGAATTGTGTTGATAATTTGATTTGAAATGCATTGAATATTTTGATTGCTTTTGGTAAGATGGCCATTTTTACTATGTTAATCTTGCCAATCCATGAGCATTGGAGATCTTTCCATCTTCTGATATCTTCTTCTATTTCTTTCTTCAGAGACGTGAAGTTGTTTTCACACAAGTCTTTGACTTGCTTGGTTAGAGTTACACTAAGGTACTTTATGTCTCTGTGGCTATTGTGAAGTATATTTTCCTAACCTAATTTCTTTCTCAGCCCTTTTGTCTTTTGTATCCTGGAGGGCTACTGATTTTTTTTTTTTTGAGGTGATTTTGTATCCGGCCAGTTTGCTGAAGGTGTTTATCAGCTATAGGAATTCTCTGGTAGCATTTTTGGGGTCACTTAGGTATACTATTATATTATCTGTATAATATCTATATTATATTAAATAGTGATACGTTGACTTCTTCCTTTCCAATTTGTATCACTTTGATCTCCTTTAATTTTCTTATTGCCTCTAGCAAGGACTTCAAGTACTATATTGAAGAGGTATGGAGAGATTGGGCAGCCTTGCCTTGTCCCTGACTTCAGTGGGATGACTTTAGTTTCTCTCCATTTACTTTGATGTTGGCTATAGGCTTGCTGTATATTGCCTTTACTATGTTTAGGTATGTGCCTTGTATCCCTGAACTCACCAGGACTTTAAACATGAATGGGTGTTGGATTTTATCAAATGCTTTTCAGCATCTAAGGAGATTATCATGTGTTTTTTTCCTTTCAGTTTGTTTATATGGTGGATTACATTGATGGATTTCCATATATTGAACCACCCCTGCATACCTGGGATAAATCCTGCTTGGTCGTAGTGGATGATATCTTTGATGTGTTCTTGGATTCAGTTTATGAGTATTTTGTGGATTATTTTTGCATCAATGTTCATAAAGGAGATTGGCCTGAAATTCTCTTTTTTTGTTGGGTCTTGTGTGGTTTAGTATCAAGGTGACTGTGGCTTCATAGGATGAGTTTGGTAATGTTCCTTCTGTTTTTATTTTGTGGAATAGTTTGAAGAGAATTGGCGTTTGCTCTTCTTTGAAGGTCTGGTAGAATTCTGTGCTGAAACAATCTTGCCCTGGGCTTTTTTTGGTTGGGAGACTTTCGATGACTGCTTCTATTTCTGTGGGGTTTCCTCTCACCTGGGCAACACAACTGCTGCTGTTTTAGGGCTCCGAGTTCTGTCTCTTGTTTGCTGTACCATCACTGCTGTCCTGCTCCTCAGACACGGTGTCCTCCTTGTACCACCATCTTAGATCTCCCTCTAGCCAGTGCTCTTAACCTCTGAGCAGTCTCTCCATTTTTCCAAAAAATGTCTATTTTAATATTATTTCCTTTTTCATCTTGTTATTTTCATTCAATTCTTCATACTGTCATGCCTTCTCACTTACTTTTTAAATATTGACTAATTATTTTGAAAACTTTTCTCAATTTGAGTCTCTAGGATATATATTCATACCTTGATTTAATTTGTGTTTTTCCAGATAGGCTAGATAATGCTGTTATTAATTTTTGCTGTCTGGTTGAAGTTTCATCTGGTCTTTTCCACTCTAATCTTAGTATTTCTCCCAACCTTGAAACTCCTCCTGTTAGAAAACTAACCTCTAATAAAATAAAATCATCCTTATTTTATTTACTCGGTGTTACAATATATACAAAAGAGTGTATATTAGATCCTCTGAACCTGTATAAAAAGAATGCTTATGTTAAAAGCAAAATAAATGTGTTTGTATTTGTTTGTAACAAATACAAAATAAATGTATTTGTTATTTGTTAAGAGGTAATTTTCTTTACCTCTTATTATTTGTTTTTAGGGTAGTTCATCTTCTGGTTTTATTATCAGTGCTCAGTTGACTTCTCCTGGGTGACATCCTTCTTAAAGAGCTACTGATGGAGTTCTTGTTTCTGGAGTAGAGTTGGCTATCTTGTGGTTTAACTGAGTTTTGCTGGACTGGTTGACATATCTATGTTCAGATGGAGAGAGGAGTAGCATGGGCTGCTACATGGAATCTGTTTTATGTAATTTTCAGCTGTTAGACTGTTGACAAGGGCAGTAAGGTGAGGCACTATAGTGTGTTTTTAGCATCCATTAGTGCAGATGGTTGGCTTTATAGAAGCAAAAGTTTGTCTGTAATCAGGAATATACAATTTTTTTTTTTTTTACAAATTTGATATAAAATGGACTTACCACCCTTCTGTCTTGTTTAGCAGCTGAAATCACAGAGCAGGTAAATTTTATGAAGTGGAAGAGAAGTGGACTCTACATTTTGGGAGAGGCTATAAAAGTTTATATTACAAGGCACATGGAAACAGAAAGAAGTGAAGAACTACAATCTTCAGTCCAACAGGGGTTCCTTGAGTCTTCTGAAGAAAGACTGTGGTTTAAAAACAACATCAAGCACAAAAAAAATAAAATAGAAAATTTTGTATGTTAATGTCCATAGGTGCTCATAAAAAATTGTGTGAAGAAGCACATATAAATTACAGGTTATTTTGATGCCTGTGTGTGTTTGGGGAGGGCTTTCTTCATTACTGTTTTATGTTCTCAATTTTGCAACACAGGTACCAACAGAGTCATGTGCCAGTTGAACATTTTGAAAGATAGACAGCCAAGAAAAGACCATTTTCCACTATAATATCTGTACAAAATAAAAATAAGTCACCACTATTTTAAATACACTAGTATTTAAATTTAAAAGGCCTCATAGTGGCAACTGCGTGGGATTCTTGGAGAGCAGGAAACTCTGGTATTCAAGCATTGGCTTTGGCCGCACTGTTTGAAAACTTGCCTGGCATTGATGTAGATGCTTTCTGTAATACAGTTTAACTGTAGGAATATTTTTAGAACACCAGTACATCCAGAGGCTTGTAAAGACATTCCTTTATGTCCTGAGTAAAATCCAGTTTAACCGTGTGAAAATTAATCAGTAGGTTTTCTCCATTGTTTTGCCATATGCTTGGTGTTCAAAGCAACCCATATACTCTCAGCTTGAGTCCAAACTAAAGCAGCTTAGTCACAGTTGTTCTCTCTATCCAAATTAACTCCGTTCTAAGTATTCTCCTCAAAAGTCTGTCAAAGCCAAGTTAGAGAATAGCAGCTTCACTATCAGGCATCACCTTGGGATCTTCTGATGCAGCCCAGGCCCAAAGTTGCAACCTGAGATAACCTACAACCTCCTATTCATTAGCCCATCATCACATCTCATCTGTTGAGGAGAAATAAGTGTCTTTACTGGAACGTGGCCTTGCCTCCTCACTCGCCAGTGATAACTTAGTAAAGATCCTTCCCTACGCATTTTGTACACATTGGTCTGAGACATTTCACAATGATCCACACCATCTTGGTGTATTGCTTTTATCTGCTGGTTTGTTTTATTCTTGCTGGTGAGTTCTCTGCTGATTCTAGAAAAGAGGGAGAGGACACTGGTGGAATAATACTCTTTATAGAGGTGTGAGTAGAAACTATGGCAATCCTCAGGGGTATAAACTCAGGAAGACTTTAGAATACTTGTGGACTAGAGAATGAATGTTACCTGTTGTATTTTATTTTATTATTTACTATTTATATATATTTTAGTAAAAATGCGGTTATTCCTAAACAGCTGTATAACCAAATCACCACACAGAGACTGGGATTTACTTAATTAACCTAGAGCACAATGCTGGGCAATAGTTATTCCATCCTAAACCTCCAAGCCCACTTAGTTTCCTACCATTCAGACTTTACCCATTATACTTGCTTTTTTTAGTGATATCTTAGGTCTGGTCCATCTCTCCACATCGTTCTAAGACCTCTCCTCCAGCCTCTCTCTCCCAGCTCTGCTCTTCCTCCTCCTTTGCCTCCCACTCCTTCCTGTCCTCCGGCTCCTCCTTTCTCCCTCCTACTCCTTCCTCTCCATTGCTCAACACTGTGGTTGGTTGTTTTATTTTCTCATGTTTACATAAAGTTGAGACAGGTGATGCGTAGAAAAAGTATCACAATGGAATGTCCGAATAGAAACCAGAGAATGAGAGAGAGAAATCCGCGTTTGAATGAAGAAGGGTTAAGGTGTATATATTCCAAAAGAACATTATACCAACAGTTACCAGAAAACCAGAGCACGATAGCCACAGGGCAGGATGAGGGGAAGTCATCAAAGGTAGGAGTTGCCAGAACGCAGCCACTGCCCCAAACTGGCATAGATGGGATGCAAATAAAGATGGCAGGTTAGGGAGACTGTACATCATGCATTTCCAAGACAGGATGGAATTGGAGTTGGTGTGTTTCTGAGGGAATGGAGGATGCTGTGGAAAATCTACAATGCAACAGTAGCCAAAGACCCAAGGAACCCTGTATTTTGGACCTTGGAATTATAACAAACAGAATTCAAATAACAACTGTCCCTGGGGTGTGGTAGAGGAATAGGAAGAACCTAGAGAGAGAGGCTGCAAACAAAAGCCTTTAGGAAATACTTGAGAAGTCCACTCCATAGAATTCAGCACCATGCAAACATACAATCTGAAACAGAAGACATGTATTCTGCACTGCAACCCAGTATAGAAGAGGTTTTTTTGTACTCTCTAGTGTAGTTGCTGGTGCTATGATAGGGAGGTAGCTCAAGAAGGGTTCTTAATTTTATTTTATTATTTATTTTGTTTTTATTATTGCTTACATTTTATTAACTCTGTATCCCAGCTGTATCCCGCTCCTTCATTCCCTCCCAATCCCACACTCTCTCCATCATCTCCTCCCTGCCCCTTTCCAAGTCTACTGATTGGAGAGGATCTCCTCCCCTTTCATCTGATCCTGTTTTATCAGGTATCTTCAGGACTGGCTGCAAAGTCCTCCTCTGTGGCTTAGCAGGACTGCTCCTCCCTTGGGGGTGGGGAGGTCAAAGAGCCTGCCATTGAGTTCATGTCAGAAATAGTCCCTGTTCCCCTTACTATAGGAAAACAATTGGTTACTGAGCTACCACAGGCTTCATCCAAGCAGAGGTTCTAGGTTATATACATATATGGTCCTTGGTGGAGTGTCAGTCTCAGAAAAGACCCCTGTGCCATGATATATTTGATCCTTGTGGAGCTCCTATCCTTTCCACATCATACAAACTCCCCCTTCATTCATATGATTCCCTGCACTCTGCTGAATGTTTGGTTATGAGTCTTAGTATCTGCTTTGATACACTGATAGGTAGTTTTTTTCAGAGGCCCTCTGAGATAGGCTCCCGTCTTGTTATTTGTTTTCTCCTATATCCAATGCACCTCCCATTTGTCTTTCTAAGTGAGGATTGATCATCTTACCATGGGTCCTCTTTCTTGTTTATCTTCTTTAGGTGTATAGATTTCATTATGTTTATCATATCTTTTAGGACTATATGAGTGAGTATATACCATGTGTGTCTTTCTCCTTCTGGGATACCTCACTCAGAATGATCTTTTCTAGATCCCACCATTTGCCTGCAAATTTCATGATTTCCTTGTTTTTGATTGCTGAGTAGTATTCCATTGTGTAAAAATACCACAATTTCTGTATCCATTCCTTCGCTGATGGACATCTGGGTTGTTTCCAGGTTCTGGCTACTACAAGTAAAGCTACTACAAACATGGTTGAGCAAATGTCCTCGTTGTATACTTGAGCAAATTTTGGGTATATGCCTAGGAGTGGTATAGCTGGATCTTGAGGAATCAGTATTCCTAATTATCTAAGAAAGCGCCAGATTGACTTCCAAAGTGGTTGTACCAGTTTACATTCTAGCAATGGAGGAGGGTTCCCCTTTTCCACAACCTCTCCAGCATGTGTTGTCATTTGAGTTTTTGATTTTAGCCATTTTGATGGGTGTACGGTGAAATCTCAGGGTCGTTTTGATTTGCACCTCCCTGATGGCTAAGGATGTTGAGCATCTCTTTAAGTGTTTCTCTGCCATTCTATATTCCTCTACAGAGAATTTTCTGTTTAGCCACATACCCCATTTTTTAAATTGGATTACTTGATTTATTGCTTTTTAACTTCTTTAGTTCTTTATATATGCTGGATATCAGCCCTCTGTCAGATATAGGGTTGGTGAAGTTCCTTTCCCAGTCTATAAGCTGTCGTTTTGTTGTGACGACAGTGTCTTTTGCTTTACAGAAGCTTTTCAGTTTCATAAGGTCCCATTTATTGATTGTTGCTGTTAGAGCCTGTGCTATTGGTGTTCTGTTCAGGAAGTTGTCTCCTGTGCCAATGAGTTCTAGACTCTTCCTCACTTTTTCTTCTAACCGATTTAGAATATCTGGTTTTATGTTGAGGTTTTTGATCCACTTGGACTTTAGTTTTGTACCCATCAAGAAGGGTTCTAATGCCTTGCTCTACTGCCAAGAGTATCAGAAGCCATCATTTTTCTATCCTTGAGTCCTCAAAGCTATTGATTTTCACTGGCTTAGCCAGCTATCTCACCCTGGGAACAAATGTGGGTCTGAGAAACATTGAAAAAGGTTAAGGACATATGATGATGTGGAGGAAAATGCACTCAGTGTTACAGGGGAATTGGGGGAAGCACTTATTCTCACAAGTATAGTTCAACATCTGTAGTATCATGCTGCTGTTCTCATTGTACATGCATCTTATTTATAAAGTGAGTAGTTATTGGTACTGGGGAGTGTATCCCCGAGTGTGCAATCCATATGAAATAAAGGACAAATTGAGTCCATCTAGTCCACTTTCTGTTAGTCTGCTCAAGATGCTATACCAAAATACCATGAGTTGAGTGGCAGGTGATGGCTTGCTTCCCTGAACATAAGACATTCTGTTATATCCTATGTAGTAGAAGAGGGCAAGGGATTTATCCCAGATCTTTTTAAATGAGACTAACCCCCTCTTTGATTATTTCCAGCCATCCCACTGCCTAATAAGCACTGTGATTCCGGAAATCAGAATTTCAACATATGAAGTTTAGGGAAACACAAGCATTCAGACTACAGCACTGGTGGCCATTGTGCCCCCCCCAAATGCCAAATTCAAAACTTCCATTTGTTATATTTATAACTTCAAAAACCTCTTCATTTTGTTATACTCATACCACCCAAGTGTGTATTGGTGAGTATTTAAGAAACCAGCATATACTGCTTTAACTCTGAACACCTTCATGATTTGGGGGAACCATTGACTAAACAGGGTAAGACCTCAAAAAGACATTACTCTAGCCATTTAGTGAGACTGTCAACAGTCTTACTAAACTGTGGCCATTGATCTTGTTCAACACATGAAGTGAATTTTGAATTAGTGTTGATAGGTTTTTGTCATTGAGAAGTTGTAATTGTTCCTAATTTATCACTATAAAGCAGTAGCTGTTGCACTCAGGTCTGTCATTTCACTACCAACATTAATTTTCTGTTCTATTAACATTATGCAGAAGGAAGTTAAATTAACTTAACAACAATGCCCATAATTGTCTGACTTTTAAAAAATGTCTTCACATAAGACAAAGGAGAGACAAGGAACAAATAATACCAAGGTTATTTGATAAAGCATCAAAGAATACTATTACTTTACATTCAGGCAAATTATATAGTATTCGTGTGTGTGTGTGTGTGTGTGTGTGTGTGTGTCTTAAAGAAAATTAAACCACTTAGTCTGTCAATGCTCCCTACAAAAGCCAAAAACTAACAAACACCTCAGTACTAGGTTCAAGAAACCTTTAGCATGGGTGTTCATAGTAGGCCAAGTGATGTCCAAAACTATATAGATTATCAATGCGGTTCATGTGTGCCTCTCAGGGGCTGAGACTCTGGTTTCTACAGTTCCAGAAAATAAGATGTGAGCTGCTAAGTGAGGGGATCAATTAAACAGTCCTAAAAAGCTGCAACAGCTATGAAGCACAGACTTTACCAGCATGGTAAGATATGCATAAAAGTGCAATGAATTGACACTCACAGGTTGGTAGCCGCTACCAATAGCTGTCTAATTGGACTGAAGGCCCACTGTTGGTGGCTACCAACAGCTGTCTAATTGGACTTAAGGCCCACTGTTGGTGGCTACCAACAGCTGTCTAATTGGACTGAA